>NW_027273872.1:27997500-28672500 GCF_046630095.1 Trachinotus anak
AATTTATAGAACAGTATGTGCCACATGCAAATGATTCCATTATAACTCTTAGTTGACAATCTGCATGTTTAATTTGTTAAAAAGGTTGCATTCAGTTAGTCGTATCAAGGTCTATTTTCATAGCAAGGCCACTAGTGTAAAGACTACAAAGCCCCCAGCCACTGATATAAATGTAATATAAACTCACAATGATCCTGATGATATATATCCAGTATTCAAATGGAACGGGCTTTGGAGATTTGCCTCAACTGAAGGCACAGTCAATCAACTGTGAGATCCTGTTGTACCAGGAGATTTAAATCTAAACTAACACACAAGCCTCAAAAGTATACAAATTCAAACTCGTGTGTGTGTGTGTGTGTGTGTGTGTGTGTGTGTGTGTGTGTGAAGTGACAGTCACAAAGAACCTCTGCCAACCCACTGCAGTCAATTAGAGGCTCAGAGCCCCGGGGGCGACACTCCACGACTTCAGTTCACATCTCCACCTCTGCTCCTTCCTCGTCTCCGTTCCCCTCCAACTAAAACCTTTCTTCCTTTGGTTCTGTCACTCCACCTCTGAGCATTGTGACAGCCGCTGGAGTCAGGGACTTTCATCCAAAGCGTCACCTGTCAGTGTCTGTTGTCCTACCAGAATGAGGAGGGAGAGGGAGAGGAGGGGAGTGTGGGGAGGAAAGGAGGGGGATAAGGTGGAGGCTGACATGTTGGGTGATGATAAAGAACTTGAAGAGGAGCACACTGACACAGATGAAAGAATAGTCGATTTGAGGTTGCATTTACATTTTACATTGTCGACATGCAGCTGACGCTTCCACCCTGTTGAGTGACTTACAATGAACGCACACGAAAAATAAGCATCAGCTGCTGCATCTACAAAGGTACAGGCAGCCAGCAGTGCAGCGCAGTGTTAAGCCACAGTGTCCTACTGGTCGTGTGGGGAGTGAAGGAAGATATATTTCAGATATATTTCAGCACCACACTCTGATACTTTCTGTCAGCTCTACCTAAGTTGCTTCAAAGCAAAACTATGAAACTTTTTAATACACAGAAAGTACATTACATCTCATAAAAACAACATCTCATCAAATAAACAAAAGTTAGCTTTTCTAAAGCCACCGGGGCAACCACTTTTTTTTCAGATGTGCTAAAAAGTACTGTCATAGCTGTGTTTCTAAGCAGCAAGGTGTAAACAAAGGTTCTGAAAAGTAGAACCATTCACTACTGTCACATCCACTGTGGGGGAGACAGTTCCAGGTAATTCCAATAAAACTCTCAGGGAAGTAGGGTGATGCTCTTTAACGGATGCAGGGTGGTTTACCTGACATACATTTAGTTTTCAACCTCTCATCCCATTCTCAAGCTAAAGTGAAAAATACAGTTTGACAGCACTTCAAATAAAGCATAAATTAATCTCACTTTTATGTTGCTTGCTGAAGTTTATTACAACTCTAGTTCTCACCAGCCGTCCAATACCGGTGCCAATAGGAGGTGAATCATAGAGCGCTGCAGGGATTTTTTTTTTGTAGACCAACTCAAAAGTTAGCATCACTCTGGTTCCCTCAACAAAAAGCCAATGGGACTTTTGGATTATTGCAGAAAATAAACTCTGTGACAAACAAAAGTTTATGGTACTGGTGTTCATTTGTGATCATCTTCACCAATGAGTACCAATTTATGATTTTTGAAGCCTACATACAATCACCAGAGGTAAAAAACTATATATGTGAACTAGGCCACAGTCACGACTTCAACAACACCACTGAACTCCTAACTTGACATTTGATTTAGCCCTGACCTCTTCTACAAAAGCCTTTCCTCTGAGAAAGTTTTAAGTTTCAGGAGTGCAAGTATAAGCACAGTGAGGCTGTAAAGGTGGACTGGTGAGTAGATGTTTTTTTATTGAGTTTGTGTTAACCACAGGATTCCTGCAGCACTCTATAGGCTGCTCTATAGTACAGTAATGTCACGAAACAAATCTGATACTTAACAAATCTGAAGTTTCCTTTTAGCTTGTTCTTCAAGTGAGACACCAAACACACTACACAAGGAACCGAACCAGGTCAATTCTGCAATGTAGTTTAGGATTAGGCCACGTGGCATTTACAAGCCCCGTTCCCAAACAAGTTGGGACACTGTGTAAAATGTAAATAAAAACAGAATCTGATGATTTACAAATCACATGAACCCATACTTAAATGAAGACAAAGACAATATTTCAACTGTTGAAACTGCTGGCATCCATTTTAATTAAAAACTCCAGTGAAAGGTCAAACTACAATTATAATACTTTCGCTAAATAACATGTAATCCAATAATTTTAAAGCAACTACCACAAATTAACCTTGGGGTGTTCTAGCATAGAAATAATGGTTTCTGGCAACTGGGTGGACTCAATAGGCACAAACAAATCACTTTTGTCCCAGGGCCCTCAGGCAGGTTTTGTTAAAAGGAGAGGTGATGGACACAGTGGTAAACATGATCCTGTCCCAACTTTTTGAAACATATTGCTTGCATCAAATTTAAATTGAGAAAATATTTTCCAAAAAACTAAATTTACAAATTTAACACTGGGTTTACATGATTTGCACATCATCACATTCTGTTTTTATTTACATGTTACACAGTGTCCCAACTTCTTTGGAAACAGGGTTGTAAATTGATTCGAACAAACTTTTTCTGACTCTGCGATGTTGAATTGCCATGCTGCAATACTCCACCACACACTGTGGCAGCCATATCGGAGATCCTCTGCTCTTGTGCAATAATGGCTGTAACAGCTCTTTGCAATCAAATTCAGTGTTGTTTGTTGCTATATTTATGTCTCAGCAAGATTCAGTATTTCAGTGGCTGTGTTTACCATCAAATGGCTCAATGGCTCACACACATCCTAGCATTAATTTACTCCTGGCCTGAGGCAAAATAAGCCAAAGGAACACTTTCTTGTAGAAGCTGAATTTTCATACAAACAAATTAGTATGTGGAATTTCAGTAAGCTTTAATTGGAGAGCGCAAAGACATTAACAGACATCTTAACATGTTTTAACTCTTAGGAAAGCCAAGAACTGATAGCCCCGGGCTTTCTTTTAGATATGCAGTACACCTGTTTGTTTTCAGAAGGAATGATGAGAACCAAGGTTTTGTCCTATGAGCTAAAATGTATGCAGAGATTTGTTTTCATGATTACACCAATTAAAGCACACTGATCACATTACTGCCTCTGAGCTTTGTCACAGCTGTTAGAGGCTCAGCACAGGTAATCCAGCTTGCATTATAGAATTATTTAAAGGCCTCTGTTCAAAAGTGAGATGCAGAATCTACTGTTGGAAAATATAACACCTATACTGACAAAACCCATGCTGCCATTAAATCCTGTACTGAAAAGAAAAACTGATTAGCTTCCCTAAGGGATTTGCTGGTGAAATTGATTGTGTGGATTGGATGGATTTATATTGAAATATAAAGATAAACTTCACATATACTCTAAAATGATAAACTTTTCCCAAGACACCAAATACTTCTTGTCAGGTTGCATCACAGAGAAGTGTGTATAAAATGTTGTACAATACATCTAGTTTATATTTAATCCAGCTGTCCAGTCAAAAAATTCTTCCTTGAAGATTTTGATGATTTTCCTACAAGACCACCCAAGGCCCTACTTTGGTACAGGTTTAAGAAGGACCTTAGGCATGTACTTTGACAAGCCTATCACGTTACTAGCCTCGTTGCCACTGACATAGCCACTCTCTGGCTATGAGGTCAGCCTTCTAAACCTCTGTTCCTCATGACTTAGAAAGATGTACTGTATATGGTGACAGTGAAGCCATCCTCTCTACCTTGACCACTTTCATCACTTAAAGAATTCTCTGTGACTACCAAGCAGTTGTGCATCACTCGCACTTGTCAAAGTGTACAACACTTAAAGGGAGACGTTTCCTCTATTAAATGTCAACAAATATCTGAGATCAGCACAGAATTACAGACTGATCTGCCTCGTGGTCATGGCTTCTGGGCCTCAACCAGGCAAGAACTAGTGCCAGACTCTCAGGGGCCCAGGATTGTCTCTTTGACTATTACTGTCTGGTAACTTGATTAACTGCATTTTTTCTAGAAAATATGCAGGGCTATTACCAGGTCAAACTACAATTATGATACTTTCGTTAAATAACATGTAATCCGATAATTTTAAAGCAACTACCACAAATTAACCTTGGGGTGTTCTTGCATAGAAATAATGGTTTCTGGCAACTGGGTGGACTCAATAGGCACAAACAAATCACTTTTGTCCCAGGGCCCTCAGGCAGGTTAATCTGGCCCTTGTACATACCCAGTTTCTTTATAGTTTAACTTTGATTAGCAGCAAAATTCTGCTCTATACCCAAAAACCAAAGTATAAGTAGTAGAATTGGGACCATTCAGTTTTGTTGTGCGACAGTACAAATCTCTTAGAGCTTTACAAAGACGGCTGGACTTGCTGGAGGTTCTTGAAGACACTTCAACTCAGTCCTAGCTGGCCAGTGGGGAGTTCCAGGCATTTAAGTTCTTGTGGGGTCAGTAAAACCTTGAGGGGTCATTGAGGAGAGTCACTGACGCACCAGGCCACCCAATGGGTTGTTAATATCATGATACATTGGCGCTTACAGTTGAACAAACACAACAAAATAAAAGTTTAATTTAGTGACACAGGAAAGTTTCAGAGCTCTGCCACGGACTTTGCTGCTAACCTAGCATAACACTGAAAGCTTCTCAGGCCAGCAAAAGACCACATAAAAGCCACACCTGCGAAATAGGTAACTGCATGGAGTCTGAGTACTGCTCCCCTGCAGCAGCCTCATGCTACTAGATTAGCTGTGGAGGCCCCCAAACCGGCCTTCCCTAATGATGGTTCTTACTGGCACAGCACAGTCGCTAGACCAGAAGCATCAGTTCCAGCCAGGACTTGATCTGATGTTGTTCACCGCAGAGGGAAATCCAAGAAATCAAAAAGGAGAGCTGCAATGCTCAGTCCACTACCTGAACTCTCATTCCAAAACAGGTACGATCCACTGACTCTGAACAAAACGTGTAATAATACTAATGACACTGATCCCAGGGAAGACCCCACTTTCATTACTGCTAACCAAAACCCAAGAAACAGCACTAAAACCACTAGTCTGAGGGCCTGATAAGCCAAATACTATTCTGCTTGGGGACTCTATAACTAAGCATGTAGGAAAGGCAAAGACAATGGAAAATCTAACTATAGCTGACTCAGCTTTTAGGGAGTTGCAATAATTCTCGCTACACATCTAAATAATATGAGTATTATTAAAACTGGCCTTGAGATTTTGAAAAAAAAATGTTTTCCCTACTTCTGGAGAAACTGAGCAACTGTTAGTTGCAACATGTATTAATCTCAGGCCCCATACTAACCCTGGGGAGAAGAATGAAATGTTTTAGCAGACTTCTTGGCCTGAATAAATGGCTGACATCAGTCTGCCTCACCCATGGGATAAAGCTTATTGACAATTTCAATATCTTTTGGAAGTGTAAAAAGGACTTTAAATCCATGGTGGTTCATCCAAACATCACTGGATCCAGACTACTCTGTGCCAACCTTGCTCTTGGGATGCCATAATCAAACAAGAATGTGTGAATGAGTGCAAGGGACAGTGGGCATGGGCAGACAGCATTTCTGATACTGATTTACAACTAATTATTTGGAGTGTCTGTGCACAACCAGCACTGTTTATTAGGTTGCGTTTAAAGGTGCATCTTAACCTTCATCCCCAAATCCCAATGGTTGGATGGAATATTAGTATAATCAATTTGCTGATTATTGCCTTGTTACCTATATCGGTCATTATATAATATAGGCTAACACAGATTATAATATAGGTTACAGTTGGGGATCTATAATAAATTAAACAATAGGCTATATGTAGAGGGTGGAAAACAAGAG
Organism: Trachinotus anak; assembly: GCF_046630095.1. Classification (NCBI taxonomy): domain Eukaryota; kingdom Metazoa; phylum Chordata; class Actinopteri; order Carangiformes; family Carangidae; genus Trachinotus; species Trachinotus anak. The sequence continues at coordinate 28,003,436 of NW_027273872.1, forward strand.
CCTCACATTCGGTCACGTTCATGAGGTTTAAAAGTGCTTGATAACCGAGCTTGCACCTAATTTGTGTGTATGTTTATGTTATGTAGCAAGCTAGCTTTTTAGCTATTGTTTTCACTGCCGACAGTGTGAAGGCCAGGTATTTGGTCTGGATGTGTTGGACATGATTCTAATATGTTTGTGGTGGTTTGTGGCGCTGTTGTGTAGTGGCCGCCACCACATAATACCGGTTCATGTAAATGGAAATATTGTGCCAGGGATGAATGAAATAACCTACATGTATGTACTCATGTTGCTATAGTTATGTGATTTTTGAGGTCACGTTCATGTGTTTAGAATGGTTTGATGATTTTGGTGTATCTATCAATGCAGCCACAGTATACTCTTGTTTTTTTTGTGTTATTATTTATATGTATTGAAGAGATATGCAATTATAGTTCAACTCAAACATTTGCCTGATATTAACGCTGGAAATTCACCAGTTCAATGTGAATTGAGATGTTTCACATGTTATATAGGAGGCAGAATAAATTGGTGCTTGAGACAGTCGCACGCTGCTGAAACCGTGTTTGTGTTTTACTGTTCCACAGTCATCCATTGCTGTGTAACAGAATCGTTACTGGCCCGAGTACCCATAGGCTTGAGGCCGGTAACATATAACATGTCCGCCTCGGTGGAAGTCTGGGGTATAAGGAATTGAACGATTCCACTCACACCCTGCAGTCTGCTCTTTAGCTGCTATGGGTACATAGGTAACTCCTGCAGCTGCTGTTTCAGATCAGACATCCCTCCATGGGTGATTGAAAGAGCATGTGTGTGTTTCTTTATTCTGATAGCCACAGTGAGAGAGGGACAGGACAGTCAGGGAGAGAGAGGGGATGACATTCAGCAAAAGGCCACGAAGTGCATTCAAACCTGCACCGATGAGGTTTGAACAGAGGTTTAATGATATCTGCTTTACCTGGTGAGTTCATAAGTGTAGAGGGAAATCATTGGCACTGTATTTTCTCACAGCACAAGGAGCTTGTCAGTCTACTGCTAATTGATGAAGTTCTGTCACAAAACTATGTTGTTACGTATCCTCCGGCATTATTAAGAGGTTATATGGGATTTCTGGAGCTTTCTAAGAGCTTTTCTTTAGCCATTTCATCTATATGGAAACAACTTATTAGGGTGTATGATGCAGAAGTGGCAAAGGGATAGAAGGCTAGAGGCTGTAAGAAGCGAGAGGAGAGAGGAGAGAGACTGACGTTAGTGTGCGACAAAAGCCAGAGGGGCATCAAAGGCTGATGAAAAAAATGAAAAAAAATCTCTGATGACAGAAGCCATTCAGAATGAATGAGAGAGTTCCTGGGGGAATGCAAGGGGGCTTGGAATCCCAGTGGTAGCTGGTGGAGCGTGGAGGTGGATGGTTGGCGTGGAACAGGTGAATAAGCTGAGTGGAGGCAGCTGGTGAGTGGTGCAGCTGGTAATGGAGGCGGAGTCGGAGGAGCAGTGGAGGAGCCATGAACTGAGATGGAGAGAGACACTAGTGAGGTTTCATCCAAAAGAACAAGAACAGAGAAGAGTCGTAGTAGTAGTAGCAGTAGCCTGTGGTAGCCGGGGCTGCACCACGCCCCTGCTGTGAGGGGGAAGGGGGAGGAGACACAGGGAAGGAGACAGGGGAAACAACACAGGAAACACTGGGTAGATCTTGCATTCACAGAGGGGCAATGACAATCTGTAACACCCCCCTCCTCATCCATCTGCATGTCTCATACCTCTTGTGTCTCGGTCCAGTCCTCTAGGGAAGGACAGATGTTTGGGGGTTTTTGGACCTAGTGTGTCAGTCACACATACACACACACACACACACACTCAGCGGCTTATCACGCCTCTGGGAGCCATTACAGTGAGGGCCAGAGAGCTGACATATTGATTTCTGACTCCTTTCTTCTTTCTCACCATCAGGTTGTATGGCTGTGGAGACAGGCTGGCACAGGTCACCGCTCCACAGCTCACTGCAATTCACCTCTTTGACAAACTGCACATACAGGACTGCAGAGGAGCAATGAGAAACTGACAATCAAGGATCTGATACTGTTTTTCTCATCCACTTGGTTTCATTATAATTTTACCCTTCATTTCACTCTCTCTCTTTTCTTATCATTTCTGAACACTCTGTGGGCAGCACATGAAAATCCTCCTTTACATGTTCACATATAACTGCCACTGTGGAATACTGTGGAAAAGCAGCAGGAAGTATGAGCACCTGGATCCTCTGAGATGGCAATGTCCATCAGTCACCTTGGTCCACATTGTAATATCTCAACTATTAGATGGGCTGGCATCAGATTTGGTCCATGTTCTTTAGGGGATGAATCCCATTCATTTTGGTGATCGTAACTTTTTCTATAGTGACACTATCTGGGTGTTACCACGAAATTCAGTTCAGACTCAGGATGAATAGTAATCACAGGTGGGGTCAGCGGGTGGCTTGGGGATGGCACCCTTGTAATCTCATTGCAGCCCCCCCCCCCCACCACCACATCAGAGTTAGAATGAGATAGGTTGTTGGGCTTGACAGTACTATTACAGTGTTTTAATGTTGCCAAATGATTTGTATTTTATTTAATGCATGTGTCCTGACTCCAGCATTCATCATCAGCAACCACTGTACCAAGATGCTATTGGACACTAAAATCTGTCACATGCTCTTACCTAATTAACATTACATGTGTCTTGTTACTGTAGCTCATCCTCAACAACTACTAGAGTTAAATATCACTTTCTAAGTTAATGCTTCCCATTTATCCCCTTATCTACAAGACCCTGGGAACCCCAGCTATGGAGGAGAGTAGTGGCCCCATCTAGACATGAACAGTTATTAAAGAAGCTAAACAGTGAACCATTGTCTAACAATGTGAAGGTATGACCCGAACTGGTGTAAAACTAAAACTTTGGCTACTTTTTATGTCAACTCTGGGGATATTAGCAGATAATTGTTGACATTTTGGCAAATTGATGCCATCAATTATGTAGAGATAAGTATCACTGGACGACTTTGACACTCAAGAAATCTTAAAAACATGACTATTCTCAGGCAAGTTCTGATGCTTCTATGTTCTCTAATTCCTGTGCAGATTTATGGTCGTAAATGTTGATGGTTGGAGACGTCATCCGAGGGAAGTTTAATCACACTGAAAGATGCATTTTGTTTCATGTTTGTGTATGAAGATTTGAAGGAGAAATGAGTCTGAGCAGAAGAACCATGTTCAACTCACCTGTGCTCCACACCTTTGCATCCAGAGAGATGGGTAAAATAACCAAGGAGCACTTGAGGAAAGTATTCTCCACCTCCCTCTGTAATGTTGATCCAAATGGGGCTTCAGATAGTTAAATATCTGTAATACTTTATATCACTGCATTCAGCAGAGTCTAATAACGTTGAACCAACTGTAACTCAGTAGTTAACAAAACTATGGAAACCAATAACTGCTGCTGGCCACGCACAACTGATTCCGATCAGCTTATTAGACTTGCACACACACATATCAGCATATAGATAAACAGACACATAGACAGAGAAGCACAAAGACACATAATCACACAAACGTGCAAGTTACCATTAATCCATTAATAATTGCAGTTTAGCTCCAGTTATGCATGAAATAATGCAGTTTAGCTGCCATGGAAGTGAATAAGAGAGAAACTTTCAAAGCCAGTCTTTTTCTGTCTCTCTGTACTCGTTCTTGTAGGAATTCAATTCAAACTTTAAACAGGTCACAGGCTTTAAGATTTTTCACACATTAATTCAGCTCTTTCAAGTCTCTCATATGTTTTCTGTAATCTCAGGTCATGTTTCATGCACATTTCAGGCCATACACAAACCAATTAGTTGTTAGCTGCAGTTTGACTGAGGCAATGCAGCTGAGTCTTTCTCTGGGTTCAACCTTCTTACACAATATGACTCCTATTTAAACTTCTATCAGTGCTTACACTACAGTTTGCAATTCTCATCCTTTTCTGATTTTTCCAGCTCTTAGTACAACTTCAGCTGCTTCTTCTTACAAATTCAAGCCAGTGACACAGTTTAGCTCCAGCCTGTGCAAAGCAGCAATTCCACCACAATTCCTTCAGAAATTGTGATTGTCTAGTTGCTGTTACGACTGTTACACATCTTTTCATGTTTTCATGAACACAACATTTGACTTTAATATGTTTGGCTGTTGCTTCAGTACAGTGGTAAACAATTTTGTTGTATAAAATATATTATGCTAAATATACTGTAGAGTATAGAGTTTAGAGCATATTCTTAGAAGCTGTCATTCAGTAAATAATAGTTTATAGTTATAAGTGGAAATTATTATTAATTAGTATTCATATGTTGAACATGTACCAATTTTTTCATAAATCTCACAAGTAAAAAATGAAAAGCAGATGTTATGTGCTGGTTTTGTTTGGACATTTCTTTAAGACAATTGCAAATCAGTCACTGAGAAACTCTACAGCCATTGTTAAAAACAAAGAATTACCTGCACACTGAGTTTTGAAGCCCTAAGAAAGAAAAAGAAAAAAGAAAATCTGCTGTTTGAATGTACATGTGGCATATCACTGCATTCTCTTTGCATAAGACTCACAATACCTGTGCAATACTCACATGACCTCCTCAGTGTCACAAATAAATTATACCTCAGAGGGGGCTTCAGATCTATTCAGTTATTTTTTTCCATTTTAAGCCCTTTTGTCCAGCACCTGACCCCTTGGTTGGTTTGGCTGTGGCACATTTGTCTGTGTTAGAGCAGCAAACAACAGGCTCTGGTGCTGGGTCTAAGGCTCCTTAATTATTTTCAGGTTGAAAGTGAAAATACTCCACATACAGAAAAATAGACTCGGCATTTATATTTGTCAATGTTTCGGTCCTCTGGCCTCTCTCAAGACATTTCATGACACTGTCTTGAGAAAGGTCAGAAGACCGAAACACTGTGTGGCAAAAGAGCTGAGCAATGCTTCATGTTTTATTTGCATTGTATGATTTTCTTTTCCTTTCAGTTGACAGTCAGATTTGAATGGGAAATCTTAACGCTTTCTATTTCAGTATTAAAGACAAAATTGCAAATATAAATATCAAAATTTACTGAAATGTGATCTGGATGTTATCATACATCAACTCTCAAAATTTTCTTATATAAAGGACATAAAACACAAAAAGGTGGACACTATTCAAACTATAAAATGTTAAAGTAAACACATTAAGTCAAATAACATCAACAGACTGGGCCAGTGCAAGTGCTAACAGCATGGCCCCAGAGCCCAGGTAGCCCATGGGGTGGTAGCCCTTTGCCCAGACTGTTTCTATTGAGGGGCATTAAGAGATGTTGACTGTCACTACCTGCCAGACTTTAAGACTTTTTACAGGGATACTATTAGTGTTCTTTAAGCCATAACATGCACGCTTTTATGTTATTGAAAAAAAAATTGAAAAAAATTGAATAATACATACAATAACTACCTTACAACATTTTTTTGTGTTTTTCTTTTGTCTTTTTTATGTATTTGTTTGTTTTTTAGAGTTCTGTGAATCTTTTCAGTTCATACAACATAGGCTTAGTCTGTCTAAAGCATCAGTAAGCTATTTCAGCATCAATCTTCAGTTTCTCTGTGCTAAAACCCTAACAAATTCATCCACATCTGGCCCAGTTGTTATGGCCTTATCATGAGCCTGGATCAGCAAATTTCCTTTCACACAAAACAAAGTGGAGAAAGAGCTCTTGCATGTTGCTGATGATACTCTCACAAGGGAAGTCACATAGTGATGCTGGAGCTTGGGGAAGGCTGCTCAACCCTTGAAGGTGTTTGCAAATGGTGGAGAGGGCTGCAGCAGCAGAGGTGAACATCTTCTTCCAATGTGACTTTTGCAACAAGAATTGCATTGGAAGGTCTGTCACATCATGCACTACCTGTCAGCTTCTGCAGGACACTCAACATGGTAACATCCAGAAAAGAGGACACTAAGGAAGAAGGAAATTCAGTCAGTTTGGTGAGATCAAGATTGCTTCTGGAAAAAACTGGTCTCCGTCTCTACAATGGCTCTGTCCAGAAAATTGAGAGGAGCGCTCTTCCCCTCTTCAGAGACTGACTAGGAACTGCTGGAACAGGGTTGTCAATCTCAAAATTGGTTAATGACTCATTAGCTCTCATCTCCCTCAAGGCCTGCAAAGATGCAGTGACTACTTCCCCAACACAGCACAGGTCAGCAGAATGAGCCTGGAGAATGGCATTTGCAGGTTTCAAGGCACCAAGCACTTTCAAGAGGAATCTTCCTATTTCAAAGACATGAGGCTTCCTGAGCATCGACAGCCATGATGTCTCTGTGAACATATCCACAGCTGCTGCACTGTTGGTCTGTCTGTAACCTCTGAAAGTATAATGATGATATCCATCCCGATTCAAAAAATGTTGCTGCGCATGGCTCTGCTTACATAGCATGGACCACTAAGTGCAACTGGTGGCTATAGCAGTGGATAAATGGAATATCCTTACCTACATTCTTTTGCAACAAGGCCTGAATGCCACCCCAGATCCCACTTATGACAGCAGCTCCATCATAGCATTGACTGATGATTTCATCTGTACTCTGTAGCATGAGTCAATGCCTAGGCTCTAGTTACATTGCTTTTAATGCCAAACCCTGCATGATATATATATTTATTTATTTATTTATTTTTGACCTTGTCTAATACTATCTGAGTGAGTCCCAGGAGGTTAGCAATGGTTACTCCAGGTACCTGCCTTTGCTTCATTTGTGACCAGGCTGCATTACTCACGTGCTCTCTGAGTCCTTGTCTAATTCAATGTTCTGGTTTAGGTTTGGGCAATAAGAGCCCATACCTGTGAGACAATAAAACTTTGTCAACTATTAGAGCCAATTTGGGTATACCAAAGTAATCTATCCCTTAAATATTTGGTAGTTTTAGGCCATATTGGAAAATGATTAATAATATTGGATTTATGAGGACGATTGTCCATCAAAGTGATAAATGACAAGGGCTTTCTGTATTGAATTAGCTTGATTACCCAAACAAAGATATTTCCTTCATTTCTTTTTTAATTAGTAAATTTTTGTTCATTATCTTGAAAATATGCAAAAATGACATGCTGTGATGAAAGACAATAAGTTTTGTTCATATGCTTGCTCATGCTGATTTCCATGTTTACAAATGTTAGCATGTTAATGTGCTAAAGTGAGATAGAGAATATATTAGCAAAAAGTCCTGAAAAAAACTTTACAGGTCATCTGTGCCAGGAGCTAATAATGCCCCATAGCTAGCTTTTATTTTTAGGCAACTACTAACTAATTAAAGGAGGAAATCAGGTTGGGATGGACTCACAGAGGAGACTGCTTATCAGTTCCTTTGTGAAACCAATAGTCAACGGTTTCTTTTATCCATGACTGTTCAACAGCCTTAACCATATGTGTTCCAGGATGACAAAGGTCCTCTAACTTTAAGGAAGAACTTAAGCCAAGCCACGATCTTCTCCTTAATCTAACCCAACACTTTCTGTGCTTCAAAATAACCAAACCGTGACTTTTACGACTGAGGTCGTAGTGTGTCCACATGTTGTGTTTTTTTTCTTCTTTCCCCTGTGTGGTGTGTGCATGTCATGAACAAATTAATTATGCAAACAGGTGTGCGCCAGAACGTGACGAGGATTGGGGCACAGCAGGGACGGCGGCTGCTGACTGGAGCCTCATCCTATCAGAGCCAGACAGCACCAAGATTTCCGGCCAAGTCACAAGGGGAAAGCATCTCGTCCACTCTATGCACTAACCACCACAGTGTCAGTGATGTGAAGCATTCTTGTCTGTACAGAGTTATAGCAAATTGTGAGAGATAGTAGTGGTGGACTGCCATTTTTTTGTTTGAAGAACATTTCTCCTGTTTTTGGTTAGTTAGAAAGTTTACGTATTGTATTTTGCTTTTGTTACATTTTAGGGAGATTGTTTAGTGTTTTGTTTTCAAGATTGTTGTTTTGGCCTCGGTCAACCCTCAAATTGTCCATCTCTCCTCTATGAAAGAGATTTCTTGTAAATAAATACACATTATTTATAATTCCATTTCTGTGGCTCCTTGGTGCGTAGGGAAGATGGGGGAATCCATGCTGTGTCGTGGCCACCTCTAGACAAGACATAACAGTGACCATTCCACAACTTTTTACCATGTGTTTGGTACACTCCTGTGGGTTGAAGGGACAAACGACCGATATGGTCATTTAAGTTGAGGGGCTTTGCCTGCTAAACATAAGCATATTACCATCATCACTGTGAGCAGCATACATACTATCATACCAACCACATTCTTACAGAGACACCAGTGCGGGGCTTAATGTCTTAGGCTTCTTCCCCTCTGAACATATCTCTGCTATAGATAGCTATATGCCAGCACGTTCACATAAACCTGCAATCAATTCTTATGCTTTGTAATTACCATTTTCTTTGCTTCTATTGTTTAGTTTGCTCTGTCTGTATTGTTTGTTGCTCACTTTATACTTTGTTCAGTTCTCACATTATATTTTATTTCCCTGTTGAACCCTATAACCTACTATAAAGCCAATTTCCCCACAGGGATCAATAAAGTTTTATCTTATCTTTCAAAATGGTAAACTCTATTCTCCAAACAATAAGGTAGGTGAACTCCCCACCATCCCTCAGCCTGTACTGTGGATCTTTCTCATATGTTTTCCTTTTTTTCATTTAATACCCTTATTACTCTCCCTCTGCCTCTCGCTGCATGTCTTTTCCTCTGTCATTCTCTGCTTCCCTAATGACTACAATAATGAGACATTATCAGCTTTGACAACAGATGCTCAAAATATTCTGTCTCTAAATCTCTCCCTCTGTCTCTGCCTTTTTTGCTGCTTAATCTCCACTTTCTCTGTCTCACTCATTGTTGTTATTCTTTTCAGCAATTCTTCAGTAAATTGGAACCTCATTACTTCCCATAAGCATCCTTTTGAATCTGTCTGCTCTGACTTTCACTAGTTTTTGGAAGACCATTCAACTGTCTATTTTGCACAGTGTAAAAAGTGCACCAGTTGTAACTGCCTAATTTTCCAGCCATTTTCAAAAAACCAAAAGTTTAAATGGAAAAGTCTGAGGAGGTTCATCCGATTCTCACAAAATTTGGCATTGTCTATAGTCAATGTTGACAAAAAGTTATTAATCAATATGTAAATCCGTTAAGACATTATACAGTTTTAAACCTGTTTCCCATAAATCACAAGTCTTAATTCAAAAGCTATCAAAATTGACACAGACATTCTCTACATGGTAGATGTCAAGTCTTTCGAACAGTGTTCAGATCAGACAACATCAGGTAATATTCATCATCTTGCTATAATTTGTAAATTTTCTGTTTTGCTCAGTGTTCAGTGTTGCTCATTCACCAAAATATTTGATGATACTGAAATCAGTAGAATGATGTGTGATTTTTGACTGGACCACAACAGTGGGGCCAGCCCTGTCCCTGACTGACTGACTGAGTGATAATATTTCCAGCACTGGTCAGCCAAATGGCATGTCACTCAGTTGCAGTTTGTTTGTGTTTTCAATTTAGTAAATGGTCATTTAAATTTAAAAAAGACTGGCTAGAAACCTGGTCCATGGCTGGACCGTGTATGGATGCCAACAGGGGGGCTTAGGGCTAAAACCTCTTGTCACAGACAAAGAGTGTGAATTATATAGATATATATACATTTAAAATGTAAAATTATATCAGTAGATTTCAGTTATATCATTAATATCTTTTTACATAATTTAGGCACAATTACATTCATGATTTTTGTAACTATTTTCTGTACTATCGTCATGATTTACTCTTCTTGTGAGTATTCACTATGTTTACACGTCGGCGTAAACATACAGTAGTAGCTATTCACTTACTGCCTGTGTGCACACAACGTGAGAGGAGGAGCATCATGGGAATGAATGACAGTAACAGACGTGGATATTTCTCACTTTGTTCTGATGGTCTTAAGAACTCGCTGCTGCTCTGTCTGTCTGTCCGTGCACTGTCAGTGTTTTATCACACAGTGAACTTAAACTTACCATGAAGCAAAATGATTTTACTGTGAGTGTCAAACAGTGCTTTTTGCACTGTTAGAGACTTTATATGTTACTCATATGCTATTAGGTTTTTTGGGAGATTTAAAAAAATACAAGTGCATCCACTTTACTTATCCTCACCTCCATTACAGCAAATGAATAACTTTTATTACATGTATCACTATTACGAAAGGAGGCATAAGAATAACTAAACATAAGACACTGAGTAAGAGAGGGCAGGAAAGAGGAAGCAGTCATCACTAACTGCTAAAGAAACAGATCTGAATAACAACAGAAACACCAGCAACAGGAAATAGGACAATGTGCTTACTGCAGCACAGCAACAGAAGCAGAAATAAATGGTTTCTGTCTACTAAAGTACTAGAGGGCTTTTAATTTGTAAAATAATGCAGTATGTAACTTTAACACAGCAAAATTAGTAACTGAAAATGAGGCTTCCTACTAAAATATTGCTCTGACCAGTTCTACATATCACACAGAGGGAGTTAGATATAAGGACTCTAATGAATACTGAACTGTTGTTTATCTATATGTGAGACACAATACAAAAGATACTGTGTTGCTTCTAACTTTCTCTCTGAGCAACTATTTTACAGTAAACACAGCTGAAATCACAGCACAGTCTTTGTCTTTAGTTCATGTGTTTGTGATTTTGTCACGCAGTTACATAATCTGGATTTGACTGGAGGCTGTCCAGACATAGACTAGGTTTTGACCTAGTCTTGTTTTCAGGACTTTCACTCAAACATTTTGACTGTTTTAACTGTTTAACAGACAAAAACACCCCAGATTTGCACATGATGTCATTGCCACAATTTGTTAGAAGGTGTGTGGGTCCCTGGGGCAAAATCTTATTCAGAACCACTGATCTATTGACAACCACCCGGTTGGATGTCTGGAAATCAACACTTTCTGATGTGATTTACACCATGTTTTACTCACTGGGTTAGAACCTAAATATAATTAACCCTTCTGGTACAAGATGTTAATGTAACATTAGTAGATTATAATTACTCTAATTTTGGAGTAGTAGTTAAATTATAGTTTAAAATGAAAATTGGGATGACATCAAAAGCCAGCATTGGCTAACTGACATTGTGATGTTTAGCAGACATTTAGATGATGTTGGGTTTTGATCACTATACCTCACAACTGGAATGTTGGTATTCTATGGTGTTGGCGTGAGACGTTTGGAAGATGTATTTTAGTTTACTTAACAACGCAACTTCAAACCAACAAAATATCAACATTAGCTATTGTCAGTATTCTATGTCAAACTGACATTGGTGTTCCATATTGGTCAATCACAACATCACAACCTACAGTCAACCAAATAACAACATCTGAGTGGCCAGCTGCATGCATGCTGAAAAGTAACATTAACTTAACATATTCACAAATACTAAGTTTAGTGGTACATACATTGTACTTAATACTGGCAAATTAGTTTTTACTTGTACTCCGAAAGTACTCATGAAAATTGTGTGTTGTCACCAGTGTGTGTTGATTCAGCTCGATGGTCATTTCTGATACAGTGTGTTTCTGATATTTTGTCTACTTGACAATGTCATAAATACAGTTATGAAATCACCATAGTATGTGATCTGACCCAGTATCAATAACAATTATTATTTCAATATTACACACTTATATAAAGAGATATTTATTAAAAAATACTGGGTAGGGTTTTCTATTGCATGCATAGTTTAAGAAATCACACTGCTGTTTACTGTGCAGTTCATATTCAGAGTGAGTCCAAAGTCCCCGGCCTGTTTTTATTCCCACTCTGCACCCCTTTAAGTTTTCACAAAAATGTTTTTATAATCAAAAAGAATTATTAAGTCATTGATTGCCTATATGCTTTATAGCCAATTTCAAAAATAAAAACAAAAATAAGCCATTTATAGTTCTTCTTCGCATGTTGTGCATCTTATTGCTATGTGGATGCTGTGTGTTCATCAAGCATTAATAATGGCTGTGGTCAGTCTGAATTAGTGGCTTTGAGTCATCAGCCACACTACTACTACCTAAATCCTGTGTTGAATATTGCTCACTCAACCTGAGTCACATACACAAGCACACACAGCACTGTATTGGTGTGCCTCTTTGACAGCAGCAGCCTCAGGCCACTCAGCCTCCTTCCCTACACAATTACATCCAGGGACAAACTGCTTCCACAGTTCTTCAGAACAAGAATTCATTCATCCACCTCTGCTCACATGAAGGTAACAACACACACACACACACACACACACACACACATACACATGCAGTCTTGTCACATAGCATTTGGGCCATGAGTAACCCTGTGGGTAAACCCTTCTTACCTTGGGGGCTTCTGCTGCTCCCTGTTAATGGGGATGACCTTGGAACCTTAAGGTCCACCACACACACAGACACACACACACACACACACACACACACACAGAGACATGCCCCATTAGTCACACTTTGCTTGAGGAATCACCCCCCTCTTCAAACTGAGTTGAGTCACAGCCTCATTGTAGCAAACTCATATACACAGACACACACATGCTCATAAAAACAATAATCCATTATACTTTTGACCACCTCACTAACCTTTAACTAACTTCCTGTCAGAGGTGACCTTTGACCTTACCCTCAGGCTCCCCTTGCAAATGAATATTTCACGCTTAGCATCAGGTTAGCAGCTTCCTCCTTCCTTTTTAGGCTTCATTGCATTTTCACACTTACACACACACACACACACACACACACATGTATATGCAGAATACATGTTGAGTGTTAATTCTTCAGCTGCTTTGTGCATTATGAAATCCAGTAATGATAAAAAAGTAATTGGATGAAGACATAATTAAATGATTAATCATAGTAATAACACAATAATAACAGTAGTAACTATTTCAAAGATGTCACTAAATCATCACTGTTACATCTCCCCTTTGTCTTCCACCCTGTAAAAACACTGCATCACAAAGAGGAGTCCCGCCTTCCTCCTGACTGACCTGGCTCTTTCCTGCAAGTCATTCCCCTCTCTCTACCCCCTTTCCCGTCAGTCTCCCCTACTCTATAATAAAGGCACAAAAGCCCAAAAAAATAATTGAGCCGTTTCTCGCTAATACACGTATTCACAATGTATTTTGTTTTTGTAAATTGACACTTTTGGTGACTAAACATCCTGATGTTGAAGCTCACAATGGTTAAATTATGTGTATGTATCAAAAAGTATTGACCTGGTGAAGTGTTGACGTGTTGCTGTGGTGATGTTGATATATTGATATGGTGACATGGTGATATGTTGACGTGTCGATGTGGTGACGTATTGATGTTGTGACATGTTGATGTTGTGACATTTTGACGTGCTGATGTTTTAATGTGCTGACGTGTTGACATTTTGATGTTGTGACGTGTTGATGTTTTGACGTGCTGACATGTTGATGTGATGACGTGTTGATGTGTTGACGTGTTGACGTGCTGACGTGTTGATGTGCTGATGTGACGACGTGTTGATGTGATGATGTGTTGACGTGTTGATGTGATGACGTGTTGACGTGTTGATGTGATGACGTGTTGACATGTTGACGTGTTGATGTGATGACGTGTTGACGTGTTGATGTGATGATGTGTTGACGTGTTGATGTGATGACGTGTTGATGTGTTCACATGCTGACGTGTTGATGTGCTGATATGTTGACATGTCGATGTGATGACGTGTTGAAGTGTTGATGTGTTGATGTGATGACGTGTTGATGTGATGATGTGATGACGTGTTGACATGTTGACGTGTTGATGTGATGACGTGTTGACGTGTTGATGTGATGATGTGTTGACGTGTTGATGTGATGACGTGTTGATGTGTTCACATGCTGACGTGTTGATGTGCTGATATGTTGACATGTCGATGTGATGATGTGATGACGTGTTGACGTGTTGATGTGTTTATGTGATGACGTGTTTATGTGATGACGTGTTGACGTGATGATGTGATGATGTGTTGACGTGTTGACGTGTTGACGTGATGATGTGATGACATGTTGATGTGATAACGTGTTGATGTGATGATGTGATGACATGTTGATGTGTTGATGTGATGACGTGTCGATGTGATGATGTGATGACGTGATTACATGTTGATGTGATGATGTGTTGACTTGTTGACGTGATGATGTGATGACGTGGTGACGTGATGACATGTTGACGTGTTGACGTGATGATGTGATGACGTGATGACGTGATGACATGGTGATGTGATGACGTGATGATGTGATGACGTGTTGACATGTTGACGTGTTGATGTGATGACGTGTTGACGTGTTGATGTGATGATGTGTTGACGTGTTGACGTGATGACGTGTTGATGTGTTCACATGCTGACGTGTTGATGTGCTGATATGTTGACATGTCGATGTGATGATGTGATGACGTGTTGATGTGTTGATGTGTTGATGTGATGACGTGTTGATGTGATGACGTGGTGACGTGATGACGTGTTGATGTGTTTATGTGATGACGTGTTGACGTGTTGATGTGATGATGTGTTGATGTGTTGATGTGATGACGTGTTGATGTGATGATGTGATGACGTGTTGACGTGTTGATGTGTTTATGTGATGACGTGTTTATGTGATGACGTGTTGACGTGATGATGTGATGATGTGTTGACGTGTTGACGTGATGATGTGATGACATGTTGATGTGATAACGTGTTGATGTGATGATGTGATGACATGTTGATGTGTTGATGTGATGACGTGTCGATGTGATGATGTGATGACGTGATTACATGTTGATGTGATGATGTGTTGACTTGTTGACGTGATGATGTGATGACGTGGTGACGTGATGACATGTTGACGTGTTGACGTGATGATGTGATGACGTGATGACGTGATGACGTGATGACGTGGTGATGTGATGACGTGATGATGTGATGACGTGTTGACGTGATGATGTGATGACGTGGTGATGTGATGACGTGTTGATGTGATGATGTGATGATGTGATGACATGTTGACGTGATGACGTGATGATGTGATGACGTGGTGATGTGATGACGTGTTGACATGATGACATGTTGACGTGTCGATGTGATGACGTGTTGATGTGATAACGTGTTGATGTGTTGATGTGTTGATGTGATGATGTGATGACATGTTGACGTGTTGATGTGTTTATGTGATGACGTGTTTATGTGATGACGTGTTGACGTGATGATGTGATGATGTGTTGACGTGTTGACGTGTTGACGTGATGATGTGATGACATGTTGATGTGATAACGTGTTGATGTGATGATGTGATGACATGTTGATGTGTTGATGTGATGACGTGTCGATGTGATGATGTGATGACGTGATTACATGTTGATGTGATGATGTGTTGACTTGTTGACGTGATGATGTGATGACGTGGTGACGTGATGACATGTTGACGTGTTGACGTGATGATGTGATGACGTGATGACGTGATGACGTGATGACGTGGTGATGTGATGACGTGATGATGTGATGACGTGTTGACGTGATGATGTGATGACGTGGTGATGTGATGACGTGTTGATGTGATGATGTGATGATGTGATGACATGTTGACGTGATGACGTGATGATGTGATGACGTGGTGATGTGATGACGTGTTGACATGATGACATGTTGACGTGTCGATGTGATGACGTGTTGATGTGATAACGTGTTGATGTGTTGATGTGTTGATGTGATGATGTGATGACATGTTGACGTGTTGATGTGTTTATGTGATGACGTGTTTATGTGATGACGTGTTGACGTGATGATGTGATGATGTGTTGACGTGTTGACGTGTTGACGTGATGATGTGATGACATGTTGATGTGATAACGTGTTGATGTGATGATGTGATGACATGTTGATGTGTTGATGTGATGACGTGTCGATGTGATGATGTGTTGACGTGATTACATGTTGATGTGATGATGTGTTGACTTGTTGACGTGATGATGTGATGACGTGGTGACGTGATGACATGTTGACGTGTTGACGTAATGATGTGATGACGTGATGACGTGGTGATGTGATGACGTGATGATGTGATGACGTGTTGACGTGATGATGTGATGACGTGGTGATGTGATGACGTGTTGATGTGATGATGTGATGATGTGATGACATGTTGACGTGATGACGTGTTGACGTGTTGACGTGTTGACGAGATGATGTGATGATGTGTTGACGTGATGACGTGTTGACGTGATGATGTGATGACGTGTTGACGTGATGATGTGATGACGTGTTGACGTGTCGATGTGATGACGTGTTGATGTGATAACGTGTTGATGTGTTGATGTGTTGATGTGATGATGTGTTGATGTGTTGATGTGATGACGTGTTGATGTGCTGACGTGTTATGGAGTGCAGATTGGTCCTAAACGGCTAATTTGATGTCAGTGTTAATGCATCAAATTTGTCCGTCTAAAGAAGACAGAAAATAACGTCTTAACCCCCTCTTAAGTAGGGGTTACCTTTAGCTGTATGTATGCATACGTTGCAGTGATGTAGGCTCTTGCTGGTGAGTACGTTTGTGCTACATACCTTTCATATGTCTGTGAATAGGTTTTGGGACAGTCCATTTGTGTGGAGGGGGGGATCAAGACTTACAACTCCTGACTAAATCAGTACAACTTGTTAAAGACAAGAAGCTGTTGAACCGTTTTCCTTACTGGATATGTTCAGCTCTTTTTTGTTTTGTTTTAGTTCTGTATTTATCTTTTTGTGTTTGGTTTCATTCTTGCACAGCCAGAGGCAGAGGATTTTTGAACAAATAAATGAATAAATTAAATTAAAATATATTTACTTTTTTTTTGTCAGGGACTACTGTTTGAGTCAAGCATAGAAGCTGTACTAGTCCACATGTAGCTCTGGTTGTGTTTGTGTTTTTTGTCTATTGGTCTTTAAACAGGTTGCCAGCCACAGTGCTGATACAGTGGGTTGTGAGCTTCCGATGGTCAAACATGGGATTTAAACATTTACCAAATATCTTATGCCAGATTCTGTCTGGACACAGCTGCTGCTTAGGTTCTAAAACTTCATGAGCGGGTTTAAGTGACATCTGTTGAAGTTCAAGGATGTGTTAGTTTGAGGTGGTGTCAGTGGTTCAGGTGTGCTCCTCACTCTGCTCCAGCTCAACCCTGCCCACCTGCTCTGTCTCTACAGGCTCTACAGGTTCTCCCTTCTGCCCAGAAAGTGAACAACAGAGCATGTGTTTTCATTCTGTCACATTTTCTTTCTAAACACAATCGTGGTGTGAAACAGGAAAACATCCTGATCCACAGTCTGTTCATGAATGGACAAATGTAAAATTAGATTTTTAAAATGATGTTCACAATGTAAAATATAATTCACATCAGAAAAGATCTTTTAGACAAACACCACATTTAATGAGCATGTAAATAATGATACTGAAGCTACATTTTGCTCAATAAGTAGTATTATATTAAAATTCAGATATTAATAATGTCAACATTATCTCCTAAACCTCAGTTTATTGGTAGGTTGGCTAGGGGAATTTCTTCTTGTGAAATGACTGAGGAAGTGGTACCACCCAATTTTAAACGCCTTTAGACGTTCAAAACGGATGTGTTAACATGGATATTTTTTTCATCATAAGAAGGGAAATTAACGCGGACGTGAAATTAGTTGTTTTGAACCAATCTGCATTCAATAATGTGTTGATGTGGTGACATGCAGATGCGTTGACGTGGTGACGTTAACTTTAGATATTTTATAAACTGTCATGGCTTCCTGAAGGACTTATCCTTCAGCAAACAAAAAGAAAGAAAGAAAGAAAGAAAGAAAGAAAGAAAGGCAAGGAAGAAAAAAGGCAGAGAGAAGACATTCATTTTACTTAGAACCTTTTTATGGAGATTGTACAGTTACCTGAACCATTGGCTGGCTAACGTTAGCAAGGTAGTTTTACCACGTGTAATACGAGCCAATGTAGCTGAATCTAATATGTCCATTGCAAATAAACAAACATACAATCACTTAGAGATCAGAAAAACACACTCCCTGTAACTTCAGAACACTCCTGAGAGTTAACATGTTTTTAACTTTTATTCATTGTCAAAGTCATCAGTGATAGCTGTCGGTACATTATGTTCTACACAGTAAACAGTAACTGTTAGTAGTGAATTCAGAATAGAATAGCCATTATCATTGTATAATCAGTATACAATGAAATTAGGAGAGCCTCCTCAGTTCAGTGCATTCATAGGAGTGTATCATAAAAAAGGGCATCATAGCTAGCACAGCGCACTTGTGCAACTTTATATTCACTATTCCTATCTCAGTTTTCTATCTGTCCATCTTGTGAGAAGTTTTAAGGTGTAACATCATCCAAAATGCTGATGATTGGTACTGGCATGACTCCGTGGATCATCATATTTGGCTCCTTCTGTTCCACCTGTGAAGCTGGGCTTCAGAGTATGACAGGAGCTCCACATCTCCTACACGCTATCTCATGGAATGACACCATCCCATTTCTTAGCATGAGGACACATGCACAGCAGCATTCAGATTCATCTCTATCAGAAAAGCAGTTGTTCTATCAGAGTCAGACAACTGCACCAGAAGTGGAGGTCTGTGTGAATTCGGTCGCCATAAGCTGCAGAAACAGACATCAATATTCAAAGGCAGACATTACAATAAGTAAAAATGTTTCTGTGGAGGGCAGCATGGTGGTGCAGTGGTTAGCGCTGTCACCTCACGGCAAGAAGGTTCTGGGTTTGAACCCTGGGGCCTTTCTGTGTGGAGTTTGCATATCCTCCCTGTGTCTGCATGGGTTCCCTCCGGGTACTCCAGCTTCCTCCCACAGTCCAATGACATTGGTGACTGTGAAATTTGTGAGTGTGAACGTGCCTGGTTGTTCGTCTCTATATGTCAGCCCTGTGATAGACTTGTGACCTGTCCAGGATGTAGCCTGCTCTCGCCCAGTGTTGGCTGGGATTGGCTCCAGCCCCCCTCCATGACCCAGTACAGATAAGTGGTATAGAAAATTAATGAATTAATGAATGTTTCTGTGGAGTGGATCACACAGGTCCCAATGCGCCAAAGAGCTTCAGTCAACAACAACATTCTAAATTGTCTGGTGGGGTAGAGCTCAATGTCAGCACTGTGACAGTCTGAACAAGGACAGTTCTCATTTTTTTAATATGTTTTCTGATAAGACATAGAGGTGAGGTTTCAATGTAGGGAAGTCAGTTTTTGAACAAGATGCACATTTCCCTACTCCTTCCCCCTCATTTTTACTTACAAACAAAAAATCTTGCCTCCACATGTTACAGCAACTCAATAATGTCCCATCACGGTGTGTATTATTTGAGTGGTTTCTCTTTATTTAGTGCGGTTGAAATAGTCATTTAAACAGATAATGTCCAACATGTTAAGAAGAACTGCAGCACCCCCAAGTGTCTGTCCAGGGTTATTCCAGGCAAAATGGGAGCTGTGTGTGTGTGTGTGTGTGCCTGTGCCTGTGCCTGTTTGTGTGTGTGTGTGTGTGTGTGTGTGTCTGTGTGTGTGAAGAGTTTTATAATAGTGAGCATTTTCATAGAAGTGTGTGGTTGCTCAAACCTGCTGCTGAAGCCAACTGCTTTCCTGCAGCTCCTGCAACCTACTGTACTTGCAGCTGCAGCAGCAAGAGCTGTGATCCTGCTGCAGCCCCTTTCAGCTATTAAATCTGATGGCACATAGAATCCACAGGTAACAGACTTTTTTCTTGTACACATAATGGATTATGTGTGACCATGAAAAATCTTCAGACATCAATAAATATCCACATGGTGGCACTATCACAACTATTGTTGAGTGTGTGAAACATTTCACCATAGGCCAGATGCCAAGTTTCATTTCTGTAGCCTTTACATTAATTTTCATTCATTCATTGTAAGCGATATCTACAGTCTGTGTATAAGCTATCATTTCCTCGTCATGCTTAACACTGTATAAGTGAAACCATGTTTCTGGCAATCAATATCCTGGAGTAGCTGCAAGTTCTTTTCAGCGATTATTGGCGCTTTTTTTCTGTTTGTTTGTTTGCTTTGGGGTTTTTTTTGGCCAAACCATCCCCTGGTGAAACAATTTGAGACTCAGTAGTCTTATTAGTCCTTATTTTTATTTTTGACATCTTTTTTAAACAGTAGTTTTAGTATTGGATACTAATTTAGATTTGAAACATTACAGAAACTGCAATCTTCCAATAATATTTGGATAGAAATTCAAAAATAGATACCAATAGAGATGAAGTAGACAAACCAAAGAATAAATGGAAATGTTCTGTTGTCAAAGCTGATTTCACTTTAATGCACAAAAACCTAAAAGAAAAACACATTTCTGCTGGGCCTTGAAACTGAAAGAAAATTACATCACTGCTTGTGATCTTCTCATGATGATGCCGATGATGATGATGCACCGTTCATTAACTGTCAGAAACTCTTTTCTTATTTCAAGTAAATGCAAAGTTGTAAAGTAAACTAGCCACAGTTGAATTAAAACCTGTTCTATCTGATACAGGCTCATTTTACAGACTATGTAGAAGGATATGAGGGACTTTAAAGGAAACTGTTGAGCATTAAAACTGTAGTTTTGATTTCCACCAACCTGTTTTTTATGAACTTAATAGTTGTGGACTGTGTATGTTGAAAACAACAGGTTTGAAACTGACTGTACATTGTCTTTGTCACAATGAGAAGTAGCTACAGACAGACTGAGGTCACTGACCAGGATATGCTGATGAAAGTCTAATGATTATTGATTCTAATAACAAAACACAAACACACCCGCCCACTACAGTAACATCTGGCTGAATAGGGGATGTAAATGAAAGACTTACTATCATCCATGGAAGGAATGTTTTCTTCTCTCAGCCTCAGTCCAAAGACTGTAGTGATGAGGAGACCTTCAGTCAGGTCTCTACCGAGCAGTGTCAACGAAACTGCAGCTGCTGCTTCTTCTGCAAAATATTTTCAAAGGTAAGGAAGCATTTCCGTGGAGATTAAAACCAGTGAGACCACATTCAATGTACATGAGAATATATTTGACAAAAAGCAAAAAGATAAGACTGAAGTCTCACCATCTTGTGCTACATGCTGCAACTCTCCTTTGTCCAGTTGTCTTTACATCATTTTATTGAGGGTAGTACTTTATTTCAACACCCCCCCCACCCCCCCCCCCCACCCCCCACCCCCCTCCACACACACACACACACACACACACACACACACACACACACTACAGTTTTGTAATGTGACCCTTGTGAAGACATATTTTACATATATCAATTTTATGTGATGGTCTACAGTGTATTGTCATTCATTATCCATTTAAATGTCAGCATCCCATTATGGATAATATATGGGGGTTATAACTGTTAACAAATATTTTCATAAGCATGGTCCTTATAACTGTTTCCAATTAACATGTACATTACAGTGTATTATAGCATTGTGGATGCATTCACGTCTTAATAAAGGCTCCTGTGAACTCAGTTTAATAAATGTTCAAGTAACACTCCAGCCTGAGCAGTAACAGCCTATGAGCCATCAGCAGTGTGGTGAAGGTCCATATGCCTGCAGTGTGGGCACAGCTAGCTAACGCTATTTACCTAGTGGAAGCCATAGTTTTTATGGTTCACTGCTAAAGCTCGGGGGCACTGTGTCTCCATCCTGTCTTCCTCTCATCAGCAGTAAAAGCCCTCAATTTACAGGACACAGATCTGAGGGGGGAAGCAGTGAGCCACAGGGCAGCAGTTACACAGACAAATTACCTGCAAATCCCACCCTGAGGGAAGGGGGAGCAACCAGAAATGCTTTACAGAGTCATTTACCAGGAATGCATGGATTACTTTGGACTGCATGCAGACAGCCACAAGGGTCCATATGTGCAGACATAGAAACCATGCATTGGCCTTAGGACTGTAACCACACCAGGCTTCATAGGGCCAAATCACTCCACTTGGTAATGTAAAATGTGAGCAGACAGCCCACGTAAGGTCAGACAGGTGATGGAAGTATAATTATGATCAAGTCAAGTGACAAAGGACCCGATGTGAGGGCCTGACTATCTGCCACTGACAGGGACATTCAGAGAGACTGAAATGTTGTGTGCCTAGGTGATTACTGTCTCTGTCTTAGCATCGGGTGACCCTCCCCCAATGTTGCACTACAAAACTTGTTAAATCTGAACTAATCAATATTTTTGTATTGAAATTGATTACATTATATATAATTTGGGGGGCTGCTGAATTTTCTAACTGTATTTTTGTGTCTCAAAATGAAATGTCCAGATACCACCAGGGGAGTTCAACAAGTCAACACATCTTAGTAAATACACATAAAATGTTGCTCAGAGATGAACTGTTGAGAACCTCCCACGGGGCAAAACAATCTGACTGAATGTCAACAGGTGCCGTTCACACTGTTAGAGAATGTAGTGCCTGATGACATCTGATAATTGATACCAGTAACCTCTAAAGCTTGCTGTTAACTTTGGTTTGGTGTAGAAATCTCTCTTTGTAATCTAGAGAATTGCTCATCAGACCCATTAAAAAGTGTGATATGATATGGAAGGAGGCGGAGCTCAGCTCTGGCAGGGTATGATTTGCATGTGGGGAGCAGCAAAGTGCTAGCTGCTGGCTGTTGTCCATGTTTGTTTGGTACAAGATCATGTGACAAGCCACGTTATTGCAGGATTCATGGGATCATATACCAGAACTCCAGTGGTTACTGACCAGTCAAACAATGTATCATCTAGTATGGTTACTTATTGTTAAAGAAAAGACTAATATTTTATTACCTCGATATACTGTATATTGGAAATAACAAGAACAACGAGATACCATGCTTTGATAGTCATGGAGGATAGTTTTGGTGTAAATACTAAAACTATCCTCCATGCCTAACTGCCAAGCTCAAAAATGAAACACGAATCATCTGAGCTGAAGGTAGAAATCTTAACACATTCACCACCCATCCTTCTGCCATGCTGTTGGTGTCTGTCCACTGCCTGGTTTTAGGCATGTATCCCATTGATCTCATGCCATTGCCCCTTTTTCTGTTTGTTCCATTTCATGCTTTGACTCTCAGCTTCCGGTTGCTATTGGTGGCTGTAAAAAGTACAAATCATAAGTCACTGCCCTGATCAGTTTACACGGTTTCATGTACATTCTCAAAGCTGGGAAAACATGTCCATATTCATGTGGAAGTCATATGACACCTCTTGCATCAGAGATATTGGATTAAAAAGACAAACTTTACATCGATGGCAACTAGTTTATAAATACCTCAACTAGCTTAATGGCTGATGCAACTGTAGGTTTATGTTTATGTGGGGAAGAGTATCCAGATGTGCCTGTCAGTAGCCTGATGGGAGTAATAGCTAACATTCATGTTCATGACATCATTCTTTATGGTGTTCATCTGTGTTGATTCTTTCTTTGTGTGAAGTGACGTGTTTAAAAGCAACGTTTGCTGCTTTCTCACTAATGGCTCATCCTAAAAACGTCAGAGTCCACACTGCACTTCCTGAGGTCCTCCGGTGCACACCCATCAAGTTTGAAGTCAATCAGATGAGCAGTTGTTGAGAAAATTGAAGGACAGACAGAAAGACTGAGATTCCTCCATTCATAGTGAGATTATTTACAATCTTTATGTACAATAACTAAACCAGCTGATTTTTACATCGTTTCTCCAGAGATGGATGAATGAACTGAATGAATCGGATGAAGAAAAACATTTTAATTTGCCACTCAGACAACTTCTGAGACATCATATGGTTATAAACACATAATAAAACACAAATACCACATTCTGACCAGTCAACATGGCTACCATAACATGATCAGCTGATCCTAGAGCTGTGCAAGATAATTAATTTAATTAGCACCACTGTGTAAATGCTGGTAGATGTTGACCGCTGCTGAAGAAAGGCTCTTCTTCTTCTGTTCTTCAGTTCACACTGCGCAGATTCTAAAAATGATCAGATGTACTCGGCCTACCTACACACTGTGACACACTTCTAGTATCACAAGAGACATGATGCTCATTTCACAGTGTTTGTCATGTGACCCACAAAAAATTTACTAAAGTACATAAATAACACAACTGAGTGTGAGGGTTCAAGGAAACAGTGACAACATGAGACAAACCTTTCTAAGAGTCAGTATGAGACTATATAATAAAACCACATTAGTCCAGACAGTGGCAGTATCATGTGCAATGAATTCCTGTATATGGACACACAGTTAGCGGGCTGTTGGCTATATAGAGGAAACTGATCAGATGGTCCCTACATAAATAATCTCAATGTTCACAAAAACAGTGACATCATTTACAGTAGAACACGATTACCAGCTGCAGCAGCAAGGCTGCTGCTTCTTTCCACCTTGTCAGCCTCTGTGTGTCTGCGTGTCATCATGGTATAATGTGGTCCTGGTGACACTTTATTGTGTTATGCATTATATAGAACTGCATTCAGCAGTGGCATAATTAACTTTCAAGCCTTGTACCAAATTAGTCTTTTGGAGAGAATAACACTAGTTTTACTCGTACTGAGCTCAGTTTGTATTCATGATTCGAAGAGACCAAAGAGTGCATGTCGTGTCTCTGTGCTGTTACTGCTCAGTGGGGACGACCTCCAGGATGATCTGTAAGGTTCTGTTGATGGAATCTGAGGACAGAGAGAGAAAAACATATAATGACATAATTTCTACATAATTTCATGTGAACAATAAGATAACATAAGATTGTGTGCATCACTGTGTGCTTTATACACTTTTGCCACTAGGTGCATTATGGCAAAAGGAACAAAATAATAATTGCTTAAAAGAAATTACAACAACTCCCAGGCTGTGATGACTACAAACATGGTTCCACTTTTAAAGTTCAAGCAAGACTAGGCAATGTAAACCACTTGTTGTTATCTCTTATAATTTAAGCGTTATTATTATGGTGCCACACCATAATTAACAGTCAAAAAAGGGAAAAATGTGACATTGCTCATTGTGAGCCCATGCACAAGCCAGTCTGTGGAGTGTCCTCAAATGTCCACTAGTCAATAATAGGCCTACACAATGAACCAGGAACATAACAACTAACCTCTTAGATCATCTTCTCAGTAGCACACTACACACACACACACATCTTTGCATGACACACAAATGTAATATCTGTAGTGTCTTCTAAATTATTAAAAGTGACACTGGCTGAGTAGACATATTCTTTTCCTGTGATGATGTGAATGACTTTTTATGACATTCGTATTATAATATTAACAGTAATAATAATAAGTGATTAGCAGCCTACATTGCTGCTGTAATGACCTGTTGCTAGCTTGACATTACTACTTAACTACTGAAAGTGAAGTAGAATAAATCTAGATCTCTAAATGCAGGTGCTTCAGGGGGAATGAATTATGGCTTGAAGTTTTGTTTTAGAAATATCTTCTTATACCCTTAACCTTAGCTCATTAGATACCACCAGATACCAACAACTCTCTCTCTCTCGCTCTCTCGCCCTCCCTCTTGCTCTCACACTCACACAAAATGTGTGCACACCAAGTAGTGTGAAGTAGATTTGCTGCTTGAATGACAGAGGACCCTAATTGTAGCCTACTTGCATTTTTGATCAACAATGTAATGGTATTGTCAGAGACTTTAAATCATGATCTTAATGAGTAATGAAAAGATTCTGGGCTATTTTTCATTTTGTCTTATTTTTGTATAACATAAATAAATAAATCTTTGAGATCTGGCAGTTTTTGCAAAACACCGGGGTTGAATCCCCAGGAGCAGAGGCCTAATGAAGGCTATGATGCGTACTATAGTACATATATTATAAACATGCTCTGCCAGTTTAGCAATTGACCCTAAAACAATTCCAGCATTATTTTCTCATATGCTGTTTGTATGCAGTTCACAATTTTGTGCAAGAAAGGTCACATGGTGCTGACACTTCCACATAACTTTGTATCCCAAGCATGATTCATCATGGCACTGCAACAATTATTTTTTTTATCATGTTTGATGTATCATTAAATCATGAGCAAATGGTTAAAAATACCCATCACAACATCTCAGAGCCCATGTAACAGCTTCACATGCCTAGTGCACTCATCAGTTAATCAAACAACTTCAAACAGCTTCACTGCTAATCAGTCTGTTCCACTTTCATGTGTGCAAAAGAATTCGTTACCTAAAGCCCACTGAAACCACTTTGGTTTGTGGTGGAAGTAGATGAAGATGTAGTATGCTGGGATGCCAGTGAGGGAAATAGCAAAGCCAATCCCAGTGTTAACTGGGTCCGAGTACAGAGAGAGAAAGACCATGAAGAAACACGTGAGGCAGAATATCACTGGGATGAAGAGCGGGACCTGTGGACACATCAGGAGTGATGTCTGTTACTATTCATACACTGTATGTACAGTGGTTTCAGAAAGTATTCAGACCCATTCACCTTTTCCACATATTATTGTGTTGTAGATTTCATTTTAAATGAAGATAATTGTCATTTTTGGACTTAACTCTACACTGGGATGTGTCTAGAATATCACTGAAGTGCCACAGCAAGTCCAGACTCAAGCCCCATACAACATCTGAACACCTGAAGATGGCAGTTCACAGTCACTACACTTCCCATCCAATCTGATGGCGCTTGAGAGAATCTGGCAGGAAGTAATTAGATAAACCTCCCAAATCCAGGTGTGCAGAGCTTGAAGAGACTTAGTACTGAATTAAGGGTCTGAATACTTTTGTTAATGAGAGATTTTCAATTTTTCATAAATTTGTAATTTACAATGAGATCAACAACACAATGAAGTGAAAAAGTGAAGGGGCCTGAATATTTGATGAAGCTTGTACACAGAAATTGATGTTTGACTTTCTTATGGAGTAACTCATTCACATCTATCTTCTAAACCTGTTTTCCAAAAAACATGAAATATAGCAATAAGAACAACAGTACTGTGGAATACAATGATGGTGAATAAGCTGTAGGTGTGTACAGTTGTGGAAACACTGACCTTAAATGGACGCGGGAGGTCAGGCTTTGTGTACCGCATGTAGATTAAACCCAACACCACCATACCAATGAACAGCCACCGCAGGAAGCTCATGAAGTTCAGCAGGCCGTAGATGTCTCCTACAAACAGCTGGAGCATGGTCATAGGATACTGCACACACACATACACACACATACACACACACACAAACACAAATGTTAAAATCTTTGTAGCCAGTATGGCAGTTGCTGTGGTTTATCTAAATTTATTATTATTATTTAAATTATTGGCCTGGTATGGCCAGAGAACATAGTTTGTGACTGGCTGGGAGATGTCCATTAAAATCCATTATCAGGACAGCAGGTAACCATAGAAACAATATTATTGCTACACGCTACATTATCAGTGAAATGACTTGGCCTGAGGAGAAAACAATTTTAAACATGCACTATGGTCAATACTACTTGTTTCAGCGTTATAGTTTATTTGAATTGAGGGTATTAGGGATAAATGGTTTTGTCAGTATTGGATAATGAACAGTTATTGATTGTCATTATTACTGTTACTGCAGTGAACTGACCAGTATGAGAACAGCAGGCAGTGGAGTGTTTCTGCGGACGTGGATCATTGACAAAACCTCAGGGAGCTGTCCTTCACGTGATGCCACATAGAACATTCTGGTGAACACACACACACACAAGCACGCATACAGAAATTTTACAGTTAATATTGAACTGAATAACTGCATGACTAAAACATGTTCATTTTAATGTATGTATCTTTTTAATGATGTATTTTATATTTGTATCTGTAATGTCACTTAAGATGTAATGCTTGTTGTTTTATCTCACCTGCATAGGGACTACAGATGTGAAATTTTTAACCATCCATTGTTCCTATCAGATAAATAAATAAGTAATCTGGATCACATTCTCTCTGTGTTGACATTATAATAAATGAGTGTCAGGATGTCTGATTTCTATTTCCATTAAGAATGTCTCAGGTGCGATAACCAGATAAGACAAGATAAGAATTTATTGTGAAATGTGCTGTATGAATGAGTGTGTGTGAACAGGTGAATGTGGCTTGTAGTGTAAAGTGCTTTGAGTGGTGTAGTCCATTTACCATTTGAAACCTGCACACTATGCGAGTACAAACTCCAAACAGAGGCAGTGAACTAGTGCCCTATCTACTTTTTTAAATTGGTTGAATAGTTTTTTTCACCTCAACTGCAGATATGTGAAACAGATATACTTTATAGGCCCATCAGATATACTCTACATATTAACATATTTTAATTAAGAAGCTTCTGCTTTTTCTTTCAGTTTGCTGTTTTTAGATCATAAGTTACTGTCAATAAAACTCAACACTTCCTGCACAGATGTTTTAAATAACATAAACCATATCTTGGCTTTTAAAATGAAATATCCACTGGAAGTGTTATTTTCCAGGGGTTTGCATGTTTATCTGAAATAAATACCTAACATTATTACAGCAAGTACAGTATTTTGTCAAGGTTATTTTAATGTACATAGATGTGAGATGAAGGCCAGCATCTGTACCTTGACAGTGCAAAGAGGCAGCCATTCATGGAGCCAAAGCAGGACAAAGCCACAAACACTGGAACAGCTATTGAGAAGTTCCCCATCAACTTCTCTGCAAATGTCTGTGCTCCAGGTACAAACAGAGGGAGAGAGAGCAAAGTGAGCAAGAGTATGATGTTGGATTCAAACATGTAACATGACCATAATATGTCAACAGTATCTGTAAAAAACAATTCTTCAGAAATTTCAATGGACAATGTACATCATTATTAAGATCTTTCACCTTGTCAGCTGAGACAATCTGACACCTGCAGACCTCCATCAATAAGTGAAAGATGTATCCCAGGCTATTACTAAGAAAAAAAGAAGCTAGTTTGTCAAGAAATGTTGATCATGGAATTCCCACTAAGCCCACAAATTTTAATTTTTACATTTAAGAAACAAGCAAAGTACAATAAGTTAATTTGTGATCTTTATAAGCATTAGTAAGTGTAATTGTGAACCTGGTTCCAGTGTGCAGGTGGGCTAACCACATCCTGGCTTCAGCACACACACGTGGCACTGAAAACTACTTTATCTTTTCATTTCAGTCTTGAAAGGAAAGCAAGTAGTATTTCCCAGAATGTTAGACAGATAAGGGCAGTGGTGTTCTCATGAGTGTGGATGTATCAGACTCTCCAGCTATCAGTTTACTGAATTGTGGTTTGTCTGATTTTATTAGCTGTAGTTAGAATTAGAGCACTTGACAGTGCTGCTGACAATAATTGTCATAAATGGGTCAGAAGTGGGAGTAAAAGCTGCTTATTATTCATGAAGCCATTCAGTGCTGATTAGTCACAGTCCATGCTTGTATCAACAAGCAAACACTGTGAGGAAAAAGAATAGGAATTTGTGATGCATGATTGTGATTTTGCACAAATGGACACTGAAATGATGTTGTCACTTGAGTTCATTTCTAGGCAACCACAATGATGATAAATATTCACATGACATAGGTGGACATATGTAAGTCCACCTAGTGGAACAGGATCACATCTGAAAAAAATGCATTTCACCAAAAATAACGCAACACAAAAAAACACAGAGATCACAGTGTCTGCAGTTATGAGCGGGGATTTATACACTGAAAGGGGTCTATATCATGAAATTAAAGCAGGTTGTTCTTGTCTGTGAGGTAATTTTTCAAATGTATCTACTACAATGGTCTGCATATGAAATTGTTTAAGGATGTTGAACATGTGTAAATGATCTGGATCAGTGGTTGCCAACCTACAGTATGTGTTGGGGCCCACTGATTGTGCCATGAAGGTATTGTAAGTGGACCGACAAATCATTTGCAAAACAGTAAAAGTTTTGGTAAAATTATGTAATTATAAAAATTAATTAATTAAAAATATATAAACAATGATTTTTTTATGTTTCAAATGAAATGATTTTTTTTTTTTTTATTAAAATGTTTTAAACTCCTTTTTTTAATTTCTCTCATTAAAGCCTATCACTGTAATAAGACAATAATAGGAACTTTTATGTTGTTGACAGCCGGACCACTTTGCTGCCAGATCACACTGCATATTTTGCAGTTTTGGTGTGATTGCATGGTAAACGTATATCAGTCAAAATGGATAGCTGGGGGGTGGCCTGGTAGTCGAGTGGTTAGGGCGCGTACCATGTTGAGCGCAAGACGCTCTTAGCAGGCAGTCACTGGTTCGACTCCCAATTGGTCCAACTCTTTCCTGCATTCCCCTCTCTCTACCCCCTTTCCTGTCAGTCTCCACTGTCCTATAATAAAGGCATAAAAAGCCCAAAAAATAATTAAAAAAAAAAAAAAAAAGGATAGCTGGTCAGCAACAGGAAGTAGCCTATTAAAAGGAAAGAGAGTCAAGAGACAGATGGTGAATCGACAAGCGATCTCTCTTTGTCAAACAAAAAGAAAAATTGAGCTGAACCTGCTTTCAGTTCCATCCCAAAAGTTGTTTTTTTAAATATTCATTTAATATTTATTATTATTATTGTTATTATAGTTTTATTTGTTGTTGTATTACAATGATCTTAGCTAATGTTCCACTAAAGATTAGCTTGGTCTATAAGGTAATTTTGTTTGTCAGTTTTCATTACCATTAATACACAAAGCAAAGGCTGATATTGATAACCAACACAATAAAAGGTTAATTTTTTTGTTTGTTTGTTTGTTTTTTTAGAATTTAGTATTTCCTTCATACCTTACAAAATAACTGAAAATATATTTAGCTGGCTTTTGGGATTTGCCCCCAGCTGGTACCTAACAAATACATGGTACAGTGTTGGTGGGAAGCCAGGCAGGATCATGTGAATCCTTTCTACAACTCTAAAACTCAGTAACTATGAAGCAACATGTACATTTTCTAACAAATCATGACAATAACTTGTCATTTTCATACACAGTATGACCACTAAATGTAGACTAAAGGGTTGACTCCATAAACAAAATTTAAAACAAAGTACTGGTACATGCTTCCAGTCTTACAGTGACTAACCTTTATAAACCAACTGGCCAAAGCAACAAAATGAAATTAATTTTTCATCACAGTCATCAGTTTTGAATTTCAATATACCTTTAATGTATAGGCCAGCCTCCTCGAGACAAGTTCTAGACATGATTTAAACTCTGTAATTAGGTTTGAGAATTAAAGCACACTGTCTGTGAGAAAGGAAGAACAGAGTGTAATTCCTTTATCCCAGCGCAGCCTTCAAAGAACAGATAAATGCTCCTAACACCTTTCTTAAGGCACTCCAATCACTCATCTTGCATAGGGCAATAAAACTAACTGCATTAGAAAAGATCAGAGATCTCTTAGTGAATGAATCTTCCCTAGCTATAGGCTTACAGTAGCACTGATAGTAGTCCTTAGTCTTAAGCAACGGCGGCTGTTATTAGGAGATATCTGTGATGTGATTAGCGTCAACAGGTCTGGGCTGGAACAATCACATTAACAGCTGCTGGGAAGCTGAGCTTTCAGAGACACTTGGCTAATAATGACAGTTTAAGTGCAGGAAAGCAACCATGGCACTCACATTAGGAGAAAACATCACTAACAGCACAGCAGTGAGACCTCAACTAAAAGGGTTACAGTAGCACACACCTCTCCACTGCAGGAGAGCCAAGGCCAACTTGAAGCGTGAAGAACTCACCATCAATAATCTGCTGACAGCCAGTTGGTGGTTAGTTTTGAAATGTAAAAATGAATGACTCGAAAGCAAAGGAGACACTAAATGCACAATGAGCCTTTTGGATTTTTGTTGTTTTTTTGTCCATAGTTGTTTTTTTAAATATTCATTTAATATTTATTATTATTATTGTTATTATAGTTTTATTTGTTGTTGTATTACAATGATCTTAGCTAATGTTCCACTAAAGATTAGCTTGGTCTATAAGGTAATTTTGCAAAGGAGACACTAAATGCACAATGAGCCTTTTGGATTTTTGTTGTTTTTTTGTCCATAGTTGTTTTTTTCCCTGGAAAAAAATACTTATTTAATATCCAAGCTGTGATAGTCGGACTTTTGGCCAACAGAAGCTATGGGCAAGGGGTTTTCAAAGCCCAACACTATGGACCCTATCACTGGTTTACTTTGATACTGAAGAAAATTTCAAACTATAATGGATCTCAGGTAAGTTCTGGAGTTATCTGGAGTTCAGTATCGGGACAATTGTTTGGAAAGACAGACATAGTCATAATATTTTGAGAATAAGGCAGTAAAACAAAAAAAAACATACTATTATGACTATGACTATTACAAAGCCATATTAATTCAAGATAAAAGTACATATTTGGAGAACAGAATGTTGTATTTTTTGAAGATTGACTACTGACTATTGACTATGGGGGCTTCAGGCCTTCTGTCCCAGTTAGGAATTCCAAAGCAACGAGTGAGCCAGCTTACCTTTTCCTGGCTAGGCAAAAAATCTGATTGTATATCAAAATTTTTATGGTTTTAGAACGGTAGCCCTTTCATTTCTGAAGCAAACTTCACAGAAAATGAGGGTAAATTAGAATTAGAAGAGAAAAATTGTTAATTGAAAGAGATTAAATATAACATTTAAAATGCTGTTTGACCCTAGGGTTAAGGGTTCCTGAGTGGGGAACCCTCAGATTTTGCTTAGATTTTCTATACCAATAATTTACCAATGCACTACTTTGAGGAAATAGTATTCAGCCACTGAATAATGTTTTATTTGGCATTATATATTTTTTTTTCCATCTGTGTTTAAAAAAAATGTTATTACTCACCACAGCAACAGCATCTGATGCCAAGAGCTCCTCTGGTGACAGCACCGTGTAATATGCCACGTTGGTCAACACATAGCAGGAAGTCACAATCCCCATGGAGATGCAGATAGCTAATGGCACAGTCCTAAGGACGGGAGTGTTAATAACACAAGTGGCACACTGTTATTCATTTATTCACTCATCTTCATTTCACCTCATATGACCTCTGCCTTTTTTTTCTTTCTCTGTCCTCTCTGTATTGTAATAACACAGTAGGAGGCCGCTCTGTTGCTGGTAACTATTCATACACTTACTATGAATACACTGAATTTCAAGAGGGTATACCCTTCATTGTCAAATTAAAGCTGTAACTCAAATACTAAGGGCCGACACAGATAAGTAATGGTTGGAAATGTTGTGTCCTATTACACCTTACATGTTAAAGTCAGTGAGATGTCTACATCCAGTGCCCTAATTCCATCAGTATCATGCTCAGCACTCTGCTGCTTTGACTTTCTCTTTTTACAACCAATTATTTCCATTCACTTCCATTTGCTGTGTCTGGATTGTTGTTGAAAGTCAACACATCCTACAGATTTTGTCATAATAAAAACCTTTGAGGAAAGGGAGGAATTAAACCCATTGAGCTGCATCAAAACTTTTAATGTCAAATATAATTGTAGGAGGTGCAGTACTGAATTTCATTAGAATTCAATCCAAATGTCTAAGAGCAAAATGGAAGCAACTGGAAATAGTTAATGAAAACAGTATATGAGTTTGAGAAGAGAAACTCAGAGCAGCAGAGTGGTGAACTGCACATGACCATCGTCGTACTGATGGATGTTACAGGTAAATGAACATTATACTGAATTTATCAAAGGAAAAACTTGTTGAACATGTAGGGAGTGTTGAGGTTGCATTAACCACATTCAGCAGACTGCTGTAATTGTTGCTTAAGCAAGAAATTCAAATAACTGAGATAAAGTATCCATCAGTATCTATCAATCCATTTTCTTTCTGTTAACAAATCCCATAAAAAGACACAAATCAAAAGTCTGTACTCTGTCTGTGGCTGACACACAATGCCTATTGGTTCCTAGCAAACACACAATTAACATGTTTTTTAATGCTAAAACTATAACTCAAACAGGAGGACTGCAGGGGTGCATTTTTTGGGGACTATTTTCAGCGGCAGATTAATCCACAGAGTATTCTCAGAAGCAGGGCAGTGTATGTGGGATTGATTCAAAGTAAACAGTGGAAATGAAGGCCAAGCCCAACAGTGTGGCTCACTGATGTGTTTTTAATTTGTTCTAGTTTTTGAACAACAATGGAGCTCTATGGCAAAGAAGGATAACATATATCAGGCTTTGGATACACACACAGTATGTACAGGACACACTAATAGTTTATTTGGCTCGCCACATGAATTTGCTGATAATAAGAAAATCTTTTATACGTATTACCATTGTCAGTTCTTTCTACTTTTGGGGAGGACAAAATGGTAACATTTTCTGTGCGTTCAGGCCTAATAAAGTTGATATGGCTCATGTAATAGGCTACAGTTGCCATTTTACACATCCAGTAGACAAAGAGCAAGATTATCATTCACCTGGCGTGGTGTTTGAGCCCACTTGATAAATGTACATTCAATATTTACTTTCTTATAGATCTATGTTTAGTCTCTAAATGAAAGAGCAGAGAAGTTGGATGTAGAGCAGACTGTGGAGGACTGTGCACAAGTCTCACTAGGATCAAATGACTTATTGTTGTAACAACTACTACTATGTTGCCTTGCAATAAAACACTTAGTCTGTGTTCACTGGCTTCAGCTACTGTGGATTTTATTTAAACATCTCCACTTTTCTGCTTTATTCTGCTGTTAATTCTAGTGGCAGCTATTTGACATGTGTATCTTAATATTGCTACATAAAGTCTAAAGACCCCATTAATAGCAATGAAGGTAGACTAAATGACACCTGTTTCTATTTCTCTCTTTCTGTGTCCAATGCAATACAGCTCAGCAGCACCACACATTACAGCCTCCAAACTTATCTTACAGTTGAATCAACTCTCTGAAATAATTTTATCAAAACTGATCATTATAAGGAAAGATTCATTGCAAGACAGTTATTTTCACTGTTACTGTATTAAATTGCAGTAGTTTTAGCAAGACATACCTAATAAACTGCCAATTTATAATTATTGGTTGTATGCACAGGCTGCAAGTGTCTAATACTGTTTTCCACCAAAATCAGCAGGTATAAGTGGGTTTTTAAAACGTCGGTGAAGCCGGAAAAACCCCTTTTCCCCTGTCAGTTGAGTTTGCCTTTCTGTTCACACTGAGGACACACAACTCCAAGGGGTGATGTCATCACATGCCCTTAGAGCAGAAACAGTGGAGGAAGAGTGAGCTGCTAGCCACCCTGCAAACTGGGAAAAGACTGTTAAAGTGTCAGAGCCTCTGTATAAGATGTTTCCAGGTGATTGTGTGTTTTTAAAACTTTCGGAGCTGCAGCTCACTCTCTTATCCCCAAGTTCAGAGTGGCTGTGGAGTTTCTGGTGTAACAGCATCATGCTGCACAGGTGACAGGCCTGTGTCTGTGTGCTCCAAAAGATGTTACAGCAGGAAAAGAGGCGAAAATTAGTGGGTTCACCTGGGTTTTGTGTTTACATCAGTGCAGGTTGGAGCCAATAAATACCCGCGTCCACTGCAGAGTCGTTTGACCCAGCTGTGAATCCTCATTGAACCCTTTTACACTGACGAGAAAAGCCCAATGTTAGCGGGTCTTAGTGGCTTTTTTGTCCAGTGGAAAAGGGTCTTCAGTGGAATTTATTGGTTGCTTACGGTGTGGGTACACCTGTGTATACACCTGATAGCCTAAAGATTTTCTTAGATCTCTCTCTTTGTCACTGTCTGTGACAGTGAGGTGAAAGAAGACTCATGGATGGATAAGATGCTTGTAAACCCAAGAAAGAGAGAGCAAGCAAGAATGTGCTTCTTTAAGAACCCCTTCAAATTTGGAAAATGGAAAACTCTATGTGGAGGGCAAGATTGTCTTTAGTGTTGTAGGGCAGATGATGACCAGCTATCTGGAGAGAAAAAAAACCTTGTGGAAACCACAAAATCCCTGGGTTGTCTGGATGCCTCCCAGGGATCAGCTGAAACCTGGAGTCTGGCTACCATCCACATGGATGACGTGACCACCATAAGAACAACAGCACCTTGCACCAGACACCTACTAGGAAAGCGTCAAGAGAACATCACAAGGGCAAGAACGAAAATCAAGCCATTCATTTCAAAAAGCATCTCAAAGAGCCAATTCCACCAGTGGCAGAGAAGCCAATCAAAAGTCTTGGATGATGGTATGATGCGCATGATAAGACCATCAAAGGTCTGGAGAATATCGACTGATCTATGCTGCCCACCAAACAGAAAATCAGGTACATACAGTTCGGACTACTACCCTACCCTATGTGGCCGCTGAACATCTGCAACATCATCCTCACAAGAGTTCAGAAGTTGGAAAGGATAATCAGCTCTTATATGTGTCTCTCTCTAGCCTCGCAGAAGAGTCCAAGTGCACCAGGGTGAGACTTGACATGACCCTGTCAGAGGGACGGAAGTGAACTGCCAAGACTGCCACACATTCTGGGACACCAGAACCCCCTGCTGAACCTAATGTTGACATTGTGGGTCTAGTCAACAAACCGGAGCCCACCTGACAACCCTGATGATGTGTCTAACAAACCTCCCATCACATCTCAACATTGGAGTCTAGGTCAGTGCTTAAACAGTCCATCACCACGGAGAGTATTAGAGGGAGGTGGCACTAAAATGTAACATTTTTGCTGATTTACTTTTATTTGAGTACAACTTTACACAGGTAGTTTTACTTCTACTTGAGTAACATTTATTTTAAATTACAATACTTTTACTTGAGTACAGTCTTCCAGTACTCTTTCCACCCCTGATTAATACCAACACATCACTAGTACAACCAGTACATGGATTAATCTTACCTCTCAGGGTTATCTACCTCCTCTGTCACAAAGTTCAGATAGAACCTGGAAAAAGAAACAGCTATTGTATAATCTCCAACAATTAAAGACTGACAAGATGATATGTAATACACTGACACCACCACCAATAGTTAATGACTGGATCTTAGGGCATAGAAGTACAGTACGTGTGTGTGTGTGTGAGGATCATACCCACCACCCAGCGTATGCATACATCCCAGAGTAGAATGCCAGTGGCATACCAGACAGCTTCCAATTACTCAGCTCAAAGGCATTCTGAAAGTTACTGGTCTCCCCTGCAGAGACACACACACACACACACACACATACATACACACGGTTTGAAGCACCATAATTGTTCCTAAATGAAGGATTGTTGTAGCATTGGAATGATCTGTGTTGTTACACAAGACCAGGAATAATAATGTTGATAATAATTATTATTATTATTATAATAATTATAATAATTAATAATAATAATAACAACAACAAAAAACTTTTTCAGTTATTCTGTACAACATTAGTATTTCAGACAGA
Source organism: Trachinotus anak (assembly GCF_046630095.1). Classification (NCBI taxonomy): domain Eukaryota; kingdom Metazoa; phylum Chordata; class Actinopteri; order Carangiformes; family Carangidae; genus Trachinotus; species Trachinotus anak. The sequence continues at coordinate 28,040,891 of NW_027273872.1, forward strand.
TTAAATCACGCTCATGTAATATTTTTTCTGCTTTATGTAGGAGATCACATTCATGAACAAAACCTGATTATTGAACCAAATAAAACAATCTTATGGGACAATAATGTTGTACCGCATTATTGAAAACGATGAATTGTGTGTAATGATCACTGTGTGAAGACTGCAGAGGTGAACATTGATATTACCAGGGCCAGATTAATCAAACAGTGGGCCCTCAGGGCAAGAAGTAGCTGTTGCTCCTCATGGTCCTCTGTTTGTGATTATTTGTACATTTTGCCAAGTCAATGAACATTTTTGCGGCCCATATCACTTTTTAAATGTGTTATTATGATGATGATTATTATTGTCATTATTATTATTATGGCTGTTATTTTTGCTGTGGTTATTGTTATTATTATGTTATTTTACGTAATAAATACTAGGGCTGTCAAACAATTAATTTTTTCTTAATCGTGATTAATCCCTGATCTCAATAGTTAATCACAATTAATCACATGTTTTATCCCATGAATATAATTCTATTATTTTGCATTTCAGAGGTGTTTTTTCTGACCCATAACTGTCAGTCTGTCTGAACTAGAAGCTAACGTTAGCATGTTTGACATGTCATTATTTAGACGCTCTGGGTAAGTTATATTTTTATTTTCTAACTCATTCGATCTTCACCAACGATGAAGTATCTTGCTCCGCCATGTAAAATCTTTGTAGGAAGTGTTTGTGGCAGCTTAACAACAAGTAAGGGTGCATCAAAGGGTCAAAATAGTAGTACCAAGTCCCCTGGCAAGTCAATCTGGCCTTGTACATATGTATTTATTGTATATGTCTTTTAAATGATTGTGGACTGCTATGCAAGTAAAGGAATAAAACACAATGCTATTCACAAAAGTTCACTACTTTTGGAATTGTTCTGGTTGTGATTGCTACAAGTGGCTAGATTGTTGCTAAAGTTATTCTAGAAAGGACAGAAAAAAATGGTTCCTTGACACAAGCTGCTCTCTCCTGGGGCTTTCGTTAACTTTTATATAGAAAATTGAAAGAAACCATTTTGCACTTTTGCCCCTTTCTACATTAGATGGCCAGGTGAGGACTAGCTGTAATCCTTGGGGCCAGTAGTGTTATTACCTTTATCTAATGTGCTATTCACAAACTATGAATGATGATTATGAGATGGAACTATAGTGGCATTATATGTGATATATAATAACAATTCCACTTAGCGGGTTAATATTTTACAGCTGAAGTGGAATATTGCATGTAGAATAATGCTTTATACACAAATAGCCAGATTTTAAAATTAGATCAATAGCTGATGGAAAGACAGTGGATCTGTATGCTACACTGATTCACATCCCTCGGAGCACTTGCTGTGAGGACATTGTGAAATGCTTGCACTGTTGCTTGCTGTGAGCAGCTGTGTATCACGGCCTGCAAGGTTTCAGGGTCATATTTATCTAACATGTTGTTATGTGAGATAGTTGTTGCAGCTGCACGGTGTGAATGTTCCTGAACAGCAATGAAACACTAAATGTCCCCTTGACTCCAGTGTAGTATTAATAGTGGCTTTTAGGGGTGGTGATGATTATGATGATGATGATGATGGCTTACCTTTAAAGAGCTGGTACAGTCCAGGTGCTATGATGAAGGCGATGGCAATCAACTTACTGACGGTGAGGAAGATTTGAATCCTGGCTGTCCATGTCACGCTCATACTGTTCAGGTACATGACAGAAGCTAAAGACAGAAATAGAGTCACATCCTGAGATACTGATAGAGTACTTACATATTCAAATATTTTTAGTCTGTGATTTCTGTAGTTTTTTAAGTTAGTTTTGTAAATGTTGTTGAATGTTTTTTGTCTGCTTACCTGACTATGATGTAAGCAGGATATAATCAATTTTGTCAATCAACACAATGTGCACAGAACTACCTTTCTGGACATAAAGCTACTGACTGTATCCTCAGCACATGAAAAGATAAAAAATTGCACATACATAAGGCTTAATTATGCTAGAGGGTGTATGATTTTGGCTTGGAGGCAGAAAAAGGGGCAAAACAAGTGATCCAACTCACTCTTGGCTGTATTATTTTTCTTTGAAAAACTGAAGTTATTGTAATTGGCCCAAAACACCTCAGAGATACACTATGTGATAATATACTGACTCTGGATGACATCACCTTGGCCTCCAGTGCTACAGTCAGAAACCTTGGTGTCATTTTTGACCAGGACTTGTCCTTTACTTCACATATAAAGCAAGTCTCTAGGACAGCCTTCTTCCACCTGCGCAATATTGCAAAAATCAGACCCATTCTGTGTCTAAAGGATGCTGAAAAACTAGTTCATGCATTTGTCACCTCAAGACTGGACTACTGTAACTCTTTATTGTCAGGATGTCCCAAAAATTCAGTAAAAAGCCTCCAATTGATCCAGAATGCAGCAGCACGAGTACTGACAGGAACTAGGAAACGAGATCACATCTCTCCTGTGTTAGCCTCTCTGCATTGGCTCCCTGTAAAATCCAGGATAGAATTTAAAATCCTCCTCCTCACCTACAAAGCCATTAATGGTCAGCCACCATCCACCTTAAAGAGCTTATAGTTCCCTATTTTCCCAATAGGACACTTCGCTCTCTATCTCTGCCTCTGGAGCAGCAGGATCCAGATCCACCACTACTCATCTTTACTATTAACCACTGTTACCTGTCATTATTATTGATAACACCATTACCTACACAGCTGTTCCTGGTCTCTCTCTCTCTCTCTCCTCTCCCCTCTCCTCCCCCCACCCCCTCTTTTTTATCTCCTCCTAAACCCAACCGGTCGAGGCAGACCCCCCCCACCCTGAGCCCGGTTCTGTTGGAGGTTTCTTCCTGTTAAAAGGGAGTTTTTCCTCCCCCCTGTCGCCAAGCGCTTGCTCTTTGTGGGAACTGTTGGGTTTTTCTCTGTAACAAAGTAAGGTCTTGACCTCACCCTGTAAAGTGCCTCGAGATAATGTATATTATGATTTGGCGCTATACAAGTAAAACTGAATTGAATTGAATTATTTTTCTTTGCACAGCTGCTGCGAAGTTTATTGGTGTGGTGGTCTTTTTATATATAAAAAGATCATCCTGGGTCCTATTGTCATGTGGACAGCTGACATTATCCTCTTCTTCCTCCTCTGCCTCTAAAAGTTTCATTCCTGTTAGCGTGTGCGCTTACATCTCCTGTCATTCACAGAGCAGGATGCAACAGGCCAAAGAGGATATAACCATCCTGACAGCTGATGTGTTCCTTTAACAGCAGTTCATGTACGTACTGATGCCGATGGCGGTGGCCAGTTTGACAGCCACAGGGGGGACGTGACAGGGCATGAACAGTGGCTCCAGGATGTACTGACCAAAGGCCAGAGAGATGACTGCCATCCCTGCAGGCCTGCAGGACACATGAACACACACACACACATACACACACACACACACACACACAACCACACAAACACACAAACACACAAACACACACAAAAGATAGATAGTTTTGTACAAACATATAACATGCCACATTAGATGTATGAATTAATAGTTTTATTTTTACACTCAGTACTTTGACCACTGGGACACGCGTAAAATGTAAATAAAAACAGAATGTGATGTGCAAATCATATAAACCTATATTTAATTGAAAATAGAACAAAGACAACATATCAAATGATGAAACTGAGTAATTGCATTATTTTACGAAAAATATTAGCTCAGTTTGAATTTGATGCAGCAACACTTTTCAAAAAAGTTCAAAAAAGGTTCACCACTCTGTGAAAGTCTTTGTGGGCAAATTGTGCAAGAATTTAAGAATAATGTTCCTCAATGCAGAAATTGCAAAGAATTTGGGAATTTCAGCTTCTGTGGTTCATAATATCATTAAAATGTTGTAATGAGAAATCTGTGTGAAAGGGACAAGGCCTCAGCAGCCACCTCTGTAGACTTCAGAATGAGTCATGAGTAAAGTTATGTGCATAGTTAACATCTACCTTCCAATACACATGGCACCTGGTTATATGGTGGGGGGTCATGGGGTCCTCCCCCAGAAAAAAAACATTGTAATTTAAACACATTTTTGACACCAACTAAACTCTTGGATTAAGTTGAGACTAGTCTAGATTAGTTAGACTGAGGTGGTGTGAAAATCAAGAATCTGTTTATAACTGGTGGATCAGGACAGGAAGTGATTCTTAGAAGAATGGCTGTTTCATATTTGAAATAATCATTATGAAAACATTATGTAGCCTTAAATGGTAGCACAGCTCAAACAAGACAAATTGTATAAAACTAAATGAAACTATATTAAACCTGGTTTGATGATGTAGTCTAACAAAGTACAAACACTCTGGATTAATTAAATTACCTCACAACAACTATCTAACGTCACTTGAGGCTTGAGGTGTTGGCGGTCCTGTGTAATCTTCACCAGAAATGTAAAATTATATCACCAGATTTGAGTATTGAGGTACAATTATATTCATGATTTTGTAAAGACAAACTAACATAAAAACTGTTATTGTATAATGAGGATGTTTCAGAGCCCTGAGAGGAGAGGGAGAGACGTCGCCCCCAGAAGAGCCGCTGCCTCCTCTAAGTATAAAATACTAAAATATAACAGATTGTGGATATTTGTCACTTTCCTCTGATGCTCTGATGAACTGGCTGCTGTGTCTTGTCTGCTCGTGCTGTTAGAGTCTTTTCACACAGAGACATACTCAGTTGTAAATTTGTTTCTCATGCTCCGCACCACATTTGCTAAAGTCCAGTTTAGGTGCCCTGGAGCAACCAACCAGGGGCCTCACAAGACAAAAAAAACATTTTGTGAGGCCCCTTGTTGGTGGAGGCCTGGGGCCCAAGCCCATGTAGGCCACTGGATATAAGTTACCTCTAAGGCTTGAATCATCTCAAATGTTTCTCTTGTAGTCTAGAGAATTACTCATCAATGAGTAATTCTCAGCTCTGTCAGGGTGTGATTTGGACCGCTTGAGTTAACAACACTTTCATTAGTTGCAAATGTAGATGTTCAGTTCACTGTTCACCAAAACCATGAACGTGCTCTTTTAGTGATAAATCACAAACATTGTGTGTGTGTGTGTGTGTGTGTGTGTGTGTGTGTGTGTGTGTGTGTGTGTGTGTGTGTGTGCGTGTGTGTGTGTGTGTGTGTGTGTTTAATATGTTATGGGCAGGTTCCTGGACAAAGCTTTCTCATAATAACATCCTCATGTGGTGGACTGTGTATGATTCCTTCTGAAGCCCAGCGCTTCAATGAGAATCAAATAAGGTTGACTGCTCCCACAGGCTCATCTTATAGCTCATCAGTAGCTCTCTCCTCATTTCCCACAGCAGTCACTGAGCTTCTGCAGCCAAAGAAATTTCTCTTTGTCTCTTTTGTTCTTGTTTTCAATCTCTGTCTCTGTCTCTGTTCATTTCCCATGGTTTCCATTCAGTCCCTCTAGCCCGAGGCCAGCATAAAATTGGGTAGCTCAGGATAGCCCCTAGACTGTTTATACTGCTTCGCTTTGGCTGTGTACACACACAGCAACACACGGAGCATTTTCTCCCCTCACTGCTCTAAACTAAACTCAGTATCCCACAAGGTCACAGCCAGAGAGTGCCTTTATTTGCCCAGTGTGATGTCAGTGACAGATCAGGAAGCAACATGTCTTTCATCATTAATTGTATTATGTGTAAATTGCTTGGATTGGCCTGATTTTTCTGTTTATAACAAAGCATTTTTTGAACACCAAACTCTTACCACCTGTAGGCGGTAAGAGTAGCTCACTCCTTCATGGAGGATGGCAGCTCTCGTCCATATGGAGTCACAGCAGTTACATTGGATTTAAGTGGAGACACAGAACAATGGCTTGGTTAGGTTTAGAAACAGATGGTGCTTTGGGTTAAAATAAGTACTTCCTCATCATTAGATGATCTTTGTTCTCATGGTTACAATAATAACAACCAATGGTCATGGATAATAGAAACAACATAAACTGTTACTTTCACATGGGAATCGAACACCGCTGTCCTGTGTCATATTCCTCTGTTTTGTTGATCAGCCACCCCAACCTCCTCCTGATGTGGACTTTGTCGCTCTATAAACTACGTCACTGCACTTTTCCCTTTGATCTTGTCATCATTACTACAACCACTAGATTTTGCCTTGCAACAAAACCTAACTATGGGTCATAGTGACCTGCTGACAGATGACCTGTGGGCTTGTTTCTTACAGGACAGTCTCTTTGTCTGAGAAGTTTGTATGGACACTTTCACAGGGTTCTTCTCTGTGTCTTCAGCTGTCCATTGGAATTTACTGTAGCTGCTGTGAATTCAAACTATAGCTTCTGCTCTTTTTGAACAGGGGACAGGTCTAGAACATTTTAGCTGGAGAGGTGGGGCAGAGAAGAGTCAGAGAAGAGCGGCACATGTAAATAACATCTAAAAAGTAAAACAGCAAAATTAAAGCTCTATATTCTCAGTAATGATGAACTGTATATAATGAATTATTCATGGCCAAACTGTTTATTTTGTGTAAAAAACTTGACATGTGATATGAAATAGCAATAACAAATAATTTACATTGGTAGGGCATAGTCTCTGGTTTTTCACTAAATGTGGTTGTGCATAGAAGAGAACATCTTCAGTGACAACAGTCTCAAAACTATGTGTGATATAGGGTGTTATTTATAACACACCATGTATTAAGTCAGCACTGATACTGAATTCCTTATTGTGAACTACAATTGGGTCTCATATTTGAGTCACAGATTAGATCATCATTAATGATTGTTGCGGCTTTCCTTTTTAATTTCATTGTAAGATTGGAGGTTAGGTTCCCTATGGTTAGGTTGGTGTGGGATGTGAAGAGTGTGAAGCCTTCTCTGTGTCACTGACACTGCAACTTGGGATGAAACATGCTGACTCCTGCTGGTCTATATCTTGGTGAGCTAAATTGCCACAACTCACTGTCCACTGTGAAGGAGATTCTTCCCACTCCAGTGTTCCTCTTGTTTTCCTAAACCTCACTCACACTGCAAGAGTCCAGGTCATAGCTACCTTCACATTGTTAGACTGTTTAGCTTCTTTAATGACTGTTCATGTCTAAATGGGGCCACTACTCACCTCCATAGCTGAGGAACCCAGGGTCTTGTAGATAAGGGGATAAATGGAAAGTATTAACTTAGAAAATGATATTCAAATCTAGTTGTTGTCGAGTTTGAACTAAGTAGGGAAAAAGACAAGACACATGCAATGTTAATTAGTAGGGTTGTGAACGATAAACCATTGCAACCGGATATTCGGTTCAACAAGTGAGAGATACGGCTGCATCGGTAGCAGCCTCCTCGATCAATACGAATTATCAATGAATTCCTAGATGAATCGGTTATAGAGTCATGGATCGGGTATCGCAAGACTTTGAATCGGTTGGCGGCATTACACACACGCCAGGTCTCTAAAACAACGTGAGAGCTGAGGCTGCCTGTGAAACGCCGTAGCTGCCTAGCTGGTATTAGCATGAGTGATAAACAAGGGATGACACGGAAAATGGAGGAGGTGGAGAACGAAAGCGTCAGCCTGACCGAAGGTGATAATGCACCGAGAAAGATTTTCAACGCATCGGGGAAACAAAAATCCAAGGTGTGGACTGTTTTTGGGTTTTATAAGAAGGAAGGGAAGCTCGAACAAAGTTTGTTGTTACTATTCTGTGCTACTTTTACCTCTGGAGTTCCCATCCAACGATTCAGCCAGACTTTTTTTTTGGTCCATGTCTAAAAATAAATACATTGACATGTGATTTTGTTGTTCTGTTTTGTTTTGTTTTTTTTGCCAGTGCCAGTCTTTTACATATTTAAAAAGAAACTATTGTACTGTCACTTTCATAGACTTGGCTTCTTTATTATATAAAATATCTACAACAAATATTAACCATAGAATCGAATCGTATCATTCTTACACTGTATGGAATCGATTCGTATCGAATCGGTCTGTAATAAAAGGATATCGTTTTTGAATCGAATCGTAACCTGTGTATCTAGATGCATATCGAATCGTTTATCACAGAGAGATGTGCAACCCTATTAATTAGGTAAGAGCATGTGACACTGCAGATTTTGGTGTTCAGTAGCATCATGAATGTTTTATCTGGAGTAAGATGCAGTAAAATGTTGCAGCCCTGTGAGACCTGGGAATATATCCCCTCTGTCAGACAAGACATCTTCACAACATGGTGCGGTTCTACTGTGATTCACACGCTGAATGTGTGCTGCTCATCATTTTCTCTAAGCCTACAAAAAATGCTTCTAAGAAATCAGAACTCCTGCTGATTGTCTTTTTCTCCAGCTCACAAGATTTCCACATGCTACTGATACACAGACCTTGATTTGCAGAAAACTCAGAGGACAGTGACAACTTTCTCTTATTCCTCCTATCCCATCCTCCCATTTTTGCTGCTTGTTCTTTGCCTGTGTGTCTACTGTCTGGCCCTGAAGAAATAACAATGCTTATTGTTCAGTTACTTAGTCAAGTCACAAAATCATTGACCTCCTAAAGCTGAAACTTATATGCCTTTTCTTGACTTAGATATTACATTTGGTTGTATGATAATTTATGCATATACATCCTCTCAAACAGATATGTTAGCAAAGGTCAGTAACAGGCAGGACAATGCTCTATGTGAGTGGTATCTTTGCCAAGGTTTTTCTATGATATACAGTACATGTAATGGACCTGGTGATATTGACTTTTTGAAAATTACACAGAACTTTCACTTTGCTAATATGCTGGCAGGGCACGGTGTGTTCACTGTCGATTCATGAAGGAAAACTTAATTCTTCCATTGGAACATAGTTCTCTCAACTAGCCAGTCTGGTTTGCTGCTGCTTACATGCCTCCTTTTAAATTAACTGCTAGCGTCAGCTGCCCCAGGATTTAACCTGCGTAATGTATTGGGTCTTTGCGTCCTATAACTTTCAGTATTAAACACCACACAGACCAAACATCAGTTTACTTACCAATGCCTTTGCTCTCCTTTCCTGCACCATCAAAAACATAGAAATAAATTCATTTTAAGTTATCTCCCTCCTGATAGGATAATCGTTTACTGTGATAACAAGTCACTGGTACAGTGGTTCCTCCCCAGTGGCCAGTATTACATCAGGTGCTCCACAACCACAGCAATCAGAGGGATGGATACAGGTGTCAGGACACATGCATTAAATAAAATACAAATAATTTGACCAACATTAAAGCACTGCAATGTGTTAGTATTGGTTTAGACAACAATTCTACTTATGGACAGTCAATAGTGACAAGCCCAGCAACTAACTTGGGGTGGCCAATGAGATTTTAACGGTGGCCCAAGCCACCCCCAGCCACCCCCTGGCACCGCCTCTGTGAAATGATATAAACTTTTCAGAGCAAGCTGTCAAGCTACAGGTTCAATACTTTGTGTTGAATTTAGTTGTTTATCAAACAGATTAAGTGACATTCAGACAAGAAAGTGGCACAGCAAAATCAATTGTCTCATCCTGTCAGAGGAGACTCAGTGTTGTGACTGCTTTGGACAGGGTGAGTTAAGACAGTAAGTCTCTGTGCTATGCCATATGTCTTTTGAGGTGTAGTCACCTCAACAGAACATGGTTAGTGGCTGGTGCCACACAGCTTACTTTGAAGGGTTTGAACTTCAACCAAGTTTAACTCCGCCAGAAATATCCATGTGGACTGATTCACCCTCAGCGGACAAATCCGCTGTTTGCAGGGATTCTACTGAAATGAATGAAATTTGGTCTGAAATGTAATCACTCCAATAGTCTAACTGAGTCCTTCAAAAAGAGTTAACAGTGTTCGGGCCAAACAGCTTCAACTTTAAACTTTAAAGTTTTCAGTTACATTTTTGGCCACCTTGGTGCAGTGCAACAAGCAGTGGACACAACACTGACATGTTATCACTTTATGAAGTTGTTATAATGTAACTAAATCTATTTACACACCCAGCAGACAAGAACAACGGTAGGAGTAAAGAGGTGTTTGAGGGTACATATTCACTCTCCTCTTAGCTCTGTGTTTGGTCTCCACCAGCTCCAGAGAGAAATATCGGAACGCTCCGCTGTGTTCACCAGCTGCTCTCTGACTGTGTCTGTCTGCTGTTTGCTGCTCAGCGGGTTGTGGACAGAGGGTTTATCAGGGTTTTTTCACTGAAAACAACTGCTGCTGGAAACAAGGCTGATGAGACTCAACCAAAACAGTGACAGTTCAGCCATAAAAACCAAAACCAGGAGCTCAAAGGTGCTAAAATGATCCTTAGAGCTGAAGAGGCCTACGACATGATGATAATTCTTTATGGGTTCATCACTATAAGAAACACCATTTGACCCATTGTTAATATAAATACATTTATTAGTGCAAGTTCAACACACTTAGTTAAGGAGGCAGATATTAGCCTACCTTATAGCAATAAGATCAGCCCACAGCCTTATGAAAGCCATCTCACGTCCAAAGGCCTCCATTATGTATGTGTAATGTCCACCTGACTTCTTAATACAAGTCCCCAGCTCAGCGTAGGACAGGGCTCCTGCAGTGAAAGAGGTGACAGATTAGCTTTGGCTCTGAAACAAGAAGGGAGGCACAGAATAGTCCCAGGGCTGTTAAACCGTCTCAGCCTCATCTGGAGAAATGAACGCTCCCTCCCTGGGCCCCATGATCACCAAAATATATTACTGGGGCAGCCTTTCAGTGTCTTAACCCATAACTCAAGACAGAAAGATTTAGGTGAATGGAATTTAATTACAAGGTTAGGGAATAGGAATTAAGGGAAGCAGGAAAGGGGTTAAGGAAGCGTGCTCAAGGATAACGTGCTTGGGCCTTTCATTACAGTGCGAACTGGAGGATTTAAGTATACTGCAACAACATATGCTGCAATACATTGATTTCTACCCTGACTCCTAGAAATTACACTTTCATATTACCATTATCTTTCCCCAATTTTTCAGTGGTGTCAGAAGTAATCGCTTTTTTAGTGCCACATTTATGAACTGTACTGGAGTTTTGGGGGAAGAAGAGGAAGGTCTGCAGTGTGTGTGTGTGTGTGTTTCACATCCTGACCCCTGCTTGTGATTTGATTAAAGGTCGTTTTGGTTAAATATTAATAAGCACATTGTGTCTCAAGACACCTTCCTGTATTAAACCAGACCACAATCTTTCCCTAAACTTACCCAACTGTAATAATACTATCGTCAGCAAATACTGTACTGCAAGAGCTGGTGTTTTGGATGTGAACAAATGAAATACGTCAGCAAATAATTTGATGACATTAGTTCAGATACATTACATGACAACTAAGTTAAGATAAAATGTAATTAAAATGTAATCTGGGCATAATAATAATAATTATTATTATTAGTAGTAGTAGTAGTAGTAGTAGTAGTATCATTATCATCATTATCATCATTGTTATTATTATTGTTATTAGTATTATTATTATTATTATAATTACTCATCCGATCATCTTCAAATTGACTTGGTGGGTGTATTGCTGAGGATCTGCGGAAGTGCAGTGTCGACTGAGAACTTTTCTGGATGAGCTATTCTCAGGAAAGCTTCAAACACTGCTTTTCTTCATGGTAGCTGATGTGAAGTTAAAGGTGGAACTACACTGCGGACATGCCAGGGTTCTAATGGTAGATGGTGAATGCATTTATGTAGTGCTGTTCTAGTCTATCGACCATTTTACAGTGTTTATACAATGCATGTCTCATTCACCCAATTATACATTTATGGTGCAGCACCAGGAGCAGTGAGGGGTTCGGTGTCCTGATTCAGGACACTTTGATTCACTCTCTGAAGGCGACGGGGGTCAAAACATTATCATTTTAAAAATGTAATACTTTCTGGATCTCTTTTTAGGAAGCAGGAGCAGCAAGCACATGGCACATGTACATTATCACTGTTATTACTACTATTATTTGTTTTCCATTCCTTCACACTGTAGCCATTGTGTTACTGTAAGATAAGAGCAGGAGATCTTGGCACACAAATAAACTGATCCAGGTCATGGAGTTACACACCTTCAGCAACCTGTGTTTCATAAGACACTAGACCAAAATAGTGTGCAAAGTGTACACAGTATACAAGTGTATAGACATCTATAGACATATATATATATATATATATATATAAACTCCCCTTATTCTCAGCAACAATTGAGCACATTGTGAAAATATTTGTCCTAATCAATGGATTGCATGTTTGTAACATTTCTAATGTGGCATCATTCTAGCATTCTAACATGGCATCATGTCTGTGACCATGAGGCGTTAGAGTGTAGGCCCCAGGGTGGAGGTTACACACAATTACATCACAATTATCACATTTCCCTTGGCACTTCCCTTTACATTTCTGTATAATAGCAGTGAAGCAGGTCACATGTTGATCTTATACTGTAAAAAATACCATACAAGTTTAATCATGTCTGCTACTCAGTATGTTTTACATTTTTGGTTTGTAGCTAAACTAACCAACATCAGTGAGACTAAAGCCGATATTCTCACATCACTTGTTACACAAGATGCAGCAGAAATTGTATCATCAGGCCAAAACACTGTTGTTTAAAATATAAAGTAAATCCAGTAAAAAAGGGTAAAAGTACAACTACAACTTGTTATGTATAAAATCTTTATCACTGTGAAACACATAAATTGAACACCTAAACCAAGACCTTTTATTAGGAAGTTGCTACATTTCTTTGTATTATTTTCATCCTTATCCTTATTTGGTAACAAGTAGTTGTGTACAGACACTTTATGCTTTTTTCCTGTCAAAGTAAAAAGGACAACTTATCCATCCCTGAAACACTTATGAACTAACTTACCAAAGAGTGACAGGACACCGCAGGCGATCCACACCATCAAAGACATTCCGACACTGCCCGAGTTTTTCAGGATGCCCTTTGGAGAGATGAAGAGCCCAGCTCCGATGATGGTTCCGATGATGATGGAGATCCCTCGGAGCAGGGTCACCTTCTTCCCCAGTCCCACCTTCCTGTCATCCTCATCCTGCAGTTTCCCTGTGGGATCTGATTGAGTCCCATTTGCTGCAACACTTCCATCACTCTGAGTGGATGTGAACCTTTTGGACATCTTTTAAAACACAGCACACACACTCAGTTTCTGTTTGTTGTGATGGACTGTAGTGGTCTAGCCCTCACCCACTCTGTGTGATATATGCAGGCAAAGTTACAAAACTTGGAGTAAAACTAAATTCCACGGAGGAAAGACCTTCTTGTACTCTCTCTCTCTCTCTTATTGTCATTCATGCTCTGCTCTGTGCTCTCTCACTGTACAGCCCCTAGTGCCTGCTCCTTACCTCTCTGACTTCACCAAACTTTTTTTTCCTCTTGTTCCTCTACCTCCTTTACTCTCGTCAGTATTGTTGTCTCATCCTGTTTGGTTTCCTGTAGTCCCTCCCTCCCTCTCTGTTTCTGTCAAGCTTTTTATCTAGAGTTCTACCTCTCCTTTAAAACCAGCTTAGCGTCACTGAGGTGTTGGCTCCTTGGTGCAAGTAATCATGACACAGCAGTAATCATATCTGTTTTCAAAGCCACCTCGCCTGCTTGCAGGTCTCAGCTCCCTCTCCGGTTTCTCTTTTGTGTGTTTTTCAGTTCTCAGTATCTGGCTATGTTTGAGACACAGTTTTAGTCCCGGCTCAGAGGTGACACTCTAACATAATAAGCGAAGCTGTATAATTAATGTTATAATGTTATAGATTCATCCACGGCAACCACCAGGAATAAGCTGGAACAGGTCATCAACTCACAGGCTACTTTGTCCTGTGTTGGGGTGTGGTACAGAAAAGGAACAGAAACTAGCAAAGTGTTGGCAAACCCTCCAGGGTTGATTATTTGGAACAGACCCACTACACCCACCCACACACACACACACACACACACACACATACACACCTACACACACACACACACACACACACACACACACACACACACACACACACACACACACACACAAACACACACACACACACACACCTACACACACAAACACACACACACACACACCCACACACACACACACACACACACACACACACACCTACACACACAAACACACACACACACACACACACACCTAAGGCTACTATGTGATAAATTTGTAAGGCAACATTTACTAAGAATACAGCTCAAAATGCTTCTCAGTGACAACAGACTGAAACAATGAACAAAAGAAGGATGACAAGGACATAAACGGCTCATTTGAAAGGTTAAGGCTGGTCTGGTTTTATGTTTATTTTTATAATCTTTAAATCCATGAAAAGATCAAAAACACCAACGTGTTGGTCTGTATGTGTGTATGTGTGTTCACACTTCCCTGCTCTATCCTTGGCTCTCATCTCCACAACCACTGGTTCCCACTGATGATTTGAATCAAAAAACAGCACACACATACTCACCCTATCTCGAGTTAAGCTTACAAATACTTTAACAAAGACACATGAGCTGATATTTGTGTACATGTTCATTACTACTTAAGGGATTTGCTGTTTATACCTGCTGTCAGCAGTGTGTGTCAGAATGTGCCACAACAGACTTGAGACTATCAAATAACTGACTGTATTCATTTTAAAACAAGCTTCTCTTTTCCATTGTATTGTGGATTGTGACAGAGGTTTCACAAGCACTGGCTGAAACCCACAGCCCAGCCACACAGCTGCACTGGGTGACATGTGCCTTTTTAACCATGAACACACACACACACACACACACACACACACATTAGTTTTTTTTTTATTCAGTCCCACACACACCATACTGCTGCCCCAGATACTCATTAGAGCCCCAGATGTAGAATAATCCGCCTCTGAAAATAGTCCCCAACAAAGTAGAGCAACGTTTACTAGAAACTACAGCAGTGAACTGTTGAGCTGAACTTTTGTTTAAAACACAAGTGTACATTAGCTTTATCCTCCAAACATTAGTCACAAATATATAAAGGCACAGTGATTCCCCAACAGTATGGCTCATTGATGTCACCAGACTTCCTCATTAAATGATTACTCCAACCATATCGCACAAATACATTTTTTCTGTTTTTGTTGATGATTGCTGTCTTGTCTGCTGTGGTTTTTAGACTCCACTTGTGAAACTTCTGTCACAACCCACAATACAACGGAAAAGAGAAGCCTGCTTTGAAAGTGATACAGTAAGACATTTGAATAAGGCTGGAGTGATGCAAACTGCGGCAAATCCCTGAAAGTAGTACATGTACGAACATGTAGAGCGTGTACACAAATATCAACTCATGTCTTTGTTAAAAGTATTTTGTTAGCTTAATTAGAGTTATACAGATTCAAAATCTATCTATCTATCTATCTATCTGCTGATTATCATTAGGTCTTAAAATGTCAGTAAAATAGTGAGAAATATCCACCACAGGCACGTAGTGGCATCAGTGTTGGTCTGTCAAAGGCTCTGTCACAATTTGACACTTCTATCCAGTTTTAAGCTGCATTTTTGTGCCACCTGTTTAGCTCCTGGCTCTTTCACCCATACAGTATGTTTGGTGTAAGATTTCAGTTAGTGACTGTGTGGATTTTAGGTAATAAGTAGTTTAAGTTGGCTGTCGGTTGAATGTAGCCTTTCTACTGCTGCCACGAGGATTACTGCCATCTTTAAACAACTATGCCAACTATACCCTGTGACTGTGCCACCAACCACAGCTCTCCTCCTGCCCAACACCAAACCATCAGCACCCACCTGACGTTCCAGCTCTCTTTCATCCTGACCTGGACCCCTGTCCAAAAATGGCATCTGCAGACACTGTGGCTTCCCCTTAACTAGTGGCTGACAGTGTTTGGGTGGCAGCCCACTCCACTTTGAGGCTAAAACAGCCCTCATCATGATCTATTCCCATCATAAGATGCAAAAAGAGGCTGAGCACAGATGCTCCAGATGTCTTCCTTGCTCTGTGCTGGGAGGAATCCTTCTTCCAGGTCTTATGACATCACTCACCTGCTCAGACAGCCCGTCCTCAGTTGGCGACTTCAGTGCACAGCACGGAAGCAGACTGTGCACTCTCCTGCCATGAAAGCCCATAGCTGTCATTGCTCCCTGATAATCTGGATAAACTCCCAGGACTGTTGTGTTCACTCCCCTCCTCTGCCAGACGAGTGATATCTCATGTAGGGACAAACGATGCTGCTTGTCAGCAGACTGAGCTCACCAAAAAAGATTTGAACAACCTCTTAAGCTTTTTAAGCTCTTGTGGAAAGTCTGTTTAACTCTGGCCCATGGAGCAGAGCATTTTAGCAGAATCCTCAGTCTCCACAGCTGGCTCCAGTCCACCTGCCGAGTCTGACTCCATCCCAGTGCACCTGTGAGATCTGCTGATGGAGCCCTCCCGGTTACTCGCAGGTCACATGAGGTGACCAGGTTTTTACTATTAGGCCTCCACCCTATGGAACTCCTTGCCTGTTAAACTGAGACATGCTAGGTCTTTAGTTTGTCTTAAATCCTTTCTAATACTTTGTTTGGAAATGTGTGACATAGGTTGTTATTTATACTAATCATTCATGTTTATTTCATCGTACTCATGTTGTTGTTTTTACTCCCTCTGTGCTCACATTCTTGTTCACATTTTATTTGCCTTGTCTGGTTTTATTTCTTAACTTTTTTTACACTAAATTGTTGAGAAAAGTGCAGTATAAAAAAAGCTTATTATTCCATCTGTCCATAAGCTTTCACTGGAGAGAAACATCAACTTTGTGTGGAGCCATCAGTGTTGGGCAAGTTACTCAGGAAGAGTAATGAGTTCCTTTTTTACTTTTTACTTCTTTAAAAGTAATAAAACTATTTTACTTATTACTTCATATCAAAGATAATTACTTACAATACTCATTATATTACTATATTACTTTCACAATTCCCCAATCCCAACCCACTCTCTCCAGAAAGAGGGACATAGGCCTACAACCTGTTTGGGCAGTTTTGGCAGAGTCAACAATCAAACAATCAAAAATCTGCATAACCAGAAACACTGCAGCCTCTAGAAAAAAATAATAGTATTCTCTCATAAGAACAGCAGGGAGTATGTCATGGTTTTACAAAACATTAAACATTGCACATTTAGGATAAATCACAGCTTCCTGTTTTATTTTAACCCTGACATATTGAACAAGGTCCCAATGTTCAGAAGTGAAATAATGATTGTATCTCATTAACACCAGCTTCTCAACCCCATAGACTGGATATAAACCTGGACTTAGACTCTGGATGTAAAAAGTGCAGCCAGTGCTGAAGAGCCTTAAAGCTGCATTCTGTCTAGTGACCATCAGGGGGTGACTCCACTGGTTGTAAACAGAAGTCTGATTGTATTGAAGTCTATGTGAAAATGTCTCTACTTCTCACTGATTTATTACTTCAGTAAATGTTTTCCTGACGAGTTTATGTCTCAGTCTCTAGTTTCAAGTCTTCTTCAACACAACATGATGTTCAGTTTTTACATCATGGTCCATTTAGAGGAAAATAGACCATAAAGCAGGGGATGTATTAGGGCGGGGCTACTGTGTGACTGACAGACTGTACCACACATAGCAACCTGCCTGACAATCAGGATAGAGCACAGAGCAGGTCAACCCTAACCCTAACTAAAAACAAGCCCTAAAAAAACAAATTGTGTTCTGGTAATGCAACACTGACAGAATTTTATTGCCGTTTTAGAAACAGTCATCCCTTACACTACTTGTTACTGAGGAAAGTGATAATATTACAGCAATTCGTTACTGAGTAACGCGTTACTGCCCAACACTGGGTGCCATGAGGAGACTGTAATCTTTCACAACTGAATACCATATATGAAACATAACTGACAAATAGGGGCCATTGATGCATTACACTGGTCAGTTTCTTGATCTATGCAAAGTATTGCTGCAATGACTTGTAGTCTGAGACAACAGGAGAGAAGTGGGAAGAACAGGGATCCAACAGGGGCCCACAGCTCATTTTGCCCTAGGGCTACATGGCAGGTTTAGTCCTGCCCTCCGACCAAACAAAGGGATGATACCAGAGATAAGAATCTCATGACAGCATGTAGCATTTAGCCTTCAGCTATTCATATCTCTACATCTGGATGTCATGTTCCAGCATGAATGATTAGCTGCTTTACAGCAGGGCTGCTTCCAGGAGTCAAGATTATCATGTCTGTCAAATCTAGAACTTTTAACTTACCCATGTTGAGAGTGGTCTATCTGATAATGGAAACACCACAATCAAGGTTTAACTCACTGTAGGGAGAATAACAGGAGCAGAGGACTCAGAGGAGGCAGCCAAGCCAATAGAAATCCTTTTTCCCTTGTTCAGTTGAAAAGTGAGTCCAGCTAGTTATCAAACTTGTTAATAACTCAGTCCAAGACACAAGAAATAGATCTATTATTCTACATCAGATGTTCCAGGAGATTCTTTTTCAGAACACACATACACTGGTTCTAACACTTTTTGTTAATTTCACTGCTGAATCATAAGAGAACCAGTGAAAAAAACATGATAATATCACAATACAACACAGGACATTTTTTTACGTAATGCATGTGATACTGAATAACTGACCATTGTCAGCTGATATCAATATGTGATACAATTTACAATTTGAGTTAGGGACACAATTTGTCAAATTTACCTTATGCCCTATAAACCTAGAAATAAGTTCCTGCAAGAATTCTTTTTTTCGGTCAACAGGCAGGTGGTTTTTTGGAGCTAGGAAATTATTTCAATTTCCCAGTGTTTTCAGCTTTTTCTGGGACCGTGGGAACATCAGTTATGTTCCTTGTATCTTAGTAATGCAATTGGAAGTCAGGTTATACTACATGTTCAGGGGCAAGCACATACAGGAATCTCTGCTGCACATTCCCACAGCAGTGTCACAGGTGACAAAAAAGCAGCAGTGAAAGCAGGTCGTGTCAAGATGAAGCCTCCATATAAACACACAGTGGAGATTCCAGGACAGTGATAAATAAGTGATAAAGCTCATTACAAAACAGAGTGATCTGAAAATTTCAGGGACAATGGTGCAAACTGTATGTTTGATGTGGTGTAATTATTTGTCACATAATTTGTCAAAGTTTGTGTCCTGCAAACAGGTGCGATGACAACGTGATGAATGTTTCTGCAAACAGTTTCCCCTGTGTGCTATATGATCACTGATGTTTGAGCAACAGCAGCACAAGCCAAAGCTCTTATCTCACTGCAAGAGTAGAAATGAGTAGAATCAGGCTCCAGTTTTTCCATTTTATTCCACTGAACACACACTGGGTGTGTGGGTTTCCTTTTGAGCAGACTACATATCCAGAAACTGCAGTGTAAAAACATGTCACCTCTGCTCTGTACAACCACCCAGCACTCACTGAGACAAGGAACAGCTTGAATACATGAAGAACCAGAGTTTCATTTGGCCGATCATCTCAACACAGCCACATCTATCTCTCCCCCTCTTGCTCGCTCTCTGTGTCTCTCTGATGTTGAGTCACTTTGTGTAGCGGCCCATTACAGAAAGTCCAAATGCTGCCACTCCAGCATTTGGTTTCACCTCTTGCAGTTATGGAGCAACACTGTCAGTCATTAGAGCACTGACTGGTGCGAGGTCCCTGGCACTATTGTCGTTGTAGAGACATTCTGCTGGAAAAATGAGTTCTTCCAATGCTTGACATGCCAGCAGCCTCCATAGTACCCCCAAACACAGTGATAAATGTTGGGATAAAGTTCATATTTCTGGAGATAAAACATATTTATTTTTTAAATTTGCAAGACTCCAATACAAAACATGCTTCTCATACATTTTTATGAATGGCAGATCCAAAGAAAAAAGTGTGAGAATAAGGGCCAGGGGAGGCCCTGTGCTCGAGGAATTCAAGGAGAGTAAATTTATGTTTCTTAATTCTCCACCAGGTCATACAGTTATGGCAAGACTGTATGACCTGGTGTTTTACTAAATGTGTTCATTTATCCATCACTGGATGAGCTGCTCAGTAGCTAACAAAGAACAACCACTGCTGGTGACAAACAATAGACAGAGGTGAGATGTGAGACAGAGGTGAGAAGTGTTTTCTCTCTTTTGTTCTGTCTGTGTGGGATGAAGATTTGCAATGCTCCCCCCTCCAGCTAAATACTCTTGTCAGGACAAGTGTCTAAAGGCAGGAGAGAGAAGAACAAAG
Source organism: Trachinotus anak (assembly GCF_046630095.1). Taxonomy (NCBI): domain Eukaryota; kingdom Metazoa; phylum Chordata; class Actinopteri; order Carangiformes; family Carangidae; genus Trachinotus; species Trachinotus anak. The sequence continues at coordinate 28,061,113 of NW_027273872.1, forward strand.
AAAGTAAAAAGAGAGGCAGAGACGCACAAAGACTTCAGCTTCTTTTCAGTTTGACAGCCACTGCACTACCCACTCTGAACCAGGAAGCAGACCAAACCAAGGACACACAGGCACCACTCACAGAGTTTTTCACGAGCTGGGAGCAGCCCCCTCAACACCAAATGCCCCACACAGACATTCATTACCCTCTTCACCCTCACCGCTTTATCCCCAGTTCATGAATCCCAGAAGAGGTCTCTGCAGAGGAGACCCAGCCACCCTGACGCTACAGCACTGGTGCAGGGTGGGAACACACAGCTGGATCTGACAGGCTGGATGTTTTATAATCATGTAGGACAGTGACAGGAGCAATGATGGTGAGGACGAAGAAAGCCACATTTGTACTGTTTAAGCTTATCCGGTGTAAAATCTCATATTTAAATCCCATAAACAGAGGACATGGATTTGTAAATTTAAATGAAAAATTAAAGGAATTTAAAGTGTGAACCGGGTCATCTGAGTGTAAAGTGTAGCAACAGTTTCTCAGCCAGTTCTCCCCTTTTTTCAGTGCCCTCTTCATCAGGTGTTCAGGCTGAACACAGCTCTCCTCTGGTCTGCCTGAGTGATGCCACGATCAGACTACATGATGTGTATGTCTTTTGAGATGGTTTGGCTATTCTTGGGTCTAACACACAGGAGAGGGTAAAGACATGCTACATAAAGATTTTTGTGTCTCCGCAGGAGTTAAGTGTTAAGTCCGCTGAATGTCCTCAGGTAATGTCAGGAGGAGCTGAGGACAAAGGTTTGACAAGTAACAAAAATCTGTGAATGTGGAATTAAAAAGAAGAGAACTTACTGTATGAGCCCTCTGAAGCCTACTCATCACCTCTGCTGCAGGCTCCAGGCGACAGTAGCCACCACTAACAGAAGAATTTACATTTTCACACTAGCACTTAAAGCTTTGGACACTTGAATTTGTTTGTGTATCAAAGTCTGAGTTCTGTCAATCTGACAATGGTATACGATGGTGGTAAAGATCCAAAGCTCTATACTAACCAGTTATAAATAAAAGCAGCTGGTGCTGTAATCTGGTGGGCTTGCAGGATGGGTTTTGTAGGCATGATCTCATTTCATTTTCCCCACGATTCTAACAAATAGGGATCTTAGTGATGTGTTTCAGTGAGGAAAAATAATTATGTGTAGTATGATCTGCCACATAGACTTAAATATGTTTTTTCTGCCTTGTCATGTGGGTGATAAGTAAAGAGGAGGTAATTGATGTTAAAGGTGAAAACATTTTGCTGCCCTGCCATGGGCAGGAAGGGTTTGGGAAGGGTCACAGAGCAAATCTGAAAAGAATACAACCCTCAGTCCACTGTGGCGTGTATTCACAGCTCAGCACTTCTTATGACAGCAGATATTGTATGGAATGTGGAGTAAAAGAGAAATAATGAAAACACTGTTATAACCAGTTGGATGGAGCTGCAATACATGCACCTACATACACACAGTTTTACTCCTGGACTTCCTCTCACTCTGTAATGATGTGCTGGTGTTGCACTGACAACAAACATTATTCACAGCAAGCATTCTGCAGGACAACACAGGTTGTTTTAACTTTAAGCCACCCTTCAGTTACATTTCATTTGGGGATTTGAAGTAAAGATGATTAAAAAACTACACAGAAACAATCCATAACCTACAGAACGAGCTGATGGACTCTGATCTTAGCCACATTAAAGGGACACCGAGGCCCAGTTCAGACCTGGTATCAGCATGTGTGTTCAGTGGTCAGTGGTCAGCTCTGAGTATGTCTGTTCACACCTGCTTTAAAACGTCTCCAGTGACCACTTGTGATGGGATCTCACTTCCCTGCTTCATATGCAAATAAACAGGTATGCTGTGTTGTTTTTAGCCAATCAGACGGACGGGTCAGGACGCATTTGCGTTGATAGGATCACTCAGAACGGATGTTAAAACCAGGTCTGAACAGGGCCTAAGACCACATTCAAACTGGATTGATGTCTCTTGGGGAGGTGTGGTGATTTTCCCACCACAAGTGCAGATGAGTGATTCTTTTTATCCCGTCCGGAGAGCATATCTGGTTAAATTTTCACCCCCACACCCCACCCATACCTACAGCTGCAATTTTATACAGTTTTTTTTTATACAGTCAACCTGAAAAGCTTGTTCTGTTTTTTTCACAGCTGTTTGAAATTTTACTTCAGTGTGAAAAAGTTGTAGGTTCAATATGGTGCCAGAAAAAAGTTAAAGCCAGCAGGAGATCAAGACCCAATGAAAGCTCATCAGATGGGATGTTGCAATGTGAGCGACATGCAGGTAGTGTTATTCTCTTTTTTTTGAGGCCCATGTTTTAGCAGTTCCTGTTTGCAATGTGTCTTATCACTCTAGTCACTTGGTTACTTTGATTCTGAAGAAAACTTCAATATGCGATGATTCTCAGGCCATGGGAGATAATGATATGCTGGGGACTGAGTTATGACTCTGAGACTCCACCTTATTTATTGAAAAGTATCTGTATCTGTATCTGTATCGGAATCGTTATCGGTATCGGTATCGGTATCGGCGATACTGGCCCGTATTTACTTGGTATCGGATCGATACCAAAATATGCAGTATCGCACACCACTAATTGTTACCTGTAGCCATGCCCTATCTTTTTGGGGTGATGTTGCTGAAAGGATTTTGCGGGAAGGATATGTAAAACTAAATTGACTTAGTATTCAACATCTTTATTATGGATTTTGAATTGGGGTTGGCTCTGTCTTCTGTGTATTTTCTTTCATAAAGAAGCAACTCCATTACATCTGAACAGAAGCCAACAAGTGTCTGTGATTATAATTAATTGCCAGTACAGCACCACGTTTACTGCTCTACCCTGACTCCACAGTTTTACCAGAAAACAGCACATGCTGTAACAATGGGCCGTCTATTTTCATGCTGTAATCAGTGGGGATTCATAATCCATTAACCTGCTGCTTCAGCAGACTAAAGGGAAGAGAAAGGAGGTAAGAAAGTTCATGTGAGAATGCTGTTGAGTTTGCAGCTTGTTAACTGCCGGCTTCAGGTTTTGTTTTAAATATATGCTATTAATCCAACATTGTCTGCCTAGAGTGTGATAAGTCCTGAGGTGACACCTTCTAGCACCACTGTCACCTCTTCATGGAGACAGTGTTGTGGTCCTGGTCATGGCTCCAGTTGTGTTCTGCTTTTCCTTGTGTCTCCTGTGTTGTCTCCCCTTCCTCTCTCTTTCTCTGTGCTTGTGTGTCTCTGGACATGGCTGTCTACTAGCCTCCCCCTGATTGCTTCAGTCAGCACAGTTGCATCTCATTGCGTCTCATTATCTGCGCAGTACCTCAACTCCCGTTCTCCAGTCACTATTTGCCAGTCTGGTATAAGGCCTGGTCTAGGCCTCCTGGTAAATACTAGTCTAACCTTCATCTCCATGTGCCTCAAGCACATACTCCTCGTGTCTGTCTGCCAGTTTCTCATCCAGCCATCCCTCTCCGACAGGCAGCGTTCATTCACTCGCCACCTGCCCGCCCCTCTGCCATTTAACCACCCCTACTTCCTTCACCTCAGATTCTCCGCTCCATCATTCCTCACCTGCCCATCTCTCACTCCTCATCCAGGCTTCACCTGCCCGGCCACTACAGCTCTTTACAATAGATTCAGTTCAACCATTGAGTGTGTGTTCTGCTTAACAGCGGGCCTATGAATTAAACATAGACTCTGCCTCGGGCTTCACATAGAGGCCTGGCTTCAGCTGCTGCATGGCCCAGCAGGAGGGAGGACAGTATGTGTGATTTGGAATGAAGCAGCACAGTGTTCAGCCAACACAGTGTTACAATAACAGACATTATGTTCCTTCAGAATGAAAGAAGTGAGAGATGGGTGTTGGGCATTGGTAGGTTATGAATTATTGGCAATCTGAAATTAACAAAATATTAACATTAAATAGTAACTTTAAAATGAATGAAAGTTCCTCTGGGCACCATCCAAACAGGAAAGGATAACCACTACTGGTGCAGTCTCAAATGTTACTATTAATTTGGAGCTCTGATCAATAATTACCTTAATAACTACAATCAAAATTACCACATCAACAGTAAGTTGAAGGATTAGTAAATTCTACTGAGTAGAGGTTGGCCTGTAGGATTATTATACTGCCTCTTCAATACTGGAATAATCACATCTCCAGTACCTACAATATCTATGGTACCTGTGGTATCTGTGGTTCTGTAGACAAAACAAGTACCCTCACATTTTCAGAATTTTGGCACCAACTTGGTATCGAAGTATCAGTTCTTGTGATATCCCTAATATATATGTATAAACTCTCTTTTCTATTTGTATATGTTTATGTGTTGTTTAATGTGGAACCTCACATTGTTGCTCAGTAAATTGCCTCGAGGCCGGGTTCAGTGATCCATCAGCATCCTAATGACTGGGCAACACCATTCAGTGCTATATAGGCAGGTGATCACTGCTCTGATGAATGCTTCCCCTTCTCTTCCTGTAAACTGGCTGTGAGCTGGCTGGCATGTCTGTGTGTCTCTTAATGATCTGGCTTCCAGGTGGCAGCGGCGTTACATCTCCCTCTGCTCCCATTGCAGCAAAGCCGACTCACCTCCTGGCTGCAGATCTGGAGTAGGTGTCCCACTTCAAGCTTTCTGGCAGTTTATGAGAGTATGGTGGCAACCACAGCGAAAAATGGCTTGACCCAATATGTGATGGATAAACCCACAAAGTGGGGGTCAAGCTTTTTGTGTTGGCCATGGCTACACCATGAATTTCAATGTGCGTGTTGGCAAGTCTCACACGCCCACTGTGCACGGACTGTTATATGATGTTAGCATGGACGTCGTCATATCTTGAGACTGGACAGACCAGTTCCAAACTTTTCTTTACTTGGTCAGCATGAAGTTAGCCTGCGGTAACTCGAGTGAGAACGGGAAAGAGTGTCCCAGTGGGAGAGCAAAAGAGAGGCACAGTGAGATGGGTCATGTGGCAGGTGTCGCTGTGTGCAACAATCCATCCAGCGATGTGTGCTGAGACGGTTCAGAGGCGAGCGAAGGATGTAAGTGCAAGACAATCCCTACCCCACCCCCATCATTGCATACAATAAGAACATGGGTGGGGTTGACCTGTCAGACCAGCTCATCCAATACTACTCCACTGATAAAACTGCCCACAGTCTGCTACAACAAAAGCCACACCACCCTTCACTGTGGAACACACAGCCACAGACAGCAGGTACAGCACATGACAGGAGGAGACAGGCGTTCTCAACAGGACTGCTGACCATGTTCTTGTTGCCATTGCCATGGTAACAGATGCCAATGAGAAAGCCACTGAAGGTCGCAAAACCCATCAATGTTACCACCAGGTAGACAAAAGCTACAAGTAATGTAGCTCTGTGATCTAGCTATCTGTCTCATTGTTGACAGGAACTGTTTGAGGAGTGGCACTAGTTAAAAAAAAAAAAATATATATATATATATATATATATATAAATATATATATATATATTTAAAAATAATAATAATAATATATATATATATATATATATATATATATATATATATATATGTATATGTATTCAAAATATGGTGAAAATAGCTGCTGCATGTGGAGACAGTGGCATTTTAGTGCAACATTTTTGCAAACTCTATGCAGACAGAGCTGGAAGTTGCATCAACACAGCAGAAACACAGCCGGTGTGAACACACACAGGCCCTCTCTGCAGCAGGTCAGCAGCCGCTACGTACACGCAGCAAAGGCAGTGTGTAGCCAGCGTAAACACCTGGGTGGCCAATAGAAACAAGGCATACAGAAAGCATGGAACATAGATTGTATGGCATGGAAAGTAAATGGAAAATGAACCTGAAACTGGGTGCTATGGAAACAGAGCGCCTTCACAAGTGCATCCACAGCTTCTTCTTGCTGCTCCACTTCTTCTTTTTAACGGGGCTAATGCTTGTTTCTTGGCATTGGAGTGATATATCTTTGTTGCTGGCACCGATAGCACTCCAGCCACATGAACTGAAGATCAAATAAAAACAATTAAACAATTTCTATCTCACATCAACATTTCTTGCAATGTAGGAATGGTTCATATTATACTCTGCAAAATCAAAGACAAAGACTTTTCCGGTTAAACCCTATAATTCACTGTCAGAGCTGCTGAGGTCCCGTGGCGTCTGACAGCTCCTCACTCTGAGCATGACTCCACCAGAGGATTTCAATAAGTCAAGACAAACCTTTCTGAAAATATCAAAATAATGAGAAATTCTAAATAACACAGTGAAGGAAAAAGTCAATACGAGAGACAAAGAGAGTCATAGATGCATTAACACAATTTATGAAGCCCACAGCTCCCATTCCACCACAATAGCATTCAGAGGGAAACTGCAAATCAAATTTTCTGCGCATCTCATAAGTGGTGGAGCGACCACACTCACTTATCATTCTCTGTCGTGCTTTCTTCCTCTGTTTTCATTCTCTCTCTTTGCTCGTCTCAGTAATTGCCAAGGCCTCTGGCGTGGAGTGTATTAGGACATCGTCTGGAGCTTCTTGTTGAGCGCTTTCATTTAGGCGTATTCTTTCAGCAGCCACTGTATGCTGCTGAGAGAGAAACATTTACATATGAATAGTTAGGGGGGGGGGTTTGGCCTTTGTGAGTAAACTATTTCACAATAAGACTTTCAACAAGTTACCAAGATTTTTCAAAATCCATCGTAGAAACTGTTTCCAACTTGAAACACTCCCTATTTTCATGTCAAGAAATAGTGAGTACATGACTATTTCCCTTGAACTGTGCTCCTCTCAGAAAGGAGTGATCACTGTTTCTACAGTCAGTACAATTCTACAACCATTGTATTTATAACTTGTCAACATTTATCACCACAATTTTGAAGGCTTATTTTCTGACCTACTACCCTAGACTAGGAGCACCAGCATGCAAAACACCTCGCATTATTGACAGTACATAACAAACAGGCAAAACAACAACAAACGTTAGCACAGCTGTAGAATCTGTGCCAGTCCACCCTCTGGTCTGGCAAGGGTTGTTTGGAAACCCTATGTATTTGACTTGTCAGCTCATGAGAGAACAGCATTGCATTCACAATGTAATTTCTAATTAGGGAAGGTAAATTACACTGCACTGTTTATCAGTCGACCACTTTGGCCTTGACTGAAACATAAGAAATAAGAATACTGTATGGATTGCTGTGAAATTCATGTTTTTTTACAAACTGCTTAAGTCCTGTGGTGGTCCCCTGACATTTGTGGTTTCAGGGAAATATCTCAACGTTATGGATTGTCCTGAAAAACTGGTGAACAACTGTCCACAACAGGATGAACTGTAATAACTTTAGTGATCCTCTGACTTCATCAGGTCAATCATCTGTCCGATGTGCCCAATACAAGAGTACTTTGTGCTAAATTGCAACTGTTAGCATGACAACTTGCAAAATTATGATAGTGACCATGGTAAATATTATACTTGTGAAACATCAGTGAGTTAACTTTGTCATTGTGAGCATGTTTGCATGCTAACATTAGCATGCATACAGGAGACAAGTAGCATGTTTTCCTCTGTTGGGTTTCTCTCTGTAATATGGTAAGGTCTTGCACTTATCCTGTAAAGATTTTGGCGCTATACAAATGTCGCCAGGGTGACTGGTGCACCAAAGTTTCAGCGAGTGCCAAGCACTCAGGCTATCCTCGTGGACTCACCTGATGACCCTGCAGATGAGTCACGGTTTCCAGATGAGCTCCTGGTGAGACCAGAGTTACAGGCATTCACTGGTGTGATGGCTAAGAGAATCACGGTTCTAGTCAGAAACATGTCAGCACGAGAAATTAAAGACTGGTAAATGTACTCAAGTGATGTCACCTGAGTCAGCATCAGTTGAAGCTGAAGTATAAAAAAATTCAGGGGTGTGGAGTTTAGCAGACCCCTGTAGCACCCCCCACCCCCACCTCCAGACTGTGCTGCAGGCTACAGGCTCCTGGATAAACCACACGTGAATCACTGACTGAACTATGGCGATCTTCCTTCGTGGGTAATGTCAGCACTTTGCTTTAACAGGGAGGAAGACGGCCTGGAATAAAAGACGTCTCTGGTTCTGCAGCATTGATTTAGGGTGTTTTCACACCTGAAGTTTGTTTGCTCTGGTCCTATTCAGTTGATGAGTCTGTAAACTTGTAGCATTTCCCTTTGGTTCCGTTTGATTTCACACAGAGAAAAATTCAAGTGAACCACGTGAGAAAGTTCACTCCACTTATTGGTCAGATTGTCTGGTGAGAGCAGGAAGTAAACACAGGAAGAAGGTCCTGCACTCTGGACTGTGCCGTCCTATGCAACATAGATCAGTGTCAGAAATGACATTTCTTCGTAACTCTAACATGTATCTGAACAAGGTCCACGTGCAGTTGTTTTGGTCTGCACCTGCTACTGCTTTCACACCTAACCACACCAAACGAATCACACCAAGGGGGAAAACGAACCAAGAAGCACAGGTGTGAGAGCAGCAAGCTTTGCAAGAAGAGGAGTGTGTTGTTTATTCATTTTAAAGTAGGCAGTCTTGTTGTAAAGCTGCAGCAGACAACATTGTAACTTATTGATCCAGTGGCATTAAATGTATAATGTATAAAATAATTATTTAACAGAAAATCTTCATACTGACATCCTTATAATTTAAGCTGATTTTTGGTGGAATTTGATATTTTTCTACTGAAATTATAGGCACAAATACTGACCTATCTGTGCTGAACTTGATTTCCTCATGGCTGTCTTACAGCTGTGAAAACATAAGCTGCAGCTACAACAGCTGTGAAAAACACCACAAAAAAGACAAGAATTTAATCAACATTCTACAGTTTGTTTTTGTGTCATTGATTTGCTGCAATTTTCTGGTATCTGGGCCAAAAGGGATTTTTTTTTTTTTTTTTTTTATGAGATTTTATAAAAGAGTTTTTGAGTTTTTATTCACAGTTTTTAGATAGACTGCTCGACCAGTAAGTGGAAGCTAAGAACCTCTTATTTGTTCAGCAGCACTGGCTGGCATGTCAAACCCAGCGCACTGCCACAAAAAATGCACTGACAAACAAGGCCAGTTCTATGAATATAAAATACTGAAAAAAAGAGAACTAGTATATCACTAAAAATCAATGCTTAAATAAGACTTCATGAGACTAAATCCAACAGTAAATCACAGACTAGAACCAGTGATTCCAGCCCTGTCCTCTGGCAGTTTACAGAGGATTATCATTGGAATTTGCTTCAACAGACGAATAAACACAAAATGACAAACCACAGGTTTCTCTGGCAAACTTTTTGCAGTGTTTGCAAGTTTTTGGCAATAATTAAATAAGTATGTGTAATTACCAGCTGCTGTCAGATAGCTATGTGGAGGAGAGGAGGGAGAGGGAGCCTCAGCAGCTATGGAGGTATTCACACCTGACTCTGCTGCTGACTCCCAATTACACTGACTGCACCTTCAACCGGCACAGGGAGGAAAGAAAATCTTGAGGCAAATAAAACCATCACAGTGTCAATCAGTCTTAGATACTTCTTGGATACATGGATCCACTTGTCAGAAGTCTGGTGTTTGCACTACATGATAATATTCAGAGGGCCGTCTCCCTGCCACCTAATCACTTAATAGGACAGTGGGAGGAAGAGTTGGGAATTGCTATATCAGATATAGACTGGCAGGCCGTAGTCACACTGGTACACTGCTCATCAATGTGCATTAGACATGGGTTGATACCACTTCAGGTTCTGTATAGGCTGCATCTGTCAGCAAGTAAGCTGGCCAAACTCTATCCTGGTTTAGACCTGATCTGCGTCAGGTGCAGTCAAGACCCAGTCAGCCTCAGTCATATGTTTTGGTTATGTCAGGTATATTTAACACCTTTGTATATGTGTAATGTGGTTATTGATCCTAATCCACTGAATGTTTAAATAAAGGAATGAAGTTAGATGCTTAACTTGCAACCTTTCCAAGTAAACAGCTGGTAATGGTAATGCTGGCTATGTAGCAATAGCAAATCTTACAATTAGCTCCTTTTTCTCCCAGAGTGTTTGAATTTCACAGCACAATTTTCTCCATGTTTTATTTCATGATGCCACTTTTCATCCCACTGTCTGACAGACAGGGCAGAGTCAGGTCTGTGATGGTTGCTTTGGTCTGACTCACTGAACAGATACCTCCACTGACTGTAGTGACTCACGGCTGGCTGGGGTTCTGCTACTGGGCTAAAGGTGAACAGTAAATGACAGTTTGAACTTGAATGAAGTTTTAGCCTTAAACTTCTATCTACCCACAACACTCACAGCAAGTTTGTTGCTATGTTTAGTTAACTTATTTTTCCTTTCATTTTTACATATTTTACTTAATACTCTCCTTTTCTGTCGTTTTGTTTATTCTACATTTGATTTATTTCACCTGTTTTAATTTACTTTTTCTTTACCACAGTTCATTTCACTCTCTCTTTTATTTCTCCAGTGTGTCCTCAAGTGTTTCTACATTTTGTTTATTAAATGTGATATACTGTGCAAATATAGGTAGTATTATAATTATCATTAACATTATTATCATTACTATTATTAGTAGTAGTAGTCGTAGTAGTAGTAGTAATTGCTCATTGTGAACACATACACACAAACACACACAAACTAGTCTCCTTAGTGTTTTCAAATGAGTCATTACCAAACAATGGATATTTAACCTCTTAAAAAACATAGCTTTTAACAGCACATTAATGTGTGGGGTCTTCTAAAATAACTGAAAGTGACACTGACTTGCTGGTGTCATGCTCCAGTGGCTCTTGCACCTGTTTTTCTTTAGTGCTCCCCAGTGGTTTCACTTTTGTTTCTCCTGTCTGATTTTTGAGTTCTCTTCGTTTTCACCAGTTTTGTAAGTTTATTTTTTGGTTTAATAAATCACCTTTTTTCCACCTTCTCCCTGGATTGTCTGCATTTGGGTCCTCAACTCCACAACACATGACATTGGTGACCTCATGGCTGCCTACAGGCATGGTTGTCACAATGTTAGGTTTGGTCTCACCGACCTAAGTAAGTACTTAGTAATTAAGTACTAATAATGAGGATACTTGAAACTGTTGATGACATTGCCCATTGTGAGTGTGTTAAAATAATCAATAAAACAATGCCTTTCGACACACAAATATTTACTGTTGTATGAAGTGTTCTGTATTGCTCTTTATTGGGTTTTATATTCATATGCAGTTAGTTGCTGCATAGAAACAGTACAAGCCGCTGCTGTTTGTTACGTTTGTTTTGCTATGAGAATTCATTCAGAACTCCAGTGGTCACTGGCCAGTCGAACAGTATGTTGTGTGGCGTGTTTACTCAGTCTTAAGATTTATGCTTCTGGCAATAAAGACTTTGGTGAAGTTGGTGAAAAAATCTTTGTGTGGTTTGTCCAGATGTTGTCGTTCAATCAACTTTAATCAGGGCTTTAGCCCCGGAACATTATCCAAGGCCAGTCTCACAAACCCTCAGGCTGCTGATGTGGTGGGACAACCCTATTTGTTGATTTAACAGGTACCAGATTAGTTATAAATTTGGCCATTTTGTTCCACAATTGCTGGTAAGTTGCAACTTACCAACAAATCTGAAAAAAACTTTTTTGTTTTTAGTTTGTTTTTTTCCTTTTAAACCATTTTCACAGGCTACATGAGGCTACATGTGTACTATATAGTCGTAACAGAAATCCCTAGGCTATAATTGTATTATGTCAGCAAGTTGAGAAAATAGCAGCTGCAGCAGTAGATGTGACTGTCATACACAAGTGAGGTAATGCAAAAGGTCTGTCAACTCATTCCTGCTTGTTTATAGTATCGCTGGTGAAGTTGACTCTTACCAGCACAGGCAAAAAACAACCCTCAGGCCACCGGGATGTGTCTTGCTTCTCCCAACAGGCTGTCCGTCACTGACTTAAGACCTTTACTCATCTGCCTAACTCAACATATTCTGTTAGTTCCAGTGCGACTCTCAACTACTGCAGTGTGGAATTAACCTGGACCACACAGACGCTGGGCTGAATGAATGGGCCATTCTGAAAGTCTTGGGAGTACATGTAATGACAACTTTCCAGTGCCAACATTTTTAAAATGATTCCTTCCTACAGTGTCTGGGGTTTGCATTTAAAGGGTTTGGCTAAGTGTAGTTAAATAAAACACTTGGTTAAAGTTATAATATACCTATAACTATAGTATAACTTTTTTCACATTCAATTCAATTCAATTCAATTCAATTTTATTTGTATAGCGCCAAATCATAATATACATTATCTCAAGGCACTTTACAGGGTGAGGTCAAGACCTTACTTTGTTACAGAGAAAAACCCAACAGTTCCCACAAAGAGCAAGCGCTTGGCAACAGGGGGGAGGAAAAACTCCCTTTTAACAGAAAGAAACCTTCAACAGAGAATTTCTTTCATTCAGATGTCTTAATATGACTAGGCCTATATTATATATTTTCTGGGAATTGCTAGAAACATCTGGGATAAAGATGTTTCTAGCAATTTCCAAACTAGCGAAATTTTAATCATGGCAACAAAATGTTTTTCAATAAAGAAAAACTGTGTTTTGAAAATTGACTTTTATCCTGTTTTAAGACACATTTAAGATGCACTTTTTGCATCTTGATTTAAATTATCAGAGAAAACAGCCAGGCAAATGGCAGCTCAGGTCCCACCCACTCAGGGATGTCCATGCATCAACTCTAAGATGTCCTTTGTCCACTAAAGAGTGAATCACTGATTTCTAAAGTGAAACTGTTTTATTCGTTGTTTCTTTTAACCCCCTGAGTTGTTATGGAGAGGAGGAACCTCTTCCGATCGACTGCTGGTAAAAATCAGTAAAGACTGACAGAGAGAAGGGGAATGACCTGCAGTAAAGAGTCTGGGACTTGCCTGCTCTGTGAATTACTGGCTATGTCGTGAGCTTGTAAAAACATCCTGAATGTCTGGTTTATAAGTTACCAAGGAAACAAAGGGAAGAAGTCTCAGTCTCCAGCCATTCCAAGGCATCATGTCTGCTGAGAAGCATTAGCAAATCACTGATTTTTAGAGTGACACTGCTTTTTTCAGTGTTTCTACCAGTTTTAATCCCCTGGTCCGTTTGATATGGAGATGAGGACACCTCTGAGGATAATTTGGCTGCCGGTAAAAACCTCCCAAACGCATGGTTCATATATTAGCTGTTAGTTGGTTTGATTAGCAGTCCAAACTCTCAACCCTTCCCTGATGTCACACTATATTGCCAAAAGTATTCACTCACCCATCCAAATAATTGAAATCAGGTGTTCCAATCACCTCCATGGCCACAGGTGTATAAAATCAAGCACCTAGGCATGCAGACTGTTTCTAGAAACCTTTGTGAAAGAATGGGTCACTCTCAGGAGCTCAGTGAATTCCAGCGTGGTACTGTGATAGGATGCCACCTGTGCAACAAGTCCAGTCGTGAAATTTCCTCGCTCCTAAATATTCCACAGTCAACTGTCAGTGGTATTATAACAAAGTGGAAGCGATTGGGAATGACAGCAACTCAGCCACGAAGTAGTAGGCCACGTAAACTGGCGGAGCGGGGTCATGGATGCTGAGGCGCATAGTGTGCAGAGGTCGCCAACTTTCTGCAGAGTCAATTGCTACAGACCTCCAAACTTCACATGGCCTTCAGATTAGCTCAAGAACAGTGCGTAGAGAGCTTCACGGAATGGGTTTCCATGGCCAAGCAGCTGCATCCAAGTCATATATCACCAAGTGCAATGCAAAGCATCGGATGCAGCAGTGTAAAGCACCACTGGACTCTAGAGCAGTGGAGACACATTCTCTGGAGTGACGAATCGCGCTTCTCCATCTGATGGACGAGTCTGGGTTTGGCGGTTGCCAGGAGAACGGTACTTGTCTGACTGCATTGTGCCAAGTGTAAAGTTTGGTGGAGGGGGGATTATGGTGTGGGGTTGTTTTTCAGGAGCTGGGCTTGGCCCCTTACTTCCAGTGAAAGGAACTCTGAATGCTTCAGCATACCAAGAGATTTTGGACAATTCCATGCTCCCAACTTTGTGGGAACAGTTTGGAGATGGCCCCTTCCTCTTCCAACATGACTGTGCACCAGTGCACAAAGCAAGGTCCATAAAGACATAGATGAGAAAGTTTGGTGTGAATGAACTTGACTGGCCCGAACAGAGTCCTGACCTCAACCCGATATATCACCTTTGGGATGAATTACAGTAGAGCGGGGACTGAGAGCCAGGCCTTCTCGTCCAACATCAGTGTGTGCCCTCACAAATGAGCTTCTGGAAGAATGGTCACAAATTCCCATGAACACACCCCTGAACCTTGTGGACAGCCTTCCCAGAAGAGTTGAAGCTGTTATAGCTGCAAAGGGTGGACCGATGTCATATTAAACCCTATGGATTAAGAATGGGATGTCACTTAAATTCATATGAGAGTCAAGGCAGGTGAGCAAATACTTTTGGCAATATAGTGTATATTTATTCAGCTGCAACTTGAAGGAGACAAAATTCTGCTGCAGCAGAAAATGAAAATGAACAGCAACTGACTCAGAGTTAAAGTGATCTCGGTTTCTGGAACAAAAAACCCAGAGATTCCCTCATCTCAGGGTAAAGAAACTCTCTCACTTTTACTAAATCCAGTTTCTGGAATAGAACCCAGGAGAAGCTGATGCCAGTGGCAGTGGAGACAACAACTCCCATGATCATGATGTCACCCAACGCCATCTTTTGTTTTTGTTTCTATTTGAGAGACCCCTAGCGGCAGAAGTTACGTACTGTTGTGTTTTAGGTTACAAAAAATGTTTGTAAATGGATCATTTCAGTTCCCCGAACTCAAATTTCCCATCTTAGTATGTTTCCAGGTTTTGAGGAGTAGCACTACTTTGCGCAGCTTGAACACAAACATGATCCCAAATAACTGATAATGTTAGCAACTGTTTGCTAACAGGTTTAGTATGATGTCTGTATGATTTTTCTTTTTCAGTGTCCCCAAGAGGCCAAAAAAAGTGATTGCATATTTAACTTATACATTATGTCAACACAAAGTCCAGAGTGGAAGCAACATGACCATTCACTATCTTGACCTTTATAAACTGTGACCTGCAGAATACTCCAATAAGAATGGAAGGGGCGCTAGGCAGTGATTAAAACTCAAATATAATTTTAAAAGGTTGAGCAGTACTAAAGTAAAAGTTTGTATCTCTGCACAATTCTACTGTTACTACAAAAACTTTAAATGAATTATCCCACCAAAGAGTCACCTAGTTAGATATTCCTAAGTGTTGCATATAGTGACCCACAGGGACAGTCATTGCATTCAGCCTCGACCTTTGCCTCAAGTCTCTACAAGACACATGCAGGTGGTCTCTGCATGTTTCATTAAAAACCTGTTGTGGATTTTAATGTGTGTAGAATATTTGATGATGCACTTTTACCACTTTTTTGTACTTCACATATTTTTATATTTAGGCCTTTTATCATTTGTGGTTACATGTGAAGGATATTCTCCACTACAAAAAGGGAACTTTTTTCTCCATCATGTAAAATTTGATAAAAATAATTCACTTACTGAATTCACAGAACTCTTGTTCTGACTCAGTTGAATGCTCCTGAGACACTTCTGTTTACTGATATGGCATCAGTTCATTTCAGCTTTGTGCGCAGTAAAAGAGGCAAAGCAATGCTGTTCAGACAAGATACTGTGGCGATGGATGCTCCAATACTGAACCTGTCCAGATTACTGCACAGAGAATATTCAGCCAGTAATCAAAGCTGAAATTGAGGTCCACAGTCCCATCATTCTCAGCTGACCCCTGGTTTACCTCCAGCAAACACACAGCCATGCACGAATCGTGAAAGAAAATACACACACGCTGGCACAGAAGCACTTCTGCACAAAGAATATGGTCTTAACACATGAACAGATACATAAAACAACATTCAGCTGCACCAGTGGAGAGGGAAAGAAAGGGAGAGAAAACAAAGAAAAGATGATGGTAGAAGAAAGAGCTATGGACTTCCAACAGACCGATCAGCTCACACACATATAACCAGAGGATCAGGTTTGTCTGTGGGGTGCTGTGTTGAAGTCAGTGGGGTGGTACACCAGTATCTGAATCCCCATAGGGGTGTGTTTCTTCCTGCTGCTACTGATGATAAAAGAGGCTGACTTGTAGACCACTGTCACACACCAACAACACTGTGAGATACTGTAGGTAGAACAAGATACAGTGGGATGTTCAGGCCAGAGAGGCCACACAGAGACACAGCCTCTACTGATACTAACTTTTCACTTTCAAACCATTCTCTGAGATGAAGACTGAATGTGGATTAGAACAGAAACGCTGTCCCTCATGCAAGAACCACGAATGAAAATAGAATTTGTTATTAAGCAGCACATACAAATTATTTAACAACAGCTGTGGCAAACAATTCATGTGTGGTTCAGACTTGTCTGAGGCAAAAATACATAATAACCATTGACAATGGCTATTAAGTTGTTAAATTAGACAATCAAAATGTAAAAACAAAGAAAAATGGGGTTTTAGCCAAAATATCTAAAAGGTCAATACCTACCTGTCACCAGGGTTATTTAAACTTGAGGTCGGAGAATACAAATTGATAACAGAAAGCCACACTACACACTGGGGCTGTGGGGTTTGACCAATGTGGGTGGGTTAATGACAATGACAGACGCAGAGGCATTATGGGAAGTTTAGGATCAGTAGTTTGGAGTAGGCTTGACCCATTATTAGAACTAAAATTCAATATGTCTTGACCTCTGCTGCTTTAATTTTCATCATTCATTCCATTTAACCATGATTTAACCATTCAAAATGACATTTTTTTTAATCTGTCTCTCTGCCCCTCACTTTTTTGGAGTTAATTAGCAAATCATTGCAGTATCCCTTTGATTCTTAATTTTAAGCTGTCATTGTTATTTAGATGTTAGAACACAGCAATTAGGTTATATTTGATTCTGTGTTACTGTTGGGATTTTTGTAATTTCAAGTTTCATGAATGTAAAAAATTGTTTGAAACTTTCACACCTAAATGGAATGCAGCCAATTTCAATCTGCTAAATTACAAATTTAATTATATAGGCTGAATTTCCATATATGACAAACACCAATCCATCATTCAGCGTGTGTGGCACTGACTTTGGTGAATGACAGCCCACCATCAGTTGAACCCAAATATGTAAAGGGAGACATGAATCAATACAGGTTTCTCATTTCAGATAAACAAATGCAGTGTTGAGCTGATCCACTGGAGCTGTAGCTGTCAGGTTCTTATCAGCACAGCAGTGGAGCTTTCATTGTCCCCGAAACCACATCAGCTATTGATAGCTCCCCTAAAGAAATACCATGAAGAATGCATGTGACACTATGTGTTCATTGGACATGTATCTGGAAACAGCTTGCACTGAGAAAGCAATCAATAATGTTGTCTGTTGGTAGTTGGGTTTGACTGTTTTGACAGCTAAAGCCTATTTTTTTCCAGCCTTGCAGAGTCATTGTTGGTTTCAGTCTTGCAGACCAAACATTGCAAGGAGTTCAAGTTTTTATTAGATACTAAAACACAGCAGAGAGGTTTGTATTACTGATCTAAGAGCTCTGGGGAATGATCAGTGTCATTTGTTGTTTATTAAACAGCGATGACGTGATGATGATGAAGAAAACTCAGCTGACACCGTCTTGCTTGTATATAAAGAGGTTTATTACAAAGAAGTCCAGTATCAAACCAAGCACCATGGATTGCCTGAGAGAGGAGTCAAAGCCAATATGAATCTCCTCTGAATAACAGCTCTAACTCCCTGTCTATATAGGTTGGTTGTCTTCATGAACCTAAGACAACGTATATGATCCATACCATAAAAGGCCTCATTTTCAGAGAGACAGTCATCTCCCAAAGCACCTAGACCTGAGATCAAAAAAGGCCACATTTTCCTAAGACAGAGAAGCACTCATCTCCTAGTGCATATTTTGACCTGGGGCCACTATCTAAACATACCAAACCCATGAAGTCACATAACCTATAGAAATTCAGATACTACACATTTATTTTATCTTTTGTTGTGACAGTAGCATGCTAACACGCTAAGCTAAGGTGATTAACATGGTAAACTGAGTAAACTAAGTGCTACAGCCTCACAGAGCTTCTAGCATGGTTGTAGATTCTTGCCCTATGGCTTTTTTTCCTGTCATATAATTATTCTGTCTGAAACATGGTTTATTTCATCTGATTGGAAAAAGGCTTCATGATATCCTCCTCACTGATCATATGAAAATGTTGACAATCTTGATTAAATTCTGGGTGTTTAATCACACCCACCCCCATGGGAACCTATCGGTAATCTGTAGGTTAGAGTACCTTTTTCACAGTTCTGGTATATAAAGCTTTATTTTGAAATATGCAATATAAATGAAGTTTGAAGTACAGGGCTACTAAAGACTGTGTGTGTGTGTGTGTGTATGTGTGCGTGCCTGTAGATTTGGCCATCACAGTGAGAGGGTATTGTTTTTACCACAGGTGCCGGCTGGTTAAAAGCACTGGAGTTTACACTACGTTTCAGTTCTCATCATCTGAGAGCATATTTTATTTGTTCCGAACAAAAGCACCACAGCTCTTATTCCTCAGCAGCCATTCCACACAATTCAATGAGAGTATGTCAACATGGATTTTAGTTTGGTCTGACAACACTAACCTTTTCTTTGTTAGGTTGTAGCTTGTTTGCTGTTAGCTCTACCTAGCAGCTGCCCTGCTTGCCTAGCCTATCAAAGTAGCCTCTTGTTCCCTACAGTTAATGCTACCTCAACTACATTATTGATGTCACACGGCAGGATATGTTTGTTTTGCATGCATATTAATTGTTATACTTTATCTATGATTTGATGTGGACACTTAGCACTCCCATCTACACCAATCATTTTAGAAGCTACATACATACATACCCACAGCTAGCAAATGTCACATGTAAGTGGAGAAACTTGTATTGTAGCTTAAGTTACTGTTTGTAAGCTAACGTTAAACTATAAAACACGAGCTAACCTTGTGTGTTTTGGTTCTGCAGAACATGAACAGAGTTCAGAGCAGCTTCTCCTTCAAACTGTGAGACTGTCAGGAAAAGAATGCAGTAGCATTAATGGAGCATCATACACATTAAAACTGTACGACATTCAGAAAATAAACATTTACTTACAGAATAAAGTGGGTGTCAGGATCCCTCCGCTCTGTTAGTACCAGGGAACGACCCATAATTACAGTCAACTGAAAATCAATTATCACTAACAGCAACCTGAAAATAAGAATAATTTTAACACAACTGTGATAAAACGAGGCACATATGGCCTGTGCTCTCCTCTGGTGACTGACTCTCCGGTGCCCCCCCCGGCCTGCTTCATCAGCTCGTCAATTACTCCAGACCAGGCATGTCAATCAAACAGGCACGCCCCCAAAAGTAAAAATCTTTAAGGCCTAATATCTTATTATATTTTTTAATTAATTGTACAAAAATTTTCAGATGGACCACCAGAGAACTGATCAGGAGGAATGAATTTGGCCAATGACACCGCAATGAGTAGTTTTTTGGAGCCAGCCCCCAGCGGTTTCTTGGTGGTATTGCACTTTAAGGCACTTCCACATAGGCTTCACTTTTCAGACCTGGAGTCTTTGTCCATTTTTATATACAGTCCATGGTTGCAAGTGCAGAAGAGTGGATAATTAACATGCTAGAGTACTGGGACTGACAGCTGGACCAGCCAATCCTCAGTCAGGAGTAGGAGACCGAGGGGCCAAGTTGGAAAATGCTGTGAGGATGCCAGTTCAGGAACAGAATCCAGGCCAAGGCAGATGCGACTGCTGCTAGATTTATGGTAAACGACTGCTGAGAAAACCCACTGGACACCGGTCAAAGGAACCAAGAATCTACAATACTGGGTGGAGGCTGAGCCTCAGCCAGACGAGTGAGTAGAGTGTTTTGAGATTCTGATGGTATGTGGCAGCTAACCAGAGGTTCCTGGGCTGTTTATTTAAAGTTCACTATCAGACAATAGCTGTGAACTGTGAGAGAATACAGCAGTGGATTTGTGAGCTATACAGTCGCCAGCGGAGCATGTCGCGGGTGTGGAGAAGGAACTGTACATCAGACAAGTAGAGGCAGAGACAAGACCAGGTCAGCTGCACACATCACTGGACTTTATGACCTACACCTCCCCTGATATTAGACTGTGGTACCCCCCCAACTGAACTTCTCATTTTTGTATCCTGTTTTATTTTAAATATCATTACTATTTATTTTTATCACTGCACCCTGGGACTGTTTTTAAGTTTGAACTTATTTTACATGATTTTAGTCACTTGCACTTTTAAGTTGCTTTTATTCCAGGGAACAGCATTTTACTCCTTTTCAGAATATCACCAATCCCTCACTTTTTAAGATGATATTTCCCTTGTGAATTATCTTCTCAACACTTCCTCTTACCTTTTCAAATTAAAAGCCCTCTAGTGTTTCAGTGGGCAGAAACCCTTTATTTCTTAACAAGGATTTTATTGCTGTGCTGCAGTAAGCATATTCTCTCATTAGTGATGATTCCTCTATCCCTCCCACTCTTCTGCTCTCTGCCCGGTATAAAAAGGGATCGTCCCGTATTTGAAAATGAAATTC
This sequence comes from Trachinotus anak, assembly GCF_046630095.1. NCBI lineage: Eukaryota > Metazoa > Chordata > Actinopteri > Carangiformes > Carangidae > Trachinotus > Trachinotus anak. The sequence continues at coordinate 28,081,836 of NW_027273872.1, forward strand.
TGTCATTTAATTTATATGATATTTAATGACAGATAATGTAAAGATATACATATACAATATACATACAATGTAATAATGATATAATAGATATGTAATGTCAAGTGAAACCATCACTGTTACACTGATGATATCCAGATATTAGTGCCTATATGGGCTAATGACTGTCAGTCTGCCATGAAAGCTGGATGTCTTGCAATTTTCTCCGTAAGTCAGATTAAACTTAAATGTTGGTAATTGGCCCAGCCTGATATAGGCACCAGTTTGATCAAGTTACACTAACTTTCAAACTGAATGATTTCTCATAGTCTGACAGTCAAGAACCTGGATGTCACATTTGATCCTACCCTCTCCTTCGATCAGCACACTAAAGACATCACGGAGACCGCCTTTTTTCACCTACGTATCACAGCTAAAATTTGGTCTTTTCTGTCTATGACATGTTTTCTGGTCTGCTATATGCTCATATTAAAAGTCTTCAATTGGTGTTGCAGCTAGAATTTGACCATATGACACCACTTTTGACCATTGGCTCCCCATCCATGTCAAATCAGACTTTAAGGTGCAAAGTTCTGATCTCCACAAACCTTATATTCCATCCCATGCTCTACGTTCTCAGAATACAGGGCTCCATCTGTCATCAGAGTTAAAAAGACGTCTGCTGGCTGCAGAGCCTTTCCCTATCAGGTCCTTTTCCTTTGGAACAATCTTCCTGCTGACATCAGACTGTCTGACACTGTTCCAATCCAAACTTAAGAATCAGATCAGAATCAGAATCAGAAGCCTCATCTTTATGCCTTAACTTTCAGTTTGCTCCTTATTCTTTTACTATTTCAGTCTTTGCGCCTATTTTCATCCTACTCTTGCTCTCTGCAGGTATCTCTGCCTCTGGAGCTGTTTTATAATTATCATCATTATTGTTGTTGTGCCCTCACACTATGTCAGCTGGGATTGGCTCCAGCCCCACCGCGACCCTGTACGGATAAGTGGTATAGATAATGAATGAATGATTGAATTGCTGTTGTTTCTGTTGTTGTTGTCGTCATTATTATCACTATTTTTATCATTATTATTATTACCGTGATTTCTACTTTACATCTCTGTGGAACTTGTATAGTCTCCTTCCTCTTGCTCTCCTTCCTGTCCTCTCTCTCTCAGCCCAACTGGTCCAGGCAGACGGCCTCCCACCCAGCCTAGTTCTGCTTTAGGTCTCTGCCTCTTATGGGTTTGTCCTTGCCACTGTTGCCAAGTGCTTGCTCATGGTGGGACTTGTTGGGTCTCTCCAATCGATATTAGAGTATGCCCTAAACCTGCTTTATATGAAAACTGCCTTGATTTGACACTATATATGAATGCAAATACAAAGAAAGACTTGCATTAATGTCCTGGGCTGTAACCCTAACCACTGCCCCAACCTTGCTGTGACTTGGCAAACAGATAAGTCAGACCACTGCAACTTGCCATCTTTCCACTAGTTGGCCACACTTTGCAGCTATGATCTTTATCAGCTAAAAACAAACCTGGACAAGCCAAAGATATAGCATGAAACTTTCAAAGCCTTACTCATCTTCTTACCCTTCATCTGGTAAGCTGGAATGATCTACAGCCCACATCAGCAAAATCCAAAGCTTGGGCATGTCAGTAAAGGTGAGATTTTTTGCTTTATCTAAAGTCTTTTGAAGTAGAATGTTTTACAAGATACTTTTTTTTTTTTAATGAGGGCTGAGTGGTTGGTTTGGCAAGTTTCTAGTCCCAGTCACCAGCACACACCTACTGTCACAAGCTTTCCTACAGGAAACTTTCAGGACTCTCTGCCATGAGAGACAGACTCCCAAACAGCTGGAACCCGAGAGGCAGTGTAGAGACCACTTCCATCTACGTCAGTCAGGCCAGAGTAGCACCATTAGACGTAAACTGAACAACAAAAGTGTGTGAGTGTGAGTGTGTAAGATAGACAGAGCAAGTGTGAGTGATGCTGAACTCCCTGCTGTATATTGAGTGACAGCTGTCAGACTAAGGTCATGTGAATTCTTCTGGAAAAATCAGTCAGCAGGGAGTGTGAGTGTGTCCAGAATTCACTTCTACCAACGTACAAGTGTACTCTCCATCACATCACACCAACCTGATTCCTTTCATGCAAGGGTAGCCATCTTGCTTTATTTTTCTCAATCAGTCCCACTTCCTTTTGTCCTTGCTTCTTTATTGGACATTAACACGGCAGCTCTCTCTCTCTCACACACACACACACACACACACACACACACACACACCTCCTACGTCCTTCCCTGGCTACAAGTCTGAATGTGTGTACTGATTCAATGAACAGTTGTGTCATGCTGAGTGTGACCGTGGCCTCTTGATTCTGGTGTTGAAGTGCCCCCAAGTGGCTGAACTGAGAAATGCACATGAAGAAGAGTGATGTGATGCAGTCAAAGTGACACCAACACCTTAATAAAAACACACACACACACTACTGCAGAGGTACATAACAAAGCATCCGGCGTCTGCATGAGCACCAACACATACACATTAGTTAACAAACACATGTAGACGAACACAACATTACGCACACGCACACACACAATAAAAACCTGCCATTCCACAGCTAAATGTCAGCATCTTTTAACAGGAGAGTGATAAATATCCCAACACCAGCAGCTGTTTAAGTCACCAGCATTGCACAATGCAGCACTCCCTGCCTCTCAGTGTGTACGTGAGCATGCATGTGTGTGTTTTTGTTTCAATTCAGTTATTTCCATTGTGCCAGCCAGGTGAGATCAATCCTTCACAGAGACCAAAAGCATTTCACCACATCAATCATTCAGGGAGCCCAGAAGTATTTCAGTTCATTCGTTTACAAATAAAATTAATAGTCATCTATTATCAAGCAGTTACAGCAAACAGGACACCACACAGAATGAGACCGCTGCTCCACAGAGACAAAGACACTGATCTCGCTCAGGTGATACCCATTTATTTTTGACATTTCACAGTGCATGGTGTTTTGGCTCAGAGCTGGCTGTCAGAAAAGAGAAGTGTGTTTTCTTGGCATTTGCTTTCCTTGTGGGACTTTACTTCTTGTGGAGAAACCTTCCCAAATGTAAATGTCAAATGTGACATCTGCAACTGTTGTGTTGCTACACTCTGATGTTTGAATGGTGAATGTTTGCTCAACAAAGCCTATTATTTGATAAGAAGAACCTTGATAGAATACGTCCACACGACCACGTTTTCGTTTTAAAACGGTGTTTTAAAATGAAATTGATCTCCATCCACGTGATCATTTTAGCTCTATATCAGAAACGATCTGCCTCCATACTAACACACCTGAAAATGCATACATATATGACCATCTGTGTACACTGGGCAGGCGCGAGCCAGTATAAACAGGAAGCAGATCATCTACTCTCAGTCGTGTAAAAACTTTGTAACTCTATAATTAAAAACCTACCCTCCTTTATGAAAAATGCATTTTGACTACATTATTTTGTAAATACCAGACATTTCGCAATGTAATGTAATTTCTGCAATTCTAAAAATACAGTTTCAACCATTCATAAAACAATATTTTAAACGTTACCCAAAATTCCTTTTTCCTTGTTCATGAAACAAATAATTAGTCTTAACATTTTGAGGTTTTTACATTACAGAGAATCAAAGCAGTGTTGACCAAGTCAAAACAATAGATGAAGACTTGTGATGATGCCTCAGCTTTTTGGGGGGGGTTTTTTGTCATGCAGCTGCTCCCCTCAGGGGTCACCACAGCTGATTGCCGCATATTCTAGTCTGGCACAAGTTTTAGCCAGATGCCCTTCCTGACGTAGTGCTCTACGGGAAATTAAGAGTCACCAATTAACCTAATGTGCATGCCTTTGGACTATGGGAGGAAGCCTGAGGCCCGGGGTTCGAACCCAGTCCTTCTTGCTGTGAGGCGACAGCACTAACCACTGTTGATGATTCCTCAGTAATCCAGCCAAAAACTGAGTACAACATGTTTCAATATTTTTCCTTTTCATATTTTTTTATATTGACCACAAAACATCACCATCAGCTGCATTTTAATATTTTCAATACAGTAATTTCAAAGGTTAAATAATTGGGCCATCTTTCATCTTTTGATAAAAACCACATTTCATTTAATAATATTTTTAGAACAGTAAAAATCCACAGTAGTGGATAGTGAATGCGGCTGATCAACGAGACACTGGAAAAGACTGTCACTGCTCCAGCCATGACTTCATTTATTTCCCTTTTTCCCTGTGCCTCTCCGACTCTGTGTGTGTGTGTGTGTGTGTGTGTGTGTGCAGCAGAGTGGCCTATCTCTCTTGGCTCCTGGCAGTTCTCCACACCTGTGTTCAATCAAGCCATCACCCACAGCTCAAGTACTCCGCTCTTCTTTCCACTCATCACCGGACTGTTCAACCATTGACTGGGGTAGAATCACTCTATTTCCTTGACTCTCTCAAACCTCCAACCTGCTGACCAGCTCCACTGTGCCATCCACCTCAACCGTTTGCAGATCTCCGTCCTCACATACATTCTTCTCTTGGTGCATTTACAACAGTGTGTCCACTTTCCACTGCCCATGTCCAATGGCTCGTCCTTCCAAAAAATGCACCGTGGACTTTTGCTGTAGAAACTGAAAAATAGACCTTACAGCCTAAGGAGCCGTGGTCCTCAAAAAAGGAAAATGTGTCAGCACATGCAGTTCAGTCAGTTACGTGTTGCTTTAATGGGCTGCATTCCTTTAGTTCTTCTTTGTTCTTCTTCTTTTCAAACATCCCCTTGATGGATCTAGTCCATAGCATAGGAGGAGGTTGTTGGGCTTTGAAATTCCTTACTTTTTCAAGATGCCTGTATTCTCTGCCAGTAGCCATAACCATAAATAAATAACTTGCACATGTGAATTATGGCACATTTGTCCAGGACTGTAACAAATATTCTTTTGTCTTAATCAACCAGAAATAATGGTTCTGTAATCTTCTCGTGTTTGTCCAATTCTTGCTTTCTCAGGGTAGCTGAGGTAGAAAAGCCTGCACTACAATGAAAGAAAGAATTAGGCCTTGTTTGGCAGAATCCACTGGGGACAAATGGATTGCTGTGTCGTGTTCTCAAATATTCAGCATGTCTTGTTATGGCAATAGACCATTAACAAACTGCTCTCTCTCTCACTTATGTCAGCCTCTGGGAATTTGCTGTTAGCTACCAGTTGCATGCATGTCTGTCTATCTAACACACACTCACTGTTTTCAGGTACCCAGTTGATATTCACAGCCATACAATGACAGACCATGTACCTACATCCTGACTACTGATTTAAAGCATATTAAAGAATTATAAACCTAGACACTTTCTGTTGTGTTTTCATTCTTACAGTTACTGCTTTGATTTTGTTTGATTATCATAGCATTAATATGTGTGTAGATTTGTGATGTTTGTTGTGCTTCTGGGGGACATTGAAAAAAATAAACACATTTTGTCACATTTCTTGTAGAAGCCATGGTACAGATTGTAGCAGCCACAATCATACTTTGTCTCTGGTATCTATTCTTCTCATTATTGTTTTGTGACCATCAATGAACAGCTACTGTATTTCTAACATCCATGGACAATCATGCACCTTTCTACTTCAGCTATATCCACTTGACTTGAGCACAATAACATCACTGACACTGACGTGGCTGCTGTAAATTATTGCAGGGCAGGACCAGTAGAGGGCTCCAGTGTTATTTGCATTGTATCTAAAACATATGTTAAGTAAAATGCAAGGGTTAAAGATTCTGTAAAGCAGAAAAACATATGAGTTCTGAGTTTGCCACACCGCATAAAAATGGCTTGTCAAACCCCCTGCCAAATTTGAATGAATAAAAATATTGCCAAATATATAAAATTAGGTTTCAAACTTGTGAAAAAATAAGCAGTATTATCAACTCTGGAACGCTGGGGGCGTGTCCGCTGAGGCACTGAAACCACGCCCACCGTCCCGAGAGTTTCCACATCTCTTAACGGCCTGACAAATTTATGCTGAAAGGCAACGTGACTGCATCCAACAGCTGCATTGATTGTACACACACACACGTGTTGTACTAGCTTCTAAGCTATACACAGAGCTAACTTAGCCCGTTTTGCACCGGTCAAAAAACCTGCTCCGAGCCGCTAACATCGGGCTTCTGTCGGCAGTGATGAAAAGTTTAGTCCGCATTCACAGCCGGGGTAAATGAATTTCTGATGGTGGGGATGACAGAGTGAGCTGCAGCTTTGAAAGTTTTAAAAACACACAATCACAGACCGAAACATCTCATACGGAGGCTCCGACACTTTGACAGACTTTCACCAGTTTGCAGGGCGGCTAGCAGCTCACTCTCCCTCCACTGTGTGTGTGTGTGTGTGTGTGTGTGTGTGTGTGTGTGCTCTGAGTGCAGAGGTGACATCGCTCCCTGCAGTTGTGTGTCCTGAGTCCGAACAGAAAGACAAACTCGACTGGCGGTGGAAAAGAAGTGTATCGGCTTTTGATAGCGCGTTTACCCGCTATTTCATGAGAGGATGAAGCGGAACCATCCCTCTGGTCATGAAAAGAAGGGAAATGTCATGAGTGAATAACTGATTATCTATTCATACATTATTCTGTAATTACACCACACCGTTGGTATTGCAGCCTGGAGGGAAGGCTCAGCGAACAGCAATAACACTGAGCAGGAGAACCACTGATGCTGGTTCACTCCAGACTTTTATACCGCTACAGCTTTAGGGGCGGGATATGCTAAGTGGGGGACCAAGTGCGTCACCAGTCCCCCCTTTAGGCCCCGCCTGAAAAAACGGTCAACGCAAAAATGATGACGTATAACTGCACAATTCAGTACCACACGAGTTTCACATGATTCACACATTTTCAGGAATAGTTCTCCAACATATGTATTGATTTTATAAACAAATCTGTGAATTTGCTTTACAGGATCTTTAAGCTAGACTGGAATACTGAAAACTGCCATGCATGAATATTCTATCTGTTATTGACTTAGTCGTGTAATGAACATTTTTTCTTGACTAAAAGAGGTGCAGTAGTGAGCTGACATCAACCAATCAAAACCGCCTTTACTGCAAGACAATCACGGAGAGGTATAAAAAAGGTAAACAAAAAGTCAGGTCTCCAGCGGTGTCCTGGATAAACGGTCAGCATTTTGAAACAGTTTATTGTTTCAAAAGTAAGTTATTGTGCATTACCTCAGTTCCTGGTGGGTAATTTTTTTCATTTTTTGCCACGTGTGACAGCTTTTCTGTGGTCAGGCCATGTGCAGGAACAGCTAGCTAAAAACTTAAATGCAAGCACTGCAAACGCAAGAATGATGAGGACCATAATGAAATGGGGATAATGTCTGTGGATTATTTAATGTTTGGAGTCTTGGCTGACTGTTCTGGAAAACGCCAAGTCAAGGTACGAAATATTTTGGAGGTTTGCATCAGCTGTGACCTCTGGCTGAGGAATCAAATTTGACTGAACCATGATATTTTCAGCTTAATTTAGCAAACCTGGCAACCTAACTACAACTACACACATCCTCTCCTTGTCCTTCTGCTAAACTAAGCTAAGACCACCCTAGACCTATGAGTGAGCACACAGAGATAAAATTAACATCCATCATTTACCATCTCATTTGAATCATATGCCCATAAACTCAGCAAACAGGCATTTTCCCAAAATGTAAACTGTTCTTTAAAGCAACATATCAGGATTATGAAAGCAGGACTCTATGTTGCAGTGTTGCTGCCTTTACTCAAATATTTCTCCACCACTGGTTGTTAGTGAATATCAACTGAAACAAAGTTCTTAATTTTGACAGGGCCTTAGGCAACATACACAGTCCCCTATGGCTCTTATCATTTCTGCTGACACTATAATGAAATAATCTGACACACAGTTTTAATAATGTTGGGAAAGACTCTTCAGTTTTTTGTGTGGTGGCTCACTGACTTGACTTACTGGGACCCTTCAATTGAACAGAGCTTATGAATGTTAATAGTTAAACTCACACACTTTTCCTGTCTTGAAGTCAAATTGTCAAAATGCCAAAAAAAACAATAGCCAATAACATGAGCAATGTTCAAATAAATCCTGCTGAATACATTTGATTGGGAGGAAAACAGTTTTATTCTTGAGACCAGGCTGGTCAGTTTAAAATGGATCTATAGGTCATTAGCTGCACGTGTATTACCAAAACTGTATGGAAAGCCACACCGAGCAAGTTTATGGGATTGATTTCTAAGGTGTGTGACGTATGACATCTGGATATCTGAATCTGTGTTTTTTTAGACTGTCGTGGCTACAGTGCCGTTCCAAGGCAGTGTTGATTATTTGCTCATGATGTCTTGTAGCATATAAAAAACATATGCATAAGTTAAGGTTAAAAACTTTTTAACATTAAGGACTTTACCACCTGTTACATATATGTGGGAGAAAGGGGTGAGTTCAGCTGATTTTTACTTTTAAGTGAGGGCATGACAGTAGAGTCTCCAACTAAAATATGTACATACTGTGTGTATCAGAATGTGGTGCATCCCTGACAATCATCACTTTGGATCTAAGATAAGCAGGTTTCAAAATATGACTTCCCAAAAAAAGTGGTCTCTTGTCTCAACTTGCCCCTGATGGAGGATAAGTTGAGCCACATGTGGGTAAATTTCACCTGAAGTAAAACTGAAAAATGTCACCTGCTATATCAAAGCACAACAAATGCAATACCAAATGATTTCTTAAATGTTAAAAATATGACATTTACAACTTCAAAGACTTTTTCAACAGGGCCTATTTAAAATTTTCAGAACAAAATCAAGTTCAAAATTAACAAAATTAACTGCAATTCTGTTCACAGAACTTTGGGCTACTACTCAACATCTAAACAGTCAATGCTGCAGGAGAATACGAACTTCTATTCTCTTTCAATGTGAAGATGGGCTTTCCATCATCAGCACCATTGGCTCAACTACCCCCAGACCTATAGGCTCAAATTACCCCACACCCACCATTTTCAAAAACTTGTGTGATCCAGCAGTTTAGAGGTCATGTGTTATCAATAATAATGACAGGTAACAGTGGTTAATAGTAAAGATGAGTAGTGGTGGATCTGGATCCTGCTGCTCCAGAGGCAGAGAGACCTGCAGAATGAGGACAGAGAGAGGGAGAGAGAGGAGAAGCACAAACTACGGGAGAGAAAAAATACAAAGTTAATGGCATGAAGTCATCGAGAGAGAGAGAGGGGGAGAGAGACAGAAATAGAGAGAGAGCGCCCAGTGAATCATGGGAATCCCCCAGCAGTCTAGCTCTATAGCAGCATAGCTAAGGGATGGGCCAGGACATACCCGAGCCAGCCCTAACTAGCTAGTAATAAGCTTTACTAAACAGGACAGTTTTAAGCCTGATCTTAAAGGTAGAGAGGGGGTCTGCCTCCCGAACCCACACTGGGAGCTGGTTCCACAGGAGAGGAGCCTGATAGCTGAAGGCTCTGCCCCCCATTCTACTCTTACAAACTCTGGGAACCACAAGTTGACCTGCATTTAGAGAGCGAAGTGTCCTATTGGGAAAATAGGGAACTATAAGCTCTCCAAGGTACGATGGTGCTTGACCATTAATGGCTTTGTAGGTGAGGAGGAGGATTTTAAATTCTATCCTGGATTTTACAGGGAGCCAATGCAGAGAAGCTAACACAGGAGAGATGTGATCTCGTTTCCTAGTTCCTGTCAGTACTCCTGCTGCTGCATTCTGGATCAATTGGAGGCTTTTACTGAATTTTTGGGACATCCTGACAATAAAGAGTTACAGTAGTCCAGTCTTGAGGTAACAAATGCATGAACTAGCTTTTCAGCTTCCTTTAGACACAGAATGGGTCTAATTTTAGCAATATTGCGCAGGTGGAAGAAGGCTGTCCTAGAGACTTGCTTTATATGTGAAGTAAAGGACAAGTCCTGGTCAAAAATGACACCAAGGTTTCTGACTGTAGCACTGGAGGCCAAGGTGATGTCATCCAGAGTCAGTATATTATCACATAGTGTATCTCTGAGGTGTTTTGGGCCAATTACAATAACTTCAGTTTTGTCTGAATTTAAGAGTAAGAAATTACTGGTCATCCAGGTTTTTATGTCCTTAAGACAGACCTGAAGCTTGGCTACCTGGTTAGTCTCACCTGGCTTCATGGATAAGTACAGCTGGGTGTCATCTGCGTAACAATGGAAATTTATCTGGTGCCTCCTAATAATGTTTCCCAGAGGAAGCATATATAGACTGAAGAGTATTGGTCCTAGCACCGAACCTTGTGGAACTCCATGACTGACTTTAGTGTTGATAGAAGAGTCATTATTAACATGAACAAACTGGAGTCTATCTGACAGATATGACTTAAACCAGCTTAGTGCGGTTCCTTTAGTGCTGACCATATGCTCTAGTCTCTGTAATAAAATCTTATGGTCGATGGTGTCAAATGCGGCACTAAGATCTAGTAGGACAAGTACAGAGACAAGTCCATTGTCTGAGGCTATGAGGAGATCATTGGTAACCTTAACCAGAGCTGTTTCTGTGCTATGATGGACTCTAAAACCTGACTGAAAATCTTCAAACAAACCATTTCTGTGCAAATAATCACTTAATTGGTTTGCAACAACCTTCTCAAGGATTTTAGAAATAAAGGGGAGGTTGGACATAGGTTTATAATTGGCTAAAACATCAGGATCAAGAGTAGGCTTTTTAAGTAGAAGTTTAATTACTGCAACTTTAAAAGCCTGCGGTACATAACCAGTTGATAAAGATAAGTTAATCAGACTTGATATAGAGGTGTCGATTAAAGGAAAAACTTCTTTGAACAACCTTGTTGGAACGGGGTCTAGAAGACAAGTTAAAGTGCCCATCACTTCTTCATGGGCCTCTCTCTCCATCACAGTGAAATTGATGTCTCTTCAAAAGTGTGTGGTCACATGACCACTTTTGTCTTTGGTTGCTTAGAAACAAGGGGTGACTCAACTTACCCACAGGCTCAGATCATCCCGCTCTGCTTTATACAGGTGAGACATCACATTGCTTTGAAGAGCTTATCACTGACACAACTGTTGCAAGCAAGTTTGTAGCGAGTTGAGTTTTTTTGAGTTTTTATATAAAAACTAGAATTACCACCTTGCAGTTGTACCCCTCCACTGCTCAGACTAGTTTCAGATTACATCCCTGGTTATCTAGAGTCATATAAGATATGAACCATTTGTGCGAAATCTTGTCCTAATTGCTGTGTGAAGGCTTGAGTAATGGCCAAAAGGTGTTTTATGAGGTCACACCGACCTTGGTATTTGACCTTTGACCACTAAAATCTAATCAGTTCATGACTGAGTCCAAGTGAATGTTTGTGCCAAATTTGTTCCTTCAAGGTGTTACTGAGATACTGTGTTCACAAGGTCAAAACTGTCTTTTGTGAGGTCACAACGACCTTGACCTTTGACCTTTGACCACCAGAATCTAATCAAATAACCCAAAGACAATATGCCTCACTGGCACAGAGGCATAAAAAGTAGAGATGAAATGTGATGATGCAACAGGAAGTGAATTTGAATCATATTTACTGCATGTAGTTTTTTGTAGTTTGTAGTTTTGTCCAGCTTTGTCTGAAAAGAAGCCCAATGAGATGACATGAGTCTCTTCCTCCACCAGGGGCCATTCAACTCCTCTGAATGTGACGTTATTCCAGTGGCATATGCCGTAACTTTTACATAATACATTTCCATATTTTAAGGAATGTTACATCTTGTTTTTCATTGTCAGATGAGCCTTGGCTACAACGACTGGCACCAGTTGGGGGGAGTGGCTCTGTTGGTAACACACCTACTCCCCCCTAACTGGTGCCAGTTGTTGCAGCCTGAAATCTGCAATAACACGCCTGGTTGATTTTGTACCAGTATGTATTCATTCAAATTCAGATTGCTTTTATTTAAGGAAGGCATTTGTCTCAATTTAGCAATTCACTAAAATCTTTTTCTATCTTTTTAGTTGCATCATCCACAACTCACAGCTGATATACATGAGTGATCTGAAGAGCACTCCCAGGCAGGACGTCATGCACTGCGTGCAGAACCTGCCTTATCCAGCACCTGTCTTCACCTTCTTTGAGTTTGTGTGTGACCTGCTGTTCTGTGTAAGAAAAGCCAAAGCACTACAGCTGATTTCACAGCTTAAAGTAAAGCAAAACATTCACCTCTCCAAAATCTGTCAATCTGTCAATCTATGTCCACAGAGGTGAGAAACATCATTCAGCTTCTTTGTGACATACACTGCTTAACAGATAAAAGAAAAAATTAACATTATATGCAGCCAAGATGACTTCTCAATGACATATCATAACTTAATCGGTTTTCAAAGCATCTCTATAGAGCTTAGTCTACACCATAATGAACAAACACTGTCTCAGTTCATCCATGTATCAGAGAGGAGGATGGGACAGTGGGTTGGAGCTGATGTTTGGAGATGTTCAGTGATGCTGTAGATACAACATCAGAGTCAAGGAAGCGTGCTGATCTTGGTGACTGTGCAGCCTCTCTTGTGGCACAGATGTGTTGTCAAATGTGACTTCAACAGATGTGACAAGAAGTGTAAAGTGAACAAAGGAGAAGCTTGAGAGAAGAGAAGTGATACGATGTAACAGCAACAGTCAGCAGCTTCTTTGTTGAGTAGATTGGATGAACCACATGGCAAAGGCTGCTCAAGCATGCATGAATGACTCTGATACTGCAAGGAAGGATGGTCACATGAAACAGGTTTTGACATACGCAGGAGGTATAACACATGTCAGGATGATGTATAAATAAAATGTAAAAACTGTTTCTTTAAGAGAGAGTGGTTGCATGTTGCTGAAACACTGAGCAACGACGTCTCGGGGGCATCGGGGCAGCGAGAAAACAATCCAAACACAACATCTTTCCAACATGTTCTGATTACATTGCAGCAACGTATGTGTGCCTACTGGACATCGCTACAGTTATTATCATTATTGGGTGGAACTTGCATTGAGCTATGTTCTCTTTCCTCCTGCTCTCTCTTTTTCTCTCTCTCTGTCTCAGATCATCTCATTTGGATTCAGTTGAATTCAGTATGCCAGGTGAACAACACCCCCTCGCCATGCCAGGTTCTGTTCAAGGTTTGCCACTGAGTGCTGCTTAGTCTCTGTGAGTAGTCTTATAGCCTGTTCTACATGAGAAGTGTCCTGAGATAACTTCAGTCATGATTTCATTGACTTGTTTGTAACAGTCTCAGGTTCAGTCCAGACGCCAAGGGCCTGGACCCAGCAGACTACCTGACTTAGTAATCACTATTTGGTGCCATTTCTAAAATATCCAAAGTGATTGACAGCAGTTTTTCCCCATGGACATATCAATATGACTCCATCTTTTAAATTACAAATACATGCTGTCCCCAGATTGACAATGAAAATTCACTGTAGAAAACAGCTTCCTTTTCTCTCTGTTTTTACCACGCCAGTAAAAAAGATTAAAATCTAATTCAGCGGGGGAATAGGTTTGTGTGGAATCCAGACCTGTAAATGATGCCTCACTGTCTCACTGTGTAGACAAATGCATGTCATAGCCAAAAGCAGTTCTGCCTGAGAATCCACACAGGGCGCATTGGGTTAATGGTGGATCTTTTTTTTTTTCTGGAGGAATCTACCCCATCCCTTAGAGCATGTTTTTAAGAATAGGAGGTTAGCAACTGAAAAACCATCCAAGTTTGGCTCATCCAAGGAAGAATGGGCCCAGTGGAGCATGTAGAGGATGGCATCATCCACTCCAATATGTTCCTGTAACAAACTGTAGGGGGTCAGGTGCTGTTGAACCTGTGGCCTCAGAAGGTGGAGAAGCAGCTGCTCCAGGGTCTTCATGATGTGTGATGTGAGGGCCACCGGGCTCAGCCAGCTGAGCTGCACAGTCCTTGAGCAGCCTCGGGCACCCACCATCCAGGCCGGTTGTCTTTCCAGGACATAGCCTCTTGAGTTCCACCCTCACTTCATCCACTGTAAAGGAGAGGAGACTTGACCCCAGTGTGGAGTGTAATGGGAAATTTTGTTATAACTCATGTGTGACTATGCAAAAACTGTGTAACCAAAGACTGTGTGGATATTTTGTCTATAAAGTTTTGAAGTAACTCTTGTACACCCTTTTGAGGCAATAAAAGAGACCTCTGGGTGAGCTGAGGATAAGCACATGGAGACAGTATATCTGGATGCCCTTGTCTGTCTCCCCATGATAAAAACATGTCGACAATATGTGTGGAATCTGCCTTCCATTCATGATAAGGGAAGCTTATTTGACCTCAGTGGAGGCAAAACTGTGTGAGATAAAGTGACATTGTGTTTGGGGAGAGGTAAGCAGGTGAAAGAGAGGATTGTATTTTGTCTTTGTGGAATGTGTTTTTGGAACTATAAGATTGTGGCCCTGGAAACATCTTCAGGCCACTCACTCATTGACTGTACTGCTGTTCGGTTGTGTTTGTGTGACTCCATTCATGAATGTTCATTAAACTCAAGAAAGACAGCTGACGTGTGAAGATCTTCTTTTTCAACTCTTTATTGAACGAGGTAATATAATTTGCCACCACAGGAGGAAGTTGCAGCTGCAGTGACAGGGTTGCAACAGTGTGAAGGTGATGTTGTAGGAGAAGCTGCAGCTGATGTAGTGGGAGAGAGAACAGGTGAGGCTGTGTCACACCTGTTGTGGAACAGGTTCAACTCATTGGTCCTGTCCACATCACCTGTTTCTTCTCTTTATAGCCAGTGATGGTCCTCATCCCCTCCACACCTCTCTAGTGTTGTTGTGCTGCAGCTTCTTCTCTACTGTACTCTTCCTTCTCTTGCTTTAATCTCCTCTTCAGCTCATGTTGCACACACCTTCACTTCTCCCTGTCTCCAACCCTGAAGTCCTCCTTTTTCCCTTTTATTCTTTTTTTATGATACAGATTAATAAAAATTCAGCTTGAAATCATCACACAAATCTGTACCAGAAGATTGCAGAAGAAGCAAGAATTCAACTCTTTTCACAGCTTCTTTGTTTTATTCTGTGGAAAATTAAAGGCATGTATCAATGCACTTACAAAGAGCTTTTACTTTTCAACTCAGGAGTATTTTTTCCAGTGGGGTATAAGGGCACCAATACTTTTGGCAGTGTCTGTGGTATTATGTTCTTCATAGTGCAAAATGACAGATCTCTGAATCTATCGTTCGTCAAGTTCGTCTGCATGTCTTCAGAAATCATATTAAAAAGTGTGATTGATCAGCTTTGGCATCATTAGACTGGTGGGATGAGGAGATGTGAGTAATAAAACCAGCTCATTAATCAAACTGAGAGCAGTGTAGGGGAAATACAATATGAAGTTATAGTGGATTAAAGGAGTAGCCTTCAAACTCATGCAGAGAGGTGGTTCTGTGCTCTGATCAGAGGGAACATTTCTTCTCATCAGAGCAAGAGAAATGTGTGAAATCGCTGGGCTCTCAGATCTAAAGAGCGTAATGATGCTTTGAGGGATAACGGACCTGTTCAAAATTTCTAACAAGGGTCCAGTACCAAGAAATGAGGCATGAGCACCGCAAATCAGCTGTTATTTTTCACTGTTATTATCAGTGGGATGTTTCAGGTCCCTCTCATCCCGATGACTGGGATGATAGTTGGTACTCCAAACATAGTGCAGGCGGCGAGCAGAGGGAATGTGTTTTAACTGCAGCCCCCAACAAACTTGTCTCAACACAACATAATAATCCACCACTTACACACAAGAGTGCTTATCAACTCCACTTCCACAGAGACTATTTGAGTAACAAAACACATTAACTACGATCAAAACATCCCATTTATCTCAGTCTTCCTGCCCCCCATCCCACAATGCAATCTGATAAACGTTCTGGAATACAATAGAACAAAAAATGCACAAGGCAAAGCAGGACATGGCTCCCAAACAGCCCACCAAGGAGACAGTTCAGTCAGCTTTCACTGATGAGACAGAGTGTAGACAGGCCATGTGGTTCCAACCAGTCCTCCAACCTGAACAACCACACAGGTCGCTTTTTTTCAACCCTCTGATACGACCCATAGCAGTGTCTTCTGAAATAGTGCTCCTACCATGTAAGGCATACCAGACCTTGGTTGTCATGGTTACAATAATAGGTTACAATAATAAACATGGACTGTACTGAGAGTACAGTCCATCATTGTCATGGTTACTGTAATAACAGTCATGGCTTGGTTAGGTTTAGGAAAAGATTTAAACAATAAAAACAAATCATCTATTGGCATGTTCCTGTCACTGAGTTCATATGTTCAACATTTATTTTTGCTGGTACATCAACATTTTTCTTCTGTGACAGCCTGCTCAGATGCAAGCAGACATGTCATCAGCGTTCATCCATCTGTACTACAGCTGGGATTTCAACATTGCTCTTCTATGCATGGAAAGCTCAAACATGGTATACTGATTTTCTAACTGAGTTAAAGGCAAGTATGGTTCTGGCCTTATTTCCCAACTTCGCCAGTGTATTCTGCACTACTTCATATTCAGATAGTCCAGTCATTTGCTGGCACATCTATACCAATGGCAGACAGGCAGATGGCCCAGGTTCAACCCTCTGCTTTGTATAATGCAGGGTAAAGAGAGTTTCTGGTTGCACTGAAGCTGCCACAGACGATACTGAAATGACGTGAGCAATGAATAATCTCCAGTTAATAACCTCAACTAAGTGGTTTTCACTTTCCAAGCTGAATACAAACTGTGCAGCAGAGTGGGTCGTCCCACAGGCTGAACACTGTTAGGCCACTGACAGACTTACAGCGTAACTGGGGGATAGGTACGGATGTGAAGAGGCAACAAGATGTATCAACATTTGTAAAACATACAGCTGAGTCAGTAACTCATGTCAGTGGTCAGAGCTAACGTGACATCTTAAACTAAGACCAGCATTTGCATTAATATGACACTTTCATTTGGCTCCACTCATGGTACGTGTGTGTGTGTGTGTGTGTGTGTGTGTGTGTGTGTGTGTGTGTGCGTGTGTGTGTGCGTGTGTGTGTGCGTGTGCTTCCACATACAAACAATCTGTCTACATTATTACAACAACTGATAAGAGCATTCAGCTTGTTCCATTAGAGAGATTCAGAAGAATAATGAAGGCATGGGAGTGAAACACAGTGCAATCTTTCTTTCCTTGGTTCTTTCTTTTTCTTTCTTTCTTTCTTTCTTTTTCTTTTTGTCTTTCTTTCTTTCTTTCTTTCTTTCTTTTTTTTAACTTTTTTTTTTTAACTTCTTGTTTTTTCCAGCCGGTGGCTTTGATAAACAGCCTCCTATGCAAAGGCTGATGAGAGGGAGGAGAGAAATGAAGAGGCAGAACAAAACCACACACACACACACACACACACACACGCATGAAGAGGAAGTATCATCTTTTAAACAAGAATACATTTGAAGGCTCCTATTTCATTAAGTTCTTATTATGAGGCTCTGTTGTCAGCGGTGCAACCTGCTGTAATCTGTAAGCTGTTGCCAGCGCCCAAAATAACCAAGTTACCATGCACAGCTGCTGAGCCAACCGGCAAATTTTTAATAAATGTCATGTAACTGCCGCAACAATCAAATTTAATAGGCCTGAACCACAGCAACAATGCTTTGCCCCACAGCACAGTTTGCTCAAAGAAAATGACACAGAAACTCAATAACAACTGAATATTTGTTTCCTTTACATATTTAATTCATAAGCTGGTGTTGTGTTTGAAGTTCTTTACATTAGGCTCACTATCCTTGAACGCCCAGTGAGTGAGCCACACAGAGGAAAGGAGAGGTGATGTAAGGAGGAGGGAAGGAAAGGTATGGAAGGTGAGAGTAGTCAAACCAAGCCCCCAGGAAAGTGCTGGACTGTGTGGCAATGTGGCCACAGTCAGAACTGCAAGTCATGTGATGAGCACTGGCCAAAAACTACTTTTCTCACAGACAATGTTACACGAGCAACAGTAAGAATAGATCTATTTTCTGAATTTCACAATGCCCCTGAAATAATTTTAACAACAAGATCTTGCACAAGATTTTACAAATAAGATAATATTTTAAAAAGATGAGCATTAACAATAAAAAAGGATCAACAATATACCAGTAAATTTAAAAATAATAGTCTCTCACCGGACCCGGTCTCATTGTGCGTTCAATCCAGGGTTCGTATCCAAGGGCGTTTCGGTAGCCATGTTAACGGGTTACTGCGTCATGTGGTCTAGAAGTTTGGTGTCTCGCCCCTTTTCAAACAAAACTTTTGATCTTTACAAACACAAGTGATGTACGAGTATATTTGCATAAAGAGCTGGGACAGATGTGGAGACACATTTTAATGCCAGGTGCATACCTGCCAACACTCCCATGTCCTCATGTCCCACTCCCACACAGAGAGCACCTGACAGCTTTTTTTATTGCTATAGATATGGATATATGAATTTAAAACTATTGAAAAATTATTGAAATGTTCTATTTTCTATAAAATTATAGAAAATAAATAAATACGTGTGTGTGTGTGTGTGTGTGTGTGTGTGTGGATGATGAGAGTCAATTGTATACCTTAATAACTAATAATAATAACAATAATAATAATAATGATAATAGCCATGGTATTATAATAATGGCTTTACATGATTTGCACATCATTGGATTCCTTTTTGGAAACTGGGTTGTAAATTTGAATGATCTGTTTCAAATTTACTGAGCTAATGGTTTATGGATATCTTAGTTCTGTCTTTCCAGTTCGGAAGTATGGTCTTTTTTGTATTCAAGCGAGCTTTCAGTGACAATACCCTGTTGCCACCACAAGAGGGCAGTACATCATATCACATCCTTTAGTAGACAAAAAGCTGCTCTGAGACCAGCTGTAAGGAGAGACACTGCTTGTTTAACTTCAACTCGAAAAGTCTCTTCACCCCTCCACCACCTCACTGCCACCAGCAGGGGCCATAGCTGGAAGGAGAGGGAGGAAGCAGAGGGAGAAAGCAGCAGCAATCATGAGATTTATAAGGTGGTGAGGTGATGGGTTGAGTCCTGCCAGCGCCACACTGGAGTGAAGAGCCAATCAAGCATCTTATGGGGGGGGGGCTGTCTTCAGAAAGACACACACAAGGAACAGTGCTCTTCACAAGACCACTTCAGTCAACAGCCTCAGAGAGAAGACTGCAGGGGAAGAAAAAGAAACTGAAGACATTTAAGACCAGAACAGTATGAAAACATTAAATGAGTGTGAAAGTTCATCTTGCTAATAGTGAATCAATATACGTTCTACTCTCCCCAAGCTTTCAGCTGCATCTCTTGGTCTTCATCAGTGAATGGAGTAAATATATGACAATATATACAATGTTTATACGTAAATAGGTGTGTATATAGTCTGACTCAGTGATAAAATGTTACTTAATTAAACAGGAGTAAAAGAAGAAGAAAGCTCATGACCAGTGAAAACTATACATTCATATTGTAGGTGGATGACACTGACTGGCCAGTTTTGATTTACTGATCAATAACCTCAAATCAGTATGAGCAGACCCTAAGTGTCAGTCAGGACCCCTGAGGCAAACCTACAATCAGACCATCAGTTGCAGAGATGTGTTGGCTCACATCAGTGACCCACCCATCTCTGAAGCTCTGAGATACTGAGTCTGTTGAATCCTCCTGCAGTCAGGGCCACGACGCAGCTCCAGGTCGAGTCAGGAGAGCCCACACCACGACTGTCAGCTTTCCTCTCTCTCTTTCACAATCCCTTTGGTGTCTCCTTTTCTCCTACCTTGTGTTCTTCCTTTTAACTTTTCTTCTACTCCCTTAGGCAGCACCTTCAGTCCATCAACACCTCCTCTTCACGGAGAGAGGGAATCAATAGCGCTCAGGTCTGAGCAGTAGAGGAGACATTGATTGCTTGGTCCCACCAAGTGCCCTTTCGCTGTCTGTTCCGTGAGCTAGAGGGCAGGAAGTTTTCAGGCAGTTTCCATGTCAGCCAGACATTTATCTAATTTTGGACCTCAAGAGATGCAGCTGAGGCAGCATTATCTCTTTTATCAACACT
This sequence comes from Trachinotus anak, assembly GCF_046630095.1. Taxonomy (NCBI): domain Eukaryota; kingdom Metazoa; phylum Chordata; class Actinopteri; order Carangiformes; family Carangidae; genus Trachinotus; species Trachinotus anak. Next base: position 28,101,914 of record NW_027273872.1, read on the forward strand.
CAACTTATCCTCAGGAACGCCAGGGACACTGACCTAAAAAAATAGCTGTAATTCACCCTTATGATACTTATTTAAATAAGAAAACACTGGAAATGTCAGTTCCTGAGAATCCCATACTGCTATTCATCACTGGATTGTTACTCTTATAACTGAGGTACTGCTTCAAAATGGAAAAAAAATCACCAGAGATCATGAAAAACTGTAAAACAGCAGGTTAATTTGACGCTGCTGGGGATATGTCCCTGTGAGCCCTGTGGGTAAATACTGTTGTCACATGTATTCTGCTAACAAAGAGAGATCTTTGGAAATGTAACACATGAAACGCAGATGTACATGGTGTAGTCTTCACTCTTCAATGCCACTGATAAGAAACTGCTGTTCAGCAGTTTTGGTCACACAATGCAGAAGCCACAACATAAATATAAAAGGGCTTAACAAATGCATTCATTATTCATTAAATGTGATCTAATCGTCATCTGTGTGTGGCAGATTAGGGTCTCTTACTTTTTGCCAGCACACTGAATTGTCACTGGACTGTGTACGGTAGGTTTTGGTTTGGTGAGTAGTAGTGGCATTATACTGTATCTGCCTCCGCCCTGTTGCTTTGCAGAGCAGTCTACTCGTCTCTTTGCAGAGGTGAAGTGTGCTGCCCTGCCCTGTGGGTGGATGCACCTGTATACCTGAGGTAGGCTGGCTACATTATCTTTTAGCCACTGGCAGCTTTTGGCTGACCTGTAACTGAGCTGCTTTGTTGGTCTCTAGTCTGTTGTGGAGAGTGAGTGAGCTGCAGCTCTCACCCTCCTCAAGGTTTGGAAAAGTGCACTACTGCTCTCTGGTATGTATATGCAGACCAACACTGTTTTTAATTTATGTGCAATGATTGATCAGGAATTTCTAGCATTTTTTTCTTTCTAGTGCATTTGGCAGGTATCTGTGGGCCAGCCTGTGTATGACGGTGCCCGTGGCCCTGTCTAAAGTCTCTGCCTCCAAGCCCTGGCCTGACTGCTGTTCTGTTGCCCTTTTACTCCACCACTGCTACTTTCACTGCTGCTACAGCTGCTACTATTACTGCTACTACTACAACTACTACCACTGTTACTATTGTTGTTTTATTCTGTGTGGTGATTAGAACCATGGTTGTGGTTATTTCTCTTGTGTGGTAGTCATATGTTGTTTTTTTGTTTTTGTGTGTTCTTTGTGTGTCTAGTTCTTTTTTTTTTTTTATTTGTTTGTTTTTTTTTATCTTGACTGGGTTGGTGGGAATAGAACCAGTGGAGGGTTTTTTGATTCTTTTGTTTCTTTTGTTCTTTAGATTGTTTTGAGAGTTTTGTTATATGGATTAATTGTATTGTGCATGTCACTGTTTCATTATTTTGTAAATTGTTTACTCTTTGATTTTTTTTTTTTTTTTTTTGGTCTAGTGGAAGTGTAGTACTGAGCCTGGAGTTTCGGTGTGTGTGTTCACCACAGTTAGCTATACTAACTGTTGCAGTTTCTTCCACAGGACAGGACCTGTGGTGGCTGGTTCCCTGGTGGAGGTGTCCTGTCACCGATCGCTCTACTGTACAGCACTTTGGGTGTCATTTGGATGGTGTGTGGTATTCACGGTGGTGTAGCATCAGGACCCTTTGCCCCTCACTAAACTTTCACAGCCGCAGTGAGCCCCCAGTCCTGTCCCTGGTGTTTTTTATCCAGTGACAACTTTATGGGCCTGTAGGGTAGTGTGTAATAGTGTGATTAACCAACAGCGAATCAGTTGCAGGGCTGGTTATTTTAATGAATTGATTCATGCTTTTTAACTTAAATTGTTTGAATAAGTAGCTTTGTTTTATTTTTGGAATCAGGTCTCCAGTCTCTGGTGTGCTCTGACCTGTGGCCTTTGTTTGGTGTGAACCCTAAAGTGGGCTGAAACCTGAAGTAATTTCCTTGGGGTGAAATTCCCCAAGATGGCATTGTTGTCATTCCTTCACCCTCCATTGCACTGCCACATCTGTCACAAGTATAGACAAAGACAATGTACTTACATTAATATCACACCCATGAAACCTCCTCAGTGCTGTGGAAACAGTCAGTGAGGCTTGGATTTAATAACTGTTGAACCTGAAACCAGCTCTTCAGTAGCTGCTGATCAGACCTGCTCCATCTTCAGGAGGAGGTCTGGACCAGTCCTCTTACAGAGCTGCTTCAGCTCAGACAGACTCTCAGGATGTCTGGTGTTAGCAGCCCTGAGATCAGTCCACAGCAGCTCTACTGGATCCAGGTCTGGGCTCTGACTGGACCACTCCAGAAGGTGGATTTACTCTGATGTTTAGGATCACTGTCTGCTGCATCAGCAGCTTCTCCTGAGCTTCAGCAGGTGGACAGTCACCCTGACATGATCCTGAAGAGACCCTGATAAACCATGATGTGGAGCTGTCCAGGTCCAGAACCTGATGCTCCTCCACCTGCTCCACCTGTGGGAGGAGGTTTTCATGTTGGTCTGCAGAGACCTGTTTACACCACTCAGAGCTGCATGTTCTTCACAGTTCACCCTCAGTCTCATCAGTCCATCAAATGTGTCCATGTGGAGGTCAGTGATGCAGCAGCTTCCTCTGTGGTGTCCATGGCAACAGGACTCCATGCTCCATGATGTGTGTGTGGTGGACTCATGAACCAGCTCCAATGATTCATTTCAGCTTTCAACTGTGACTCTGAGCCTCTTTGTCTCTGATCATCTGTGTTGAGCTGTTGGAGCCTCTCAGCTGGACTAAGTCCTCCTCTGGATCTGAATCATCTCCATCTATAGACAGTTTGTCTGACTGATGAATAGGTTAACTCTGACTGGACTGGACACTTCCATTTCTGACTTGAGTTAGCTTCTGTCAATGTCATTCGCCGATGGGTTCACTGACTTTATATCACCAAAGACCTTTTATTCTTCTTTACAGTGTTTAAAAATCACATTGTATCGACTGCCAAAAAGAAATTTTGTATCCATAATTTAAATATAACTCCAAATTATTACAATTTGGATCTTATTTTTGTAGGATTGGACAAAACTAAAAAAAAAGTCTGCCAGGACAACAAACAAGAAGTCACAGACAATTACAATTACAATTACAGGGCACCACTGAGAGCATCCTGACCATCTGCATCACTGCCTGGTATGGGAACTACAAAATCTCTGACCATATGACCTTACAGCAAGCAGTGAGCACAGTGCTTCTCTTCCCTCCATATGACAAATCCATGAAGCATAGGGCCCACGAAATACCCTCAGAGCCATGAAGGACTGCAAATACCAATAAAAAAATTCAAATTAAAGTTGCTTCTTTCATCCTTTACAGAGAACAGCTGTTAGCTTGGATTTAGTCACAATGAATTAAAAACCATCAGCAACTCCCACATCATCACTTATCTGCTGTCCTTTAGTGTGTTCAGTATGTTAAAAAGACCTATACACTGCTTACACTTGTAGCTCACACTATGAGCTATCACAAACAGTTCATCCTTAATCCCATTCAGAACAACACCTGGTGTTTCATACGGTTACAGTATTCAGCATCTGGATAAGACCAGGGCCTCTCTCCTAACAGAGGAAACCTCTAGCTTGTTTTGCTGGTTTTTGCATTATGCTGGGTGACATGACCCTAGATTACCACTGTCCTGAGGTGATTATTAAATTTAATTTGCATAGACAAATAAAATTACCATTTGATATTAATATCATCTGGAGAGAGTTTTTTTTTTTTCCTTGCTGGCCTATATTAACATAGGATTGGCACTGCACCTCAAGTCTTTCCAACCACTGGCCTCTAAATATGGGCTGGTTGGAACACAGCTCAGAACAGTTTCAGATGCATTTTCAGCATGGAGCTTTGGTGCCACCTGATGTCCAGACATAAATAGGACACCTGAAACCCACACTAAGAAATACATATGCTTCCACCTCCTTAATCTTTACATAACAGCCAGCACTGTGAAACACCAGTGATTGTCGCTGTAATTGCATTTCAAAATAAAATTGAGTTTTTATAAATGGGATGCTGTTTTTCTGTTGTTTAAAGAGGCTAGACACAAGTCATGAAGAGACACAGCTTAGATCCCTACTTAGACTACCTTTAGGAGGATAAAAGCCCTGCTTTGGGGAATAACCCAGAAATATTACTGAGACTGGACAAATCAGTCACACACACATACACACAGAGAGAGAGAGAGAAAGAGAAAGAGAGAGGGAGAGAGAGAATTGCACACATGCACAAACACTTAACACACTTGCTTCTGCTTTCTCAGCAAGACTTTGTCAAATGAGGTGCAAAACTGCTGTGTTTCAGGCCTTATCCTGGCTCATACATTGTATGTCTATGGAAGCGCAAGTCATAACCTTTCCTTCTCACTTCCCCATATAGTGTGATATCAGCACTGAGCAGCAACTTCTATTTCTGTTCTGCGTTACTGAGGCACTTTTGTGCAGTTCTCTGTAAAACATCTGCATTTACACATTATCGACTCACAATGAAGATTAATTACACAACTGCGACTGTCGCTGTCCTTCCTCTTCTCAGTGGACAAGTTTTTTCTCTATACATAGATTGAACCATGTGCTCTCCATGAGACTGGGCAATACCTTAATAACAAAAACAAAAGTACAACAAAGACTTTAACAGGGTAGCAATACATTTCAACAATTAGTCTAAAGGTGTCAGTATGTTTCAGTTACATGATGGTCAGATCCTCAAACAGTATACAAACACCCCTCCTCCTGAGACTGCCCTCCTGTAAACAATGAGCCCATCAGCCACCTGTCAGCAGGTTATTATGACCCATATTAGGTTTTGTTGCTAGGCGACATCTAGTGGTCGTATTAATGATGACAGGAGCAAAGGGAAAACACAGGAATATTACACAGGAGAGAGGTATTCGATTCCAATGTGAAGGTAGCAGTTTATGTTGTTTCTATTATCCATGACCGTTGTTATTATTGTAACCATGACAACAAACATCAACCAATAAGGAGGTAGTATTACTAGTAGATAGTAATAGTAGTAGTAGTAGTAGATAGTAGTATTATTGTAACCCAAATCACCATCTTTTCCTAAACCTAACCAAGTCATGACTGTTATAATAGTAGCAATGAAGGTAGTTACACGTGTTTGCAAGTTTATTATTGTGACCATAACAACCAAGGTCTTTCACACCATTGCTTCCGTGGAGGTGTTTTTTCCGGAGACACTACTACAGGTCATATCAGAGGGTGGTTCAGGTTGGAGGATTGGTTGCTCCAACACTGTCTTGATCTTGGGCTGCGGCTGACTTTTTTTGTAACCTTCTGAAAGCTGCAATAACATAATTGTATTTATAATCAAAATAGAAAAAATGTATCAGTGTTACCATAAAATACCTTCAAAAAAACAATTTTGTAAACCAGAAATAAACAGTCAAAACATCTTTATTTTCCATTTAAAGGCTTAAAATGCAAATAAAAGAAATTAAATAAAAAATAAGAAATAAGAATAGAAATAAGAAATAAGAATTACCATGAATATTCCAAAACTGAATATAACCTTTTCTCTTACAAACAGTAGTTAACAAACATATAAGAACCATGAGCCTACTTAACATCAAATACGACAAAATACGATACTCTCTCTCACGGGATTGTCTCTGTGCTGAGTCTTCACCTGCTTGCCTCTCCCCCAACGCAATGTCACTGTAACTCACAGCTCTGTCTCCACAAGGGTCAAATGAGCAGCACTTATCATTAAGAGAAGGGCAAAGGCATCCACATATATTGTCTACATGTGTTCTTCATCAGTTCACACAAAGGTCTCTTACACAACCACATAAGGTATACATAGGTCACTTCAAAACTTCATCAGAAATAGGCACACAGTCTTTGGTTACACAGTTTTGAATAGACACACATGAGTTATACCAAAATTTCCCATTACAAGAGTCAATGTGGACTCAGTGTGTAGTCAGTGTGTAGTCAGTGTATAGTCAGTGTGGACTCAGTGTGTAGTCAGTGTGTAGTCAGTGTGGACTCAGTGTGGACTCAGTGTGTAGTCAGTGTGTAGTCAGTGTGGACTCAGTGTGTAGTCAGTGTGTAGTCAGTGTATAGTCAGTGTGTACTCAGTGTGTACTCAGTGTGTAGTCAGTGTGGACTCAGTGTGTACTCAGTGTGTAGTCAGTGTGTAGTCAGTGTGGACTCAGTGTGTACTCAGTGTGTAGTCAGTGTGTAGTCAGTGTGTACTCAGTGTGTAGTCAGTGTATAGTCAGTGTGTAGTCAGTGTGTAGTCAGTGTGTAGTGAGTGTGGACTCAGTGTGTAGTCAGTGTGGACTCAGTGTGTAGTCAGTGTGTAGTCAGTGTGTAGTCAGTGTGTAGTCAGTGTGGACTCAGTGTGTAGTCAGTGTGTAGTCAGTGTGGACTCAGTGTGGACTCAGTGTGGAGTCAGTGTGGACTCAGTGTGGACTCAGTGTGTAGTCAGTGTGTAGTCAGTGTGTAGTCAGTGTGTAGTCAGTGTGGACTCAGTGTGGACTCAGTGTGTAGTCAGTGTGTAGTCAGTGTGGACTCAGTGTGTAGTCAGTGTGTAGTCAGTGTGTAGTCAGTGTGGACTCAGTGTGGACTCAGTGTGTAGTGAGTGTGTAGTCAGTGTGTAGTCAGTGTGTAGTCAGTGTGTAGTGAGTGTGTAGTCAGTGTGTAGTCAGTGTGGACTCAGTGTGTAGTCAGTGTGTAGTCAGTGTGTAGTCAGTGTATAGTCAGTGTGGACTCAGTGTGTAGTCAGTGTGTACTCAGTGTGTAGTCAGTGTGTAGTCAGTGTGTAGTGAGTGTGTAGTCAGTGTGTAGTCAGTGTGGACTCAGTGTGTAGTCAGTGTGTAGTCAGTGTGTAGTCAGTGTGGACTCAGTGTGTACTCAGTGTGTAGTCAGTGTGTAGTCAGTGTGGACTCAGTGTGTAGTCAGTGTGTAGTCAGTGTGTAGTCAGTGTGGACTCAGTGTGGACTCAGTGTGTACTCAGTGTGGACTCAGTGTGTAGTCAGTGTGTAGTCAGTGTGTAGTCAGTGTGTAGTCAGTGTGGACTCAGTGTGGACTCAGTGTGTAGTCAGTGTGGACTCAGTGTGTAGTCAGTGTGTAGTCAGTGTGTAGTGAGTGTGTAGTCAGTGTGTAGTCAGTGTGGACTCAGTGTGTAGTCAGTGTGTAGTCAGTGTGTAGTCAGTGTGTAGTCAGTGTGGACTCAGTGTGGACTCAGTGTGTAGTCAGTGTGTAGTCAGTGTGGACTCAGTGTGTAGTCAGTGTGTAGTCAGTGTGTAGTCAGTGTGGACTCAGTGTGTAGTCAGTGTGTAGTCAGTGTGGACTCAGTGTGTAGTCAGTGTGTAGTCAGTGTGGACTCAGTGTGGACTCAGTGTGTAGTCAGTGTGGACTCAGTGTGTAGTCAGTGTGTAGTCAGTGTGTAGTCAGTGTGTAGTCAGTGTGTACTCAGTGTGTAGTCAGTGTGTAGTCAGTGTGGACTCAGTGTGTAGTCAGTGTGTAGTCAGTGTGTAGTCAGTGTGGACTCAGTGTGGACTCAGTGTGTAGTCAGTGTGGACTCAGTGTGTAGTCAGTGTGTAGTCAGTGTGTAGTCAGTGTGGACTCAGTGTGTACTCAGTGTGTAGTCAGTGTGTAGTCAGTGTGGACTCAGTGTGTAGTCAGTGTGTAGTCAGTGTGTAGTCAGTGTGTAGTCAGTGTGGACTCAGTGTGTAGTCAGTGTGTAGTCAGTGTGTAGTCAGTGTGGACTCAGTGTGTACTCAGTGTGTAGTCAGTGTGTAGTCAGTGTGGACTCAGTGTGTAGTCAGTGTGTAGTCAGTGTGTAGTCAGTGTGGACTCAGTGTGTAGTCAGTGTGTAGTCAGTGTGTAGTCAGTGTGGACTCAGTGTGTAGTCAGTGTGTACTCAGTGTGGACTCAGTGTGTAGTCAGTGTGTAGTCAGTGTGTAGTCAGTGTGGACTCAGTGTGTACTCAGTGTGTACTCAGTGTGGACTCAGTGTGTACTCAGTGTGTACTCAGTGTGGACTCAGTGTGTACTCAGTGTGTAGTCAGTGTGTAGTCAGTGTGTAGTCAGTGTGTAGTCAGTGTGGACTCAGTGTGTAGTCAGCGTGTAGTCAGTGTGGACTCAGTGTGGACTCAGTGTGTAGTCAGTGTGTAGTCAGTGTGGACTCAGTGTGTAGTCAGTGTGTAGTCAGTGTGTAGTCAGTGTGTACTCAGTGTGTAGTCAGTGTGTAGTCAGTGTGTAGTCAGTGTGTAGTCAGTGTGGACTCAGTGTGGACTCAGTGTGTAGTCAGTGTGTAGTCAGTGTGGACTCAGTGTGTAGTCAGTGTGTAGTCAGTGTGGACTCAGTGTGGACTCAGTGTGGACTCAGTGTGTAGTCAGTGTGTACTCAGTGTGTACTCAGTGTGTAGTCAGTGTGTAGTCAGTGTGTAGTCAGTGTGTAGTCAGTGTGGACTCAGTGTGGACTCAGTGTGTAGTCAGTGTGTAGTCAGTGTGTAGTCAGTGTGTAGTCAGTGTGGACTCAGTGTGTAGTCAGTGTGGACTCAGTGTGTAGTCAGTGTGTAGTCAGTGTGTAGTCAGTGTGTACTCAGTGTGTAGTCAGTGTGTAGTCAGTGTGTAGTCAGTGTGTAGTCAGTGTGTACTCAGTGTGTAGTCAGTGTGTAGTCAGTGTGTAGTCAGTGTGGACTCAGTGTGGACTCAGTGTGTAGTCAGTGTGTAGTCAGTGTGTAGTCAGTGTGGACTCAGTGTGGACTCAGTGTGTACTCAGTGTGGACTCAGTGTGTAGTCAGTGTGTAGTCAGTGTGGACTCAGTGTGTAGTCAGTGTGTACTCAGTGTGGACTCAGTGTGTAGTCAGTGTGTAGTCAGTGTGTAGTCAGTGTGTAGTCAGTGTGTAGTCAGTGTGTAGTCAGTGTGGACTCAGTGTGGACTCAGTGTGGACTCAGTGTGTAGTCAGTGTGTAGTCAGTGTGTAGTCAGTGTGTAGTCCTTGCTGAGTGTAATAACTTCTGACCGTGGCTGATGTCATAGCTGAGGCTGAGGTGTTAAAACCAGCAGAATATAAGTAGGTAGAAAAACATCAGACAGTTTTCCCCTGACTACTCCGGCTTCCTACAACACAGAGGGGTGTGAATGTGAGCGTGAATTACTTTTTTTTTTCTGACTCTCTTTGTCAGCCCTGTGACAGACTGGAGACCTGTCCAGGAAGTACCCCACCCTCACCCAATGTCAGCTGGGATTGGCTCCAGCCCCCCAGCACCCTCAAAGGACAAGCAGTATAGTAGGGTCGTGCGTATGGACGATGATCTCAGTGATCTTATGCCTCAGCCAATGTCAAGATGATATTTGGCAGTTTTTTCCCATCAATGGCATATTGGCTATTGGCAATTTCACAAGGTAACGATAGGACGATCAGACTATGGATAAGATCGCATCAACCCTACAGTGCAGCTAATGGATGTATGTATGTATGTATTTATGTATGTATGGACTGATAGATGTATGAATGGACCTCCTTCCAGGTGGATCCTAATATTATTCTGTCTCAATTTGTTTTCCAACATTCCAGTTTTTCAATGTCTGTGTCAAGCTACTTCCCTTGGCTAGACTGGAATGGAGCAATCCCACACAACATAATAACACCATTACCTACACAGCTGTTCCTGGTCTCTCTCTCTCTCTCTCTCTCTCTCTCTCTTCTCCTCTCTCCTCCCCCTCCCCCTCTTTCTATCTTCTCCTAAACCCAACCGGTCGAGGCAGACGGCCGCCCACCCTGAGCCCGGTTCTGTTGGAGGTTTCTTCCTGTTAAAAGGGAGTTTTTCCTCCCCCCTGTCGCCAAGCGCTTGCTCTTTGTGGGAACTGTTGGGTTTTTCTCTGTAACAAAGTAAGGTCTTGACCTTACCCTGTAAAGTGCCTTGAGATAATGTATATTATGATTTGGCGCTATACAAATAAAATTGAATTGAATTGAATTGAATTGAACAGTGAATGTGGACTGGTCAGAGACAGGCTGTTACAGCACACACAGCAAGTTTTACTTTCACGTCAAGCGGTCCCAGTAAAACAGGCTGTAAAAATGTAGATAAGCGTTGTGTCAATTATGGGGTGAGCCAGCCCAACAGGAGACTGGTGATAATGGTTAATGTTTAAGAGAACAGAGGGACTCAAAGGTAGAGGAATGAAACTCTGTGTGTGTGTGTGTGTGTGTGTGTGTGTGTGTGTGTGTGTGTGTGTGTGTGTGTGTGTGTGTGTGTGTGTGTGTGTGTGTGGTCATGTGATTTCCGAGAAATGAAGTGATTTTAAACCATCAAAGAAAGGAAAAGGAAAGTAAAAATGAAAGAGAACAGGTTTGTGTGTGTGTGTGTGTGTGTGTGTGTGTGTGTGTGTGTGTGTGTGTGTGTGGTTTAAACCATCAATGGAGGAAAATGAAAGTGAGAGGGAAAGAGAACAGATTCATCAGGTTCAGACCCATAAGCTATAAAAGGACTGAGGACAGTTCAGTAGAGACCAGGGGAGTCCAGGAGAGACCAGGGGAGTTCAGGAGAGAACACAGTTCTGCTCACTGCTCCACCAGATTTCAGGTAAGAAAACAGTTTCACTTTGTTTTTACTTGACAGTTTTTAGATTAGATGTAAAACTCATAAATGTAAAATTAAATATCACAGAAGAAACGCCAGAGGCCTGCAGTTTAATATTTAATATTTTGTTAATATTACTACATTATTATTATTAGACCACATCCTGGTGTCAGCCTGACACTACACTGCTGTTTATCTGTGTAACTTCTGCTTCAGTCTCATTGTTAGAGGCAGAATTCAGCTCTCACACTTTTAACTTTTTATCATAAATGTATTTCTTAACATTTTCTTCTCCAGTTGCCATTGTCTTATTACTCTTTATTCATTTATTGTATTGTATTTCAATTTATAATTGTTTTCAGTAAAGTAAAAAGAGAAAAAAATAAAAATACATTTATTTTTCTTCTTACACTGCTTTTTGCTCTCAGTAAGTAAAAACCTAAACAGGATTAAACATATAAAATTAGGTTTTATCATTTTTTTCCTAATGAATTTATAGTTAGAATGATAAAGTGTGGACAGGTTTAACTAACACGCTTTTTCATAACTTTATTTATTTCTAACTGATGTTTAATAGAACAAATGGACTCAAAGGTAGATGAATGAAACCCTGTGTGTGTGTGTGTGTGTGTGTGTGTGTGTGTGTGTGTGTGTGTGTGTGTGCGTGTGTGTGTGTGCGCGTGCGCGCACATGTGTGTGTGTGTGTGTGTGTGTGTGAGTGTATGTGCACTAAGGTAGGCACCTGGTTTTGATGGTTAAGGTTTGGGTAATGGGTGTGTGTGCGTGTACATGTGTGCGTGTGTGTGTGTTTTCACTCTAAGGACTCTACTATTAAGGCAGACAGCCTGTTCAGGGCACTGGGGTGTTTCCCGGAGGCCTGAGGGGCGTTTTGTGCTGTGCACAGTCAACTTGACCAGTGATAATGTAACAGGCAGGAAGGTGTTGCCACCTGTCCCATATGATATAGGATGCAATGTCCTGTACCCCATGCTGTGAATATTGTAATGTCAGTAAAACCAAACAATTTATAGCATACAAGTGGATAGGAGTTTATCAGTGAGAGGAATACTGACAAGCTCTGTGTGCTGTGAGAAAATACATGTATGGTTTTCTTCTACAGATAATAGCAGCCCTGCTGGCTCACCTGGTAGAGCATATGCTGTAAAGGCTTTGTCCAAGCTGCTGCAGCTTGGGTTCAAGTCTGATTTGTGGCCCTTCACTTCATGTCACCGGCTTTTTCTCTCTGCTTGGCTTTCCTCTGTAATATTAATTGTAAATCAGTATTAGGCTACATTTTTTATTACCCTTCTTTAGTGATCTCAGAAAGTAAAGCCATTATTGTGCCTCTTTATCAATGCTGTGGTCTTGGCATTCCAGGAAACATCCTCCAACATGTCCATTTCCTTAGTTCCTGAAGTCAGTGATGACATCTCCCTTTTACCGGCATTGAGAGTTAAGCTATTAACTGAGCACCACTTTGCCAGGTGCCGAACCTCCTCTCCGTAGGCAGACTCATCATTGTCTGATACCACTATTACAACCCCGTTCCCAAAAAAGTTGGACATCATCTAAAAAAACAGATGATGTGCAAATCATGTAAAACCAAATTTAATTGAAAATAAAACAAAGACACCTTATCAAATGTTGAAACTCCAACAACTGATCTCAGTTTCAAAATGTTTATAGTGTCGTTAAAAGAAGAGGTGATGCAACACAGTGGTAAACGTGTCCCTGTCCCCACTTTTTTGAATCGTGTTTATGGCATCAAATTCAAATTCAGTACATATTTATATATTTTTATTTTTCATAAAACAAAATTTCATCCATCCATCCATCCATTTTCTTTTACTTATCCAGTGTCAGGTCACAGTGGCAACAGGCTAAGCAGGGAATTCCAGGCATCCCTCTCCCCAGCAACACTTTCCAGCTCCTCCTGTGGGATCCCAAGGCATTCCAGGCCAGATGGGATATAATCCCTCCAGTGAGTTCTGGGTGTACCCTTGGGCCTCCTCCCAGTTGGAGAGGCACAGAAAACCTCCTGATGGGTCCTTCTTATACTGGTCAGGCATAGTCAGAGTCTCAGAAGACAGTATCAAGAAAGTCTTGAAGTGCTACGAAAACACACATCCTAATGCATACACTGTATATTTCATACAAATACCATATACCCCTGCAGACATCCTATAACCTTGAGTCTCCACCTCAGCAACAGGTTATGTGATCTCTTCATCTTCAGATGATTCTGTAGGGGGTGGCTTTGTGGTGTGGTGTGGGAACAGCCACCTCCTCTTGAATGTGAGCAAGACAACAGAGATGTTGGACTTTTGGAGGACCAGCACTATGTTGCATGCAATTTCCATTCTGGGAGAAGAGGTGGGGGAGGGCTACAAATACCTGGCCTTTCATCTTGACAACAGATTGGACTGGAAGTGTAACACAGAGGCTTCTGCAGGAAGGGAGAGAGCATCTATCGATCTATCTATGTATCTATCGATCTATCTCCACCTACAGTTTTTGTGCTACAGAAACCATTCAGGTATCGAAACGTTCAGCTCATTTCTGCTGTCACTTTTCTTATTTATACTATTTATAATTTTTAAAATATTAAGGTTTTTATGCAATTCTTTTTTGCCACTCAATGAATGGAGATGATGTTCAAATCCCTCAAAAACTTCAGCCTCTTTGAACTTCAACAGCATACTTTCAGCTACAGAATTAATTCAAACTTTAAACTGCCTAAAATTTTTTAACCAGAACGCAGAAAAGTTTGTCTTTTTTCAACCAATGTGTCTACCAAAGCACAGACTTCCAGAATTCAAACTGTGAGCCTCTGAGTGACGAGAGTACCATGTAACTGCCCCATAAAGTGCAAAACAAATTCTGAAACAGGATTTTCAGACAAAAACTGAAATACCCCTTTTTATAACACATTCCTACTTCCACATTTTTGACTCTAGAAACACCAAAACAACATAAACATGTTCAGGAAGATCTCATGCAACAGACAGTGTAAAGATTTTTCTGATATGAGGTACCATTTTTGAATAAGTAAGAGGAGCTTGAGAGGTTCAACGAGCCAAATACTCACTTGTCTCTGTGTGAGCTCTGGCTTCCAGCTTCACACAGGTGCAGGATATTGATCGTTAACAGGCCAAGACACACACACACACACACACACACATATATATATATATATATATATATATATAAACACATATGCACACACAGACAGGCATACAGACAGAGAGACATGCCGACAGAGAGACATGCAGACAGAGACACAGACAGCTCTGTGTCTTCCAGCTACACACAGGTTCAGGATCTGATCTCTGTGATGTTTACAAACACAGCCAGAATCTGTCTCTCTCTCTCTCATACACACTCATACTAATGTAAAGACTGTATTTCTCAGGTATTGTCCTTGTATTTCCAAGTTTGGTAATAAATTATTTTTATTACTTCTGTTTCAACAACATGTTTCAGTTCTCAGACTGTTCACAGGTCAGACTGTAATGTATATTCAACATTTCACAACTTAAACCTATTTGTTTTCACTACAACTGTTAGGAATTTCAAACATTTGCCCCTTTCAGAATTTTGCTTCAACAATTCAGCCGTTTTTCAACCATTTCATACTGTTCTGCATTCAGGTTACAAGTTTTGCTTGTAATCTTCTGCTACTGAAAGCATTGCTTCAGCTTCTTCAGCAATGCTTAACCCTAACCCCAGAATCCTGAGATATGGTTGCACAGATGTTTTATATAGATCCATATATGATTAAAACTGGACTGGACATGCTGCAATCATAACATTGTAATGTTTTTTTTTTTTTTAAACTCCAGATATGCTCCAGATTCTTGTAGTTTTGGCGCAGTGTTATGCATATACATTGTAGATGCTGTGTTTTTCTCATCGTGTTTTTTTGTGTACGTTATTTGTGTTTTTGTGATGTATTCTATGTGAATTGCTATTGCAACACTGCAGTTTCTCTTTAGGGATCAATGACATCTAAAACAACACAGGACTATAATGAGAGGGTTTTGTTTTTGTCTTGGTTACACCAAATAAACATAATTCATTTATAATAAAGAAAATGAGAATTATTATTTTATTTTTTTACTTTTTTTATTAGTTAAGTTCCAGTAATTAACCCTTTGACACCTGAGCCTCAAAATGGCCGCCCAGAGTCCTTTGCTTATTTTGACCATAAAAAGGTCAGAAAATGTCCTGTGAGTAAGTGCTTTTGTCCATGTCTCCAGAATACTTGGAACTTTCAATATCTGGCAGTTATTTTCAATTTACTGCATGGTCTAACACTGCAATAAGAGTTTAAAACTGTACATGAATAACAGGTCTTCTGAAATTTGAAAAGTATAGAACTATTTACAATATAATTTGTGAACTTACAATAAACCTGTAGTGCATAACAGACCATGAAAGAAATCAAACTATATACAGGGGTTGTTTCCCCACACAGGGCAATTGCTCCTCTCTGGCTGCGGACTCAAACACCTTGGTGGTGCTGCCAGTAGCAGTTCCTCTCTGGCTGCAGACACAGGCGCACATCACATTCCTGACACTTCCAGGGAGTGCTCCTTTTACGGAGCTTGCAGCGCCGTCGCCCCATGCTGGCTCTGTCAGACTTTGTGTGGCCCATTTTGAGAGGGGGTTGGACACCTGGGGTGCGTTTGGGGTTGAACCTCGGTGGTTGAGGGACTCCATCATCAGGCTCTGCCTCAGTCTTCCACCTTTGATGACGCGGTGAGCGGCTACGGTCTCTAACACCATCACCTGAGCCTCCAGCATCCTCACGGCTTCTCCCTCTACAGCCCTGAATATGACCTCTGATAGATAGATAGATAGATAGATAGATAGATAGATAGATAGATAGATAGAACTTTATTCATCCCTGAAGGGAGATTCAATTATCTAATAGCTCATCGAAACATAAAAATGTGGTGGACACGTGCATGTAATAACACACACAGAATAATTTGTTACACAAACAAGACTCGGTAACGTAACGTTGCACGATTCTAAAAAAGTCACCACGCAATACAAGCGTCGATTTACACATACAATAACGTAAGGAAAGTAAAAACTAGATAGAGAAAAGTTAGAGAGAGCTTCATTCATTCAGAAATTCAACTTGGAAATTCAGCTCGTCTAACGTTACCTTTCTTCATCGGAGGTTGCTCCTTCGGTTGCTCCTTCGGTTGCTCCTTCGTCCTCAAACCCATCTGTGACCGTCCACGGAGGTTTTGTTGCACGGGAAGGCCGTTTTGCTGACATTTTCGATCAGCAATGTGCTGTATTTCTCCACTCTGCTGTTTCTGTATTCGGGGCACTTTCCCAGTTTCATGGTAGGAGTGGGAGTGAAATTACCATAATGACATCTATATGCCTATAAAGCGCAAGGTCTTAGCTTTCAGAAACCGTTGGAATTTTTCCGATCACTCAAACCATTACAGTGTTATGGTAATCCAAAGTGCGCCTGCGCAAATGTGTCGCCGACAACACATTCGGTTTTAAATGGTTAAGTAGATTGTGTGTTTTGTTTTCCAGCTGAAATTTATCAACACCATGGCCTCATCTGGTAATGATACCATAGAGACTGCAGCCCTGGGGAGACCATTCCAGCTTGGCATGCTGTATGACTGCCGGGAGGATGTTCTTATTCCGGGTAGGACCTCATGGAATATCAGTTAATCTTAACATGAAAAATAAATAAATAAATAAACCAATACACCGTTAAAAAAAGTATTGTGATACATACTTTAGAATCTGCAACACATATCATTTGGATAACAGGATGCTTAATACTCAGCTGCTTAACGTTACTCATTTAAGTTGAAACTGTCCTACTTGACATCTTTGTTTATTTTGCATCATCATTTGTCAACAGGTGTAACCTTATGGGAGCAAGACCAGATACAAAAGAATAAAAGTGTCCGACAACAGAGTAGTACTGAAGTTAATGTCACCACATCTGATTCGGTTGAGGATAAGTCAAATTTATTAAAGATCTCTGGTTCTCTTAGATTGAGTCTCTTGGGAGGACTGGTGAATGTGGAAGGATCAGCAAAGTATTTCCAAGACACAAAGAAATCTCACAAACAAGCCCGGGTGACTCTTCAGTACAAAACAACAACAAAATTTGAAACATTAACAATGTCTGACCTGGCTAATGGACAGGTTTCTCATCCTAATGTGTTTGAAGATGACACTGCCACTCATGTTGTCACAGCCATCTTGTATGGTACTGGTGCTTACCTTGTGTTTGACAGAGAGTCATCATCAAAGGATGATAAGACACAAATGGAGAGGGAGGTGAAGCTCACCTTTAATAAGCTGAAATTCCTCACAGACAATGCTCAGGCATCACTCAGCATGGGTGAAGAAGAGAAAGCAGCAGTTGAAAAGTTTAGCTGCACATTTCATGGAGACTCCAAGTTAGGTTCCAACCCAATGTCCTTCAGTGATGCTGTGAGTGTTTACAGAAACCTTCCTAACATGCTGGGAGAGAATGGAGAACATGCTGTCCCACTCAGAGTGTGGCTGTACCCTCTGGAGAAGTTGGATTCAAGAGCCTCAAGACTCCAAAGAGACATCAGCAATGCTCTCATTACACGTTCATCAGAAACAGTCGAGAGTTTAAACCAGATGGAGATTAGCTGCACTGACATACTGAAAGACCCTGCCACAACATCATTTCCTGCCATGGAAAATCAGGTTCAGGATTTGATGCGGATGTGCCATCAGTATAAGGTTGACTTCATACAGAAGCTCGGGTCAGTGCTCCCTTCAATCCGAGGGGGTGGCAAAGAGGAGAGCGCCCTTGAAGACATCCTTAATGCACACGACAAGTCACCATTCAATAGCAAAGACCTGGGTCAGTGGCTAAAAACCAAGCAGAAGGAATCAGACATACTGAAATCTTTCATTAAGCAACTGGAGAAACTAGATGCAAAAATGGACGACAATTTGGATGATCTCTTGTGTGCTTTTGATGTCAAAAATGTTGTGTGCCTTTCATTTCCCTCTGTAGACCATTATGATAGTTTCCTGGTCAAACTGTCAAATCATTTCAAACAAGCAGGAGAAGCAGACACTCCTGCAGAATCCCCTCATCCACAGGCCATAAACATAAACTGGCTCTCCAGTGATACTAGACAGACAATGAGGAAACAACTAAAATTATTTGAAGAACTGAAGAAGTTGAGCAACAGTGATGACACCAAATTCATAGCTGCATCAAAAGGAAGTCATCCTGAGCCATGTATTTTGATATATGAAGATGGGTCTGATGAGCCAGTCTGCTTTGTTCCTCCATCAAAACCTGTCACCCCAACAACTACTCCTCTTTCACGTGACAGCTTAAAGGTTAAAATATCTCAACCAGACTCTGACATAGAGTACAGAGTAGAATACAGAAGGAAACAGAAACAGGACACTGGATGGGCATCTCACCAACTGGAGAAGAACCAAGAGACAGTAACTCTGTCAGGACTCAAGCCAGACACTGAGTATGAGATCAGAGCCACAGCTGTTGGCAAACTCAGCTATGCTGTCAGTAGCGATGTCTGCAGCGCTGTAATCCTCACAACAGTTGGTCCACCTACTCAGGTAAAAGACAGTGAAGTGAAAACAAACTCTGTCACTCTAACATGGAGCGTCCCAACTGTCCAAAATTATGAATCTGTCAAAGGGTACATCATTGAGTTCAAGGAGGAGAACAGCAATCAATGGCATAGCAAAGAGACCGGGACAGAGGTGTACACATTCACTCTGAAGAACCTTAAACAGAAGACAGTCTACTCCATCAGGATGCGTACAGATGTTGGTGTTGGAGTGAGTCTGTCAGGTGAAGAACTCAAGATTAAAACTAAAAAAGAACAATTGGATAAAAAAGAGTTGACTTTGCTCTCAGATGATCCACAAGTCTACCTACTTAATCTGAAATCAGCAGGAGATGGTCAGCTCAACAAAAAGGTTTTTGGAAAGGCCCCAACCAATAACCCATCAAACAAAACCATCATGGTTGTTGGTGCCACTGGATCTGGCAAGACCACCCTCATCAATGGCATGATCAACTACGTTCTTGGTGTTGACTGGGAGGACAACTGTAGATTTAAACTAATAGATGAAGAAACTAATAAAACGCAAGCCTGTAGTCAGACCTCAGAGGTGACGGCCTATCAGATTTACCACACAGATGGTTTCCAAGTTCCATACTCTCTTACAATCATCGACACTCCAGGGTTTGGTGACACCAGAGGAATCAAACAAGACAAACAAATTACCGACAAAATCAGAGATTTTTTCTCCATCAAGGGTGGAATTGATAGCATTGATGCAGTGTGCTTTGTAGTACAGTCTGCTTTAGCTCGTCTGACACACACACAGAAATACATCTTTGATGCCATCCTCTCCATTTTTGGGAAGAACATTGCCAGCAACATCATTGCTCTGGTCACTTTTGCTGATGGCAAATCACCCCCAGTCCTGGAGGCAATCAAAGCTGCCGAGATCCCATGTGCTACAAACCCAGATGGGTCTATTCTCTATTTCAAATTCAACAACTCTGTACTATTTGCCAAAAATACAGGAGCCACAAGTGATGAGAACAACTTTGATCACATGTTCTGGAAGATGGGGAAAACCAGCATGAAAACATTCTTTACTCATCTGACCGGCATGCAATCCCAGAGTCTGACTCTGACAAAGGAGGTTCTCGAAGAGCGTAAACAGCTTGAGGCGACTGTTGTAGGGGTGCAGCCGATGATACGAAAAGGTTTGTCAAAATTGGAGGAAATAAACACCACAAAAGCTGCACTCCAAAACCATGTGACCCACATGAAGGAGAATGAGGACTTTGAATATGAAGTAGTGGAGGAAAAATCTGAGAGGATCAATATTGACGCAGGAACTTTCATCACCAACTGCCATGGGTGCAACTATACCTGCCATTATCCTTGTTACATATCAAAGGATGAGAATAAGAGAGGATGTGCTGCAATGAGAAATGGAAACTGCACAGTGTGTCCAGGAAAATGTGTATGGAGTGTCCATTTCAACATGACATACCGATGGGACGTAAAACGTGTGACAGAGAAGAGGACATATCAGGAACTAAAGAAGAAATATGAGGCTGCACTGGGAGAAAAGATGAGTTCAGAAAAAATGATTAAACAGCTGGAGGTAGAATATGAGCAGGTGCAAGGTACAGTTGTAGAAATGATGGGAACATTAACTAAATGCCTGCAACGTCTAAGAGAGATTGCCCTTCGTCCAGATCCTTTGGCTACTCCAGATTACATTGATCTCCTGATACAGTCAGAGGAACAGGAGGCCAAACTTGGATTTTTGCAGCGTATTGAAGAGTTACGCAGTGTCAGACAACGGGCAGTTATCTTGACAAAGGTGGCAGAGGGAGTAGGTCTAACTGGACAAGAACAATCAAAACTGGAGAAGATGAAGTCTACTGTCAAGGGGATATTCAGCAATGTGTGTAATTGGTTTCAAACTACCTTCTGATACCAGAGCATGTGAATCAATCAACAGGACAAACATCATTGTGTCTGCAGTAGAAAAGCAGTAATTTTAGTTTCTCTGTGTACGACAATGTTAGTTATGCTTGCTAATAAGATAAGTCCCAAAGTGCTTTAAACAGTTTGAGCACATGACCATTTTATTTTCATTTGGATTTATGTGTAAATGTGAAGATAAATATTGAAACATTCCTGATAAACTTGTGATGAAGGTTTTCCAGCTTCATTATTACATTTTAGATATAAGGGTCCAACATAAAATCTTTACATTGATTAAGTGATACATTTGTTTTACATTTTTTATTGTAAAAGATCATTTTTTTACTCCCCTGTCTTTAAATTGTCATAAAAATTCTCAGTTGGAAGAATGTATCACTCCCAAAAAAGAGTGGGGAAGCTGTCTGTACAAGAGGAGACTTGGTGTTATTGGTCTAAAGGACCATCAATTACTTCCTTCATTTAACCAAACTACTATTCAAATCAAGGTTCTATGTAATCATTATATGGTTGTAATTATGTTGATGATAAATTACAATCCTGTAATTAACAGTTTTTGTGGTTATGGTTCTTCTTGCAGTTTTGGTCTAATTTAACTTTAAACTTTTCCAGTCTATTAAATGTATTATTGTATCATATATCCCTGTCATGGTACAGTTGCCATAATATAACTCTTAGTTCCAATAATCCAATAATCTTATGAAAATTACATTAGTTAAAATTAGGTTTTTAAACTTGTTTGTAAATGAACATCAAATCTCTTGAACCTCTGTGTAATTTCTGATGTCACTGCAGATGAGTGTTGACTTATCACTTTGTGACTAAATGTACTCATATGATATATGCTAAATAAAAATGACTAGCTACAGGATGTGACAGCTCAGGTCTGGTTTCTGGTCTTTTAGTGGTTGAATAATAACATACAGTTTAAATCAGTAGGACTTACACTCTGCCAAATACCCCAGAATCCAGAGATGTAGTTGCCCAGATATTCAAACCCATACCCATATTTGATGAAATCTGGACTGGATAATCAGGGCATTGTAAGATGTTATTTCAAAAAATCTCCAGATGTGCTCCAGATTCTCTCAAGAACCTTGGGGTTTTGACATAGTGGCTTGGCAAAGATAGTAACTTCTGTCAGTGATGCAGCCAAACTTTCAGTTTCAACTTATTACTGAACACATCACACAGGTGTGACTCTATACAGTGCATCTGGAAAGTATTCACAGCACTTCACTTTTTCCACATTTTGTTATGTTACAGCCTTATTCCAAAATGGATTAAATTCATTTTTTCACCTCAAAATTCTACACACAATCAGAATCAGAATCGGAATCAGAATCAGAATCAGTTTTATTGCCAAGTATGTTTTCACATACAAGGAATTTTTTCTGGTGATTGGTGCAATTGATCAGCAACAGTGGGGCTCTCTAGCCTTGTTGATGAGGCTAATAGCAGATGGGAAGAAGCTATTTTTGTGGCGAGAGGTTTTGGTCCTGAAGGACCGCAGCCTCCTGCCAGAGGGGAGTGTCTCAAAGAGTTTGTGTCCAGGGTGGGAGGAGTCAGCTACAATCTTCCCTGCACGCCTCAGAGTCCTTGAGGCGTACAGGTCCTGGAGGGACGGAAGATTGCAGCCAATCACCTTCTCAGCAGAGTGGATGATACGCTGCAGTCTGTTATTGTCCCTCTCCATGGCAGCAGCGTACCAGATGGTGATGGAGGAGGTGAGGATGGACTCAATGATGGAGGTGTAGAAGTTCACCATCATAGTCCTTGGCAGGTTGAACTTCTTCAACTGCCTCAGGAAATACATCCTCTGCTGAGCTTTCTTGATGAGGGAGCTGATGTTCAGCTCCCACTTAATGTCCTGTGTGATGGTGGTTCCCAAGAAGCGGAAATGCTCCACGGTAGCCACGGGGGAGTCACACAGGGTGATGGGGGTGGGTGGGGCTGGGCTCTTCCTGAAGTCCACTATCATTTCCACTGTCTTCAGAGCGTTTAGCTCTAGGTTGTTCTGCCTGCACCAGGTCACCAGACGCTCAGTCTCCCACCTGTAGGCAGACTCATCGCCATCAGAGATGAGTCCAATGAGAGTGGTGTCGTCTGCAAACTTCAGGAGCTTGACAGACTGATGGCTGGAGGTGCAGGTGTTGGTGTACAGGGAGAAGAGCAGAGGAGAAAGAACGCAGCCTTGCGGGGATCCAGTGCTGATGGTCTGGGAGTCAGACACGTGCTTTCCTAGCTTCACGTGCTGCCTCCTGTCAGACAGGAAGTCGGTGATCCACCTGC
Source organism: Trachinotus anak (assembly GCF_046630095.1). Classification (NCBI taxonomy): domain Eukaryota; kingdom Metazoa; phylum Chordata; class Actinopteri; order Carangiformes; family Carangidae; genus Trachinotus; species Trachinotus anak. Next base: position 28,124,327 of record NW_027273872.1, read on the forward strand.
AGGTGGAGTCAGGCACGCTCAGCTGGGAGAGCTTGTCCTGCAGCAGAGCCGGGATGATGGTGTTGAAGGCAGAGCTGAAGTCCACAAACAGGATCCTGGCATAGGTCCCTGAGGAGTCCAGGTGCATACCCCATAATGACAAAGTGAAAAAAGTTAACTTGAATTATTTCCAAATATATTAAAAATAAAAAACAAAAAAAATCACATGTACATAAGTATTCACAGCCTTGAGGTAAAAAAGGAATTTAATCCATATGAATCTCTTCAAGGCTCTCTACCCAGGTCCCATTGGGGATCCACATACCCAGTTCAGTTTCCCATGCAGTTCAGACTGCTGTCATAGAAGAGGGAACAACAGATTGTAAAGATTCTAAAAATGTGACACCTTTCTGTCAGGACATACATTTTAGAGGGCACTTATCTATTTGCAGAAACCTGAAAACATTTGTCCTAGGGAGTGCATGTGTTTCTTTCAACTGAGGAAACAAAGCAAAGGTTCCACTGAGGTAAAGGTCACTAACTGTGTGAATACCCACATTTCTCCATTGTAAGAATCCATTATCAAGCTGGGAAGGTGGGAACAAAGGGTTCCCCATTATGGGGAGAAGAAAGAGAACAAAATGATCTCGAAATGCATCTGAATTTGTTTTCAGACTCTGATCCTTTTATCTATAATGATGCTTCCACTATAAACAGATTTATCTAAGTCACAGGAGATAAGATATCTGTACTGTCTTAGTAGACTCACCACACTGATCCACTAACTCCCACCGTATAGGGTATTTTAACTGGTGAAACAGTGTCACACTCAAACTCGCAGACGCCCGATCACTGTCTTCCAGGTGTTTATTCGTTGCATTAGCATTCAACTACACACATGCCAACTGGTGCACACACAGTAATCGTGCTCTCCATCGGCTAGGTAATCAACTGCAACGAAACAAGTAGAAACAAACACAATATTAATGACACAAACCTACCATCTCCTGAATAATCTGCATACATTAACATACTTATATTTAACATATTGTACAGCTCGTAACTCACCAGCTCAGCTTCACCTAGTCAAAATAGCATCAGTACAAAAGAAGATCCGACCAGTCACAGCTACACCCGCCCAAAAACTAACAGGGGGCTACCACCAGAGGTCGCTATACATTTACAAAATGTGGGATAACTACACAATATCTGCACGCAGAGTATACAGGCATTGCTCTCGGTCCAGCTGCAGCCAATGAGCTCAGCTCAGCTGAGTTGTCTGAGCACACAGTTACATTCATATTAGAAGCCCAATAATAGAGACAGACATTGGGGAAAGAAAGCCCACAAACTCATTTTGATTTGCAGAGGTGAGTTTTGTGTTTTTTTTTATTCTATGACTTTTATAATCCCAGATAAAGGAGAGGATGACAGAATCTAAAAGTTTAAAAATGGATTTGGGCAGAAACATGGGGAAGCACTGAAAGAGGCACGGCAGTTGGGAAGGCATATCATTTTAACTCTGTTAGCTCTGCCAATTAGTGAGAGAGGGAGTGATCTCCAAAATTGTATCTTATTCTGCAATTTGGCTACAAGAGGGAGATAGTTAGCTTTGAAAAGAGAGGGAAATTCTTTGGCGAGCTGAAACCAGAGTGCGAACAACCATCAGGGTGGTCAACTTTTTCTCTGGGGGGGTGGGGTTACATTTCAATTTTTGATATAATACAATATAAACTCTATCTATCTAATCATTAGGTTTCAGTGATATCATTCTTATATCATGATTTTTGTAAAGGCATACAATCCTTAAAACCTGTTACTGAATCAAAAGAAAGTTTCCTGCCACGACATGAGAGGAGCATCAGGGAAATAGATGACAATAACAGATATTTCTCACTTTGCTCTGATGGTCTGAAGAACTCTCTGCTGTCTGTCTGTCTGTCTGTCTATCTATGCGCTGTCAGTGTCTTGTTGCACAGCGACCTTAAAATGATTTTACTGAGTGTCAGATGGTGCTATTCGCGCCATTAGAGACTCTATAAGCTACTAATACACAATTAGATTAGATTAAAATAATACAAGTGTGATATGATGATATGATATTGAAGGAGACAGAGCTCAACCCCAGTGGGCTCCAGCCCAAATTAACCTCTGTGAGCCACTGATGGAGTGAGGCAGGGAGACAAGATGTTCAACTAACATCAAGGTTAAGAAATGGTACGGTCCACTTTAGGGGGGTCTGAAATCGGATTCTAATTGGATTCTTCTGGACTGGACTTTCCCTGGGAGTTCCAAACACAGACTCAGACATAGGCCAATAAACAGCAATAAAATCAATGGAGCATCTCTTCAAAGAGATTAACCCACAGGCTGTCTGAATAAAAATATTTTCAGCTGCTCCATGAAGATGCCACAGGAGTCAAGAGATTGTAATGATAAGAGGAGAGAATTCCATACAGAAGATGCCACAGTTTGGAAACTATAAAGTAAGACAAAAACAAAACGAATGACTTGTATGTTTTCATTTCTTTTTGTTCTAAAGTCTAAAGTTGTGGTGAGTAGGCTTTAAATGAAGAAAGGCTTCAAATAACTCTTTGCAACATGCTCAACCAGTCTTTGTGTGATCAGGAGAGGAAATAAGTCATGTCTGTGATCTGATCATTACACCTGTGTTTTGACAGCTTCAAGACTTTGGGTGCTAAATTTCCCATATGAAATATCAGGCTACTGTTAGAGCGTCACTATGTAAGAACCGTGCTCAAATTTTTATCAACTACATTATTTTACACCGTCAATCTGCATAACATGTAAACAGTTGCAAGACTTAAAAATACTGTTTAACAGCTTGTTATTAGAAAAACTCAGTCGCTGATAGACTAAACCTAGTATATGGGAACCCATACAGAAACTCTTTCCAATAACCACTGTTGTTGTCTGCTGTTCCGTATGATGTTTTAAGATGACTCATACACATATTAGAATCTCAAACAAAATGATCGCATCACACAGAAGTTAGATGACTAACACCCATAGTGACACCCCTACCACTCAAGTGCCAGGGTAGTGTGCACAAACCAAGCACATAAATATGCAAAAAACATGTGTGGCTCCTATATTACGTACAATACATAATGTATAGAAAACATTGGACATATAGGAGTGTTTATTTAATACTCACAGTAGTCATCAACTGAAGCAGACATTCATGAACCTATCCTGACAGCTGGTATATGTATGTGATTGACTGCGATCCACCATGTCTTAATAAAAGTTACTGTAATTTGAAAGGTGTCTACAAACTGTCAGGTGTCAGTGTGTACTGAGCGACCGGTGCCAACAGGAAGAGGAGCTCATGCATAGAGTGGTGCATTTGGTGCCATTCATCTGGTTGTGGAGAAGGGAAACAACATCTTAAACGGGTTGTGATGATGATGCCACAACTTTCAGTTCAGCTTCCTCGAAAGAAAGGACAGACCACCTGTTTAGAAGTTTATTCTCTGTCATTAGTATTCACAGGTTCAGTTTCTCTCTTTCTTTGAGCAAACCAGGAGCAAAATGTGACAGATGTGTGCTGCTGTTACCAGTGGGTTTTAGCCATACAAACTCTTTAGTGTGTACTGCAGAATTGACAGGTACAGTAGATTCCCTAGCTGTTAGGTTAAGTAATCAATATTCCATGTCATTGTATGGTTTTCATTTGATATTGACTTAATTGGTTAAGATTAGTGTTAACCCAAACCAAAATGTCAGTGTACTATTGCTCATGTAAATTAGTTTTATTCATAGTGACAGTGATTGTAATTGATGTGTTAAATAAATAAATCTACCATGATCAAACGGTAGATCACTTTTCATTGCATTTTTTTTAACTTACATTTTACAGGGCTGTCTGGTTTACAAATACAAATTCTGGCAAAACCTCCATCAGTGTGTTTTTGTATACCTATAATACTGTGCATGTTGCAGTCGTTAAAATTCATAGTAGGTATGTGCTATACAAACATCAGCAAACTTAAAGCAAGAACTAAACAAATATAATTTACAGTAGAAAAGTTAGACATGAGAAACCGCAATATAAACATAATACTTCAATTCAATTCGATTCAATTTTATTTGTATAGCGCCAAATCATAATATACATTATCTCAAGGCACTTTACAGGGTGAGGTCAAGATCTTACTTTGTTACAGAGAAAAACCCAACAGTTCCCACAAAGAGCAAGCACTTGGCGACAGGGGGGAAGAAAAACTCCCTTTTAACAGGAAGAAACCTCCAACAGAACCGGGCTCAGGGTGGGGGGGGGTCTGCCTCGACTGGTTGGGTTTAGGAGAAGATAAAAAGAGGGGGAGGGGGAGGAGAGGGGAGAGAAGAGAGAGAGAGAGAGACCAGGAACAGCTGTGTAGGTAATGGTGTTATCAATAATAATGACAGATAACAGTGGTTAATAGTAAAGATGAGTAGTGGTGGATCTGGATCCTGCTGCTCCAGAGGCAGAGAGACCTGCAGAATGAGGACAGAGAGAGGGAGAGAGAGAGGAGAAGCACAAACTACGGGAGAGAAAAAAAATACAAAGTTAATGGCATGAAGTCATTGAGAGAGAGAGAGAGGGAGAGAGACAGAAATAGAGAGAGAGCGCCCAGTGAATCATAGGAATCCCCCAGCAGTCTAGCTCTATAGCAGCATAACTAAGGGATGGGCCAGGACATACCCGAGCCAGCCCTAACTATAAGCTTTACTAAACAAGACGGTTTTAAGCCTGATCTTAAAGGTAGAGAGGGTGTCTGCCTCCCGAACCCACACTGGGAGCTGGTTCCACAGGAGAGGAGCCTGATAGCTGAATATTGCAGCAATATTGCGCAGGTGGAAGAAGGCTGTCCTAGAGACTTGCTTTATATGTGAAGTAAAGGACAAGTCCTGGTCAAAAATGACACCAAGGTTTCTGACTGTAGCACTGGAGGCCAAGGTGATGTCATCCAGAGTCAGTATATTATCACATAGTGTATCTCTGAGGTGTTTTGGGCCAATTACAATAACTTCAGTTTTGTCTGAATTTAAGAGTAAGAAATTACTGGTCATCCAGGTTTTTATGTCCTTAAGACACACCTGAAGCTTGGCTATCTGGTTAGTCTCACCTGGCTTCATGGATAAGTACAGCTGGGTGTCATCTGCGTAACAATGGAAATTTATCTGGTGCCTCCTAATAATGTTTCCCAGAGGGAGCATATATAGACTGAAGAGCATTGGTCCTAGCACAGAACCTTGTGGAACTCCATGACTGACTTTAGTGTTGATAGAAGAGTCATTATTAAAATGAACAAACTGGAGTCTATCTGACAGATATGACTTAAACCAGCTTAGTGTGGTTCCTTTAATGCCGACCATATGTTCTAGTCTCTGTAATAAAATCTTATGATCGATGGTGTCAAATGCAGCACTAAGATCTAGTAGGACAAGTACAGAGACAAGTCCTTCAGAGCTTACAGAGCTTGGTTCAGCAGTTTGTACGTTCTATGAGTAAAGTCCAAAGCCTGGGTAAAGGAATAAAAGCTGCCTTTCCAATTAAAGTGAGCGTAGTGCAACAATCTTCAGGTTGACTGTAATGTGTAGTTGAAAGAGACTTCTGACTGTCCATAAGCAGTGGAGGTATGGTGCAAAAAGTCCAGGAGCCATTAGTCATCATCAGTCTTCATCTGTGATAGTTTACATGAAGCAGACTCACAGTTGCAGGAAGAAGCTGTTCTGAAGTTCATGTTCTGCACAACATATTTAAAACACAACATCAGAATATATTTTACACACAGTTTAACATTAGCTTGCACATGCTAACTTCAGCTACAATTACATTGCAAGTTACTCCCCTTATATGTGATATTTGCCAAATGTGGACATGTAAGCTGTGAGAACTTTGCTGTAATTTCTACAAAAAATGACCAGAACATCACATTTAACTTTGAACACATTCTATTTTCACTGTACATAAATTGTAATTCCTGAAACAACAAAGAAATCATTCACATATATAATATTCAACCTTTATAATTATGTTTTAACAATTAATTATTGTATCAATAAACTGAGGATACAGCACATGCAGTTTGCTACTAAGATTATTTTAACACTTGGATATAAAGTTGAACATGAAATATGAAAGATAACTGCGTTAGCTGCTCCTTTAGTGCAGCCAGAGCCTGGTGCAGTCAGGATGCCAGTGTAGGTGTGTGCTAAGTGTCCTTGGGTTTTCAGTCAGATCCACCCCTCGTTCCATCACCAGATCCACCTTCTTGTCCAAATACGATCACTTCAGCTCCAAAATCCAAGATGTCAACGGCCAAAATGAACAACCAGAGGCTTCAGTACACAAACCAATGGCTGACATACCAGTGGGTTGCCACTTGGTTTTACCATAGTTGTACATTACCTGTTTAAACAGCAGCCTCCACTAATGTTGGTCCACAGGGGAGTTAGAGATGTTAACAAATACATTAATAAATACTTAGCTCTGATTACAGCTGCATTATAGGCTGTTAGAAACCAGTTATTACATATTTATATACTGATCATACAGATAAACCAGTTATTATATTATTATACTCATTGTGTTAAACAGATGGGATAAATCTTTTACCAACATTTAAGTATCAGTTATAACGTCTGCAGGTATTTCCTCACTGATCATAATGTGTCTGTTACTTTGCAGAATGAATAACTTGAGAAAAAAACTGAAACACTTAGATGCTTGAATAAAAACACATCTAATGGTTGAATGAAGCTGTGATTTCTTTTATTTAAGCCTCCAGAGAAAATTGCATCAAATAAAATTCAATGTTGAACAACAGAATATATCACAGTCAGTAAAACCAATAGAGCTTTTACAGTGATTGAAATGTTTAACATTTAAGCAGAGATATTTAATGTGTTTCTTCATGCAAACTCAAGGCGGTAAACACAACCAGGAAAGTGTATTGATTTTATCACAGGTCTGTAAATCATTTAGTTTAATTTAGTTAACCCTCTAACATGTTTTTATCTGCCATAACAGCTCCTCTGATTGGTTGATAAATGATGATATTAATTTATTCCTGGTTTCCACCTGTAGAGAAAGTGAAGCATCAGTAAAAAATTAAGTTCCGCTGATCTCCTCTCAGTTTTGTGTGACAAATAAAATTAAAACATGAAGCTTAGTGGATTACATAATGATGGCAAACATAATCACTTTATTTTCTTTAATTTTCTTCTGCAAATCAGTCAGTGACAGTTGTGTAAAAGAATTAACTATTTAAATTGAATGTTTCTACAGTTTAATAATGAAGTTGTTGAATCTGAGCAAGAACAAAAACACTGCTGAAGCACTGATCCACAAAAACACAATTTTAGTGGCTGAACTAACACTATACTGCAGTGTAGTGATACTAATAAATTAGCTACAGTTACTTCACTTATATAAACACATGTAACCAAATCATAATTAATAGCACATAACCCTCTCAACTAATCAATATGTCCTGTGAGCGCCAACAGCCAACAGATTTCTACACTAACCTGTAAACTTTCAGAGGTCACAGACAGAGGACATGGGCTAATGTCCAGATTCAGTTTAATAAATCTGTATTTTCCTTAATGTTGAGGATTAGGGTTGGACTAAAAGACCTGCTGTCAGACACCAGCTGTGAAAAAGGTCATCAAACTGAGGAAGAAGTTGTTTCAGGTTTCTTTGGTTTCAGTCCTTGTATAAACAGAGTGAGAGTCTGTGTTCTCAGCAGGAAGTCTAACAGGTTCTCAGTGGGTGTCACAGAGTCAGTTTGTGGTTTTCATGAAGAGGATTGAAAATGGAGGTGTGGACATTGTCGGTGGGGTGGCCTCAGGATTGTATCTCTGTGGTTCTGTTGTTCATTGGACTGGGACAGTTTACAGCTGAGTGTGAAGCAGCAGGATGCAAATTAGCACCTCCCAGTCTGAGGGCCTGTTACTCAACTGGAAACTAGTGGACTGTTCCCTTCATATTGGGAGGGAGTCCCTGCCCCAAGTGAAGGAGTTCAGGGATCTCAGGGTGTGACAGAGGTGAGATCAACAGGTGGACAAGTGCAGAGTCAGCAGTAATGTGGAGTCTGTATCAGACAGAAGTGGTTCACAGGGAGCTGATCCTGAAGGTGAACCTCTGGATTCACCAATGGATCTCTGTTCCAGTCCTCACATGTGGTCCTGGTCTCTGGGTATTGACTGAAAGGTAGAGATAGTGGATCCAAGCAACTAAAGCGAGTTTCCTTGGCAGGTGGTCTGGACTCCTGAGACTGTACAGAGGTGTTCAACATCTTCTTAAATGAAAACACCACTGACCAGTGCATTGGTCAGAATGACATCATCTTGTTTCTTAGGGTTTACCAAAAATAAGTCCCAGCTGAGTGTAGGTTTCCTCATCCACTTCATTTGCCATCTTTTCCAGTTTCTGGACTTTTTTTGTGTCTCCTTTCGCCTTCATCTTCTCAATCAGGACACCTGGGTAGGCTTGATTGGAAGCTGTCTTAAAAGTCAGAGCATTCTGTTCCAGTTCAACAACATGCTGGTTGGCTTCTTCCACCCACTGCATCATCTCTACTTCCAGCTTTTCCTTCTCCTCCTGAAGGACTTTCAACAGGCTCGACAAATCCTTCACGTTTGATTCAAACGTCTTTTTAACTGTCCTCATCTTGGTGACAAACCTCTTGTTATCTTTAACATGATTTGATGTCGAAGACCCCCTGCGACAGTCAGTGCAGCAGTCATTACTCATGACTTTACATAATGAGGCATTCCAGGCGACTGTGCATCCTGGGTGGTGGCAGTTCTGTTTACAAACCTTACAGCGGGTAACTCCATCAAACTTAAACCAAGACCATCCACCACCATAATTTTCAAGCTCTGTGTATTCCTCTGGAACATTGTTTGTATTTGTTTTTCTCTAGTTCATTTTATCATTTTATTTTATTTATTTGATCTTTACCTGCTTCATTTCAGCTGCCTTGATTCTTTCTTGCAGGTTGTGGATGGAGGCTGTAAGTTGAATGCTGGAATTCAAAACTTCTACAGTTGTTTTCAGGGTTATAGGTCTGGTTTGTTCCAGGAACTATGAAAACTTGTGCATTCCCCTCATTGTTTGTCGCCATGCATTTTCTAAAGGTACCTCTGTGTCCTCATTTCTTGCTTTTCTCTGGCAGTTGTTGAACAGGAAGTGAACCGGCTGCTTCTTCTCATTTTGGCACATTTAATCTTTGCAGCTGAAATGGCCTGTAGAGCATTTTCGGGCGGCATCCCATCTGAGTGTGTGATGAGGCTACAATGTTCTTTTCCAGGCCATTTCCAAAGAGAGACAACACTGAATCAAAGATGTACTTCAGTTGGTCATTCAGTTGGTTCTCACTCACCTTCAGCACCAGACCCACTGCATTAATTTCATGAACTCCATCCTCTGAAGAAAACAAGTCTAATAATCTTTGTCTTACTGCAGCATCACACTGGGGCCCTCTCGTGTCTCCGTACCCAGGAGTATCAATGATGGTGAAAGAGAAGTTCAGAGTTTGACCTTCAAAGCCAAAGATCTTTGTAGCCCAGATGTAAAATGAACACAATAAGACAAGAGACAGAAGAGAGTGTATTTATCTTCTTGTTTTATTTGTCCATATCACCAAAGTTTGGAAACTCCCGCTGCATTTGGGTGCGCCGCTCCTGGTCCCACGTGGGGGAGGCCCTTCTGCCCAGCCAATCAGGCGTGGCGTGGGTCACGTTCAGCTCGTGAGGTGAAGTGCCAGCGCGCTCATCTCAGCTACCTGCTTCGCAGACAGAGAAAAGAGGAGAGAAACCCCAGTAAAACTGTGGAAAGAGGAAAAAGAAAGCCAGCGCACTTACCCACTCGAAGTCCGGAGCCGAGTGACCACACAAAGGAGACGAGTCACGTCGGTAAGACGAGTTGTTTATCTGGAGAAAAAAAGTGTGTTAGCACTTACCGTCGTCGTCCATGCTAATGCTAGCTGTGTGCCTAACAGGCTAACTACCTACCTTCCATCCGGAGAGCCGCTGCAGCTCCGACATCGGCGTGCTCGGCTTTGAAATACAGAGCAACGGTGAGAAACATTCCTTTAGCTGCTCTGATGCTATTTCTCTGTGGTTTCTCAGTGTGCTGAAAGAGAGCAGTGGTGATATTAAAGGTTATGAGAGTGAACTGAAGTAAATAATGGTGCAATATTTTGAACATGTGCATATTGTGTTTATTATTTTATGCCGATGTATGAAGGTAAAAGGGAGGTTTGTTTTATTTTCCTAAAGCCAATTTAAAAGGGAATGAAAGTAATTTGGTAGATCATATGATGAAAGTAAAATAATATTTTGTTTTATAATATGCAGGAATTTATTTCATTTCACTGTGAGTTTAAAGTTGCATAGAGGGTAATTTTTGGTATATATATATATATTTTTGGTATAGTGTTGGAGTAATTAAGCACACTTCTCTGATACCTCTAAAATAAACTCAATGTGTATTTTCTATGTATTTGCACATGATTTTGATATTGTATGACTTGGCTGGATGTATGTCTGCCTATGGGAGTCCCATGTTCTAGTCGACTGGAGTGGTCATTGTCACTTGAAGAAAGTGATGTGTTGGTATCCGTGAGGGAGGTTGATGTGGAATGATCTAAAGGAGAGAAGTCTAAAAGAAATAACAGAACTGTGACATGCCTGAAATGCAGCATTTGGTGCTTTCCCAGAAATCATCATCAAATCAAACCTGATCCCACATTTCCAAACTGTTTTTGCAATTAGATACAGATCTTTCTTTAAAATATTATTTTTGATAATGTAATTTGTTATAGTAGCCAAGGCAGAGACATGACATCTCAAATGATATTTGTGAAGCAGAAAAACCCTGAACATTGATTACAACTAATTACCTTCCTCTGAAATTCCATCTTGTGTTGTTGGACTTGGACCAGGATCAAGCTGTATCTCAAGAATGATGTTTTCCTCCAGTGTCTGAGCTGGGTAGTTAGGGTTAATAGATTTCATGTGATCAGTATCAGGTTACAAAAAATAACTACACTTTCAAATATGATAAGAAAATAATACAGTTAGATTATAAAGCAACACTTAAATCTTGAAAACACTGCTATTGTCAAGACATGAAATAGTATATAGACTTATGCCAGAGGTTCTTTTACCTGATTGGTTGATGATCATGTTCCAATGAATAAAGTAAGACACTCCCCACTTTTTACTGATGATGACTTAACCAAAATCTGATTTAACCAATATCAATGATTTATGGATGACAGAGAAATGTATCTACCTGCATCAGGAATTCTGTCATGTACTGTCAGGCATAAATCCGGACTGGCCTCTATCAGTTTAGAAAAGATGTCTTCCTCGACTAATGTGTTGGTTTCATCAAAAGCATCAAGTTCGGTAGCATCAGGAAGCCCAAACTTGTATTTGACTGTAAGATAACCATGAAAACAGATGCAAAATTGATACCCAAATTGAAAACCAAAATAGCCATCCTAAATACATAAATCCTTGTGTTTACTTGTTGTGAAGGCAACTTTGAGATGGCTACTCACCTTGAGCAATGAAATCCAAAAAGGTGAACCCCGACAGCAATCGGATGTACTTCCTGGTATTCTGGTACTTCGCCTTGAGCAACATTGCCACATCTTTAGACTGCACCTTGTAGAATATGTGGAGAAATGTGGCTGTTAAACAGACTTCATCAGGTTTTCATTTTTGAGACTGAGATGGACGAGTTGTGGTCCCTGGCCTGTAGCAGTGTTTCAGCCGCCACTCTGAGTTTGGGCCCGCCACAGTCTTTCACAGTAAAAAAAACAAACAAACTGCCGTCTCTCTCGCATGCAGTCACACCACACATGCACACACACACACACACACACACACAGATAGGCTATGGGTGCATGGAGAGGTCACGCTTGGCCGCTAGAAAACGGTAAATGCGATATATCACGCTAATTGTAGTGTTGAAATTACAGCCGAGTGAATGTTGTCCCTGCCTGATTAAACGGAGACGCCACCACCCCTCCCCCACATTGTTGCACAGTTTTACATTGGACCAAAAAAACTCACCATCAACGTTAACATGAATCCACCTCACCTTAATACATTTAAAAACAGTTATTTTATCGTAATACTTAATATTTGGCTGATACGTTGCCACTGGTTAACTTTTGTTTCAAGCAACCACTCCTTGCCAGCAAACGTGAATGAATTTAACTTTAATTAACAGCCTGCCTCAACCAGCGTCAATAACAACTCAGTTGTTTTACACCCCATGATTTTATCACAACTTCATACAGCGTTTACCATCCGGTAGACGTAAATATATTCGGTTCTTACCTTCTTTAAGCCGTGTAATGTTCATCCACTCAAGGTTTTTCTTTCCCGTCGAGTGAAAAAGGCGGGCTGCGCACGTCCAAACCGGATGTGATCAGCTCCGCCAGGAGTGAGTGCAACTCAGTCACAGGTGTAAACATTTAACTCGCAGAGCTTTATTATCACTATAAGTGTTAACACAACACCAAAACCAACACCCACCGACTCAAATTTATTAACACTGAAAAAACAACACTACAGATTTTGCTGTGTATGATGTGAACAAAAACCAGCTGAATTGCATAAGGAAGACTGATGTTTTGTGTTTACATAGCTTTGATTTTTGTTAAATAAATCAAACTCAGACACACTCTGGAGGAAACAGAGAAGCATCGTGTCTTCATTACTCCACTCTTCACCTGCTTTTACAGGAAACATGAAGTCCATCCATCTGTCTGTTCCTCCATTATATTCCTTCAGTCCAGAAGAGTCCACAGATAAAACAGGGTTTTTTATAAAGTATTGCAGGTTATGAAAATTGTCATGTGAAGTCTATCTCAGACTGTCGAGCTACTTGATTTGCAGCAATTCTCAGTGGGTATGTTTGTATTCTGCTCCAGACCAACTTGTGAAGGTGGATCGGGTCTACCATCTTCTTGTTCAGGATTGGACTCTGGCTCAAACTGATAAGGCAGAACCGAGGCTAACAGCTACAACCATTTGTTTACAGCAGCACATAGATGGAACATGTAGTTGCCATGGTAGTTGCCAGCAAGCTGACCAATTAGAGCACACGGACTGAATGGTCAGTCCGTGTGCTCTAATTATAAATGGCTAAAGTAAAAATGGCCATAATAGGTCCTCTTCAAGCACATTGAATGACCTCTGTCTATGATAATGTGCTACCCAAATAAATTTCCCTTGCCTTGCCTCTATATCAGCCATGCCGCTATATACCTCCAACAATATCAGAGTGATTTTAATTTAATGATCTGTCCCCATATACAAATCTATCTATCTATCTATCTGTTATTGTCTCATAATGTTCATGAAAATTATAAAAGCTTTGAGTCTGACTAGTTGACCTGAAATGCATGCTTGGAACTTGTCATAAGTCCAGAGCTTCCTGATAATAAATTAATGATGTGGTTTCACAGACTGACCTTGTTAATCTGGTTTAATGATTATGTAAATGAACTTACATTACCATGGAGATGGTTGATCCTGATTTCATCTCTGAGTGAAAAGAGAGAGAAAAAAGAAGTAAGAGTAAGTAAGTAAAATTAAGTTTTGCTTCAGTTGTTGACAGTTTGGAGTTTGTGTTCACTGCTGAGGTCATTTCTCACTGTTCAGTCTGATCTGTTCACACTTTCATAAAAATAAAATACATTCAATTAAAGTAAATGAAGTTATGAAAAAGCTTGTTCTCCTCCCTGGTTTAAGCTTAGGAGGAGTCTTTGTTTCAAATGTAAAGATGTATTTTTTAGTCCATACTGATGTTTTCTTGTTACTGCTGAATTTTTCATTATTGAATAAAACAAAATGTTAAACTGCAGGTCTCTGATTTTTCTTCTGTGATATTTAGTTTTACATTTATGAGTTTTACATCTAATCTAAAAATTGTCAAATAAAAACAAAGTGAAACCGTTTTCTTACCTGTTTGAGTGAATGAAATCTGGTGGAGCAGTGAGCAGACTGTTCTCTACTGGTCTCTACTGGACTGTCCTTATCTCTACTGGACTCTCCTGGTCCTGTTATGGGTCTGACTATGATAAACTTATACTAACATACTTTCACTTTTAATTTCCTCCATCAGGATTTGACATCACTCAGTTTTTCAGGTGTTCCTAATAATGTGCTCACTGGCCTATTAGCAAGTGCATGCAACTTTTGAATATTTGAGCTCTTACTAAATTCCTAAATATTTCTAACAGTGACACTGATTTGCCAACACTACTCACTGTTGTAGCAGAGCTATCTGTTTACCTCTGTCTGGGACATCTAACAGTACACTGATTAAAATGGATTAAAACCCACCAGCTAACTGACCTACAAATCAGTTTACCAAAGTAGAATTAACCAGAAGTTGGAATGGCCGGTTTTGTCCTTTCCAGCTAATCAGTGTGGTGCTGATGTTATTTGTGCAACATTTCTTATATGAAAGGTGCTATAAAAAATGGATAATCTGAAACAATTTTGTTTTAACATCTAGCTACAGCTAACAGGTATAACAATGACAACACTGAGCCTTTTTATTGAAGGTTGTGTTGTCTGTGAACCTTTCTGCAAATGCAAATGCCCTAGTTCTAAAAATCCCACAGTGATACCATATTATTAAGTACATATTGCTCTGTATCTGTTTATTAAGACAAATATCATCCAAGGGAAACTGTCAGCATTTAGAAGTTAATTCAAATAATAATTTAGATAAGTGTTGAATGTATTAAAAAAAAAAAAAAAAAGTGACCAAATTCCTTCCATGATGTGGATGTCACTAAATTGTAAAATACAAATAAATTTTAAGTCATTGTCTGTAAATGTTAGGAATCTTATGGATAATAAGAAATAATTTCTAATAAAATAGTAAAAAAAATTTAAAAATACATGACTAAAATTTGACTTAATATTGCAGAAATTTAATTCACAGTAATTAGACTAAAATGCTTTGGTTTTGGAATCACCATGGAATCTGTAAAAACTAGACAAAAACTAGCAATAATTAACAGACTAAAATATGACTGTTTTGAGTCAAAAGATTAACACTGACTCAAAATCAGTTGGCAAACACAACTGTTTCCAAATCAAAGCACATTTATTCATACAGCACTTTTCACAAACCATGTGTCATACAGGGTCTTAGAGATCAGACAGAGACATGAACAGCTGAATTCAAAATCAGATCAAAATATAGATCTCAGTTATAATCATACCCTCTACAGACTGAAGTCACAACATTTTCAAATGGCATAAAAAAAAGAAGAAAGTGTCTGGAAAAACATCTGCTACACATAATTGTGCTTTACCAATTAAAAAAAGTATAGCTTATATTATCCCTTGTAACACATATGAAAAGAAGGAAAAATCAACATCCTTTACTGTAAGAAGTCGATTTCCAAAATGATTCATTAATTCATGATTCATACACACACCCAGAAATGAGTAATGCTTTATTTTCATTATAATTGTTCTGTATAATTTCTTGAACATAAATATGTAAGTTGGAGATTACAGGTAAAATAAAGTGAGAGTATATATTTTGAACATGTTTTACTATGAAAATGAATGGTTTTCATAAGGTTCTGACCTTACCCTCTAAAGTGCCTTGAGATAATGCATATTATGATTTGGTGCTATATAAATAAAATTGAACTGAAATTAATTATCAGATGAAATTCCAGGATAATTCATCAACTAAGCTCATTTCTTAGATTTCACAAATTGCACATTTATTAAATTAAAAAAATGTAAATGGACCACCTCAGAGGTGAAGTCATTTTGATCAGATGTGGAGACGGAGGAGAAAATGTGTGATGTCGTTTCCCCTCCTTTCAGATGCATTCACCTCTACATGTTGTAACTCCTTCTACATGATCATTTCTCTCTACTGTCAGATGCCATAAACGCTGCACTGTTATATGTTTTAGTCCCATAGTGCCAGCATTATTCCTAACAAACCAATGCAGCAGGTCCAGAGGGCTGTGGGCTGGCAGGGACCTTCAGAGCCATTCAGGAGGTACTCTACCCGAGACCAGGACCCATTATTGGGCAAAGGTTCCACTCCCAGTGTCCAGCACATCACGTTGTAGACATCCACTGCACGAATTGGAGCCGCCCGAAGATTACGCTTGAAGTCTGGATAAAATAAGGCAAATAGAAGCAGATCAAAGTAATATCCTGATATAACAATTTACAATATTTAATTTCACCATAAACAAGAAACTGATAGAGCAGCAATACACATCTTTTCTCCTGCACACTTCACTGGCACAGTACAGACAGTGGAGAACAGGAGAGCAGAACATGATAAACCTGTTCTCTTCCTCTAAAATCAGTTCTGTTCTCAGAAATCATATGACCACACACACACAAACACACAAACACACATTTTACAGTAGCATCCTAGCATGTGACCTGAAGTCATAGCACATAATGAAACCAGTGGTGGAGCCTGTAATCTGTCCTGTGTTTCTGAACTGCTGCATCATTTGGTTTATGTATCTACAGTTTACTGCATAATAAAAAAGCTGAATTACATTTGTACATTGATCTGTGTTGAGTTGTTCTGCTTTATGACACACTGTTCAGGTTGTGAAACACATACTTTTCAAAGTAACCTCTGTCAGTGAGTCTATTGCAGTTCACAGTAATGGGACAATGATTAGCTCATCAAAAAAAACAAAGTAATGATCATGAACTCGTTGACTTTAATCTGAGTGAACTGAACTATGAACCTTGTGAAGTGTGAAGGTGCACAACCCTGGCTGTCTGTCTGATGTTAGTACTATTACAGGATGCACTTAAATGTGTATAATTTGTCATCTTATTGTATACCGCTTGAATCGGAGCCACCTGAAGATTATGCTTGAAGTCTGGATGAAATTAGGCAAACATGATCCGATCTACATCTCAAAGTAGTATCCTGATACATTTTACAATATTTAACTTCACCACAAACATGAGACTGACAGAGCAGCAATACTCATCATTTCTCCTGCACACTTCACTGGCACCGTACAGACAGTGGAGAACAGGGAACAGTGTGGCTGCTGAGAGACACTGTTAAGCAGGGTGTTGCTTGCTTGACAGATCACAGGTGTAAATAAATCTCCCAGATTTCACTATTAAAATATGACTTGTTTGTTACCAGGTCCTGTTGCCAAGAAAAAGCCTCTCATGTCAAGGAACTCGTTGTCGTAGCCATGCCAGCCGTTTTGCCAGGCTGAGGGTTCCCCAGAGTCATTCTTCCAGTACGGGAGGCTTGCCTTATTCTGGAGTCACAAACACACACACCCAAACACACACACACACACACACACACACCAGATTTCACAAAAGATAGAACAAAGTATTCGGTAAGCATTTATAGATCTTGAGGTAAGATTTGTCAAGAAAAACATATCAAGCTGAATGATGCCTGTGGAGTTCACTTGTACTTTTACTTTACGAGCTGGTCAGTGTGGTGATACATGTGAAATGTGATTTGTTACCTCGGTGATAAACCAGCCCGGCTCAGCCACCAGCGTCAGGGGTGAAACAAACTTCCCTCCTTTGTAATGGAAACGTTCAGGGATCTCCTGTCTCCCATACACACGCATGTTAGGGACCTGAGACAGTGTGGCATACACCTGGCATAACACACACGCACAAGCAGTGTTAATAGAATCATTTTAATTAAAAAGTAGCTTTACAGCACCTGTGACTCCTGCTGGTTGGTCAGACACCTGTGCCTTCACATGTCAAATCCTCCTCTACAAGTTCCTCTCTAGCAGTTTAAAACAGTCACTGCTGACAACACCCCAGAGTGTGTACTTCAGCTCACTTACACTACGACTCCCATTTACACTTCTTTCACTGCTTACATCACTGTTTGCATTCTTCCTCCCTTTCCCATCTTCCCACTCTTGATACTACTTCACCTGCTTCTTGATACAAATTCAAGCCAGCAATGCAGTTCAGCTGAGGAACCAACAATCCCACCACAATCTCTTCAGAAATTAAATGTAGGTTGTGACATCAGGTGACCAAAATTCACTGTCAGGACAATTTCTAATGCCAGCATCATTTTGAAGTAGAATATTGACGACAGCATGAACTGATATTTTATTGGTTCTATTGTAACCAAAACATCTCCCAAATGTCTCATGTCTTCTCTCTAAGACACTGAAATTCTAGTCATGAACAAGGCAAGTTTATATACATACAGTGCATCTGGAAAGTATTCACAGCGCTTCCCTTTTCCACATTTTGTTATGTTACAGCCTTATTCCAAAATAGATTGAATTCATTTTTTACCTCAAAATTCTACACACAATACCCCATAATGACAACGTGAAAAAGGTTTGTTTTAAATTTCTAATTTATTATTTATTTATTAAAAATAAAAAACAAAAATATAACATGTACATAAGTATTCACAGCCTTTGCTCAATACTTTGTTGAAGCAACTTTGGCAGCAATTACAGCCTCAAGTCTTTTTGAGTATGATGCTACAAGCTTGACACACCTATTTCTGGGCAGTTTCTCCCATTCTTCTTTGCAGTACCTCTCAAGCTCCATCAGGTTGGATGGGGAGCGTCGGTGCACAGCCATTTTCAGATCTCTCCAGAGATGTTCAATCAGGTTCAAGTCTGGGCTCTGGCTGGGCCACTCCAGGACATTCACAGAGTTGTCCTGAAGCCACTCCTTTGTTATCTTGGCTGTGTGCTGAGGGTCGTGGTCCTGTTGGAAGATGAACCTTTGCCCCAGTCTGAGGTCCAGAGCGCTCTGGAGCAGGTTATCATCAAGGATGTCTCTGTACATTGCTGCATTCATCTTTCCCTCGACCCTGACTAGTCTCTCAGTTCCTGCTGCCATAAAACATCCCCACAGCATGATGCTGCCACCACCATGCTTCACTGTAGGGGTGGTACTGGCCAGGTGATGAGTGGTGCCTGGTTTCCTCCGGACATGGTGCTTGGCATTCAGGCCAAAGAGATCAATCTTTGTTTCATCAGACCATGACGGGCTGTCATGTGGCTTTTACTGAGGAGTGGCTTCCGTCTGGCCACTCTACCATACAGGCCTGATTGGTGGAGTGCTGCAGAAATGGTTGTCCTTCTGGAACGTTCTCCTCTCTCCACAGATCAATGCTGGAGCACTGTCAGAGTGACCATCGGGTTCTTGGTCACCTCCCTGACTAAGGCCCTTCTGCCCCGATCGCTCAGATTGGCCAGGGGGCCAGCTCTGGGAAGAGTCCTGGTGGTTCCCAACTTCTTCCATTTACGGATGATGGAGGCCACTGTGCTCATTGGGACCTTCAATGCTGCAGAAATTTTACTGTTCCCTTCCCCAGATCTGTGAACATCTGAAGGATGATCAGTGGAAACAGGATGCACCTGAGCTCAATTTTGAGTGTCATGGCAAAGGCTGTGAATACTTATGTACATGTGATTTTTTTTGTTCTTTATTTTTAATATATTTTCAAAAATTTCAAGCAAACTTTTTTCACTTTGTCATTATGGGATATTGAGGTAAAAAATGATTTTTTTTAGAATAAGGCTGTAACACAACAAAATGTGGAAAAAGTGAAGTGCTGTGAATACTTTCCGGATGCACTGTGTGTATGTATATATATATATATATATATATATATATATATATATATATATATATATATATATATATATATATATATATATATATATAGCTACATTTCATAAACAGAGGTAAGGTGTAAGTGCTTTACACAAAAAATAAAAAAACAAAGAACAGAGCATAGACAAATAAAAAAGTTATATTAATGTTAATATTAATGCATAAAAAGAATAAAATCCATTAGAAGTCAGTGAGTTTAAAAGTCAAAAACTTTTCTTCTATGACTCATGGAGCCAAAACTAATTTTGCAATATTTGGAAACTGGATTTTCACACATGGTGGCGCCTTTAGGCACTATTATTGAGTAGGTGTGGCACTGAAGGATAGGGAAGCTCTTCACCAAGTTTCAGTGTTGTTGTAATTTCTGAGATATCTATCATGTTTTGTCGTGTTTTGCTTATTCCCCAAAGAAACCTTTTTTAAAAAATCATAAAATAATTCATATAAAATCAAACAAAACGAATGTGTAGGACTAGTAGGTAATTAGAGGAGTGAAGTCTATCGATATATGTGATAGTGAATCTGCAGCCTAGTTTTTCACCATATAGACTCAGCTCTCCAGCGCTGTTTTCTCTGGATTTTTACGGATGCAATATTTCTCCATGGTGCTTTTTGTTTATCAGGAGTTCATCCTAACATCCAAAACCCAACATCTGCTAAACATCTGCTAAATATAAAAATGTCAATTAGCCAACAGTGGATGGTTTGACCCAATTTTCATTAATTCATTCATTTTCCAGGGCATTACATTAATCAAGTCATGATGTAAGAAAGGGCACGGAGGTCTCTGCAACAGATCAGGAAAGAGAGGGTGTAATCTAGAAAAGTTCTTCAGACAGAAGATGGCTGGTTTGGTGATGTTTTTGATATGTGTGTCAAAATAGTTTGAGGTAATTGCAGGTCATCCAAGCATTGATACCATTTGAGCAGTCTGTCAGGTTGTATGGTGGCAGAGTGTTTGAGGGCTTCATGTGACTGTAGACTTGTGTTTCATCAGCATAGCAGTGGAAATCAAGGCCATGCCGATGAACCATGTGTCCAAGAGTAAAATATAAACAGTGACTGGTAATAATCCATGAACTGAGTCCTGGGGAACACCATGGGAAAGGGGGTATGTGGGAGAATACCTGTCTTCTAACTGTGAGGTAGGACTTGAGCCTGGAGCTGGCTTTCCCACAGTCTGCTCAAGGAGTTTGGCAGGAAGTAGGAAATTGGAGGTAGGTCTATAGTTGTTAAGGTTCTCCAGATCATTCCAGAGGACAGACAGGCATGATTTTATTAGAGGAGTGGGCATGAGATCAAGAGGATCAAGAGTAGTAGGTAGGCTTTGCCTTGTTTAGAGCTTCCTTACAGGTTCTAACATGAAAATATCATGTTAGAACCTGTAAGGAAGCTCTAAATATATGCACAGTTAACCCTGAGATGCTAGCAAATAATTTAAAGTATCTGAGAGGAGCACATTATGTTTAGAGACCAGGCCATCGGATGATGAGTTTATGTAATCATAATTGAGCTCAGTCTCCAACACATTAGAGCAGGATGTTCCTGTTTGTGATATTGGAAGAGGAATAAAGTTGATGTGAGAGGGCAGGGATACTAACATTGAAAAGGACAGCCTATAAATCCATGCTCTGTAGGTTGCAGGGAGAAATACCAGAAGAGCAGACATGGTCAAATATATGACCTCCAGAGTGTGGGGTAGTTGACAGGCTGAGAAAATTTGAGAGAATGTAGCAGGTTTATGAATTCTTAAGCAAACTAAATGAGTCCACATGTATGTTCAGGTGGAAGGTGCAGGGACACGTAGAACAGACAGATGTCAGTAGGTCAGACAGTTCACGAATGAAAACAGAGGATGTTGTGGGAGGATGATAAATAAGCAAAAGTAACAGAGGCTGTGAGGCACAGTTATGAGCTTATATGTTGAGCAATGCAGCAAGACCACTACCCCAACCAGATATGTGCATGGCTTGTCAACATACATTTACCCAGGGGGGGTACCTTGGTTTAGTGTTAAATATTCATTAGTTAGCTGCCAAGTTTCAGTCAGACACAAGAAGTCATACATGGAGTCACCCATGATGAGCAACAGGGAAGGATGAGGGGGCGGATGGGGATCTCCCATCCATGGAAAGATGATGTTATTTCCTTATTTGCAAATAATGCTCTTCTATATCAGAGTAATACCAGCAGCTCTGAACTCTATAGCAGTGTTTAGTTCTCTGTAGTCCTCTCAGGTTATAAAATTAATCCAGGAAAATTGAAAACTGTTGCTTTGCCTTTCAATAACCCCAAGAATATGTCGGAGAAGGGTCTCAGATCCTTTGGCATTTTTGTCACTCCTGATTTGAATAATTTGTTTCAGAGTCAATCCCCCCTAATTCAAAAATTACAAATGACTTCAAAAAGTGGACCTCTTTGCCGACTTTCTTCTTTGGAAGAATCAGTGTATATGTATGTCTGCATATGTGTATTTGTATTTGTCTTCTTTTTTCTTCTTTTTCTTATTTTTTGTTGTTTGTTTTTAAAAAATCAGTTAAAAAATTTTGTACCAGAGACACATGACATGAAATGGTCAGATTAGCTGATTCATCAGATTTAAATGAGAGACCTACTATTATTACAGACAGTGAACCAACCACAGACGCTCCACTGTCCTGCTGTTATTACAGACAGTGAACTAACCACAGACAATCCACTGTCCCACTGTTATTACAGGCAGTGAACTAACCACAGACGCTCCACTGTCCTGCTGTTATTACAGGCAGTGAACTAACCACAGACATTCCACTGTCCTGCTGTTATTACAGGCAGTGAACTAACCACAGATGTTCCACTGTCCCACTGTTATTACAGGCAGTGAACTAACCACACATGACATGAAATGGTCAGATTAGCTGATTCATCAGATTTAAATAAGAGACAGGGTAAGTTATCATACTCAACCCGGACCTTCAGCTGTGTTCTAAACACCTTATCAATTTCTCCATGAATCATTATGTAATCACTCTGTCTGACTCTGAACATGGTAGAGCAGAAAAGAAAGATTCTGGTCTCACCTCTTGGTACTTGTTATTTTTGGGCCACAGGCTGACCACTGGTCCTCTGTCCATCATCTTAACAATATCCGACATGTTGATGAACTTGTCCAGCTCTATGACTTTCTCCATCCACTGGATCTTTGTCATACCGTGGTCTGAAAATAGCACAATGTTCAGCTGGTTCACCATGTTCATCTCCTGCAAGAATATGAAACGCAGCAGAAACAGATGAAAACAAACTGCATCACAGGACAAGTGTCTCAGTGGCATCTGTAACTGTAAAAACAACAGTAGCGATATTACTAACTTTGATTTTGCTGTTGAGTGTCTGCATGGCACGATCCAGCTGTTGCACAGCTGATTTGACCTGATGAGAGTCTGGACCGAAGTGATGGCCCTCGACATCTATTTTCTCATAATATATGGCTGCCATGTCTGCTTGGCCTGACCTACACACACACACACACACACACACACACACATCACATAGTTACATTATTGTAAAATCATGTTGTCACTGTCACGTGAAAGCATGGATGCTTAAAATGTAAACCTTTTTGCTCTTGTGAGAACAAGACATGTTTGAGCTGTGCTGCTGAGCCTTATCTTTCTTTTTCGTCTAAAAATGCACTTACAAATTAAAGACAAATCAAAGCTATTTCACATGACAGCAGTAACATGATCTGATGAAATCAAAGCATGTAATTATTCTCACTTTTTTCAATGATATTAAATTCATTCTCTGCTACTGTAACTCAGTACAATCTCTCAATCAGCATCTTTCACCAGTCCTCCTGAAATGTTGAAGAGACAAAACAGCTCCTTTACAGCAGCTATTAAACTGAAACTGTCATGACTAATAAGTGAAACTATTACTTTGTGAGCAGAGAATTACAGCTCACATGAAGAAACTACAAACGTGACAGTGTGGGTATTTCCATTACTGTAACGTGGCTTCTTCCATATCCATAAAAGCAACACTGCTCAGATCTATTGTCATTTTTTCAACTTTGCACTCGTAATCTATTGTCTACAAACACTCCGCCTTCCCAGCTATTACAGACATATGAACTAACCACAGACGCTCCACTGTCCCACTGTTAATACAGACAGTAAACTAACCACAGACGCTCCACTGTCCCACTGTTAATACAGACAGTAAACTAATCACAGATGATCCACTGTCCCACTGTTAATACAGACAAGGTCTGCTTTATGCTGTTGGCCATTTATCACTCATTACTCACAACCTGAAAACTCATCTACATGCAGTGGCTAAAGGAAAGACATGACAGGTGCAGGTTACTGTGTTGTTACCTCAGGACGCCGAGAGCCTTCACTATCGAGTCTGTGAGGTTTTTCTCCGATGGGTTGTAGACATATTCTTCACAGAAAGACGGACGAACACCCAGAATCTCTACCTCGCAGCCTGAAGACACACACACACGCACACACACACACACACACACACACACGTAAAATTACTGCATCATTTACCGACAGTTATATCTGTAAACATGTGTCCTAAAATTTGTTCAGATCTCAATCTCAGTTACAATAATGAAAAAACACAATCTATTGTAACTAATAACACAAATCATTATGTCGTTCTTGTCCCTGTTTAAAACATCATTCAAACATCCACAGTGTAGCTGGAAACAGTGTGTGAAACCCTCGACTAATGACATGAACAGGAGCTAACTGGAGTCAGGAGTTATCAGACCAGAGGTCTGTGCTAAAACAGGATCTGAGGTTGGTTCACGGTGTTCACTTGTTGCTGTGGTAAATCACCATGGTAACTGATGCTGATCTCCTAACCTCCTCTTGGGCAGGTTAACTTCAGAGAATCAGATCAAAACCTCACACCTGGTCAATTACTGACCAATCTGATACCTGGAAAACCAGAGTCATAATTCCTACAGGATCTAGACAGGGACAAAAGAGTTTACAATTAAGTGACAGATAATTACGAGCAGTTAACACTGTGTCCAGAGCTTCTAACAAACAGAGGAGAGTTTATCACACTAAATAACTGTATTATAACTATTATAACTTCATTTGAATTGAACAAGGATTCTTTGATTATAAAACAGATAATATCAAAAGTGTAAAATTTAAAGATTTAGATGAAGGCAGTGGAGAACAGAGCAGTCTTTAGCTCCTTTTTAAAGCCAGTTATGATTTGGGCAGATTTGATCTGATCCACTGGGAGCTGGTTCCAGCAGGGGGCAGCATAGTGGCTGAAAGCTATTTCACCCTGTTCAGTTTTAACTCCAGGCTCCACTAACTGATCAGCTCCTGCAGATCTTAAAGACCTATTAGGCTCATATACACTGAGCATTTCAGAGATACATTTAGGGCCCAGACCATTGAGTGACTTGTAGACAATAAGTAAAACTTTGACTCCAATTCTGTGCCTGACCTGAAGCCAGTGCAAAGACTTGAGAACTGGAGTAATGCTCTCTTTTTCTTAGTTTCAGTCAGAGCCACAACAGCAGTATCTGAATAAACTGTAGCTGTGTAATGGTCTTATTTAGAAAACCAGGGAGGAGAGCTTTGCAGTAGTCGACTCTGGAGGATATAAAGGCATAAATACATTTCTTTAGGTCTTGTTTAGACACAAGGTCTCTGACCCTAACTGTGTTGTTGAGATGCAAAAATGCAGATTTTGTTATAGCTTTGATGTGGTCACTGAAACCAAGATCCCCATACATCAAATTCACTGAGATTTTTGGTAGAAGTCTAGACTCCAGGTAGGCACTAATTTGTGTAACAGGTCTGGGTCGGGTATAGACAAAGATGACTCATAGTTGCCACAGGAAATGCCACAGTAAAAAAAATAAAAACATAAAAATTCAGTAAGTAAGTAAGATTCACAAATACTAAACAAAATAAATAAATTATATATTAAATTCACAAATACAATTTTGAAACAAAAATTAACAAAGTGCATTTTTCTAACTGTTACAGTTGCTGCCTTCCTTCTTTGTTTCCAAACAGAACTACCTCAGTTTTGTCGATATTTAATTGAAGGCAGTTTCGTTGCATCCAGGTATTCACCTTTCAAGGCACAGCCACAAAGAGTCTATGGGACTAAAATCATTTGGTGAGAGAGCTAAATTAATCTGGTTTGCAGCTTGTTGTCTATAATAAGCCACCCTGTGCTCTTAGATCCCTGTGGGACTCTGTGGGCCATCATGGTTTGCACTGATTCATGAGTAGCAACAGAGCCAAAACAATCCCTGCCTTCTAAGTAGGTCATCTCACAGTATCTCAAGCTGCACCAAGATCTGATAAGACCACAACAGATATTTTACCTGAGTCATCTTAGCCATTTATGTTCAAGTAGACTTCAAGAGTTTTACCATCAATGGCAGTAAATTGAGCCATAGGTACTGTATTTTTTCTTTGTGTTATTATCAGTTTTATTAAGACACTGCTCCACTGGGTGGAGCTAATCCTTTCTTTAATGTTTTCAATTTTCTGATGGAAAAAAGAGGCAATCTCTTGATACTTTTTAGACGATACAAGTTCCTGAGGTAACTGTGTTGGGGGATTTATTCATCTATCCACAGCTGCAGATAGAGCATGAGTGTTGTTAATATTCCCATTAATGATATTAATAAGACTGTCCAGCCCTGTATAACTTTATTATAGTTATTCAGAGTCTCTCTTTAAAAATGGCACAGTCAATTTGAAGGTTTTTACCCATTTACACTCAGCCTTCCTGCATTCTCTCTTTTGATTTGCTCCTGCTTTCCCCATGGTGCTTTATGTTTACCAGAGGTCATTTGAACTGTGACAGGTGCAACAGCATTAAGGACTCTGAGAGTTTTAGAGTTAAACTGACTAAGCTGGTCACCCACAGACTCTATAACTGCCGTTATACTTGATGTCATAACTATTGCTTCCTTTAGCAGAGTGCTGGTATTCTCATTAATGTACCTCTTACTGACCGTTTTAGATCTGGTCTGGGTGAGTGGCGTGACCAGCCCATCAAAGAAAACATAGAAATGATCAGAGAGAGCCAAGTCAATAACATTCACAGGAGGAATATTGGGACCCCTGCTGATGACCAAGTCCAGTGTGTGACCTTGAATGAGTTGGTCCAATTACATGCTGTACCAGATTAGAACAATTATCCACACACTGATAAATATATTTAATGATTAGAAATTAACATTTCAGTCAGACTGAACATCACACATCAACTACTTCTCTCCACAAACAGTCTGACCTCTGTTTGATCTGGATCACATGTTCATGTTCATCATCAGACAGAAGAGAGAAACACTCTAGACTCCAATAATTGGAAATTATTTTGTGTTTCTTTTTATTCTAGTCATGGGATCACTAATAACTGAATGCACTGGCAGTTGTTAACCAGCTTCACGGTACTGTTTATCAGGACAGACAATGTTGGGTTCAGTTGAGCCAGATAACAAAAAGATATCCTGGTGGTTGCTGAACTTGCTTCACAGGCCTGAGGAGTTCAGTCAGTGAGACTAGACTGGAGGTGTAGGTTAGAGACTTAGATGAAGATCAGATCATTTTATGACCAGTTAATGTAGAAAAGCAGCTCATTCAGAGGTTCACTAACTTCTTCTCACCCCAACTTTAACTTTGTGCTCAGACTTTCTTCTCACTGACACTCATACTACATTTTTTGGCTGTGGAAAAACACTGAAGTATAATGACCTTTTCTCAAGATGGCAACATTTTATTAATGGGGGAAATGGAGGAAAGCAGGCATCAGAGTCCTGGAGGATAAACTGTAAACAGGAGAAATATATTTTTACCGTATAAGAGTGATAAATGCTTCAGATGAAGGTCTACCTGTAACACACTTCGTTAACAGGAGACAACATTGTGGGTGGAGAGCAGCAGCGAGCAGACAAACATATGACAGATGCAACAAGGTGGCAGAAAGATACGAATGACAACTTCCAGTCAAGACTTTCAAAATAAAATCAGAGTAGAAATAGGATGCAGAGATTTATGAGTTGGGCCTTTAGCCTTGAGTTGAAGTGACAGGCAACCACATGCACAACTTATCATGTGATCACATGACTTCAACTTTATCTGTAGGGAAGGTCACGATTCAGATCATGGATTGGGATTCTCCCCAAAAAGACTCTCATATAATCTTTTGCCCAGATCGCCCACCCCAGTATAAATGTTCAGCTGACAATTATTTAAAATTATTTCCAGCTAATGGTAACCATGAGAAGGTTAGTATTAGCTGGAAACAGTGGAGTTTCTCAACTAATAACCTGTTGAGATGTTGAAAAAATACTCCGTATAGTCTGTAGGTGGACCATCCAAATACAGTGCAACCGTCTACAAACACAGTTGAACTTGCTGTTAGTGTTGCGTGTAACACAGGAGGAACAGAGCAGCAGCATCAGCACTACATCTGTGAGTGTTAGAGACGTGTGCACTCACCAGGCCAGTAGTACATGAAAACCTTCTTTCCAAGTTTCTGCAGGGTGACCCATAACGGCTCTGATCCATCCCACCAAAGAGGCAGCCGGCTGTCCGGATTGGTCCCGATCAGGAACTCCTTCTCAGAGGCTTCATCCCACATGTAGTTTCCAGTCATCTGATGAGTGTCACAGTGACGGCCTGACACAAACCAACAGAGGTAACAACAAATAGCAAAGT
Source organism: Trachinotus anak (assembly GCF_046630095.1). Classification (NCBI taxonomy): domain Eukaryota; kingdom Metazoa; phylum Chordata; class Actinopteri; order Carangiformes; family Carangidae; genus Trachinotus; species Trachinotus anak. Next base: position 28,152,712 of record NW_027273872.1, read on the forward strand.
CTGAGTATGCAAAGCTTCATGCTGATCACCGTTGTCCAAAACCATTAAAAACACAACAGTGAGCCACTCTGTTGTATTTTTAATGGAACACACACATTGTAGTTTTTTAAAGGATATTTTTTATGAATGAAACTATATATAGTTGAGGTGTTTTTAAAGATTTACAGCTCCAGTGTGAACCAGTGAGCTGACAGATGAGAGCTGAAAGCCACAGATGGGTCCTTAGCTGAGACAGACTGGCACACTGCTCCTGATTTAAAGTACAATCAGGTGAACGCAAAAGAGGACCAGCACCAAGCAGGACTGGGTGGCTTGGGGATCAGTGTGTGTGTGCTGGATCAGTGTGTGTGTGTGCATGTGTGCGTCTGTGTCTCCAGCCAGTGATCCTTTCAAAAGGAAAATGTGCTCCATCAAAACACACACATCAGCACATCATCAGGAGGCAGGCTGCAAAGCTCACACCCCATTGGCCAGGATGGGCTGTTGTTTTTAGGGCTTAGTAAAATAGGGGACTGCAACACACACACACACACACACACACACACACACACACACACACACACACACACACACACACACACATACTTGTACTTCTATCTTTGTGAGGACACTCATTGACATAATGCATTCCCTAGCCCCTTACTCTAACCTTAACCATCACAACTAAGTGCCTAACCCTGACCCTGACCCTAACCTTAACCTAAAGCTAATTCTAACCATAACTCTAAAACCAAGTCTTAACCCTCAAAATGTGATTTGAAGGTGTCTCAAAAAGTGAGGACCGTCCAGAATGTCCGCACTTTCCCAAAATGTCCTCACTCTGTTAGTAAAATACTTTTTTTGGTCCTTACTATGTAGCAAGTACAAGTACACACACACACACACACACACACACACACACACACACACACACACACAGCCACCAACCAGTGAAAACATCAAATGCCACAGAGTCATCCTCAGTCTTGAAGTTATCAAAGTTGTCAGACTCTATACTTGTGTGTTGTCCCTCTTCTTCCATGACAGACTTTTAAAAACACAAAAAATCAATATATATAATAATATTAATATATCCTCATCTTTCTATTCACCTTAAATTACCTGTTTTGATTATAAATGGCACATCGGATGAGAATGATTTTGCATAATTTGGGATTTTCTGAATCCATCAGGGGCAGACTTCACTGAGCTGCTGGCGCCACTTCAGTCGTGTTGATAACATGAACCTTGGGATATCTAAATCTAGATGCATACAGTAGCATCCTAGCATGTGACCTGAAGTCATAGCACATAATGAAACCAGTGGTGGAGCCTGTAATCTGTCCTGTGTTTCTGAACTGCTGCATCATTTGGTTTATGTATCTACAGTTTACTGCATAATAAAAAAGCTGAATTACATTTGTACATTGATCTGTGTTGAGTTGTTCTGCTTTATGACACACTGTTCAGGTTGTGAAACACATACTTTTCAAAGTAACCTCTGTCAGTGAGTCTATTGCAGTTCACAGTAATGGGACAATGATTAGCTCATCAAAAAAAACAAAGTAATGATCATGAACTCGTTGACTTTAATCTGAGTGAACTGAACTATGAACCTTGTGAAGTGTGAACGTGCACAACCCTGGCTGTCTGGTTGATGTTTGTGCAGCAGTGCTTCCTGCAGGGCTGGTGTCGTTCACATGTGATCTAATCACAGTAAACACAGTTAGCTTTATCTGTCTCACTGCCTGCAGATGCAGCAGGGATTTCACGAACTGAAGGAGGTTTTCATATAGTTTAAAGCAGCTATGGAAAACATATATTTATTTTTCACAGTGATGTGTGGTTTCTTATTTTTATATATCCATTTAAACATATCCAGTAGTTGTAGGAGTTTAATTCCAATTATTTTTTACCCTTTTCAGCATTATTCCATAAAAACAACACATTTTCTCCAAGAATTTACTTTCACCTTGTGAAAAAATAAAACCCTGAGAGTTTAAGTTATTTATAACTTGTGTTATTTTCCAATTCTGAAAGCTAATTATATTCAACAGGAGTTCAAAGAAATTCAGATTTGATGAGCAGACAGTGTCCAGTGTCCCAATCTGTATGGTTTCCCATCAAGTTTGTGTTATTGAAAGTGTTGAAATGCATCTGGGACATTTATAAAACCACATAGGATCCAGACAAAAAGTGGACGTACACACAAAAGTAATCAGATTTATAAACCTGATGGTCAAATTCCTGATGTGGTTCCTGTGGAGATGGAGGCAGTGGCACAGACTGAGAGGCTGACAGCTGCAACAGGACATGTGGTCACATGGAGGTGGACCGACCAGCAGAGTTACAGACCCACCGAAGCTCATCTATTTGCCAAGCATCTATAGGCTACTGACACGTACACAGCTGATGACATCAGACACTGAATACCTAAAGGTATATTCCCGCCTCATGGTTGTATGCCTTCGCCAACCAGTCAAATTGCAGGAAATATGGTCACAACCTCCGTGTTCTCAAAACACAGTATTGAATAATGGCCAAAGGTGTTTTTGCAGAACAAATACACAGTGAAGTTGACCTTCAACCTTTTGCGCATGAGACTTCCTGCCACCTGCCACATCCTGGATCATCCTCAAATTTCAACAGCTGCACTGGCTCCAAACTGACCAGGAGTGACAGTAGCTACAGTCCAGCCCTCTCCTCTGTGCTCTCGGGGGTGGGGGGCTGTTAAAGACTGAGCTCAACTGGATTTTTAGTTGGTTTATATAGTATATATATATATAACCATACTAGTTTACACCATGGCAGATTACCTGACCATGGTGACTGACATCATACACAGAACCACCTTGACTCGGTGAACACAGCCTGGGCGTTGAGACAGGGCCATACAAAACAACCACGGCTCTCCAAAGAGGAGCGCTTCTACCAGCTGTGTAACAAAGACAGCGCTAACAGTTTCGCTAATGCTAACTGCTTGGCTGATGAACAGAGTTGAGAGAGAGCTCCACGTTCTGACACGTCCAGCCAGTCTGGACAAACATCCTCAATCTGACCACATGACAAACTAAGATTGCCTGAACCATCTCACCTGGAGCTGGGGACAGATCACTGTCAGCTGTTCATCACTTCCTCATCAGTGGACATCTATATTAGCCTCCAACAGGCGCTGCCTATGAATCTGTTGTGATGTTGCTGTGGTTGTTGCTCAGGCCTTGTGAGTAGGATTCTTTCATGACCTTGCTGACTGATTGTGTGGTTCTGTAAGGCAAGCAACTTTACTGATGTAGAGGAAGTGTTGTAGTGGTTCTCTGCCTTTTTTTAAATCCTGTTCTCTCATGTTTTGTGGACAGTCAGGGGGGTTAGAGTTTGTCTTTTTGTTTGACTATGAAGGTTAACCTGAGTTTTATTTCCTAGATAGCGTGGGGAGTTTTGTGAGTTTTATTTTGGCCTTGGAGACCCTGATGCTTTTTGCTTCCCTTCCATCCCATGTTAGTTTTGTTGCATTTTGCTACATGTGTCACTGCTACACTCGCTAAGTTCTTTGTTGTTGTGGTTTGTTAGAGTAAACTTGTGAACTTTATGTTCCCCTGCACATTTTCCTAAAAGGGGTCGTAATACCTGCCATACTCTGAGGAACAGTGGCTAAAGTGAACTGAAGCATTAACATGTCTTGTTGGTAATACCTTTACAGGTACTTTTTCCCTGTTGATGCTGCCTGTGAATATGATCATGTCAATTAAAAAGCCCCATTGATTTTCAGTTTGAAAGTAGTTCTGGCTCACTAGCACAAGCACAAATGTCCCTGCTGGTTTGAATGTTTATGATGAAGTGGATCTAAAAGTAACATGTGATATGAGGTGTACATGTGTGAGAGGCTTCATTATACGTACAATGAATACGCCTCTTTCAGGCCCTGTTTTCTGTGAGCACAAGAGTTAAACATGTGCTGAAAGCTGAAGTTGGGTTTCTCTGGTCGTACATGCGAACAGGAAGTCTGCCTAGAGAACTGGGGAAAAAATGAAGGCACTGTGCTGCTCTGTGTGCAGCCACTAATGACATGTTCAGTGATGATTATGCCTCGTCAGCATTCTGCATGATCGGTCACAAGGAAGACAGTATCATCCAGCACAATCAGTGTCACCTCCATTCACAGTCTAACTATGAGTCAGTAGCTTCAGTTCTCCCTCTGCTCAGCTCTTCTTTTGTGCCTCTCTCTCTCTCTCTCTCTCTCTCTCTCTCTCTCTCTCTGGAGGCTCACTGATGGGGGTGGGAATCCTTGGTAATCTAACAATTTGATTTTCATTCTTCTCCTGATTCGGGTTTGAATCAGAGAAAATAAAAACTGTGATTCTAATGTGAATGAATGTTTTCACTCACACCTGCTGACTGACTTGTGTAATACTGGCAAAGTGTATACAGTGCTGAACATCACGGAGAACCGAGTGTAGTGTAGTTTAACAAGACAGTAAAGCCCAAAAACAGAATTACAATGAATTAATAAATCCATAAATGCACTAAATTACAAAATAATTATTAAATAAGTTAAGACATATCTAAATAAAAATTATTAATACATTGAATTAACAGTTCAGATCTTTTTAGAGCATTTTAAAGGGCAGCTGCCTTTTCCATTTCCCTTTTGCTTTTTCATTTAGCATCAGTAGCAGATACTGATATGGACGATATGTTCAGCCGCCCAGGGCAGCATCTTGTGAGAGGGCGGCACAAGCGCTTGAAAAAAAACAAATAAAAAAACAAAATAGGTTCACCTGTGGCCCTTAGGACTCCCTACTGGAGCGGGGGATCCATCTAATCTAATCTAACACTATGAACTGCTTCCAGATAAAGCACATTTCATTCCTAATATTGTGAATACAGGCCTATAGTTTCACATACATGTTATTTGTCTGGGTTGTGTGAATCGTTAAAAAACAATACAAAACAAATCTGCACATGAAGGTGAATTGGTTTCGTCTTGACTCTTGGGTGACGGCGTGTTGGCAAAGTGCAATATTGCAATAATTACATTCTCTTAAGTGTGTTATTCTATTTGTGTGATTAAGAAATTTCATTCTGTTTTATTTTATTATACTAGTTACTATTTCTATTCTTGTTACTTTTCGTATTTATGATTGTGTACATTTTTTTGGTATTATAACTGTACATGTTGTTATGTCTGTGTGGTTCTCCAAGTTCTCATGTTGTCATGGTTTTCATAGTAAAAGCTGTTGTATCCTCATACACACAGTTTGTCACATGATGCCAAACGTATGTATATTATGTTCATATGACGTTCATCGTGATGCTAGCATCAGCCAAGCTGTTAGCATTAGCTAAGCTGTCACCACCAATCTGAATAAGCTAACTGTGGCTCTCTGAGCCTTGCTGTCATTTCATGAAGCATTAATGTTTAAAGATCAAACTCTGAGGTTATGGAACTGAAGCAGCTTCTGTTCAATCTTTTTACTTTAATTTACTTTGTTATTTTTAACTATGACAACTCAAACAAATAAGTAAATAAATAACAAATTAATAATCATAATAATAATCAGCTTTGAAACTGTGATAGGCTCAAGTCTCAGTTTATTGCACCTTCTTTTTGTACCCCAATTATTTTGTGCAGAACTTGATTTATACATTAAAAATATATACATATTGTTATGTATGTGTATTATCTACTATATTTTTAAAGGATTCATACACACACTAGTGTTAATACCTCAGTTTTGTATTTGTTAATTAACAGTTTTACATCTTTGTTTTTTTGCATCTGTTCTGATCTAAACATGCAAATTCCCCCGAGTTCAACAACCTTTGGTCTGGAAGCATCTTATTTTTCACTTTATACATTAATTGTGCAGTCCATTAAATCTCTAAATCTGAGAGCATGTGATATCACATCAAAATATGTTGATTGGTTCATGATAATCAACTCAACTGTTTATAATCCTTACAGCTCTTTTCTGTGGTTTAAACATTTGATTTGTGACTGTTTTGTATGTTTCCCCAAACTCCACACAGCAGGTAACAGATAACGTCATAAAGGACTTTGACACTTTTGTCTTGTGATTTATATGTGGTTTCCTACTTCTCCTACATCTTCATTATCCTCATTTGTATTGGTGAATATTGATGTTTAAATATCCAGATCTTATGAGTATAGTTTTATTTAAATTTAATGACGACTTATTAATATCAAGCCATAGTTTTAAAGTTTTCACTTCAGTGTCCACCATATCCATTTATTTTTGAGTATACCTGTTATCAATATTACTAAGCCAGGGGTGTGCATCCCCTCTAATGCCTTATATTACAAGTTTCCTCCTAATAATCTATGATCAATAGATTGCCTTTTGTAAATCTATGAATACCTCTACAGTATATTCCCTTTTTATGCCCACACACTGGTGACAGCCATGGCCAGAGGCATATTGTTCTCAGGTTGTCCGTCCGTCCATCCCATTCTCAGGAACACAATATCTCAGTATCCTAACGCTTTGATGGAACTTCTTCAAATTTGGTACAAACATTCACTTGAACTCAAGGATGAATTAATTAGATTTTGGTGGTCAAAGGTCAAACGTTAAGGTCAGTGTGACCTCACAAAATACTTTTTAGCCATTACTCTAGACTCAAACATCTCACAATGACTACCATCTCAGAAAATATTTGGCTCTCCAAGTAGCACCATTATGACCGGCATTAAAGTACAGAGGCGTAGGTCTATTTAACTACATACACACGTGGACAAAATTGTTGGTACCCTTCCGTTAAAGAAAGAAAAACCCATAATGGTCACTGAAATAACTTGACTTAACTGACAAAAAGAATAATACATTAAAAAACAGGATACACCTTAGTTTAACATGTCCCTATAGTCTAATTATTTTAAGTCTTTCCTAGGGGTACCATCATTTTTGTCCAGGCCAGTTTCATTAGTTTGTTTTTTAAAATGATTCTGTTGAACCACATTTCAAAAGCAATGTCTGATTTTCATTAGTTAATTTTCAGTAAATTTTTATGTATTATTCCTTTTGTCAATTTCAAGTTATTTCAGTGACCATTGTGGGTTTTCCTTTCTATAGCGGTAGTGTACCAACAATTTTGTCCACGTGTGTATATAGTTTACACAGGATACAATTTTAGTCCTTATACGAATATTATTTATTATTGACTGTCATCCACAGCCACAACTGTACTTGACTGAAACACCCATCAAGTGACAATATAACAACTGTACTGCATTTAAACACTCACAGCAAGTGACAATAATAACAACTGGACCAAACTGAAACTCTCAGTAAGTAAGGTTATAACAATTGTACTGCATTAAAACATTCACAGCAAAGGGGATGTCAACTGTACTGCATTGAGAATACTGCATTCAAACACACAGCAGGTGTGAATATTAATCAGCTCTATACCAATCAAAATACAAATGTTAAAATTTGGTGGTTATCAGAATCAGAATCAGAATCAGAATCAGAATCAGTTTTATTGCCAAGTATGCTTTCACATACAAGGAATTTTTTCTGGTGATTGGTGCAATTGATCAGCAACAGTGGGGCTCTCTAGCCTTGTTGATGAGGCTAATAGCAGATGGGAAGAAGCTATTTTTGTGGCGAGAGGTTTTGGTCCTGAAGGACCGCAGCCTCCTGCCAGAGGGGAGTGACTCAAAGAGTTTGTGTCCAGGGTGGGAGGAGTCAGCTACAATCTTCCCTGCACGCCTCAGAGTCCTTGAGGCGTACAGGTCCTGGAGGGACGGAAGATTGCAGCCAATCACCTTCTCAGCAGAGTGGATGATACGCTGCAGTCTGTTATTGTCCCTCTCCGTGGCAGCAGCGTACCAGATGGTGATGGAGGAGGTGAGGATGGACTCAATGATGGAGGTGTAGAAGTTCACCATCATAGTCCTTGGCAGGTTGAACTTCTTCAATTGCCTCAGGAAATACATCCTCTGCTGAGCTTTTTTGATGAGGGAGCTGATGTTTAGCTCCCATTTGAGATCCTGTGTGATGGTGGTTCCCAAGAAGCGAAAATGCTCCACGGTAGCCACGGGGGAGTCACACAGGGAGATGGGGGTGGGTGGGGCTGGGCTCTTCCTGAAGTCCACTATCATTTCCACTGTCTTCAGAGCGTTTAGCTCTAGGTTGTTCTGCTTGCACCAGGTCACCAGACGCTCAGTCTCCCACCTGTAGGCAGACTCATCGCCATCAGAGATGAGTCCAATGAGAGTGGTGTCGTCTGCAAACTTCAGGAGCTTGACAGACTGATGGCTGGAGGTGCAGGTGTTAGTGTACAGGGAGAAGAGCAGAGGAGAAAGAACGCAGCCTTGCGGGGATCCAGTGCTGATGGTCTGGGAGTCAGACACGTGCTTTCCTAGCTTCACGTGCTGCCTCCTGTCAGACAGGAAGTCGGTGATCCACCTGCAGGTGGAGTCAGCCACGCTCAGCTGGGAGAGCTTGTCCTGCAGCAGAGCCGGGATGATGGTGTTGAAGGCAGAGCTAAAGTCCACAAACAGGATCCTGGCATAGGTCCCTGAGGAGTCCAGGTGCTGGAGGATGAAGTGGAGAGCCATGTTGACGGCGTCGTCTACAGACCTGTTGGCTCTGTAGGCGAACTGCAGGGGGTCCAGGAGTGGGTCAGTGATGGATTTGAGATGGGACAGGACAAGACGCTCAAATGATTTCATGACCACAGAGGTCAGGGCAATGGGTCTATAGTCATTTAGTCCTGTGGGCCTTGGTTTTTTGGGGACAGGGATGATGGTGGAGGATTTGAAGCAGGCTGGCACGTGGCAGATCTCCAGTGAGGTGTTGAAGATGTCTGTGAACACTGGAGACAGCTGATCAGCACAGTGCTTCAGGGATGATGGAGAGACAGAGTCAGGACCGGCTGCTTTGCGGGGGTTCTGCTTCTTAAAAAGCCTGTTGACATCTCTCTCCAGGATAGAGAGAGACGTTCCTTTGGTAGGGGAGGAGGAGGGGGGTTCTGATGTGGCTCTGATGTGGAGGTTAGTGTCAGGCTTGTCCCACTGTCTTTCAAAGCGGCAGTAGAACTCATTCAGATCGTTGGCCAGACGGAAGTCATTAATGGAGTGGGGGGGTTTAGGTTTGTAGTTAGTGATCTGTCTGAGCCCTTTCCAGACAGAAGCAGAGTCATTGGCTGAGAACTGGAGCTGAAGTTTCTCAGAGTACAGTCGTTTAGCTTCTCTCACCGCTTTGCTAAACCTGTACTTGGACTCTTTAAACCTGTCCCTGTCCCCACTCCTGAAAGCTTCCTCCTTTTGCCTCCTGAGCTGACTGAGCTTAGCTGTGAACCAGGGTTTGTCATTGTTATAACTCACCCTGGTGCGTGATGGGATACAGCAGTCCTCACAGAAGCTGATGTATGACGTCACAGCCTCTGTGAACTCATCCAGACTGTTGGAAGCAGTCCTGAACACCTCCCAGTCAGTGCAGTCCAAACATGCCCGCAGATCCTCTATGGCTTCACTGCTCCACTGCTTCGATGTCCTCGCAACAGGTTTACACAGTTTTAGTTTCTGCCTGTATGTGGGAATCAGGTGGACCATGACATGGTCAGAGTGGCCCAGTGCAGCCCGGGGGACGGCGTGATAAGCACCACTGATTGTGGTGTAACAGTGGTCCAGAGTGTTCCCCTCTCTGGTCGGGCAATTAACAAACTGTCTATATTTGGGCAGTTCATGACTGAGGTTCCCTTTGTTAAAGTCACCAAGGACAATAACTACGGAGTCCGGGTTGGTCTGCTCCACACACAGTATCTGGTCGGCGAGCGCCCGCTGTGCCTCCTGCACGTTGGCCTGTGGTGGGATGTAAACACCGACCAGGATGATTGAGGTGAACTCACGGGGGGAGTAGAAGGGCCTGCAGTTTATGATGAAAGTCTCCAGGTCAGGAGAACAGTGCTGCAGGATCACTGTCACGTCTTTGCACCAGGAATTATTTATTGGAAACTTGGCCTACATGCCTATTGAGAAGTGTGCACATGGCTCTGTAAACACAGTCCTGCAATGTCTTGGTCACCTGAGGTCAGCTTCAGCCTCAGATTTGGTTCAGCATCCAACCTGCTTCTGTATTTAGTCTTTGTGAAGGTGAGTGAGGAGAAGCCTTTCTCGCACAGATATGTGGTCGCAAATGGAAGGAGAAAGCGCACAGCCTTGTCTGAAAATGCAGGGTATTCACTGCGTTGCTGTATCCAAAAGTCCAACAATGTCTGACTTGAAAGCAGATTTCAGTGTCTTGTTACAAGATAGTTCTATTAAACTTTCCTGCTCACCAACTGTGGAGTCCCTGGGCATGTCAGATGCTTCGATGCCGAACTGTTGTCTGAGAGACAAGGTGCGCAACGATGTTGTCACTGACTCCATCAGCAAGGGTCAGCTTGTCAGAGAGGAAACTCTCCAAACTCGGGAAAGCTGTAACATCATCTGTCTTTACCATGATTTCCAGTAACTTCATTTTTTTCAGCATTGCGTTGATTTTGTCCTGTACATCAAAAACACTGATGGAGAGTCCCTGTAGTCCCATATTCAGCTCGTTCAAATGAGAGAAAATGTCTGACAAGTATGTCAGCTGACTGAGCCACACAATGTCTTCAAAAACATTGGATAAGGGGAAGCTTTTGTCCTGGAAGAACATTTGCACCTCTCTGTGCAAGTCGAAAAGCCTCGAAAGCACCTTCCCTCTTGAAAGCCACCTTACTTCTGTATGGAGCAGAAGTTGGATATTTTCGCTGCCCATCTCATCACAGAGCACATGAAATAGGCGAGAATGCATTGGTCTGGCTTTTATGAAGTTCAAAGTTTTCACAGCTGAGTCTAGTACAGACTTAATTTCTTTGGGCATCTTCTTCACTGCGAGGGCCTCGCGATGGTGCTGCAGCAAGTCCATCGTATCTCTGGTGCCAACTCGCAGAGGAAGCTAAGCTATGATAGCTTAGCTTGTCAACCATTCAAGCTAATGCTCCACACAGTTAGGCTAGCCTAGTAAGCTTGTAGCCAATTGGCTGATATAAAAATGAATATACATTTTTTTCAAGACAGACAAAACCTAGTTTTAATTCAATTTCAACAATCTCATGGTTAAGGTTTTTTTTTATTATATATTCTTAAAATGATTATTTCATCTTAAAAAAAAAAACAAAAAAAACCTTGGAGACTCCCGGTATACTACTAGAGGGAGTCTGCATACCACCGGCACGCGTACCACAGTTTGAGAACCACTGCTCTAGACTTCACACAGCATATAACAAAATTTCACACAAATAGTTATTTGAGATGACTCTGAATAAACAGGGATTTAATCTGAAACTAGTTAGAGTCGCAGAGGAATACAGCCGTAAGGCCCTAATTCTGGTCTCAATTGCTCGGTTCCATCACTGCCATATGGTGGATCAGTTATGTCAAAAACCATATTGACGGTCACTTAAATTTTGTTTTTCTATTAAATGATCAAGTCTTTCTTTCAAGAATTGAGGAAAGAGAGGAATTGGTGTTCAGTTTTTAAAAAAAGTGCCTCTCTCCATGTTTGTATATGTCTTTGCTATTTTCATGTGATTGGGAAGTATGCCTGTTTGAAGTGACTGGGTACAGATATGAGTCAATGATTATATTCCTTAAAGTGATAGTTGTGGTTATTTGACGTGGGGTTGTGTGAGGTAGTTATGCATAGTCAGTGTGTTACCTGCAGTAGATTCAGATCAGCATGCTGCCAGTTAGGAGAGGCAGCAAAGAGCACTGGCTCACTAGCAGAGCGATGTGCTGCTGAGGACGGGGTCAGCAGAAAAAACATTTTACACATGGGGGATTTTTGGTTTTTGCTCTTCACAGCTCTTGCCCTCCTACATGACCTGTGAGCCATGTAAATATTTTGCAAATAGATGTGCATCTATATCGGCCAGTATGCCCAGCTAATTAACATTTTAAATTCAATGTTTAATCAATAGTCACTGAGAATTCATTACTCTCCTTCATTAGTCCAGAGTTGTAACTGAACCTTGACTGAAGGACTAGATCATTAAAATGATGTCTGGACTGGTCCCCACAGAAGCATTTAAAAACTCATCACACCAAACAGGGATTTTCATCAGGACATGACAAGTTTGTGCTTCAGAAAGATGGTGTTGATATTTCTACCAATCATCATCTACACCCTCCTTCATTATTGGATACACAGTTTTAGTTGCTAAATTACAGCTAATACCCACAGAGTAATCATTGAATTTAGTGGCAGTCTCGTTGGTTCTGGTTTTGCCTGAAAGTATCATTGTTCTGTTTGGTGCATTTGAGTCCAGTGTGTGTCGGACCTGTGACAGTGATGCATGCAGTGAGTATGACATTTATCTGTAATGAAACTGCATCAGGTTTTTTAGGGGAATAAAGAATAAAGAAAACGCCCACGGTACAAATAAGTTAATTTCCACCACTACACACTGTTTTTAATGTCACACACTTTTTCCTGCTGTGAGGAAGACTCTGTCCTGTCTCTCACCACTGAGCTAACACACAACTAGACTCCAGCCTATGTTGTCAGATGACATAATGATCCTCTGCCTCACAGTCTCAGGTTTCCACTGCATACACAGACACAGCTGTGTCAACAACTGGGAGACATTGTCTGTGTCCACTCAATTGATGCCCTCAAAGGGTCTCTCCAGTCCAGGCTGGACCAAAACTAGCTCATAATCATGAGTCATCTTTTAGGTATGACTGACTGTGCTAAGTTCACTGACCCAGCAACAGCCCTGCTACAGTCTTCTGTTCTGGGTCTAGAAAATGATGATCTGCTGTTGTCGTCAAATCCCATTTGTTCTCAGTCTGAATGCTACATACCTGTGGCCAGCAACAGTAAATCACAACCTGTTCTCTGTCTCCTCACTGTATAAGAAGTTTCCAGACTGATGAACTCAGCTTAGAAAACAAGCAGGAGAAGAAGCCGCCTCACTTACTGGAGCTGCAGATTCTGGTGCGAAGCAGCACCAAGCTCAACACAAGTGTCTCTGCTAGTTTCACATCGACACAGGGGTCGTACGCTTGCCCTCATCTGAGCACCAGTGGGCGTGTTGGTCTTAAAATGTGTGTCAGGTGCATTGCTATCTTGAGGAAGCTGAAAGCAACTGACCAACAAAAACCTGGTCTGAAGTCATTTTTGAAACTTACACCTGAAGCAGCAACCGTTAACCATAGAGCCCATTGTCTCACAGCCTCTATTGTATGAAAAATAATGTACTTACTGAACAATGAACTATCCCAGCTATATCCCAGCTGGGATAGCCTACAACTACACCACTCAGTTTTTTCAGGTGTTAATAATTCAACGTTTCTGTGTCTGAAATTAAAGCATCGAACAAATAAACAGTTGGAGACTGAACCAAGGAACCAATGAATCCTCTTGTTGAACTAAATTGAATCTAAATGTCTGACTCCTCCCTGCTGGAGGAATGAACTCCCTCCTGACCCACAAGTTCCCACGAATGTGCTGCACTTGTAGGTTGCTTTGCTTTCACCTTCTGTCCAGTTCATTGGGGGTTCAGGTCTGGAGAATGTGCTGGTCTTCATCATGTGAAGCCTCCATCTGGGTCAGTTCTTCTCACTCCTGTCTCAAACTGGCCCACAGGTCGTCTGTCAGCAGGTTATTATGACATATATAGTTATAGTTAGGTTTTGTTGCGAGGCAACATCTAGTGGTCGAGGTAATGACGACAGAGGGATGACAAAGAGAAAAGTGTGGTGACGTAGTTTATAGAGCAACAAAGTCCACATCAGGAGGAGGTTGGGGAATATGACCCAGGAGAGTAGTGTTCCTTTCCCATGTGAAAGGAGTTTATCAATGAGCCAAAATACCAAGAATCTGGAGATATCCTTTTTAGGTTCTTGCAAGAATCTGGAGTGTATCTGAGGCTTTTTACAATGATGTGATCACAGCATGTCCAGATTTCCTTTTCTTTAGCCAAAACCTGTTTTGCTGTGCTTGTGTGTTTTTTGGACTTTTCTGTGACCAGTTTCCTCCATGTGCTTCAGGTTCTGCCTCTTTGTCTGCCCACCCAGCTTTGTTTCTGTCTGCCTGCCTCCTGCGGATTTCCCTGATGTCCCCCAGAGGGATCTCCACTCTTCAGCCTCCCTCTCTGGACTTCTACCTGACAGCGCTGCTCTGCCTAAACTCTCCAACAAGCCACCGCTCCAATTCCCCCATCTCCACCCACAAGCAACCTGCCCCCAGACTTCTTCCCCTTCGCCAGCTGCCAAACTTCTCACCAGCAAAGATTCCCTCACGATTGTTAATAAAGATCTTTACCTGTTTTACCTCAGTTATTCATGTTCTGCTTTGTGGGTCCAAGCTAAAAACTTTCTAACCAACCTTATAAAGCCTGCCTGTTGTCTAAGGTTCATCTGTTCAGAAATATACAGACGGACTGAGATAAGCAGCCTTCACAGCTGAATGGACTGATCCTTCTCATTTATGTACTTTATTCATTGAAGACAGTAGCTGTCATACTATCTATTATTGTCCCCAAACATATCACAAAATACAGTCCACAGTACTATCACCATAACCAGCAACTGCCCTGAATTAAAATACAATAAAATTACTTCACATGATGATTGTTTTGGGTTTTATGAAACGTTTATGATGATTGACTGGAAAGGACTTTCATGTAATCTGTAATGTGTGTGTGATCATAATCATGGCCACAGCAGGTAGAGCTGGACAGACAAGTAGCCTGGTCCTCTGGTCCCACTGTGACCCTGTCTGTGTTTGCCCTGCAAAGCAAAACTGGTGATGGAGACAGGATCACTGTGTGGTGGTGATAATCCCAGTGATGACAGGTGTAAAAACTGTTGGTGTTTTACCACAGGGACATAAGGACGGCCAGGTAAATAATGCTCCATATTTAGCTCATGTTCCACTGTTACATGTCATCAGGGGAGTAAGGAGGGAAACACACACAGATGTTTGACCACTTCCACCCAAAGCCAAACTTCCAAACTTTTAGCTCGCTTACAATTAGTGATTGAAATAAAATGTAAAATGTAATCTTTGGGTGTTTGAAGTTCATTTGCTCTGGTTTGATTCAGTTGGTGAGTCTGTAAACTCCTGTAGGACTCCCTGCTGGGAGACGTTTGAGAAGGATGGAGCTGATGTTGAGGACGTACATGTTAACATCACGTCTGATCGTCCAGCTCAAATATTTTGCAACACGAATATTGACCCAAATGTGCAGCACGTGTTGTCAGATTCATTGAGATGTTTCCTAAATTTGTTTATATTTTGTCTATTTGCATGTGTTTCAGTGCATTGAGCTCTCACAGCCACCGAAGGAAAGAGGAACACATCAATTTCCTCATCTTCGAGACCACCATCCCTCTGACCAACCTCTGACCCACAAAGAAACATACTCTGACCCCATAAAGAAACAAACACACACTCTCCTGGCTCAGCTGCGCTGCTGTGCATCTACAGTAGACTGGCAGCTATTGTGATCATCATTTAGAGCACTTGTGACAGCATTTCTCACTATTTTCAGAATTTTTGCAAACAAAATCATCAAACGATCAATGGAGAAAATAATCAGCAGATTAATTCATGATACAAATAATCATTAGTTGCAGTTGGATACAAAATATGTCAAGAGAGCTTCAACATTTATGACCACAAAAACATTTTGTCTGTTTTCATACCTGTGAGTCACTGAAAATGATAATAATAAAAAACCAACTCATCCACTGACATCAGAATTGTCTGTTTAAAATCCTAACTTACACACACCTGTTCTCTTTATAGTTACCATATAGATAAACAGCCTGCAGGACAGTCATTCTTATCTTATCTAGTTACTCATTCAGTCAAGTCCAGCTTACAATCTAACAACCAGCAGATCATCTGCACAGAGCACAGTGTGCAGTAAATGCTACATGAGGACAGTGTCCACACAGATACTGTCCCTGCTGACTGTACTACAACAGGTTTGGTGTACGTCAGCCTCATAGTGTGATTAGTGTCTGATTAATGGACGTGTGCACTGACAGAATCTGTCCACAGACACACACACAGACAGACACACAGACAGACACAGACAGACACACAGACAGACACAGACAGACACACACACAGACACACACACAGACAGACACACAGACAGACACAGACAGACACACACACACACACACACACAAACACACATAGACACAGACACACACAGACACACACAGACACAGACAGACAGACAGACACACAGACAGACAGACACACAGACAGACAGACAGACACACAGACAGACACACAGACAGACACACAGACAGACAGACAGACAGACAGACAGACAGACAGACACACAGACAGACAGACAGACAGACAGCTACAGTCCTGGTCCAGGACCACATGAACAGGAGCTGTCAGACAGACAGACACACAGACACACACAGACAGACAGACAGACACACAGACACACAGACACAGACAGACAGACAGACAGACAGACAGACAGACAGACAGACACACAGACACAGACAGACAGACAGACACACAGACAGACACACAGACAGACAGACAGACAGACAGACAGACAGACAGACACACAGACACAGACAGACAGACACACAGACAGACAGACAGACAGACAGACAGACAGACACACAGACACAGACAGACAGACAGACAGACAGACAGACACACAGACAGACACACAGACACAGACAGACACACAGACAGACAGACAGACAGACACACAGACAGACACACAGACAGACACACAGACAGACAGACAGACAGACAGACAGACAGACAGACACACAGACACACAGACAGACAGACAGCTACAGTCCTGGTCCAGGACCACATGAACAGGAGCTGTCAGACAGACAGACACACAGACACACACAGACAGACAGACAGACACACAGACACACAGACACAGACAGACAGACAGACAGACAGACAGACAGACAGACACACAGACACAGACAGACAGACAGACACACAGACAGACAGACAGACAGACAGACACACAGACACAGACAGACAGACACACAGACAGACAGACAGACAGACAGACAGACACACAGACACAGACAGACAGACAGACAGACACACAGACAGACACACAGACACAGACAGACACACAGACAGACAGACAGACAGACACACAGACACAGACAGACAGACACACAGACAGACAGACACACAGACACAGACAGACAGACACACAGACACAGACAGACACACAGACAGACAGACAGACAGACAGACAGACAGACAGACACACAGACACAGACAGACACACAGACAGACAGACAGACTGCTACAGTCCTGGTCCAGGACCACATGAACAGGAGCTGTCACAGCTGCTGAGAGTGGGTGACTGGGCTGAGGCCCCTGACAGAGGAAGGCTTCCTCAGCTTCTTGCTCTTCAACCTCCAGTGTCTGACCCTGGAGTCAGCTCCACCCGCTCCACCCGCTCCACCTGTCCCTGAGGAGCTCTCCGCTCTCTACCAGCTGCTGGTCTACTGTGTTGTCGTGGGCTGGTGTGCGGGGGCCACGCAGGCTCCCGTGGATCAGTGTGGGTGTGGGCGGGGCGGGTTACCTGTCATCAGGGAGTAGTAGTTGGGGTAGGACAGGCTCGGGAAGTCCGGCGTCATGTAGTCCACCTTCACGCCGCTGCCCACGAGCTCGCCGAACCCGGGCAGCGCGTGCAGGTCGTCCACGTAGTCATAGCGGAAACCATCGAGGAGCAGCGCGAGCAGCGGGCCGGCCGCGAGGCCCCGCTGGCCCGCGCCCAGCAGCACGAGCAGCGCGAGGAAGCGCGGGGAGCGCGTGGGTGCCTGTCCCGGGGACATGGTTGTCTCGCCTCGTGCTGGCTGTGTGTGAGGGATGTTCCGGGGGGGGCGGGGTTAAAGTCTGTGTAAGGCCGTGAGTGACGCGCACACATGACACCCCCAAAAGGACAGGACCCCCCCCCCCACTCAGAGCGGACTCTCAAAGGCCCCCACAGACAGGATTCAGATACAGTAATGACAGGCAGAGCTACAACAACTGAGAACAACACAGAACAAAAATAGATGCACAAACTACAGGAAGATAAAACATGTGGAGGATGAGAAGACCAGTCTGTAAAAAGCCTTTTACAGCGAAGATCCGTGGGGGCCGGTCCACAGCCCCCCGCTCGGTCTGCTTTGCTTTTAAGAGCCTTTGGAACAGAAGAGCTGCAGTAGTGCTGCACTGTTATCTAATCAATCATGTTTTGAACATACAAACTATCTAAAGTATCTAATAACATCATGAATTCTACTGTCAAACACCTGCAATGGAACACAAGCAGAACACTTCCTAATCATGGAGTTTCAATTCATTATCAGGTGGAAATATTCAATCAACAGAAGGTAGCTGCACTCATGAGCTGCTTGCCACCCGTGGGCGGCGATCCTCAGCTGGTGCACGGTTTACTGCCGGACATGAACTAACATGATGCTGCAGCTGCATGACCTGCTGATCAGCTCCTAATGACTCCAGACCGACTCTGGTGGATCAGTTAGGATTAAATGAACAGCTTAACCTCTGGAAGCAGTTTGACTGGTACTTATCGGGTGTGGGAGGGGTTCATGTTGATGTATGGCTGAAGGGATTTTTGGACAGCCTGAATCACGTAGTCATAGACTACCAGAACATTTTGCTGCACTCATAATACTGCTAACATGCAGCAATTATTTGAAAGGCAATGAGACCAGTAATTAACAGTGAGATCAGTCCTGACTCATGTTGATGCTTTTAAGGTTGTCTTCTCATGTAGGAACTCACCAGTGACTTTTCACTGTTACATAATTGTGTTACTTAAGCATTGGAGAACTGTGTTGCTCTGGCACCATGGTCCTGACAGAACTGAGCAGAACCCATTTCCTCCTTGCACCATTTCTTGTGCTCTCGAATGTTTTGTGATCAGTTCTTGTGCAACACCACCACCTTCTGGCTCATTTCAGTGAGGATGATGGTGGCTCTTGTAGTATGTGATTAGTGACTGAATTTTGTCCATGTCTGCCAGACTCCCAGTCCAGTCTCTTTCTGTGTTTTTATCAAGAACCTCTCAAGCTGTTACATTCCATACTCAGTGCAGCCACAAGAAGCTGAAGTGCACCACTAACCTGGTCTAAATGGGATTAAAAGCATTCATGTTTCTTTCAGGTGATTTCAGAATTTCTGCATGTACTCTAAACACAAGGTACATATATTGTGAGTTAGCAAATTAAGTAGGCAGGGAAATTTCACCTGCAATCTGTTTTTTAGACTTTAGACTTTAGAAACTTTAGAAAGATTATCCTGGCAAACCATTTTTCCCCCTGTTCTGAAGTCATAAACAGGAGAGAAGAATTTGCTCAAAATGTTTTGTCTGACTTGTCCTGAAGGCTTCTGTATGAAAGGAACTGAATCCAGCAAAATGCAAATCCTATTTGACAGGTTAGGATTAACCCAATGTTACAGAGAGAGAGAAATTTCAGTATAGCTCATTTGGTAAAGACAAACTGTCTTTTGTGAAAATGTAGTATTGATTTGTTTTTTTTGCTTAGTCATAGCCCCAGATATGTTAATTACCCTTGTCATCCAGCATGTTGGCTGTGTTCAAGTGTGGTGTCAGATCTAACAATGATCAACAACAACCTCACCTTAAGATGCATTTAGTAGCTGCCCTTAAGCTCTTTGTCACACCACATGATCTTCTTCAACAGGCGTAACTGTAGATGTTTCCACCTTTTGAGCTGTTTAAAGTTCTCGTCCATGTTGACCTTAAAGTTGAGACGGAGAGCTCATGACTGACCTGGTAGACTAGAGGAGTTTAAGTATACTCCTAATTCTGAACCAATACAATACTGTATACGGCTTGAAGATCAGCCTGAGCAGGTTGGATGGTTATTCACATCAGTCATCACTGATCAGCCTGTTGGTCCATGTGTATGGGTAACAACATTCTGATCTGACAAACATGTGACTGGGATCAAAATGTTAGGGTTAGGGTCAAATACATTTGTGGCTCCGTATTAGTGCACATCAGTTACTCTTTTGTGATGCTGTTTTCCAAAAGTATTGGATGTATACGTAATGTTTGTATAATTACACTCCTTACTGTGAGCTGTAATTCTCTCTCCTATAGGACTGCTCAACCTTTTCTGTCTGTGACCCTTGTCAGTCTCAGGAATCCAGCAATTAATTAGTTGCCAATATGAATTAGTCTATGCTGGTGGAGCATAGTTTATTTCAAAAAGTATTTAAAAGAAAAAAAGGAAATAACATTTTTTGAAATCTCTGACAACCCCAGCTGAATATCAAGCAACCCCCCACAAGGTTCTACATTTTCCACCCCATGTCTGCATCGTAAACAGGATGCAGAGACATGGGGTGACCCTGTCTTAAGCTAGAGGGCAGGCTTTAACATGTTGCCAACAGTGAAGAGTTACAACCTGCAGTTCCTCTAATGACCACTAGAGTCTGGCTCCAAGTCAGTCAGTCAGTCAGTCAGTCCCCATAGACTCCCATGTTCAAATGTCCAACTTTACAGCAGAAATAGACATGGTTACAGGCTGGTACAGAAACTGTTTGGGTCTCTAGAGCTAATTTCCTCCTTCATGACAACTGTATGGCTGAATTTTATACAGAGGCGGGCAGTAACGAAGTACATTTACTTAAGTACTGTACTTAAGTACAGTTTTTGAGTATTTGTACTTTACTTGAGTTTATTTTTTTATAAATACTTTGACTTTCACTTCACTACATCTGAATGACAAATACCATACTTTTCACTTCACTACATTTCTGTTAAGACTCTCGTTACTCGTTACTTTCTCGGGTGTCCGCCCCAGGTGGGAGCCTATCACTAATCAGGGTGGCATCACGTATATGCGTGGGCTATAAATAAAAGTTCAACGTCATTTCCATTCTTTTCCTACTGCAAGATGGACGAAGATGGAGATGGTGGTGGATGCTCAGATGAGCAGGAACACCCATGGCCATACCTGAAGGGAATGTTCCAATTTACAGAGCTCATAAACGATTCTTATCGTTTCAAATGCCTCCTATGTTTGCCAAAAGTGAACTACATCACGTCATACAAAAATTCACCGTCGAACCTGCGGAAGCATATTCAGGTATGTAACTAGCCTAAATGTTTTGTTTGTGAACGTTTGCTATGTGGCAGTTCGGGTTGCTTATCATTGCCAGTGAAATGACAACTTCTTAACTCAACGAAACTTGTCTACAAACTTAAATAAGGCTATAAGGCTTAACGTGGCAGGGCAGTCATTTCGTTAGACATAGCCTACTGCAGGTTGGACTAGCTACCAAGCCAACGCACTGCATATTACTTTTATGCACTTCCATTTACGCTAATAACATGAATTTAATGTGATGCTCCAGGGGTCAGACAGAATGACTGAATAGTAGTGCTGGACGAAGTGTCTCATCATGACATTTCTCTTCTGTCGTTTCTATCGTGAAACCTAATTCTCATGAATTGTGGCTACGAACTCTGGCTGCCTACAGCCAACGGTCCAGCAAGTTGGCATAGCTCGTGTTAGCTCTGGCAGCTTTCCACACCATTCTTTAGAATGTCAAAACCACAAGGTCTGCACAGGTTAACTGTTTGTTGCCGTGTCTATACGACATTTATTTTAGTGTTGCAATACCAATCTGCAGAATATGTTAGAAAGTGGTCTAATATAACCTCGTGGGGCGTGTGCTCTCGACAATGCTATTTACTGAACAACTATCTAGCCTAAAATCCTGAGAAGTGAAATGGCAACGTGGAGTGGCCCGTTTGTGTTTAATATACGGTAGTAGTAGACTATATTTCTACATTAATCCGTGGTTTAGTAATATGGTATTTATTTTAAGTCACTGTTCTCATGCAATAATCCCTGGCTGCGGGCTGTTGTCATATTTGTCTGATGAAACGAAAGCGGGAAGTAAATGGGTTATTAGGCTGGTAGCGCGGATTCGACCTATATCTCCACAAAGGGGAAGCATTGTCCATACAAACTACTGAGCCACAATGAACACAACGCAGGACTTCTACGGAAGGCAAAAATAATGGCTCAACATTACTTACCATAAATTGTGGAATGTTTGTACATAAATTGTTTAAGTACCTCAAGGTCTGAGATATACATAGGAAATAACTAAATGATTCTGGGAAAGGCTACTATACCTCCACCTCAGCCATTTTCATTTGATTTAATTTAAATTAATATGATTTATTATTATTATTGAAATGTAGACCTAGTGTTTCTCATCTGTGACGGCTCAGATAAATCTGACTTCAAAATAAAGTTGGACATTTCTGTCAAACTTTTCAGAGAATAACTGAATGCTCTTCGCTGTAGTATAGAGAGAAGGGATTTTTTTTAAACCATTTGTTCTTGTACAGTAGCAACACTTGCTTTAGAAGCATGGCTACTTAACAAGTCATGCTGCATGGTCTTGATGGTTGAATTGTTTTTATCCGTATACTAAGATATAGGCTAAAACTCTTGCTACTACTATCTGATTAATGTATAATTAAATATGGTTTGTCTTGGTTGGATTTGAGGGGGGAGGGTGGTTGTGGTGATTTGAATTGGCTAACTAAAATTCTATTCTTTTATAGAGGAGACACAGTTGTCAACTGGCAAAGTATTGTGAACTAACCTCAAATGCCTCCAAGAGGAAAACTGAGCCTGGAACGGCATCTAAAGTCAAACAACTAAAGCTTGAGGAAACAAGGCAAGTGTCTCAGAAAACGGTGGAAAATTCTATACTGCGCTTCATTGTTCAAGGTTTCCAACCCTTCTCCATCGTTGAACAGCCATCTTTCCAGACCCTAGTCCTGGACTTGAATTCAAACGCTGTTGTAATGTCTCGAACTACTGTGTGCCGCAGAATTGACACCGCCATGATGACCATGAAAGCAAAGATCAAAGAAGCAATGAGTAAGACTGCCTACATCGGCACAACAACTGACTGTGGGACTGCCAGAAGGAGGAGTTTTATAGGCGTGACGGCACACTGGCTGGATTCATCCAGTTTCCAAAGACATTCTGCGGCACTTGCTTGTAGGCAACTTAAGGGTCCTCATACATTTGATGCCTTAGCAAGTGCATTAAATGACATACACACGGAGTATGAAATCCGACAGAAGGTAGTCAGAACCACAACTGACAATGGTTCAAATTTTCTCAAAGCCTTTCGTGAGTTTGGACTGGATGAAAACCACAATGACATTGCTGAGGAGGAAACTGGGGAAGGAGACGGTGACTATGATGGCTCTGATGGATCTGATGAAGAGACCGATTTCCTCGATGTTGAAGCGATCATGGCTGAAGATGATGGCCTCCAGTACCAACTACCAAAGCATCATCGGTGCGCCTGCCACCTGCTCAATTTGGTTTCTACGGTGGATGTTGAGAATGCGAACAGTGCAGAGGCCTACAAGAAGCTCTCCAGGTCAGCCTTCGTGAAGTCCCAGGCTCTCTGGAACAAGACTTCGAGGTCAACTCCTGCTGCAGAGTCAGTTGAGAAGCACTGCAAGTTGCAATTGGTACAGCCAAATAAGACAAGATGGAACTCTTTATATTTGGCTGTGGAGCGCATCGTCAGAATCCTCAAAGATGAAGGAGAAGGACCCATGAGGGCTGTCTGTGCTGAACTCAAAGTTCCTATGTAAGTTTGTCTTTTAATGGTTTCATTGTCTATAGAAATGCTTGCCACATTACCTGCCTGTTAGACATTATTTGTGAATAGGTAACAGAAGAAAAGAATGTTCTAATTCAAAGGTGCCCTATGAGATCTTGCATGTTTTTAGCACGTTTTCTTTTTTTTTTTTTTGTCATCATATGCATTTCCCTTGATTTAGCTTGCCATCTGCCCCTGAACACATTAGTGAAAGTCTGGTCTCTGGAGACATCACAGGGGCTGTAAGTTGGTGAGCATGCACTACGGATGGGTGGGCATGAGCAAAATTAACCCCTTAAGATTCTGCCCCTGTAATAAATGTGCTGTTAGTAAAATGGCAATGACTAAGTTGTAATGTATTACTAAAGGCTCACTGTACTGTCGTAGTAGTGTAGTGCTGTAGTAAAGTGTTTTCAGCGACTTTGACAGCATCCCGCTAGAGGTACGTGGAATCTTAAGGGGCTACTTTAGCAGCATGGTTTTGAGTAGCATAGGTTTTTTTTTTTTTTGTGGAACGTTGACAAGTGACATCATGCAGGATCTCTTGGGCACCTTAAGTGTAATTCATGTGTAATCTGAGGGTTTTTTTTTTTTTTTTTTTTTTTTTGGCATGTTAGGTACAGTCCAGCTGATATGGCCTTTTTGAGTGAATACGTCACCACCATGAGCCCAGTTGCTAAGGCAATCAACATCTTGCAAGGAGAAAAGGATGTTCAAATGGGATGGCTGCTCCCTACAATCACCACCATCATCACCAAGCTTGAGAAGATGAAGCCATCACTGAGATTCTGCAAGCCACTTGTGGAGGCCCTTCTGAGTGGTTTGAGCAAACGTTTTGGCGGCATGATGGGTGATCCGGAGCTTATTGCAGCCGCCATTCTCAACCCAAAGTTCAAAACCTCCTGGACTACTGATGAGAATATCCTCAAGCTTGGTAAGGAAGATGTTCTAAATGTCCTAATTTTGCCTACTCTGAAACATTGAAACTAACTTGCATAGTTTAGCTCCTTGATGTAATGATAAAGTATGGTGAACCTATATTCATTTTTTTTTTTTTTTTTTTAGGCCTTGGTTACATCAAGGAGCATCTTCCCGACCATGACGAAGGCCTTCACCCTGTTGACTCCTCAAGCACTTCTGATGAAGAGGATTTATTCTCAGATATCAGGCATACACACACACAGGAGACCATCAAACAATTGGATGCATACCTTACATGTACAGCTGAGGGTGTGACCATGTTAACAGCTTATTCTGCTGTATGTAGCCTTTCTCTTAAGTTGAACACAGCCCTGCCAGCCTCTGCAGCGTGTGAGAGGCTTTTTAGTGCAGCTGGCTTGATCTTCAGGCCAAAGCGGGCAACCATCAGCTCCCGCAACTTCGAGAATCAGCTTCTGCTTAAGTTGAATAAGGACTTTTACAACTTCAACTGACTTGACAATTGAGATTTGATGCGTCTGACTCTATAAACACTAGCCATGTGTGTTCTGTTTACTTAAATGGCTACCTGTTGAGTAGATTGCCACTGTTGGACCTCTGATAAATTGTTTGTTGCATTAACAGCTGTCCGTTTAGCTAGTCAAGCCAGTTTAAAAGTACACTGATTTATGTTCATTGATGTATACAGACGGTACACAAATGTATATCTGGAGAGGGAGAATGTGACCTTTTCAAGAGTCTCTAGCAAACTGAGTTGATGGCAGGATTTTTTGTGTTTGTCATTAGCTGGCACTTGCTTTTTTGTTCTACTTAATCACTTTAATCCCAATTTAAAAAAAGGAAACAGCCGTTACACTTAGACCTTGCCAATAAACAAACCATATGCCTTTTTATTTTTTAAGTTGGTGAAATTTCAAGTTTTATTGTCGGTGACCGCTGGGATAATGGTGTCAGTTTTCAGGCTGAATGTGGTGTTCTCCATAGGGATGCATTTCAGCCTTTGTGTACACAATAGGTATGTATATGCTTAAAAAATTCAAACATGACCCATGATTCTGTGCTTAAGGGGCAATGTTCTCACCTTTTTCATTTTAAATGAGGGAGTATTGATGGAAAATAAACTATTTTCTATTTCATTTGGATTGCTTCATTCTGTAACATTCTAGTGTTCCTTATTCTGCGGCTTCTACAAGCTAGTCAGGCATACCTTACAAATGCAATTTCAAATTGTACTTTAATACTTAAGTATTTTTTAAAGCAAGTACTTCAGTACTTCCACTTAAGTAGAGTTTTGAACAGGCAACTTTCACTTGTAGCGGAGTAACATTTGACCAGTAGTATCTGTACTTTCACTTAAGTACTGAAGTTGAGTACTTCGCCCACCTCTGATTTTATAGAACTCACCTGTTCACATTTACTGGGACTCAGCCAAAATGGCGACGGCACAGCAGCCCTCTCTTATGTTCAAAACCACCAAGAAACCAAGAAACCTATGGGTGATGCCACGGAGGCTATGTAACTAAGGCGGTAACAGTGATCACATTAAAGCACAACAGTGGTGTAACCAAACATTGTTATTTTATTATCTTAAAAAGTAACACAATCCCCATAGGGTATCACATACACTACAACAACGGTAACACCAGTACTACACATCAAAGGGACTTTCAGATATTATAGACATTTAAAAAATCCCTCTCTTTATTGTTTAAATTATTTGACTAGGCATGACAGATAAACATCATTTACAGGTATGACATATTGTCACCATTAGAAACAATGTTATTGTTGAACCTCCTTTTTTATATACCACCGCCGATGTTAAGGGAAGACATTTGATGGACTGTCAGTGTAGAAAAGGGATAGAAGGTTACAGGACTGTGGCTGGAAGGGATGATGGGTTGATGGAGGACCACTGGGCCAGAGAGTTGCAGGGAGGATTGGGGAAGCGGGCAGTGCAAACATCAGATGTGAGGGATGGAACATATGACCTTCACCAGGCAAGGCAGCCCTATTTTACTGGCGGAACAGAGACAGGAACCCCACTATAGACAAAAACTCAACTGTAGTGGTAAACCCAAGATTAGTGGTACAATAGAGAGTGAAACTACTTTATTTGGAGGGACATGATAAAGGTAGAACAGAAACTAGAGATTGACTGACATAATCTGGACTCCTTGTCTGTGTGTCTTACTGTGGACATAGAATAGGGGATATGGCTCATCAACCCTAATCCTGATACAGAGAGGGTGTACAGTATACTCCTAGAATACTGGCAGAAGAGGGACTAAAACTATTAAATAGTACTGCAAGCCTCCTGACAATGACGACTACTGGCTACGGCCTGAAATACTTGGAGAACAGAACATTATTGGTATCACCCACAAGGGTTTCAGTTTCGCTTGCCCTTTGTCCCTGGTATCCCTGGGGACTAAAACCCAAGAGCAGTAGTAGAACAAATAGTGATTCTCTTTCATTGGTAGAAAATAAATTAGAATAACAAAATATTGATAAAATAGTGGCCATATTAGTAGAAACATCAGTCCTTTGGGGACAGAATATAAAACAGTACCCTGGTGCAGAGGAAGAGGAGGGTAAAGCAATAATGTTAGTAGTTTTAAGTGTACTGAACCTTTTACTGTATTGGTAACACATAGAGTTGGACCCTTGTGTAACGGCAAGATGCACAGTAGAGCCAAATATAGTCCCAGAATGAAAAGTAAAACTCAACACAACACTGGGTCAGGAAGTAGAAACCGATTCCAGTGGTCAGAGTAACACATTCCTACATCATTCCCGGAGCTGTTTCACTAGTTTTTAAATGGGCTCAAGAGAGTTTCATGCAAAAAGTGTTGCACGTGGCAGTGAAGGGGTAAAGTTCTAGACATTGCAGGAGTTTGATTCCTAAAAGCAGTACTTCCAGCTTGGTCGTGTGTGCCATCAAACACAAAGTGTTTGCAGGTAGGAAACCAGTATGGGTTCTTCTCCTTATCCCTGCACTAGTGACAAATGGTTGGTTGTGGTGTTTGTATAGTTTCCCAGACCAATAGTATAGATAGCTATGACAAGGAATGCAGGGTGGTTAGGATTAAACCTGTATGGTATGTGCTCTACTATGTGAGCCACCAGGCCGCCCCTTCCAATTACATTCTGCATGATGTTCTATAATAACAACCTCTCTTCGGGGACTCTATTTGGCAATTTTTCTAAATTCACACCCACCTCACACTGACTGGACAGGTGCAAGGAGGTGAGAAAGTGCAGGATTTGAATTCTCACTGCTTCATTTTGTGTAAACCAAGTGCAACACAATGAACATGTTTGAGGACAGACAAGTGTGCACCATTATCACTGTTTGTACAAGTCATCATGTTGAGACTACAAAGACACACAAAAGACAGAAGTCTTGCACAGACTGTAGAGGCAGTGGGATGCTCTGATGGCCTGTGTGGATACTGAGAGCACACTTCAAGGCAGGTGTATGAATTCAGAGCAGGAAGAAATACTGCCTTCAGACACAGCCAAACAACACAAACTAGTTAGTTGAGTAAGGCCCCTTAAGGGTAATTACTGTATATGTGGTGTCTTACAGTGTGTATATCCTCACTGAATCTGATCCTTACACCAGAAACACACTGCCTGTGTTGCATGTGCGTGTCTGCTGCATTGCTATTACTGCCAGCTTTATCTTTCTACATAGAGTTTGCAGGCAACTCAAATGTTGGATTTCTTTTCATGATAAATTAATTTCTGATTAATGTCTGATTTCTTTTTGACAAAAAATGTCACTACACTGTCTCCACACGCAGCTGCTAAAATGGTTAAAAAATATATTTCGATTTTGTAAAATAGGAGTGTCTCACACGCTGTCTCACGCAGTACTACAGCAAATCAGTCGTTCTCCTACTCCTGTAGGAGCAGCTGGGCTGCAACGGTCGGAAGTGTCCAGATAGAATTGCCACGCACGTGCCACACATCCAGTGTGTTCCCGGCCTTACTTTTTTGTGCTTCCCCACAGCTGGCTAGCTTGCATGGATTCAGTGTTATACATCTACTTGGGTTTCAGTTCCTTTCCGGGATCCAGAGGTTAGTTTTGCAAAGGAAGTCATGTACCACTAGAGGCTGTAATGATGATGAGGAGGAGTGGAGGAGTTGGGGGTGGGGGTGGGGGATGGGAGGGGGTTGTGTGTGATTGGCAGCTGAACCACTATGCTATCATGTACCATTTGAAGAAACCTTGTTAGTGAAGAGGGAAAAACAACAGGAGGGAGTCCAGCACTTGGTTGTGTAGTGTGTGTGTGTGTGTGTAGACATTCACAGGCAAGAGGCTGATGACAGCATGACAGTAGAAGGGATGGACTGTGTTTTTGCTGCTGTGGAGGTAGTTGTAGAGGAGCCTATAGGACGACAACACTGGGATGACTGACAGCTCCCTGAGCCTATAGGGAGGATGGGAAATGACTGACCTATAGGACTGCAGGATTTTTAAAGAAAGGTAAATCCAGCTCAGCTCAGGTCCAGTTTTATAATGAGACCAACACATTTTAAATGTGGGTCCTATTTTCACACCTCCATGTGCCATAATCAGTGGTCGCCTATCTGTCTGTCCGTGTGTCTGTTCAATCAAACGCTTCACAGAAGGGATTAAATGGCCATTGCCAACAGTAAGCAACCATTTAATACTATATTCCAACTATATCATCACTCTCTTTATTATGATTACTATCATGGCCTTCACTGACCATAATACATGTAGCACCAGGAGTGAGAGCGGCTCAGGGATCTGATTCAAACTGTCATGAACTTGACAGAAATGCAAATGAATGGCAAAGTTGTGAAATAAAGAAATTGTGAATTCAAATGTGATAAAGTCACATCCCTGCTTGTTGTGTATAACACTAGCACGGATGCATTTTTTTCTGGATCACTGTTGGATGCTCAGCCACCTCAAGTGCAACAAGTACAGCTGCAACTGGTCCTGGGCTGACCTGAGCAGCACAGTCCACCATCTCTGGTTCCAGGATTCATGCTTTTCATCTTAAATTCATTACCCATCAACTGAAGATACTCTGTGGTTTTTGCTAGATTAAATCTCACTATAGAACAGCTTTGCTATGAAACTCAACAGGGATGTGACTGACCCCTCATGTCCACTGGACACAGCTGCATCATGTCTTCATGCTGCCCAACCTCCACACATTTACTGTGGTTTGCTTTTACTGGAATAAAGGTGCTTTGTCTCAAATATTGTTTAGTTGACACATTTCTTCCTTCCTCCCTCTCTCTCTCTCCACCCATTCCTCACCCACCTCATGTACACA
The DNA here is from genome assembly GCF_046630095.1 of Trachinotus anak. Lineage (NCBI taxonomy): Eukaryota > Metazoa > Chordata > Actinopteri > Carangiformes > Carangidae > Trachinotus > Trachinotus anak. The sequence continues at coordinate 28,182,665 of NW_027273872.1, forward strand.
GGTAACAAATAGTGAAAAGTATTTGTGAGCTTTTCTTGTCATAAGGGTTCATTGAGGTCCAGCTGGGACACTAGCATCTAGTGCAGAGAGCCATACTGATCCTGCTCAGGTGTTCATGTGAGCAGGTATCTGTAGGTAACCTCAGCTGGTCTGTGGTGACAGTCTGCCAAGCTAAGAAAAAAATGTAACGAGCACCTACTGTCTCTACCTCATGTTCATATCAGTGTGAGTTCAGATTGATCTTTCTGAATGAGCGAACGCACAATAATGCAGCTGCTTCCGGTGGACATGAAGAGAAATGTAAAGAGAGAGACAAAAGTGACAGATTTAAACAGTCTGAAACCATAATCTCATCCCTGGAGCTGCACCTCAGGCTGTCTGCTCACATCACCACAGCTGGAGGAGACTGTTAAAAGCTGGCTAAAAACTGGAGACAGTGTCCACGCAGTTCAGAAGAGCATCATGGCATCTAACAGACAGAAGAACTGCTCACATTCATTCTACAGACAGTGTTATGGTACAGACAGGTTACTCAGACCCTCTGTCTGACCACCTCACACTGTTGCATTTTGGAGTGATGGTCATTTCCTGTCGCTGCACCTTACAGGGTGTCTGCCAATGATGAATGCTGAGAAGAGCTAATAGAGAGCTGCATCAGTGAGTGTGTGTGTAGCATCAGTAGCAGTAGTCAGCAGAGCTGCATCTCTTCAGTGTAATGCCAGGACACACCACTAGAGGGAGATGTACTGATCTGAAGCAGCTGGAATGGGAGTGGATATAACATGACCTGAGATTACAGATTATACAAACATAACCCACACACACACACAGGCACACACACACACAGCCACACACAGACACAAACGCACGCACGCGCGCACGCACGCACACACACACACACACACACACACGCACGCACACGCACACACACACACACACACACACACACACACACACACACTCACACACACACTCACACACACACACACAACTAGAACCCACGTAAGTGAAACAACACGACAGCAGTGTGTGACATGGTCAAGAGTCTGCCCAGTGGCCTGGTCTGTATGCATGTGTGTGATTGTGTGTGTGTGTGTGTGTGTGTGTGTGTGTGTGTGTGTGTGTGTGTGCGTGTGCGCATGTGTGTGCATGTGTGTGCATGTGTGTACACACGTGTGTGTTAACAGCTATAGTTCCACAGTGGGCCTGTCACAGCTCCACTGGTTCAGTCAGTCTGTCAGTCTAAAGGTGTAACAGTCCTTGGGGGTGGAGCTTGTATTTTCTGGCCCCTGTCCATTGGCTCTCAGCATCCTGCCAAGCCCTTAGTTCTGCCGCTAGACGCTGGTGATTGATGCAAGGCAGGCGCTGGGCTTCTGGAGTTTCTCTGGTTGGGTGCCAGCAGGTTCTGGGATAGTACGGAAGGAAAAGGGGGGGGCGTTGCCGGTAGTGATGCCGAGGTGGCCAGGGCTCAGTGCCAGGTTCTGCCGACGGTTACTCTCCACAATGGAAGAGGTGTTCGATGCTAGACTCTCCCGTGTTCTGTAGAGAGACAGATACTCACATTGAGACACAATACAATCAAAATAGCAAAGCTTAAAGCGTCTCTTTCTGCAGGAAATAGACAACAGACTACATGACCCCTAACCCTCACATCTGTCACCTAGGGTCAGGGGTAGATTACACATTTAATGACCAGCTGGATCCCAACGTTTCTCTACTGCCTCCTGAACACAACTGGCACAACTGTGTCCATCAACAAAGTCCTATTATTCATTAATGGTACTCTGATCTATTATTTTGTTTAATTTAATGTGATTACCTTACTGCATAATATTTTGGTAAAATATTTCGATAAGTAAGAGTGTAAATAAGTCCGTAAGGCAGGTGTTCACTTTGGCTAAACTCTTTAAAAACAAGGTAGAGCACGGACAGTCCTGAGGAAGTTATTAGTAGGAAGATGATGTATGATTTTTTTATGAGGCTGCATGAACTGTTTTCACTGTGTCAGTCTCTAACACACCTGTTGATTTGTCGTAGAAACTGTAGAAGAATAATCTACATTTGATGTACACATAAGCACAGAGGATTTGGTGATTATTTTTCAAGAGTTTGGTTCTTGTTGCAAAAAATGTAACCAGCTGTAACCGTACTAGGGACAATATTTCCCAATGTTGTCCCAAACTTGACCAATGTTGTTGATACTGTATGTGAGTGGCTGGCATTGATATTGTACTTAGGTCATTGATATTATACTAAGGTTCTTGATATTATACTTAGGTTATTGATATTGTACATAGGTTATTGATATTGTACTTAGGTTATTGATATTGTACTTTTGCGAAATCACCACTTGCGTTTTCATTACTGTCAAGACACCATAATGCCTTGGAAGAGGGCTCCTCTTGTGTAATCTTCCCAAGGATTTCTCCAGTCCAACCTGAAAGGTTTTTTAGAGTTGTTTCTTGCTCACTTGGGCTGGTGTTGAACCAATTTCTTGTTTTGCAAAATCACCATATTGCACTTTAGTCATTGATATTGTACGTGAGTCATTCATATTGTACTTTAGTTGTTGATATTGAGCTTACATCAGTGATATTGTACTTTAGTTAATGGCATTGTAAGGTTATTGCTATTGTATGTTAGTCATTGATATTGTACTTTATTTATTGATAATGTATTTTAATTCTTGACATTGTACTTTAGTTATTGATATTGTACTTTAATTATTGCTATTGTACTTTAGTTATTTTGTACTTGAGCTATTGATATTGTACTTTAGTCACTGATATTATACTTTATTCATTGATATTGTACTTTATTCACTGATATTGTACTTCAGTCATTGATATTGTACTTTAGTCACTGATATTATACTTTATTCATTGATATTGTACTTTATTCACTGATATTGTACTTCAGTCATTGATATTGTACTTTAGTCACTGATATTGTATTGGTATTGTACTTGAGTCATCGCCTCAGTTCTTAGATTTCCTATGTTCTCTCAGAATCTCATAACTGCTCACACTGACCCTGTTACTACAGGAACATACATACACGATGGAGTGCCCTGAGGTCAGCTGCAGTGACACAACACATGAGGCTGTTTGGGCCCTGGCAGCATCAGTTCTTGGGCCCTAATGATGAGAGTGGCTCAAGTATCAGACAATGAGTACTGCTTAGAGGGGAAGAATTAATATTCTATTCTTACATCAGTGTGATGCAGTACAATATCACCAGTATGTAATGCCTAATAAATAGAGTATGTGGTGACAATTATGAATAATGCCAAGCTCCTGGGAAAAAAACTGAAAACAGGTTCATTGTTTTCTCCCAAAAAGGTCACAATTTTAGCCATCTTGCTGAAATCGGTCCTAAAATGAACAACTATGAACATAATTTACAGGAAAAATATATCTATTTATCCATTTCATATATTTTTCTATAAATTAAATGTAAATGTAGCAGCATGCTGTAGCAAATGTGAATGAAGAAACGCAAAGACTGTGGTCTGAGTTTCTTAAACATAAGCTTGAACACTTACATTATGGATGCTGCTATTCCTGCCTGTGCATCTATTTAGCTGTTCATGTACCTTAAGGACTTGGTTTGCACATTTGAGCCACTTGTCAAGATGTCATCAGCCATCCTCACAAACTGAACTGACCACATTTATACAGAAGGAGTTGTCAGAGTAACTGAAAGGTCTTGATCAGGTATGTACTTGCTCAACGCATCAAAATGTTCCTTATGTCACATATACAGTTATTTTGTCAACACCTTTGTGTTGTTAGATTGTAGAGTCAGATCACATGGTGGAGGATGTTGTATGTTTCATCCTCCGAGTGTGACAGGCCTTTTAACTGGTTTGCTCAAAGCATTTATCATAATTATTGTAACTCCAAGTGCCCATTTGTGTATTGTGTAGTGTTTGCGTCTTCAGTCATGCTGCAAAATTGGAGAGCGTGATTTTGCATTATGTATGTGTTTGCGCTCTCACAGAGGTGAATCTAAAGTGTCTACTGAGGTGTCCTGTTGTGGAGAAACTGTTGTGGAGTATATGCTAAGTAGTTTTGCATTAATCACTGAAGCATTAGACAAAATGTACCATGGAATATTTAAACTTTAAAAGATCAGATACACGGTCTCGGATCCTATAAAAATATTCAGGCTCATCATACACTTTGAGTTCTCTGCCAGATTAAATTTGTGTTTTAGGATTTAATATGTCTCATACAACAACTAAGGAGCCGCAGTGCAGATGGAGCAAATGTGGACATAGAGCAACATTATATCCAGATATTACATTGTTACATTGATTCTACAATTAATAAACAAATGCAAACACATGGCAGAAATATCTTCTAACATTATAGTGAACCTTAATTCAAATATGTACTGCATACTAAGTGTACTGTACTGTTATCATTTTTGTTCTAACTTTTTGGAGGCTAGCTCTTATTAATACTTGTACCAATGCTTATGATAAAGTCAGTATTTCACAGTTCACTACCTGCTGCACTGTGAAGTCACACACAGATGTAAGTGTGCAGTGTTGTGTTTAAATACCAGGATAATGGAAGGGGTCAGTGTTAAATGTGACTGACAGAGAGAAACACAGACTTTATTTTAAAACGGCCTTAATTTCTGATTTTCTCAACTCTGTCTGTGTTATAAATACTGATAGTAAAGTAGACAACATTGATAGTTCACTGGTTCTAGTAATGGTAATGTTTTTTTCTTAAACTTAAAAAACATGTTGAAAAGTCAATAATTTAGTTAAAGTGAGGTTTATCTTATTCCCAACAAGTGTTAACATGTAAAGCACATAGCTTTACTGGCTGCTAAATCTACTGCTGGGTTTATTGATGTTTCGGTGTATTTTTTTTCTGAGTGCATAATGGTGATGGAAAAGGTGATGCATATTTTAAAAATATATCACAATAAACACAAAAGTCTTATCTTCAGTGAAAATTCTACCTTTATATTATAGCTAAATCCTTTATTCAATATTAAATCTACACTTAGATTTAAAAGCAAATACTAGCTTTTTAGGTTCAAATTAAAAAAATGAAGTTTGAAAAAATGGGATTATGGTTTTTATGATGAATAATGTTTGTGCTTTGTGTGAATGTAAATTTGAGTCTTTGGGGAAAGACATATGTTGATTCATATCAAATCAAACCAAATTCAACCAAATCATGAATTAATTTGAAAAAAACAAATAAATGTCTGTGAAACAAATGGCAGTCATTTTTTGAAGTTGGTTCAAAGGACAGCTTTGTTCAGTGTACATGTTCTCACCGTGGTGAGTTGAATCCACTGTCAACAGTGACGGAGCTGGAGTCCATACTGTCCAGTCTAGCAGAGTGGGCTGACTGCTGGTTCTGACTGGACTCAGGAAGGTTCTCTTTAGCACCAGGGAAGGTGAGGGTTCTCTCAAACCTCCTCTGTAGGTCCCTCTCCTTCTCTCTCTCCAACAGCCACTGCATGGTGCCTGCTCCGCCCCCTCCAATCCCAACCACACCCCCTCCAGCCTTCTCATTCTCTCCTCGACTTTTTGTCCCTCCCTCCTCAAGTTCATCGTCATCGGAGACATTGTAATAGTCGAAGGAGGCCTCTGCAGTACTGGTAGTGGCTTCAGTCCCCTGTGGGGGGGCAGATGGTGTGGCCACCAGAGGTTTGGGAGCATCAAAGGCCTCCTGGGCATCAAGTGCATCGCAAGACGAGGACAGAGTAGAAGAGGCGAGGGCGGGGGGTTTTCTCAGGGAGCTGTAGCCGGGCAAAGGGAGGCTAGGAGGAGGTTTGAAGAGTGTGTCTTTACTAAAGATCTCCTTACGTTTCTCTTGCCCAGAGGAGGCACTGTGGGGAGGTCGTCCATTAGGAAGGGGGGGGTCAGGGATAGAGAGAGGTATTGGAGGCAGGCTGCCACCCTTAGGTCCCACCTTTAAGTCCTCCTTATTTTCTGGGGGATGGGGTGTCTGTCTGTCCATTTGCCTGTCAGTGTTGCCTACTTTTAATCCATCATGGCTACTTTTGCCCAGAGTTCCCAGTGGGTTTGCTGCTGTGAGAACAGCCTCAGAGGAACCAGAGCACTGGAAGTAATCATCAGGAGGTACCGAGGTGGGCAGTGGTTTGGGTGAGTATGCAGGTAGGCTGTCCCTGCTCTTACTCTTCTCTAAGCTCCTGCCGCCATCCAACCCCAGAGAATCCCCAGGCAGCTTAGCTGAGGGGGGTGTGGCACGAGAGTAGTGAGAAGAGCTCTGATTGGCTCGCAGGGTGCCATCATCAGTATAGTAACGGCTCCGGTCGTCGTAATAATCGGGTGGTCCCATCAACCCAGCTCCAAGTGGTCCTTTAGAATTATCCATGGATCTGGAACGTTCCTTGGCCTTGTCACTGCGTTCGTTCCTGGACTTCCTCTCCTGGGTGTGGGAGTGTGAGCGGTGGACTTTGGAGTGGTGGGCTGATGGGCCATGGCTTGGCTCAGGGAAAGGCATTTCTGTGCGTCGCTTAGCGAGCTCTCCAGACACATCCCACTCTGGCGTGACAGGTAGGTGGGAGGAGTCAAGGATGTTGGGGTTGCTGTGTGCCAGGTGAAGCCGCGCCCGCTGCCGCTCCATGGCCAGGGCGTGTTCCCTTGGCGACCGAGCCAGTGAGGATGAGTAGGCTCTATAGTCCCTGTCAGTCAGCTCCAGGTGGGAGCCGTCGCTTGGCTCACCGCGGGACGCCCTCGTCTTGCTATGTGAGCGGCTGAGTTTGGTCTGGGATTGCTTCCTGTGTCTACCCCCACTTCTCCTACTCCTAGAGCTCTGATTGGCCGATGACGCTTTGCTCCTCTGAGCACGCTCCTCTTCAAGACGCTTCATGACCGCTGTGTGCCGGGCGAGATTCTCTACAGTAAGGTCGGGGTTGATCCTGCGGATGATCTCCATCTCTACGTGTCGTGGCAGCTGGCTAGGCGCCTCCTCGTCACGCAGCGGCCACTCCTCAGGAGGGAACTGTGCAGAGAAGGTGGCCAACTGCTTGGCCTTGTCCTTCTTAAAGCTCAGACGGAATAGCTTCAAACCAAACTTTCGACTTCCTGTACCACTTCCTCCACTGGTTTGTTTCTCTATCTCTGCAGTTCCACTCCCACCGCCTCCCCCTCCGCCTCCTCCCCCACCACCTCCCCCTCCTCGGTGCTTGGTGAGCGTGTCCGTCTTGAAGGGGAACCCGAGGGTGCTGCGGCTCTTTTCTGTGTTGCCTCCTGTTTGCTGAGGAGGTGTTTGTGGGGAATGCGGAGACGAGTACGCTTCCCGGTGGTCTTTGGGGGACCTGCGCTGTAGGGTAGTGTGGTGACTTGGAGGGTCGTCTCCACGGTAAGCGTTGTTGTAAAAAGAATCCCCACCTCCTCCGCCTCCACCACTGTGGTTTTGGCTGGACTTTGGGTGTGTTCGATCTCGCACACCTCCAGAGGTGGACGGAGTGATGGTGCCAGAGAGCGGGGAGGTGCACTGCGTCTGCTGATGCTGCTGTTGGTTCTGATGCTGCTGCTGGTGTCGGTCAACAGATCGCTCGTCTAAGTGGTACCACTTGGAGCTGGTTCGGATTAGGCTCGGAGTGATGAAGTAAGTCTGGGGGGTTACGATAAAATATCCGTCAGGTGTTGGGTAGATTTTCCGCTCACGGACCAGCATGCTTAGCGTGTGGTGCAGAACCTCCTCCGTTGGCGTGGGAACACCTGAGCAAAATAAGAGAAAAGGAGTGTTATAGTGGGAACATTTTACACAGGTCATTATGTCCGTAGGTGATTCTAGCTGTCTTATTAGGAAAAGTTGTGCATAAAAGGAACTCTTACGAAAACCAAAGCAGCTGCTTCTCGGTAGCTGCCAGTAACTCCTCTCTCACAGGAGGCTGATTGGTCTGAACCACTGTTGTAGAACCACAAGCAAATAGCTTGGAGCCTTACAGAGTCAGCAGAATTAGTGGAGTTGCTCCAGTCACGTCTGTAACTTTCTAACACAAATTATCCCTCAGTTCTACCACTTCCTGCAGTGACTGATCCGCTGTTGATCTGAGCTTCTCTCTCCAGCTTTTTTTTCACTCTCCATACAGCTACTTCCGTCACAGATGAAGAGAGGTGGACACTGGAAGTGTCTTGTCCTTCTGTAACCTCACTCACACTGACCGTTCCACAAACAAATATCTCACTTTAGTGATGGCTCCACTTTTCAACACACTGTACCTTTTAGGAAATACAGTATTATTCTGTACAGTATGATACTATATTATTCACAGTAACACACTACTCCGATACCAGTTACCACAATAGGACTAACTGTTTAAAACCTTTATTCATCAGCTGTGATCAGATTTAGTAACGGGCATGATAGACGTGTCTGCTGTGGAAGATGGAAGGTACACGCACGATACAAAACAATTCAAGGAACTATAGTCTTTTGCTCATGTAACAATCCTTTTTGCTGAAGCAGCTGAAGTTACAGTCATCTAATCAAGATGATACTAATACATGAATAGGGGTTTTAATATGTGGAAATAAGACAAAGTAGGACTGAAGCCAACATACTGACTGATGTCAGTTGAGTTTTTCGAGAAAAATCAAAGATAACACTGCATAACAGGGCTGGAAAATGAACTGAAAAAACATCCTAACATTTAAACCCTCTCACCAACTTCATCTTGCTCATGTCAGTTAATTTAGTTAAAACCCCTGGCATCCAAACAACTTTGGAGTTTTCAGCCCCTAAAACAGAGAGTGTCAGAAACACTGAGAGGTAGTGCTGTAGTCTGGACAGGCAGAAACGGAGACATTAGGAAATTACGATGCAAATACCTGCCTCGCTTCCTGATTGGGTCTCATCAGACACGTCTACCTGAGGCAAATGCTACATGGATGGAGACCAAAGGTAACACCACCAGTTTGTTAAATCACTTGGACACAATCACCAAACTAATCGATCATTAATTGTAATCAGGGTTTGAAATTATACCGATACTGATTTGAAGTCAAATTACATTCTGACCCTGAGGTTCCTGATGCTTCTTCAGTTGTGATGTAAAACATTAACGTTTCACACAAGTCAAAGTAGGTGATACAATAACCCTCCAGCTGTAAGAGGAGTCATCAGGTGACTGGCAGAGGACTGAGTGTGTGCGTGAGTGCGTGAGAGTGTGTGTGTGTGTGTGTGTGTGTGTGTGTGCGTGTGTGTGTGTGAGTGTGCGTGCGTGTGTGTGTGTGAGTGTGCGTGCGTGTGTGTGAGTAAACTGAAATGAATGCACACACTCTCTGCACTGTCTGCTTCTGTTCTTTTCTTATTCCTGCTCTGTCCATCTTTTTCTTCCAACCACAACCCCCTCCCTTTCTCTCTCCTCCTGAATATCTCCTGCTCTCTGCTTCTCTCTCCCTCTCTCTCTCCTCAATATCTCCTGCTCTCTGCCTCTCTCTCCCTCTCTCTCTCCTCAATAGCTTCTGCTCTCTCTCTCTCTTTCTCTCCTGCTTTCTCTACATCTCTCTCCCCCTCTCTCTCCTCAATATCTCCTGCTCTCTCTCCCTCTCTCTCTGTAGTATCTCCTGCTCTCCCTCCCTTTCTCTCTCTCTCCTCAGTATATATTTATCTCTCTCCCTCCCTCTCTCTCTCTCTCTCCTCAGTATCTCCTGCTCTTTCCCTTCCTCCCCCTCTCTCTCTCTCCCTCCTCAGTATGTCCTGCTCTGTCTCTCTCTCTCTCCCTCCCTCTCTGGAGGTATTACTGCCAGTTACATCATAGCAGCCTTTCAGCCTAGCCAGAATGATGCAACAGCATGCAGACAGACTGCATGCAGATACACACACACACACACACACACACAAACACACACACAAACACACACACACACACACACACACACAGAGTGTTTGTCCATCCTGACATCAACACACACTCACTTCATCGTTGTAACATACTAATGTATGGCAGAGGAACATCTTCCATCAGTGGTGAGAATGTGAATGACTGGTTGGTGCAGTGACAGCAGCTTTTACCTGCCTGTGAAACTGAAAGCCAGCGCACCTGAGATCCTGTTAATGTGTCTCCTCTCACCTCAGGTACAGCAGGTCACAGCTGGCAGAGGAAGTGGGCGTGTCAACTGTGAGGAATCTTCTTCATTCATTGGTCAAACTGCTTGTGATGTCACTGTGTTTCCAACCTGATGATAATTGCCACTCACCAAACCTCTGAACACTGTGAACCTGGACACATACCCGTGTGTGAAGAGTGTAGAGCGGCCTCAGTTTACTTTCTGAAGAGGTTCCTGACACACATGTACTAAACACAGTCTTACACACCACCCATCGCTTTACATGTTTGGAATAAATCATATTAAATGGATACTGTTAAAATATTTTGTTGGTGGGGAGGCTTGCAGTCATGGTGGTGCCCCCCAGCTTTAAAATAACTTGTCAGAACACTGCCACCTCTCAGTGTACATAGATTTCCACAACAAACTTGGAAGAGCAATGGAGAAAAGTAAGACCAGAGGTTTCTTTGTTTGAACCGACAATGAGGTGAAGCAGTTACTGAAAGTAGAATGTACGAGTATGAGGCGTCACCACGGCAGAAAACAGACTGAGAAATAGCTGTTTTCATTCAGAAAAGGCCCGTGTGATAGGAGCACAACAGATCAGGGAAACATATGTCATGGCTGATAAGACCCAGTCATGGAGGGAGGGTGGGTGTGTTCAGCCAGTCCCGATCAACCCCAGATCAAACCTGGGGCAGCAGCGTTTCTTAAAGTCTGGATGTGAACATTAACTGAAGCTCCTGACCTGGATCTGCAGGACTGCAGTGCTGGCACATGATTGGCTGACTGGATAATTGCATGAATGAGCAGGTGCACAGGTAACAACTAATTTCCCTGTCGATTACGTGTGAAATTAAATTCAAATTATTCGCCTAGTCTAAAAGAAAGACTGAGCACCCTTTAATCGGGATCACATCGTCTGAAGGCGAACAGAATCTTGTTGGTTTGCTGGGTGTGGCTAACGTTAGCAGTACCAGCACCAGCAGGTGAACATCCATGCTGAATGTGGTTACACACTGCTCTGCTCAAGTGGTTGGAGGCCAGTGTATTGTGGCACAGCTACAGACAACCTTATTTTCATTTTCTAGATCAAACCACTGGTTTTATGAGATGTCGTGTGTCCCACTCTCCACTATGTTTGTTTACAACATCCAGACGTTAGTGCTGTGTCTGCATGTGTTCCTTTGGTTGTGAGGACAAATTTTAGTTCAAATCCTTTGTTGTGGGGACATTTCTATATTGTGAGGACATTTTGTCCGGTCCTCTCACCTTGACAGTGCTGTTAGAAGGTTCAGACCTGGTTTTAAGGTTCAGGTTAGACTCAGGTTTAGGTCAGTGTTAGTGTAAGGAGCTAAGGAATGCACTATGTCAATATGTGTCTCCTCACAGCTATAGGAGGGCCAACGTGTGTGTGTGTGTGTGTGTGTGTGTGTGTGTGTGTGTGTTGCCTGTCATTACATCATACAAGTGCAGTTCCTTTACTGACATGACGCAAGTTGTCTGAAGAGGGAACCCCAGAGCTGACTGACACACACACACACACACACACACACACACACACACACTCACACACACAAACGTGCACATGCACAAAGACACGTCCTTGCTTTACTATATTGGTGGGGGACAGAATGCATTGTCCACGGTAGTAGACATAATTGACATCATAGACAAAAATAAAATAAAATTAGCAGATTAGCAGATCAATAATAATCATTAGCTCCAGCCCTAAACCAGACTTTACAAAGGCCACTGCACCTTCGCTCATAACATGCACAGTTCAGCTTCTGTTCACTTCCTGTGGCTCACACTATGAAAGCAACAAGCTGAGAGGAATAAAGTGGCGACTCTCTCCACCCAGGGGACCCACAGCAGACGTCTGTTTCTGGACATTTGAAACTGAAATGAAGTCAAATCAAGCAGCCACTGTTCTATTGTGGGAACTGAACGGCCTCGTACTGGCTGAAGGACAAGTTCAGCAGTTTTCTGTCTGACAGTGAGATTTTCAGAGTCAGGACCTGGTTAGCCTAGCTTAGCACCTCATAACATCTCATACACCTTATAACACACCTCATAAGCTCTCCAGTTAACACAGAATATCTCACCCAGTGGTTTCCAGACAGAGGGGTGCAGTCCTCTCAGCAGACGGGGGACAGTGATGGCTGGGACAGCGTGTCACTCCTGTGTGTCTGATGCTGGCAGCAGCCTGCGACTGCAACTAACACAGGCAGTGACCTGCTGCAACTCACTGTGTGACGACCAAGGGTTTCATCTCCCATCCATCCCTCAGCTACAGCGGCTTATCCCAGCTGACAGTGACGGCCAGCCACACCTGGACAGGTGGTCAGTCTGTCACTGGCCTTCAAATCAATTCAGTTAAATTCAAGTCAGATTTGAGATGAATTTTTCCTTCAGCCAATACAACGAGGCCGTTCAGCTCCGACAACAGAACTCTGGCTGCTTGATATGACTTTATTTCTATTTCAAATGTCCCCTGAGTGGAGACAGAGGTTGTGTTTTGGACTTAAAATCCCCGCCCTGATCCAAACACAGCACCACCACGCTGCCCACTTCTCCAATTCTCATTTCCATTCACACACACTCTGGCACTCAGGCCCTGTTCAGACCCGGTATTAACATCTGTCTCAGGTGATCCGATCAAATGAGCTCCAAGTTCAGGTGTGAACAGACCAAAGACACATTCAGGACACATCTCAGATCCAATCACTCAGACCACATTTGGAGGAGGTCTGGGCCACATGTGGCCACATCCTTTTAGCAGTGTGAACGTGAATGTGTCCTGGGCTGCGGTGAAGGACCGCCTGCTCTACTGACGTCCTGACACAGTCTTATTAGTCAGTGTTAGAACTTAACGATGTGCAAAAAAATCATATTGCGATTATTTTGGCAGATATGAGTCACAATTTCGGCTGAAATGGTAATTTTTGCATTTCACTGAAAAAATATAAGAATGATGAAGATATGATTTTTGCTGGGGCTTACATCAAACAAGGAAGCAAGTATGATTTGGAGGCCAGGGCATCTCTGAAGCACCACAATGCTTCACTCATGGTCTGTTGTTGTGATACATTTTTAATTGTTCAGCCCTGGTCAGTTTCATAATGATCCCAAAATACTTCACTATTTCAAAAGGTTAAAACAGTATATTACTGTAGAGCTGTGAGGCCTTGTTCTGAACGTCAGGTGTGAACAGATGAGCTCAGAGCTGAGCGCCTGTGATGTGATCACTGAAGACACATAGTGTAGGTCTGGACAAGGCCTCAGTGAGCTGCCATGCAAGGTGCTAGTCTGATCATCAGGAGCTGTATAAGGTTCAGTGACTTGGCCCACGACACTTGCACATGTGGACAGGAGGAGCAGTGGTCTCCTATGTCAAAGTCCCATCCATCCAACCAGACCTCGCTCTATACACTGCATCACATGACTTCTTCCTTTGCTCCCATCATAATTACTATGTTCACTATAGGTCGTCTAACAATAAAACCTAACTGTGGGTCATGAGAAGCTGCTGCACGGTGCAGTTTTTTTTTTTGTGGGGGACAGTCTTTGGCTCCATCAGCTTCTTTTCATCTGTTCAGTTCACAGTCATACTGAAAACGAAGTCTGCTTCATCTGCTTTACTCTATATTGCCACCAAATCATCAGGGTCATAATGGAGCACGGTTTTGCTTCACATCAGCTGACATCAACTGCTTCATTCACACCTGACCATCACCAGCTCTCAGCGCAGTCATGCCAAGATCCACTTCCCATTCATGCTGAGACAACTGACCCTCCTACTTCACTTCACGCAGCGTTCAATCTGACTGAACACACAATGCTCTCCAGTTTCCAGCCAATCAGAGAGAGGGGGAGGGGCTTACTGTTGTGTATATTCTTGTTTTATAACTGCAGGTGAAATAATCCAAGCAGCAGACAGGTAGAGAGGTCAATGACACACTAACCATTGATGTTAGATTTCTACATTTCTAGTCCCCCCTGCTTTTGGCCGCACCTGGTCTGACTGCACCATCATTCATCAGCTGTGTAGCTATCACCTGACTACTAACATCCAATCATATTAAAGCAGGTGTGCAAACACTGTTTGCTGCTGCAGCTCCTTCCACCAGCTCAACCTTCTCCCGATGCAGTGCATGCAGGAAGTCTTCATACTCCTTCACTTTTTCACATTTCACAGTCTCTCATCACTCAATGCCCCATAATGACAACATGACAACAGAATATTATAAATCATTGTAAATTCTTCTCTGCAGAAAATCCCCTAATCGAGATGTGCAAAGCTTGTCTTGTCAAACCCAGGAGGACTGGAGGCTGTAATCTCTGTCACAGGTCAAGTAAGTCCTGTAAATGTGCTAAAATTTCTAAAATCCTGTTTTCACTCTGTCATGATGGGGTTATAATTTTAGCAAGAGGCTGCAACGTAAACTCAACTGGTCTGAAGACTTTCTGAATGCACTGTATGTTCTGAGCTTTAGCTAATGTTGATTGACTTGATACGATATAGGGGGGTGGTTAGTTCTCCAGCAGAGTCAAAGGTACACATGCTTAGTTCCCTGACTAAAATGCTAATATACAGAATAATAAGAGAATAACATTCTCCCCGGCCCTTGACAACATCACACAGTGACACAGACACTGTGTGTGACCGAGCAGTAGCATGAAGCATGGGTGCAACAAACCAGTCGCACACATAAAGCAGCTCTTTGCCATCATGGGAGCTTCACACAACCTGAACTCATAAGAACCTGTGAGGTCTAGGTTACATCTTCTTCCTGGTTCTTCACTATGTTTTCCAGAGCAGAGCATTGCAGATTTACGTCAATAAAAAGGTGAGACCAGTTTGCTGTGTTCGGGCCAGCTGTTGCACACCTGAAGTTAACACACATTTATCACCAAAACTGTAAGGGAGAAACATCAGCAGAAAAATGAAATATGAAACTGGTTCTGTCACAATATTGATATGTCAGCAGTATCTGAATGTTGTGGGTGGTCCAGGTGGCACATTACAGCACCTCAGTATCAGGTATGTGGACAATACTTCTCTTATAGTTCAGTGTGGTCTCACTAAATTAAAATACAACCCAGCAGAGCAGATACAATAATTCACAGGAATGAACAGAAACTGTACATGTTCAGATAAGAAAAGTCAAGGATAAATAAACACACTTCATCTGATGATGATATGCAGAGTTTTTCTGTGAAGCAGCCCCAGACAGAGGCTGGTGGGTGGTGTTGGCTCAGTGGAGGTGTGTGAGCTGGAGTTACCTGGAAAACATGTCTGCAGGTGTTCAGTTAGGGCCTCCTGAGTGACAGGCTTATGGGCGGAGTTCATAGCAGAGATAGCCAATAGCAACACCTCTCCCAAAGGGATGAACTGCGATTGGCTGATGGGGGACATACTGATGGGTGACACATCACCTGTGAAAAGACAGAAATCAGTCACTTGGGTTCAAGGTGAGTGAGACTGGATTAAAATATGACAGAACCAGAACCTGGACCTGGTGCAGTCTCATGTCCCAGATCTGCCTCTCAGACGCTGGAGAAATAACTCCCTTGTCACATCTCTCCCTCTCTTCCCTCATTTACCCAATGAACACAGGAAATTCCCAGAGCAATCACTAAAAAAGGAATGAAATCAAAATGTCTCTTTTCTGCTGCAACATTTAAACATAACTAGGAACACTGTCACATCCTGCTGGTTGAAACTAAGGCACAATATGAAAAGAGACCCTCAGCAGCTCCTGACACCAGCCTCCAACATGCACATTTAAATGTGAAACACAATTTGATCAAATGTAATATCATTCAATTATTTACACCATCTGGCCAGCGGGGGCCGTTCTGTGTGGAGTGTCTGTGTAGGTTTCCTCTGGGTGCTGTGGTTCCAGCCAGGGCCGGCATCATGCCGGCGTGTTTGGTTCAGTGTAAACAAGCACAGGCAGCATAATGAAGGGTCTTCATAATGGTAACATGGTGGGATCTCTGTGTCAGAGGGGCCAGTGATGTGTTCCTACTCAGGAGGCTCTGACCTCTTCATTTTCATGTGTGTCAAGGCACAGAGACATATGGAGATGTAAGATTTACCATAAAGAGAAAGGCTACTGCAAAGTAGACAGTCTACTTCCTGTTTACACCAGCATGTGCATGGTCATGTGATGTGCATTTTCAGGCATGTTAGTATGGAGGGAGATTATTTCTGGTACGGAGTTAAGATGCTTGTCTGTACAGAGATTGTTTTTGCTTCCTGCTGAAACCTTTAAAAACACAAACATACAGTTTCACTTTGAAAAAGATTCATTCCCTCAAACAGCTGATCACTGTCTTTTTAACAAACAAGAGGAAATGGTGCATCTGTTGGGGACTATTTTCAGTGGCGGATTAATCCACATTTGGTGCTGTAGTGAGTATGTGTGTGTGTGGGACTGAGTCAGAGTTAACTACAGTGTGTGTGTTCATGGTGATGAAGGAACACTACCATGAACACAGTGTGAGTCACAGATGTGCTTTTAATAGTTGTTGGACAACAATGGAGCTGTGTGGCTCAGAGGGACAACATCTATCAGCTGTAGATACACACACACACACACACACACACACACACACACACACACACACACACTGCTGTTGGGAGTAGGAAGAGGCTGTTTGACAGCTTCAGACATCAGGTGAGCTCTTCACTTGTTGAGTGGACTGTTTTTTACACCTGACTAATATCTGATCACAGTGTGAGCCAGACCACCTCCAGATGTGATCAGACTGATCTGATCTCATTTCAGTACATTCTGTTGCATTTTAACCTAAATCAATGCGTTTCCTTTTTTCCATCAGATACACAGGTCACATGACAGTTCCAGCTGGAAACAGGGCCTAAATGCACAAATGATTCCCTTCTAATGAGCCCCAGAGGTTGTTTTCCACTCATAAAGGAACGTGCTTGTTTGCTTCCCAACAAAAATCATATCATTATAATTTTTATATTTTTTTAGGGCAGTCAGCATTAAGACATTAATCGCAATGAGATTAAGGACAAAGCATAACACTTTTTTTTTTTAAACGTGTTAATCTTGTGCCACCAAAGATTCTTTATTTTATACCGTCACTGCTGCTGTTACCAAAGATTCTACAGCGTTCTAGATTCTTTGGCACCCTTACCCATCAAATCGTGAAAGAACAAGCACTGTCGAATGTCACTGAAGCAAAACATCAGTGGAGATGACAAACGCTGAGAATAGAAGCCAATTTGTACAGAAGAGCAAAGGAACATGTTTGGGTGGAGTATGAGGTGCAGAGATGTGTTAGAGAGCTGGAGGGTGGTGAGGTGAACTTCATACATGTCACATTCAGACAGGCGTTTCAGTCAGGAGTTGTTCCACCAGAACAGCTTCACTGCTCCAGGTCTCTGATTCTACTGCAGGATGAAAACCATTCTTACTAAAGATATCCCCTCATGTGCTGTTTTGATGATGGTGGTGGAGAGCACTGTCTCACATCTCGCTCCAACATCTCCCATGGGTCTTCAACTGGACTGAGATCTGGTGACTTCAGGTCACGGCATATGATTCACATCATCTTCATCCTCATCAGACCAGTGTCAGTGACCCCTCATGTCCTGTGGACGGAGGCACTGTCATCCTGTTCCTCCACTTGTCACTGTCTGTTCATCATACAGCCATGTGTGACTGCCTCCTTACACCCTGACAGATACAGACTAGAAGGTCTGTTCACATTGTTCAGACAAACACTGAAGACCCTCTGCCTCTCTCAGTCATCCCTTATCATCTAATTATGAGGCCCTATTTAATATTGAAAGTACTCATTCAATTTCAGTGCTTTTAGGACCTTTCACACACACCTCATGGTCTTCATCAGCAGATGGAGTTGACTCTGGGCTAGGAGCTGGGAGTGTAACCCTGAGCCACCTCCATCTGCAATTGAAGACCATGACTTGCATTTAAAAGTTCTAGAAAAGCCAGTAAGTAGACCGTTGTATTGAGATTATTTGGTCACCCATACTGTTGTCAAGGGCAAGAATGAATTTCACTCAAATGTAAATGAATTTAAAAAACAACCAGAAATCACCAAACATTTCAAAGAAAGTCTGCAGAATAAACATCAGCTGCTGCTGTTTGTGTGTCATAAACAGACCAATGATCCCTGAAGGCAGCAAAGGTTCAAACAGATGTTCAAACAGACAAATGTTTCTGACTCCTCCAGCCTCGTACATACACAGTCTCTGATGTGAGTTTTTTCTGAACTTGCTAAAAGCTGCAAAACAACAAAAAAGTTTTAGGATCGAAGAACTGTAAACAGACAGAGACAAACCAGACAGAAGAAGACAGAGAGCAGCTGCAGGCCACCACACTCCGACAGCTGCAGGACCAACCTGAAACCCTACACACACACAGTGAGTGGGGGAGGGGGCAAAAAGCTTGTGTTCAACAGAACAGCTGAGTGAGAGGCCATTTCCTGTTGCTTCTCATGGTTTATGTAGTGAATGTATCAGTATCCTCCATAAGGACTGAAAGCTTCACTTCTCCCACAACTGCTACTACAATACGTACTCCGACCCAAACTCTCCCCCGATCTGAACAGGTCCAAAGGTGGTCGAGTGAGGTTTGAGCTGGTTCAACCAGCTCAGCTTTCACAGCTCGTTGACAAATCTATCAGTGTCTGGCTACTAAAGGTTTGTACCTGCTTTAGGATGAGAGGTTCTAAATGTAGATGTGTGTTGATGAAATGAGGCACACTGATCTAAAGTGTGAGATGAGAAACAGTCAGTAAAATCTTGTTCAGAGCTGAAGGGCTGTCTCTGCCGACCACTGCTACTGATTATTGATTGTCTTACAGTTGCTGCTGCAGTTATTGATACTACCACTACTGTCATTATTACTAATAATACTACACTACTACACTTATTACAACTACATCTGCAGTGCTGGTGCTACTACTGTTAGTATTACTCTTAGTACTTCTACTACCTCTGCTAACTATCACTGCTGTTTAAATGAGCCTTTTTTTCTCTGCTGCTGACCCTGGTTTCTTGTCAGCAGCAGGTGGTGGTGATGGTCACCTCACAACAGCTTCAGTCATCATTGTCTTTATAAGACCAGAGGTTATAACACGTCCTCTGAGCAGCTACATCTTCAGAACAGACTGGAGGCTACAGTGAGGAGACGGGCTGGAGCTAGCTGTTAGCATGCTAACTTCAGCAGAGTTAACATTGGTGTTTGTCTCCACCTCTGGAGACAGATGTTGGTGAGTAAAGGAATACAGTTTGATGGCAAACTCACGACATTTTGCCAGACTACAGCTGTGTTGGATCCATGATGAACCCTGATCTTTCCCTGAACTTTCATCAGTACCATCATCAGGTCAAGATGTCTATTAGTCCTGTACTTTGTTTATGAGTCAATACCTATAGAGCTAAAAACATTCCCATCAGCCTCAGCTCTACTTTGTGGTAATAAGCTAATGTCAGCATGCTAACACAGAACGATAAGCTCTGTAAACATATCTGCTAACCATTAGCATGTTAACACCATCACTGTGAGCATGTTTACATACTGATGTTGGCATTTAGCTTCAAGCACTGCTGCTAGCATGACTGGAGACCAGCTCAAAGCTCCAAGGAGCAGAAACAGGATGACTGAGCAGCAACTGGAGTCCACACATATCACACACTGGTGGACTTTATCTGCCCACTGTCATCACCATCCGACCCAGACTGGACCAGACCCATGTAGAGAAAAAGAAGAACTGGGGATATTTAGTCTTTTTGCACAGATCACTATTAAGCAGAACGTGCACAGAATTGATCAAAGCACCTCCTCATGATGGCTTGATATGTGTGTAGTCTCTGCTGGACTGGGATAACAGGGATCACCAGTCAGTTTCCTCAGACTGAGCCAAAGGTCAGAATGTTGTCATACTTTATTTTGTATGTTATGTTGCTATCAGATATTAAACATCAGGCCTGTGGGGCTAGATCTGCTCTGCTGTGCTGATCCAGATGTTATAAAACTGTATGAACACCCTCCAACACCACTAATGTTATTCCTATTACTACGACTGGTCCCAGTGTTCCTGCTGCTGTCCGGCACTGACGACTGCTGCGACTGTCACTGGTAACGTCATATTTGCTCACTGTAGTTTCAGGTCGCTCGATCTGTTCCTCCAGCTTTTCGTCAAACTTGCCGCTGCTTGATTTGTTCTGAACACAATGACCACAGCCACACAGCAGGCAGCTAGCGTTCTCACACACAGACAGAGCACACTGTAGTACGTCATATAGAGTGAAAGCATCAACTGCCGACTTGAACCGGTTTTCAGGATCTGTCAGATCCAGGACTGGCAGTAAAACCACTGAGCTGGAGGTAAAGAGGAGACATTTTGTAGCAGCAGGCGTTAGCTCACAGATCTGCTCACTCCATTACTATACTGTCCAACACCGACAGGGACAGAGCTGACAGGAGATGATAGACGGGAGGAAGGAGGGAACAGAGTGGTGAGAGAAGGAAAAAGAGAGAGAGTAATGATGAAAGAATGGAGCATTGATCATCCATGTCTCTCTCTCTGCAGTGGTAGTAAACAATCAGCCAGCCTCCTTTGTCCACAGCACTAAACCACACCCCCTCCTTTTGTCATGCTCTCCCTCCCTCCCTCCCTCCCTCCCTCACCCACTCTGTCTCACCCATTTCTCCCCCTCCATCCCTCCATTTCTCTTGCTTTGTATAAACCTCCATTATCTCTCTCTGCTACAGTAGCTTAGCATCTATCCTTCCAACACTCGCCTCTCTCACTCTGTGTGGAGCTGTGATGCTATGTAGCTAATGCTAACTAGCAGCTGCTGATAATAGGCTAGCTAATGGCAGACAGGCAGACAGACAGACAGGCAGGCAGGCAGACAGACAGACTCATACCTTGGCTGATAGTAATCCACTCCTTTAGTAAAAACAGAATCCAGTTAAAAGCCTCTCAGTGTAGCTTCTGATGGCAGCGCTGTTCCCTCTCTCTCTCTCTTACTCACACACACTAGCTCATCCTTCTCTCTCTCTCACACACACACACTCTGCTCCTCCCCCTCCCTCTCTCTCTCTGACACACACATACAGGCGTCGTCCACCTCTGTTCTCTCACTCACACACACACACACACACACACACACACACACACACACACACACACACACACACACCCCCCCACTCTTTTCCCACTCACACACAAATGAGCATTCAGTCAAGGCCTACCCACAATCCCCTGCACCACACAAAGACAAGGGGGTGTGACCAATCACACACTGCCTCACTCCGCACCGTGTTTTTTTCCTCCCTCACTGTATAATGCCCACCGACATACAAGCTGGTGGGCGGGCTGCCGAGAGGGTTGCCATGACAACGCATCCCCAGTTGCTCTTTGTTGCTATCACTCACATATTCACTCACTCACACTCACTCACACTCACTCACACACACACACACACACACACAGACTCCACAGTCATCTCCCTGTCTCTGCTATGCTATACATCTCTGCTGTGTGTGTGTGTGTGTGTGTGTGTGTGTGTGTGTGTGTGTGTGTGTCCGCACATGCTCTCTGAGCCGGTGTTGCAGTACTGCAGCTGGGTTCTGGTGTGACCCAGTTAGAACACTCAGGCTGGATGTAGGACACACACACACACACAGCTGACAGAACATTCCTGAACTATGAAAGGATTGCTTGTATAAATAGAACAGTGCAGTTACTGTATATTATCATTATGAGGAAGCTGAAGTGCTTCTACGTGATCTAATTATCACCACGTACTGTTCGCTGATGATCCTGCTGTTATGGTGCGTGGTGATGATACTACAGGTACAGTGTTCAGTATGTGGTGTAGTGAGAGTACAGTAAAGCTGTGGTTATCACTTTTATGTTTCCCAGCAACAAGACAGCGCTTCTCTGTGACATTTAGTCTCTGGATTTCCTGTCTTATGCTGGTTGATTTCTCTACCTTTTCTCTACCTGGCACCTGTATATCAACAAATATTTCACTTTTTTTGCAGAATAACAAACAGCAGTGTTCAGGACTTTATGGCCACAGTCGGAATAAAAGGATTTGACAGAACGGACCTGTGGAAAACCCACCTGAACCTTAGATGCTGTTGGCCTATTTAAGAGCGTGAAACTTGTAGGCCACTGATTGTGAACAGTGTTTAACCCACAGATATGTGACATGAGCTCAGTGGGAAGATCTAAACACTGTTGCAGCACGTGATCAGAGCTGTTGCTGAACATGCTCGATTCGAGCGGGATCCACTCAGGTGTTGGACATGTTGGTCACCGAGGCCATCGCAGTAAAACCAGATCCTACCAGATCCTGATCCAGTTACACTAATATGGATCTGGTCTGACACAGGTCCCGGGTCATCAACCAAATCAGTGCCATACACATGTGATGACTTCTGGCTGTCAAGTGTCACAATGTTAAGATCAACAATATGCTTCAGGGTGAAAACCTTTGGAAATTTCATGGTTTGATTCAGTTTGTGACGTCAATATTCAAAGACTAATGCTATTAAAATATCTTGGTATTTAGATTGATGAAGTTATCCCAGCAATCGTATATCAAATCTGGTGAGTAAATTACAGCAAAAGATTATTTTTCTTTCGGAATAAATCCTGCTTCTCACTGTATTGTAGAAAAACCCTTGTTGAGAAAAGACTTCTTCAGTTTATGGTGACATCTTGTACAGGCATACTTCAGCTGCAACTCTAATGCCCCCGATGCTGTCGACCACTCTGCTCTCAGCTTCATTACTGGTGATGCTTATGATGAACACTCACCATTGCACGGTATACTTAAAGGTTGGGTGGTCCTCTCTCTCTCTGAGAGGCGTAATTTGCAGATATTTGTTTTATTTACTAGGCCCTTATTGAAAAACTGCCTTCATATCTTACTTCCATGTTAGTCTGGTCCACTGGACCACATTCGACCAGGACTAATGACTAGCTGACACTCCAGGTCCCTTGAGTTCATACAGAGCTTGGAAGAACTGCTTTTGGCTTCTTGGCACCATCCACCTGGAACTCACTGTAAAGAACTTTAAAAATTCATTTCTTGGTTTATCTTGGTCATTTTAGATTCTTAATCTAAGTTGGTTTTTTTATGTTCTTTTTTTTAACTGGTATCTTTATTTTGCATCTACTCGACATCTTTGTAAATGACGGCTTTGCCCTCAATAATTTCAAAGCTTAAATATAGACATGATAATAATTTGATTGGAGTCATTCAACAGATGCTAACTGTGTGCCATACCATTCACTCACCTTTTTAGTCAACTGAATACATGAGTATTCAATGTAATGATGTGTGCAATGTGTGCAATGTAATATTTCCTCAAAAACACTTTACTGTACATGTGTTATTTAAAAAACGCCAAAAACAAACAGTTTGCTCTAACTAAATCATTTAAAGTCAGCATGCTGTACGGCGGAAACGAGACATCAGGGAGTGGTTGGGAGCTGAGACTGCTGCTAAACTTTGTTTTGATATTTTCTCTGATAACTTATAACCCAGATGGTCTGGAGGTTTTTAACAGCAGCTGAATTATCCACAGAGGTGTCCTCCTCTCCACAACAGACCAGGGGATTAAAACTGGTAGAAAGAACAAATAAAAAAATCACTGATTCACTGATGCTCCTCAGCAGATACAGGACATCTCTGAGTGGCTGGGAGCTGAACTGTCTAATATTTGCTCAGCTCTGTTCTCTGATAAGATGCCCAATGACTAAAAGGCTACATCAACCCTACTATGTTATCATTTTAAAACACATCTCATTTGCTATGTTTTCAAGAGTTTTCAAGCCCTAAAAACGGAGCGATTTGGAGACACTGCTGTCTCTGTTTAGTTTGAAAACTCCGGGATTGCGCTGTAGTCTGGACGGGCAAAAACTGAGACCTTTGGAAACAATGACATAGTCACACCCAGTGGCTCCCTGATTGGGTCTTTTTAGCCTTGACTACCAGCAGTAAAGGCAGCATGAGTAAAGAATTACAAGTGTTACTGACCTTGTTGTCTTTGCTAGCAGCTGTTTTGCAGTGAAATTCTGCATTTTAATGCTACAACTGCTTTTTCTTTCCCTGTTTATAGAATTTTCTAGGAATGATCAGCTAAGCACAACTGAGAGCAGATGATAAGCTTCCTGTTTACACTGGCTCGCACATGCCCAGTGTACAAGAGTTGTCTCGTACGCATGTGTTGACAGGTGTGGTCGTATGGAGGCAGATCGTTTCTGATATGGAGCCAAATCAGTCGTCTGGACAGAGATCGTTTTCATTATAAAACACTGCTTTAAAACGTCAACGCTGTAGTGTGGATGTGGCCCAAAATCTTCATCTGGTTAAAAGATACAGTTGAAAACCACCGAGGTGTAAAGAGTGTATCTTAAAATGTGATTTAAACCTAGATAAAAGTTCATTTTGAGCCTCTGCCAGACAAACACAACACTGAGACATGAGCAGAGAGGATATGACGTCACTGACAAGCGACCAATGAAACAGAGTGCTACCATGATTAAAATCACAGATTTCTCTGGTTTGAGAGTTAATGGACACATTTGAGATGTTGTAAGAACAAAACTCAACAACACACAGAACATAGGTCTAGTTGTTTTTAGACATACTGTACATATTATTATCTTAATACAAAATCTTCCTGTCACTGTTTCAAATTAAAAGCCATCTAGCATTTCAGTGAACAGAAACCATTTCTTAACAGGGCTTTTATTGTGAAACATTTGCAGGCATACCATATCCAACAACAACCAGGTAGGACTAAAGGACCGAATGAGCAATCCAGCACACAAGTATCAAACACAGCATCATTATATTGTTGAATTTATTAAATGAAAGTGGTAGAAATGTTTGTAATTGTTCCTGTCGACCACGTCCCTGGCCATGATACAGTAAACATATATTTAACAAAATGTTGAACTATTCCTTTATATGTCCACCATCAGATCATGTTACATTGCTCTACACCCCCTGATCTCTGCCTCTCAGCTGGGAGAAACATGAAGGCTCTGTATGGGCTATGTGGGCTCTGTAACAGAAAGTGAGAGTCCTTCTTGAAGTCAGTTTGGCACACCAACATGCCTGTGCTAATGTGTCTTAATTAGCATGTGAAAAGACAGCTCTGACTATCAGGCTGGTTGGGGCTTGTTGAGCTGGGCTGGACTGCAGGGGTTAAACAGTTACCAAGAAAGAAAAAGAGGTGAAATGAGTGGAGGAGGGGACTCCCTTTTTTCTCAGGGGCCCCCGATTTGCACATCCCACAACTCCCATATCATGCTGCAACAGGCAGCCACAGCAAGTGAAGCCATCCAATTCTCACACATTTCCCCACCAGTCAGCCCTGTCACTGTGTCATTCATGTTGCCTGAAAGAGTTTTTGGGAAATGTCAAAGTTGAAAATGCAACACGTGGATTTATTCTGGTCAAATTTAAGAAATGCACTGTCTCCAACAAGCACCATATCTGTGTGGTTCAGCAGAGAGAGCTGGTATTTACACTGCAGTGAATTCAGAGAATCACAGCCGTCATTTCATTTTACAGAAGAAAGTGTTAGTTATTTACTGAGAGCTGTATCTTTCTCTGAGCACTACAAAACATTGTTACTGTATGTACCATGCAAAAACATAAGCCACGAAACCTGCATTCTGTCACTTTATTTATGAAGGTCTCCTGCAAAAGTTTCCTCAGTGTGTCACTCCATTTCCCACAATTAAATCCACTGCTCACCAAAGCAGATCTCAGGCATGATTCACTCTTGGGAAATCTGCCTTCCACTGTTTCGCATTTGATAAATGAGATGAATTACAGAGGATTTAAAACTTGATTGTCTTACCCCACAGACTGATTTTAAATTTTACTCCGTGCTGTTACATCTGGTTGTGTTGTTTCTATGTCTGGTTATTATTTGTTTTCTTCCTCTCTGCCATACTCAGGTCTTTCTTGCAAAAGAGATCTTGATTTCAGCGATATCACCTGACTGAATAAAGTTTAGGACTTGGGCTGGTCCAAAGTACACGAGGTGCATAATGTTAAGCCAAGCTTTTAAAGTTGTTGTAAAAAGGATTGTTAACATCATTACTGTTATTTTTGTTTCACTTACGTATGTCACATAAATACTGTATGGTATTGGGGACAGATTTTATGAAGCTAGCTAAACAGCTAGTCCAGCCCAGTAGTATTTTGTTCTTCAAGCTCTGAGCTTCAGCACATTCAATTACACAAAAGATAATGGAGACTACATTAAAATGCCAAGTCTCAACTTTCATTGAAGTCAATTTAGATCAGTATAGAAACTGAAATTACCACGTGATTGTTGTATGCATTCACCAACCAGTCAAGTGGCAGTTGGCATACATGTCTGTCAAGACCAAGTGACGTCACCCACTGGTTTGTGAGCTGCTGTTTTGAAGCCTCCAGTTTGTTATTTGTCTGTCGCCATCTTGGTTTTTTGAAACCAGAAGAAACCATATTTGGAAGAGAAGGTGGAGCTGAGGAGGAGTGAGGGGTGGAGCTGACCTGCTCTGTACTCTATCCTGATTGTTAGTTACAGTCTGTCAGTCACACAGGAGCCCCACCCTAATGCATCCCCTGCTTTATGGTCTATTTTCCTCTAAATGGACCATGATGTAAAAACTGAACAGCATGTTGTGTTGAAGAAGACTTGAAACTAGAGACTGAGACATAAACTCATCAGGAAAATGTTTACTGAGGTAATAAATCAGTGAGAAGTAGAGACATTTTCACATAGACTTCAATACAATCAGACTTCTGTTTACAACCAGTGGAGTCACCCCCTGATGGTCACTAGACAGAATGCAGCTTTAAGGCTCTTCAGCACGGGCTGCACTTTTCACACCGAGGGTCTACGTCCAGGTTTACAGTCTGTGGTCCAGACTTATGTCATATATGTAGTGAAGACTTAAGTAATTATGTGTATTCTGTATGAACATTATGGCCAAAAACATGTTTAGTGAGGTCACAGTGACCTTGACCTTTGACCACCAAAATCAAATCAGTTCATCCTTGCATCCAAGTGAAGTTTAACACAAAATTTGAAGAAATTCCCTCAAGGTGTTACTGAGTTATTGCATTCACAAAATTGGGACAGACAGACGGACGGACGGACAGACAGCCTGAAAACAAAATGCTTCCGCCATGTCCGTCACCAGCATGGAAGCTTGAAAAACTTTGTGGGAGATACAGCCTTTTTAACGCACACGGCACAAACTGCTGTTCAAAAGTAATTGGACACTTGATTACTAAATTGTCTTGGGCAGGTGTGTTTCATTTCAGCGTTAGCTCATCCACAAAAGACCAGAGCTGATTGAGAGTTAAGAGTTGCTCTTCAGACTGAGGTGGAGTTGTCTGACAGTATGAGGAGTAACAAAGTGACCAATGTAAGTGAGGAAAATGATCAAAATAAACCATCCATCTATCAGAGAGACATCGCAGGTCGTTGGATCGACACTAAAAAAGCAGGGGCCCACCAACCGAGCAACACAAGTCTTGTAGATGTAGATGAAAGAAAATCATTTGCATGGTGCAGAAAAAACCTTTATGACTTCACAGCAAGTGAAGAACACTCTCTGGGATGTAGGCGGACATGTTTTCCTTATCAACCATCCAGAGGAGACTTCAGGACCAGAACCTCAGAGGATTCACCACAGGATGTAAACCCCTGGTAAACCTCAGTGACATAAAGACCAGGCTGCAGTTCACAGAGACACACAGAGAGAAAGCCGTAGAGTCCTGGAACAAAGGTGTAGGGACTGATGAGAGAAAACTCAACCTTTGTCAAAATGATGGAAAGACAAGAGAGAGAAGAAAAACAGGAACAGCTCATGACCCAAAGCCTCCACCTCCTCTGTCAGACATGGCTCTGGGTCTCTTCTGGCTCTAGTGGAACTGACTCACTGTGGAGAGCAGCAGCAGGGTGAACACAGACGTCGGCAGGAGCTGTCTGTGGATCAGACTCAGACATGGCGGCCATGTTTTCCAACCGATCTTGCTCAGTTAGAATAGAATTGTGTATCTCAGTCCCCCCAAGGCTTCAGACCAAATATGGTGGAAGTCAAAATCAAACCTCTTTGGCAACAGAACCCTGATGATAATAGAGAGCATGAACCAACTAACCACCAGCACCTGACTGTTGTGTACTGGAGATGCCACTCTGCCGTTCTGTCATGTTGAACTCAGTCAACATGGAACATTTCTGGAGCTGACGTGTTATTAGTTCACATCAGAAAGAGGCTTTTCCCTCAGCCGTCCACATCTGTTGAGTCAGAATGAGAGTTGTTTGGTCAACAAGACCAAGTCTCCACCTAATCCACAGACAAGAGACTAATACTGGAACAGTGCTGGACACGTCTGTGTGTGTGTGTGAGTAAATAGAGCATTGGGGACAGGCTGTCAGGCAGTAATCTGAAAAGCTGAAGTTCAGGTCCCAACAGCTGGATGTGTACATGAGCTCATCTCTCCATCATACACAACAATGCACTATAATACTGGAGAGAACAAAGTGTTTACAGCACATTTTCCAGTGTCTTCATGAGGATGAAAATACAAAAAAGTTCAACAAGTTTTAACATAAACATACATGAAATATATGAAAATATATGAGCTGAATTATATAGAGAGGCAAGAAAAAGTAAGTTGATTCATTGATTCGCTCAGCTATTCATTACCGCTCGCTCTCTCTCTCTCACACACACACACACACACACACACACACACACACACATAGAGAAACACATCAAAATGGACCTGTCCGTCTGACACCAAAAACCTGTTTATTTGCATGTGAAGCAGGGAAGTGAGATCCCATCACAAGTGGTCACTGGAGACCCATTTTAAAGCAGGCGTGAACAGACATACTCAGAGCTGACCACTTGTGATCAGATCTCTCAGGACGCATGTTAATACCAGGTCTGAACAGTGACTTAGTCTAGCTGAGAGGCTCCAACAGCTCAACACAGCTGACCAGTGACAAAGAAGCTCAGAGTCACAGCTGAGGCTTAAAGGAATCATTGGAGGTGGTTCCTGACTCCACCACACACACATCATCATGGAGCATGGAGTCCGTTAGGGCTGTCAACAAATATTCTAAATTCAACCATATAAAAATTAAATTGTGAAAATTAACATACGATTGTAAAAAAACAGTCAGCACTACCACAGCTGTCTGCCTCGTGACCTCTTGTGTGGGCCTGACCCGCTGCACTGAATGCTCCACATGATGGACAGGACTCATTCACTGACTAAAATCGAAATGTAGGTCAAGCTGATGAGAGTGAATAATTCAACAACAACAGTGTGGTAATGACCACAGAGAGTTCATAACCCCCTCGGCTGCAGAGACAGGGAGCTGCACTCTGAGCAGCACAGACCTGTCTGGACATGCTGGACTTTGGTCAGTGGGCGGCAAAACTGTGGAACCTCGAGATAAAATTGTACGCAAGCTACGTAGCTACAGTTAGCCTAGCCTCATACTCCAACACTAGCAACCTGTACCAGAAGTTATGTCTTTCATTGTACTGGCTTAACTTCTCATGGACATAATGTGCTACAATTCAAACCTATGTGTGTTTTAGACAGATTAACTGAACATGTTCATGGCAGGACACCACAGAAGAAGAAAAAACATTATTGACCTGAAGTTTGTCTCCACAACACTACTCAAACATGTCTGATGGACTGATGAGACTGAGGGTGAACTGTGAAGAACATGCAGCTCTGTGTGGTGTAAACAGGTCTCTGCAGACCAACATGAAAACCTCCTCCCACAGGTGGAGCAGGTGGATGTCTGCTTACACCAGACATCCTGAGAGTCTGTCTGAGCTGAAGCAGTTCTGTAAGAGGACTGGTCCAGACCTCCTCCTGAAGATGGAGCAGGTCTGATCAGCAGCTACTGAAGAGCTGGTGTCAGGTTCAACAGGAGGTTTAATGGCTGAGTTCAACAAACACATAAAGATTGTAACTGTGTGTGATATCAGCTCAGAGACACTGTGTTTGTCTACAGTTGTGACCTTGTCTTACCACTGTATGTACTGAATGTGACATTTTACAATTGAAAAGTAAACTTCTCAAAAACACATAAGATTAAATAGCCAAAGCTAATGGGCTGCGTTCAGAAGCTATCTGACTGTCCAACAAGCAGTTCTGAGGGCGTATACGGCTGCTCATTAAATGCGTGGCCTTTAATGTTTCCATGCAGCTTCATTAACTATAAACATAATCAGTTCTTCTGATCTTAGCTGAGAGGCTCTTTGTGTCAAGTAAAGCAGGCTGCCTCCTAACAGGTCAACAGAACATGTTATAGATCAGTAGCAGCCCCCTGAAAGTTAACCACTGTGATGATGATGATGGTGATCTGAGTGAAAGTTAACCAGTGTGATGATGATGATGGTTTGAATGGATTATGGTGATCTGAGTGAAATTCTCTTTAAAGCTGCTTCTGCAACTACAGTCAGACTGCTGTATGCATTCATTTACGACTGCCTGTGTGTGTGTGTGTGTGTGTGTGTGTGTGTGTGTGTGTGTGTGTGTGTGTGTGTGTGTGTGTGTGTGTGTGTGTGTGTGTGTGGACAGAAATAGCAAAGGACTGCAGGGGGGGCGGCCCTTCTGAACCAGGCTAGGGCTTTGAACAATCTGATTCGTCAAAATGCTACATGAGAGAGAGAGAGAGAGAGAGTGAGAGAGAGACAGAGAGAGGGAGAAAGAGAGAGAGAGAGAGAGAGAGAGAGAGAGAGAGAGAGAAAGAGAGAAAGAGAGAGAGGACAGTACTTCTATCTTTGTGAGGACCGGGCTGAAGACTTTATGGAGCAAGGACATTTTCTCTGGTCCTCTTTGAGGGTTCAGACCTGGTTTTAAGGTTCCGGTTAGAATCAGGTTTAAGGTAAAGGCCAGTCATTTAGTTGTGATGGTTAAGGTCAAAGTGATGAGCTGGAGAATGCATTATGTCAATGAGTGTCCTCACAAAGATAGAAGTGCAAGTGAGTGTGACTGTGAGTGTGTGTGTGTGTGTGTGTGTGTGTGTGTGTGTGTGTGTGTAGCTGCCCTGAGCATAACGCAGCAGACAGAGAAAAGGAGGAGTTACAATCACATTACAGGAGAGGAGCACCCATTACATCAGCTTGTGTGTGTGTGTGTGTGTGTGTGTGTGTGTGTGTGTGTGTGATACGTCAGGCTGCCCGTGGCTGCAGCTCAGCGAGGGTTAATGAGTTCACAATCCCAGCATGCAGAACTGCAGCTTTACATGCTTACAGAGCAGAGGAGGGAGGTGGAAAAGAGGAAACAGAGAAGTGTCTTTCAAAGTAAAAGCCAGCTGGGACTTAGCATTAGCCACGATGACTGTACACAGCTCTCCAGAAGCGTGGTTGAACCCCTCCAACTCTACAGCAGGGAGGACTCCTGAATGTACAGGATGTGTAAATGTGGTAATGTCTGCAACATCAGCCAACGACACATAACATTTAATTAAGAAGACTTTGGAATCTCTTGGAGTCACATCACTGACAGTAAAATGATTTCATTGTGAGCTGGTGGAATGACCTCTACCTTGATGCAACTCTCAGCTGCATTCGGAAATAATGAAGATACAGTGACTAGAGTATTTCTTGATCTCAGAAAAGCATTTGATACTATTGACCATGGCTTACTACTTAGTGTAAAAAAGCATTAGAGATGCTGCTATGACAGCTAATAATCTGTCCAAGAGGCAGCATATACAGAGAGAACATCACAGGACTAGGGCTGGGTACCAAGCTTCAATATATTTGTGTCACCGACCGAAATGCTTCGATCCTACCAAGCATTGAAAAATTAATTATCTTTCAGTGCCAAATTTTGATACCCAAACATTAAATATCAGCGTCTGTGAGCCAATAAGCATATAGTATACTTGTGTCAAGAACTTAAGTCGCTGGTGATTGGCTGCCTAACGTAACGCTACACAAACACGTCATAAAGGAGTTGTCCTGAAGGAAAAAAAAATGCCCAGACACAAACCTGTGAACTGGCTCATACGTGTGTTTTTTTCCACCATGTATTTGTGGCGTAGTGTAACAAATGCCTGGGAAATCAAATGTGTGGCTCTGTTTTAATAAGACGGAAACCAGTAGAGCGAAATGTAACATGTGCAAAGGATGGCAAACATGACAAATTTGATGAAGCACTCAACTTTGCACGGCTTCAAGAAAGAGCACAAAGTTTCTCCGTATTTGACTGAAAGAAGAACGAACCACAGCCTTTCTCCTCTCAGTCAAGTCTGCCTCCTTCATCACCACCTCATCATCTGATATTACTGAGGACAGCGCAGTGGCTGTGTTTGTAGCAGGCAAGCTAACATTTAGCAAACAAATTCAGCTAACTTGTACGTTGTTGTTTAGGTGACTGAAGTTAACATGAACACAGCGCTTGTCTGTTGACTTGTCCTAGCTAAACAGCAGTTATCTTTTTTTTTCTCTTCATAATTAGCCTCTGCCTCTGTAATGTGATTTTTGGTTTTTTGTTTGGTTTTTTTTGGGGTACACTGCTATCGAAGAAAGTCTCGTTCAGGAACCGGTATTGAAGTCAAGGTACTGGTACCGAAATCAAAAAATTTTGAACGATACCCAACCCTGCATAGGACCTAGAGTGGAACCCTGTGGGACACCACATAACAGAGGCACTTTGTGTGGCATGAACTGATTCACAGAAACTGAAAAACTCCAATCAGCAAGACAGAATGAAAAGCCAGTCCAAGGCAGACCCAGAAATCCCCACCAGCTGGTTTAGCCTATTTAATAAAATACCATGATCAAGAGTATCAAAAAAGCTGAGGTCAACTAACACCAGCAACGATCATTTCCCATCATCTGCAGCCGTCATGATGTCATGAGTCACCTTAAGAAGGCCAGTTTCTGTTGAATGCAGTTTATGAAAACCTGACTGAAAAGACTCAGTCGTGTTTAAACTGGCTCGGGAAAGAACCAGTTGAAAGGAAATGATTGATAACATTTAGAAGTAAGGATGAGGGAAGAGTGTCAAGGGGAGCAGATGAAGGTGATAACTGGACCAAAGTCTCCACATCATTACAGTCTGGGTTAAACAGAGCTGTGAAAGTTTGTGAGGCATATGTCAATGGGGCAGCAGATCCAAGTTACACAAAACATGTATGAGAGGGAAATCCTCTAAGCAAACAGTATCAACAGGTAGACCACGAGTCCCAAGTCCAGCGTATGTCCTGCTTTATGATTGGGCCACATGTTGCATGGAGTCAAAACACAAAGATGAAATTCAGATGCAACCTTAGAGGTAGAATCATCAATTCAAACAATTAAAACTTTATCAAGCTTTAAGATAAGAAGTCAGTGAAATCAGAAAGTAAAGGGCCAGATAAGCAGAGTGCAAATTATACAAGAACAATCAGGGGGGTGAACTCATGAGAAAGTTTCAGTAAGTTTCAGAGCAGCAGAGACACATAGCATTGGCGTAACCATAGTTACTCACCCACACACCTGCCTACGTGTGCACAACGTGAGAGGAGCAGCATCATGGCAGTAAATGACAGCGCTGTCAGTGTGAGAAATGTGCCTTGCTTGGCGATGAAGCTATCAATCAGCTTCTTTAACTGTGAGTACTGAAGTTTGGACTCCACACACGGCCGTTACTGAGTGGTCACAAAGACCACGGCTGCATTTTCCATCGAGACTGAAACCAGTAATTAAAACTAAGGCTGTCAAAGTTAACGTGTTATTAACGTGTTAACGTAACATGCCTTTAACGGGAGTAATTTTTTTAACGTGATTAACGCTTGTGACATTTGAACCTCGGGCCACTCCGTAGCTCGGGAAATCAGGAAGCAATGACCGAGGTCGATGCCATCGTGAGCAGTAATGGATAAAAAAGATATTTTGAATGGCAAGTTCAGCTTCAAAGTCTTGCCAGATGGCTCTCTTGACAGGACAAAAGTCATTTGTATTTATTGTCGCGGTGAATTTACGTACCACCGGAGTACGTCTAGTCTCAAATACCACATTTCTATAATGTTACAGTTAGTAAATTGGTATGCCCATCTGTAATTTTTTTGTTGGGCTTTTGTTTTAGTTTATTTCAGCATCTTGTTTTACAATGCAGTTTGCACATGTTAGTTACTTGAACTGAGAGTATTTCTCATTGTAGCAATAAATAAACATGATTTTTTTTGCATAAAGCAAGCATTTGTCTATTCTCATGTTGAAAAGAGTATTACAATTTGAAAAAAATCAGTTTAAGGTACATTTAGAACAGATTAAAAATATGCGATTAATCATGATTAACTATGATCACTCATGCGATTAATCGTGATTAAATATTTTAATCGATTGACAGCCCTAATTAAAACCAGTAATTTCTCTGACACTGTTCAGGGAGCGACAGAAAGCTGAGCTCCCACTGAGAACTTCAAATCTGATGACTGAAAATCTTCATCCAGTTAAAAGATAAGTCTCCACTCTGAGGAGGAACCAGACGACCTCCCGAGGGAAGCTGTTTATTGTAAATGTATGTTGTTACTGCTAAAGTGCATTAAAAGATTCTAACTGTGAAATATGTAACATTTCGGATTTTTTTAAATGCTGTGTTGCTATGCTACATTCTTTTATTTAAGATTTAGGCTAAATGAATCTTATTTTGACATTAATGATTACACTGGGGAACAATTTGAAAAAAAAATTCTGTTGAGTTAGATTTTTATGCTGATTAAAACTAAGATTGGCATGCTGATTCCAAAATTGCAGTTAGTTTTTTTCTAGCACGTCAAGTTTTTTCTCCACAGCTTACCCTCCAGATAAGCAAAATTCCACTGATTAGCTGTCGTAAGACTTGCCGAGAGAAGCTTTGGGTTGAGATGAATTGGCCTCCAAGATCTGATCTTAAACCTGGAGATCCCAACATTCTACATGAGCCACTTGTTGACAGGAAGAAAATAATATTCCCACCTCTGCACATAAAACTATGTCTCATGAAGCAATTTGTAAAAGCATTTCCAACTGATGGTGACTGTTTCAAGTACATCATCTTGCAATTTCCTGGACTGCCAATTGAAAAAATCAAGGCCGGTGTTTGATGGTCCACAAATTCGGCAGCTCATCAAAGATGAACAGTTCACCGGGACTATGTCAGACCTTGAGAAGAATGCTTGGTTATCATTCAAAGACGTCGTCAAGAACTTTCTTGGAAATACACGTGCAAGTAATTACACAGAAATTGTTCAGAAACTATTGGAGAGCTACAAAGCGCTTGGTTGCAACATGAGTATTAAACTACATTTTCTGCATTGCCACCTTGCCAGCTTTCCGGAAAATCTTGGTGCTGTTAGCGACGAGCAAGGTGAACAATTTCACCAAGATTTGAAGGTTATGGAAGAACGTTATCAGGGTAGATGGGATGCACATATGATGGCTGACTATTGTTGGAGCATCAAACGCGATAGTCCTCAAGTTGAACACTCCAGAAAGAGCTATAAACGTACATTTTTACCTTAACTACTTGCACACAATTATAATTACAGTAGCCATATCCTTTGTAAAAACATAGTAGTGTTAAATAAACATTGCAGTCATGCCTGTTTCATTGTATGTCAATATTTGTACATTTTTATAAAACAAGCACATATCTGTTAAGTACAGTATTTTTCATATTTTTTAAGGAAACGGGGATCCTATAGTTCAAAAACCTGACGTGATAGAGAAAAACTGAGATCAGTTTTGGATTCCGCACCCAAAAATTAGTTAAAAACAACTGTCAGACCTAACTCAACAAAAATTGTGTTCCCCAGTGTAATGAATGGTAGGAAAGGTAGGAAAGAGTGTATCTGACATTTGTGGTTGCGTGAGCTCTCAAGCCAAAGCTGGTGGCAACAAATATGTGCAAGGAGAAGACCCCCACAGTTTGTGTCAGTGCTCCGCCTCATGCTCAACTCTTTGAGTGGCACGAGCAGCAGCACAAAGGACTCAACATCTGTCTCAAAGAGATGCAAGTCCACTCCAACCTCTACAACTCCACAGCTGCAGAGGTTTTACTCTCTCCTCATCTGACACCACCAGACAGAGGTTCTAAATAGTAAGAGGTGTGTTTTCTACCGTAAAACCATAAGACTACAGTTAGAAGTTACATCATGTATTTAAACAGCTAATCTCTAGTGTACAGTTAGACATTAACATGTTTGACATATTTGACATGTTTGACCTACAGGAGGGCTGCCAGTGACACCTTCCACTGCCCGCACAACAAAGAAGAAGAAATGTGAACTTGCTGACCTGTATCAGCAGAACAACTGTTGTCAAGTGCTGGGGACATCATCTGAGGAGTGTGACCATGTTGATCAGTTGAAAAATATAAAATATGTCAGTCTAACCTGAATCTATAGGCATAGCACAGGTAGCATTTCTTTTTTTTGCATCAAATGTAATAAAAATTTAAACATTTAAATAAAGTAAGTTGATTATGTTTGTCTTAAATGTTCACAAGCTGATACACAAAACACCTGTTGAAATGTGAACTTCCATGTACTCCTGTAGGTTTTTTATACAATTATTTTCCAGTCAATTGCTGTGTAGAGTTTTTTGATAAAAAGAATTTGCACAGATTTGAGCTGTGATGACTGAGAAGTGACTACAGCCATTTTACTGTGCACCTGTTTTATACTGTTGTACCGTTAATAAATAATGTGCAGTATCGGACTGTTTCCTGCTTTTTGGAAAATAATTTTTCTCCTTCAGTAACCATATCGTGAACTATTGCAGGTGACGATATATTGTGTATCACACAATTGTCAGTGTTGTGATTACAATTGTGATTGTTACTGTGGAGTAAATATTGACTTACTGTCATGACTCCAGCTCTATACTGAACACAAAGACACACGTCTCGCCTCATCCATCTGAGCATCTCACTCTCAGGAAGAAAGAAAATAAGCAGTCACCAAAACGTTGAACTCTCCCTCTAAGAAATGACTGCTAAATAGCATTAGACCCCCACCCACCCACCCCCTCAAAAAACAAGAAAAACTTCAATGCAGAAAGATGCTTTACTCTCTCAAATCAAAGTCAGCTGGTTCATGATATTTAAAAAACCCCATGGTTGAACGACATGCTGATGTAGTAACAGCAGAGGGAAAACCAGAGGAGTGAGCGGGTCACTGAACTGTCCCAGTCCAAACACGTGTTAGTGAATGAGTGAGAGCCAGCAGCTTCTCTCCTGCTGAGAGCCGCTGCTTCTATTCAAAGCAGCTTTTCTGAGGTTACTATGAGACCAGAGGAAGCTCTGAGAGAATGCTGCTCATCTCTGCTCCATTTGTGAAAGCAGTCTGACACAATAGAAATATCCATTCACAACTCTTCAGTGTGTAGTCAACTGCTCCATCACTCAGCTTTCCTCTGTGAAAGCCCCTGAAAACTACCCCTGCCCCTCCCCCCACCAGATCTTTTCAGCCCACTGTCTCCCTCTCAGCCACAAACAACTACATCTCTGAGTTTGAGGTTGAACAGCCAGACTCGACCCAGGGCTCTGCACTGTCTGACATGAACAGAATCACAGCAAGGGCTGTCACTTTCATTTGAAATTCAAACATTCATTCGAGGCAGATGACACCATCACCTTGGTCTATTGCTGCCATACTGACCTATCAGTAAACTAAGCTTTAATAATGCAAATAATACAAAATACAATGAAATTATAAAATGAATAAAAATGGAGGACAGTATTGATCAAAGCCAGGCTGACTGCAGAGAAGCAGTGTGTGGGAGTATTCTGGGCTCTTCACTGTCGACAGTATCATGACCAACAGAGATTAGGCTGTTTGCTGAGTGACTCTACAACCACCATTAATCTGAGGACTCACCTGTCGCTGCAGCCCAGGTGAGGCAGCAGAGGACCAGAAACCAGTGGAGCAACATCACCTGTACAACCTGGTCTGACTGAAGACTTCTCACCACACTCATCCTCAGGAGCTGGAAACTCGTAAAGAGACCATCAATTCATTCAAACTTGACTTTTTAAAAAGTGGTAACAGGCCATGTCACCAGGTCTCACTTCCTTCTTTCACAAACTTTCTCAGTTTCTGTTGAATGACTGCAGTGGGCTTCAGCTGGTCTAAGATACGTTTTAGTTTTAAAACGAGCTCTTAAAATGAAAACGATCTCGAAAACGAATGAAAGCGATTTAGCTCCGTATCAGAAACAATCTGCGTCCATACTACCACGCCTGAAAACGCATACATGTGTGACCATTCACGGACACGGGGCATGCACGAGCTGGGGTATACAGGAAGCAGATTGTCTACTCTCAGGTGTGCTCAGCTGATTGCTAGTAGAAAATACTACGAATGAGGAAAGCAAAGGCAGTTGTAGTGTAAACATGCAGGATTTCAATGAACAACAGCTGTTAGCAAAGACAACAAGGTGAGAAACACTTGTAATTCATGCTTTCATGACTGGTATCTGAGGCTGATAAAAGCCAATCAGGTGTGTCTACATCATCGTTTCCAAAGGTCTAGGCTTTCACCCGTCCAGACTACAATGCATCCCTGGAGTTTTCAAACTAAAACGGGCCCAGCAGTGTTTCCAAAACGCTCTGTTTTCGAGGCTTGAAAACTCCGGAGTAGTGTGGATGGGAGGTGAAAACATAGCAAAAGAGATGTGTTTTAAAATGAAAACGTAGTAGAGTGGACGTAGTCTGAAGGTGACTAATTATGTACAGGTGTGGTAGGAAGTTTACATACACTCATCGTAGACATGAGTGTCATGGTAACATTAGGCTTTCCTAAAGACCTGTTCTTTTTCTGGAGCTGAATGAATCTACAACAAGTGCCTCTAATAAAAACTAGAACTACGGCCTCACGGAGGATGCCTCCACAACTCAGACTAGTGTTAAGATTACAACACTGTTTATCCAGAGTCATATAAAATATTAACCATTGGTGGAAACTTTTGTCATAATTGCTTTATGAAGTCTAGAGTTATGGCTAAAAAGTATTTTGTGAGGTCATGCTGACTTTAACCTTTAACCTTTGACCACCAAGATCTAATGAGTTCATCCTTGAGTCCAAGTGAATGTTAGTACTAAATGTGGAGAAGTTCCGTCAAGGCTTTACTGAGATATGGTGTCCATGAGAATGGAATGGATGCCTCCAGCTCCTGCTGGCGCTGGCGCAGAGATGTAAAAACAACAAAGAATTTGGTGCAAACATTTTAATTTATTTTAGGTAGGTAGCTGAAGTTCGGTCTGTCTTCACTTCTTGTTAGTGATCATAACAGCTGGTGGCTTCCCTGTGCTCACATAAAAAAGGTTAGTTTAACAGCACTCATTAGATTGACCAACACAGTACAACTGAGAGAGGATCATAGATTTATGAAAGTCAGGAGTGTCTCCCTGAGTCATTTCTAAACAACTGCAGACTCCCATCATTAGTGCAAACAATTGTAAAAGTTACTGGGAGGTGCAGCCATTTTGCCATGGTCTGAAAGAAACTGGTCCGGATGGTGAGGAATAACCCAGGAACCATCGAGGCACAGGCCTGCCATGAATTGGAACCCACAGAAGCACCAGAGTCAATGTCAAGTGAGTTTCACATCGCCAAGGACCAGGAGGCTGCTGTCCAAGAAAGAAGCTGTCGCTCCTAAATCAACCCCGTCGAGCTTGCCTCAAATTTTACAGCTGATCACACAGACAAATAAAAACCTTCTGGAGTAAAGTTTTATGGTCAGATGAGACAAAGATTGAGTTGTGTGGCCACAATGACCAGAGATATGTTTGGAGAAGTAAAGGCTTTCAACCCCAGGAACACCGTAGCAGCTGTTGGGCAAGGTGGGCAACCAGCCAAGAAGAGAGGCTGATTATCCAATCAAAATTCTTCTAGAGGCTTGTGCACTGTAATTCTGACCCTGTGTTGATTTCAGAAAACCCCAAATAAATTTAAATTCATGCACCAACGTCTTGTTTTGATTTTGTTTTTTAATCAAAGATGTATGTTGTGCACTGACCCACTCAAAGCCCAATATTACCATGATGTTCATGTCCATGATGACGGTATGTAAACTTACAACAACTGTAGAAACTCGTAGAAACAGCAAGATTAAGACTCAATGATTGGAGAAAAATATATTATCTTCTGGACCAATACTGTTCTAAATTATTATGTTCAATGAAATAAATTCCTGCGCTGTATTTTTATTTGTGGTGTCCTTAACATTTCACCATCCTGCTAAAGTACATTTAAAATGCTGTTTTAGTCCCTGATAACAGGTACAGTTGTCCAGTTATGGTAATAACAGAGAACTGCTGGTAAATCATGTGCAACAATTGTATAACCAGTGCTAAAACAGTTCATTAATCCATATGTTGATTAGTCCATTTACAAAAAGATTAATTAGTGACTATTTCATAATTAATTATTT
Source organism: Trachinotus anak (assembly GCF_046630095.1). Classification (NCBI taxonomy): domain Eukaryota; kingdom Metazoa; phylum Chordata; class Actinopteri; order Carangiformes; family Carangidae; genus Trachinotus; species Trachinotus anak. The sequence continues at coordinate 28,223,211 of NW_027273872.1, forward strand.
AAATCTTTTAGGAAAAGGGCCTAAAATCCATGACTTCCAGTGTCTGATATGGAAACACTGGCTGTTTTTCTTCGTCCTCTATGATATGAATTTCTGAATTTCTGTCTTTGAGCTTGAGCAAATCATGTAATTCTAATGTAATTCAAATCATGTAATTCTGTCAACTTGGGTTTTGGGAAGTCGAGATGGGATCCAGAATCAGAGCTTTTAAGGTCATAACCTTCAGGAGTCAGTCCACTCGTCCCCCACTGCATCACCTCGAGGTGGTTTCAGAGACTGTACCACAACACTTGAGGAAAGAGGGTCATGATTTACTGCCCATCACGGCCTCAACAGAACACCACTCGTACTGGCTAAGACCCAACTCCCTGACAACCAGCAACCAATCAACATGACATATGCTGACCTAAGACCGTGACATCAGCTACCTCAGTAGAACCTGAATCTGCTGGTTACAATTGTCATTGTAGCCAATATTTGGCCTGTGCTAATCAGTGACTATCAGCAATTTCACCTGTGATAACCCCTGGGGGACACTGGAAGGTGTGTGTTGCTCTGCAGTGCTGCAGAGATAAACAAGGACACACAGTGTCTATGATGATCTAAATGGTCAATACCAACCAAGTCAGAGCCACGGCAGCAGTAGTCCCAGCTTCCTCCGAGGAAGAAAGGTCCAAGTCTTCAAACTGCTGCAGCACTTACTCTCTCTGCCTGTAGGTGTCACTGACGTGTCTGAAAGCACAGGTTTTAACTGCTCTTTCCTTCCCTATAGGTGCAGCTTGGCCTGGGGTCATATTTATCAAATTTATAAAAAACTTTTTTTTAAAATATGCTCCAAAACATGTGTTAAGGTGAAGAGCTGCTGTCAGAGGCTTCTGTGACCAGACTCACAGAACAGCCTGGCAGCAGCGCAGAGATGTTCCCTCCGAACCAATCACAGAAGGTCAAAGTCAGGGGGTGGAGCTCACAGCTGTCAAGTCGTATGTTATCACAGTTCTGGTGTGAGCTGCTACATCATAACCTTTTCACACCAAAATCAGCAGGTATAAGTGGGTTTTTAAACGCTAAAAAAAGCAGACTAACTGATTTTACACTGCCAGATGAGATTTCTTTCTGTTCGGAGAGGACACACTGCTGGGAGCAATGTCATTATGTGCACAGAGCACACACATACAGACGCAGTGAAGAAACAGTGCGCTGCTCAAAGCCGTGCAAACTGCTTAAACGGATCCGTCGCATATCATCCACAGGTTTTCTCCTGTAAGCGTCACAACCTCCGTGTAAAACACTTCGAACTGTGATTGTGTTGTTGAAATTTAGCCACTGTGTTTCTGGTGTAACAGCACCATGCTGGACAGGTGACAGGTGTGTTTACAGTGTCTGTGCTCTGAATGACACGACAGCTCAGAAAGGTTCAACCGGGTGTTTACATCAATGCTGATTGGAGCCGGAGCCAATAAATACCTGCGACTGCTCCACGGTGTTAGTGGGTCTGAGCAGGTTTTCTGACCAGAGGAAAAGGGGCTTCACCTCATCTCTTCAGACTTACACATTTCAGAATAAAAACTATTTCATCAAACTTGTGTCGACATTAAAAATCTGTAAGATGTCAGGGGCTGCAGAGTCTTCAAACTTGGCTCTGAGTAGATCCTCCATGACTGTTACAGTGTTTAGCTGAAATATTCACTGAAATATTCATGTGGTTTTTGCTCTTTACAGTGGTTGTCCTCCTTCCTGAGCCAGGTAAACCATTTTCAAATATAAAAGCCTACTGAGGCTTGGCTGAATATTTGATGGTTGTTATTTACAAGGAAATGTGTCAATGTGAATCCACAACTTTCCATCAACAGCCCTAGAAGTGGCTGCTAAGACACAGACAGACCAAGAGACACAAGGCCCAGCTCAGTTAGAGACGCGTCAGCTTAATATTACTGTTATTTGCTGACATCAAACGAGTTTCACTGACTGCTGTTCCTGAAGGATCCTCATTTCATAATTAAATCTACACAAATAACACAAATTAGCTTTTTCGGGATTCAACATGGCGACCTGTTTTAATCAGATTTCTCTAATCTGATTCTGATTTTTATGTTTATACATGACCAGTATAACAGGTTGTTCCTAATTCTTCCTGATGCTTTTAAAAAATGATCATTCTATTTGTTCCTGCAAAAGAACAGACGACTGAATAAACTGCCCCCCCATGAGGACCTGCATCCTACTACACATTAATGAGAGTTTGAGAGTTAAGGGCCACTTAACTACCATCTAACAAGAACAATGACTTCCAGTCACCCACCAGCACAAACAGAAATATTCATTACTTACTCATTACTTTCAGAAGATTCATGAGAATATTTGAAAGATATCAACATCTCTTTGCTCAGTTTTAGACGCTCAGAGAGAGGGAGTTCAGCTCTACAGTGAAATAAGATTTTACCCACTTGAAATAGTTCAAAAGTAGAAATCAATATGTGGAGGTTCATGTTGATGTTGAGGCACCACAGATAGATCAATGTGTGGGAAACACTGGACACATCTGATCGATTTATTCTATACTCGGATATCACACTTGGCACCAAAAGGGGATATCAAAGGGGAAATCCACACTTTCATTTATTCAGGAAATTCTTACTGCGAGTAAAGTCTTGCTCCAGGACCAACCAGACCACACCCACATTCACACAGTTACACATTTACCTCTAAAGCTGCCCAGTACCACCAGTCTGACCTGATGCTCACTGAGCAGCTCCACAGCACTGCCTTTCTCAAGGGCACCTCAGTGGTGCTAATGAGGGAGGGGCAGGAGCACAGATTTATCCTGCTGGTCTGGGGGTCAGAGTGACCTTCAGGCTACACACCCGCTTCACTGCCCACTACTCATCATGAGGAGAACCACTCAGCTGGATGTTTTCTGTCTGAGGAGAAGCTTTGTCAAGTCTGAGAGAAGATGTCAGAGTGACATCATCAGGGTCAAGAAATAAGGCTATCTGGTTGCATTATGGGACGTGTAGGAATTTTACTCATGCTATGGACTCATGGATATTTCCAACACTGCTGCACAGATTTGGACCAGTTTTTTAAAAAAACTGTCTCTTGTCATTTCACCAACCTTTTGGAGGGAAACACTAAATCACTGGAGTAAACTCTCATTTCATTCACAACATTTTCAGAGACAAGCGCTTTAACAAAATGATCCTGATGCATCTATAGCACATTCATATGTAAACACTGCTTATGAGATGGTAATATGACTCCTCTAATCACACATTAACTTATGAAAACAATATTGTTTTGCTGAGCTGCCAAACTGCACATCAACAGCCTCCTACTCTCTCCCAGTCAAACCAGTGTAAACCCACTCCCTGCCTGTGGTGAACCCTGGCGGCATCTGTACCTGGGTGTATGTAAGCAGGTGGACTCTGACACAGATACTGTGGAGGGTAGTGGCTCCTCTTGCTGTGTTTGTGGATTCTGTAGTCCTTCTCGCTGCGAGAGCGTTGGCTCCTGTGAGCTTCGACAGAGGCTGCTGGTGGCAGGTCAGAGCTGGGCCATGCCCGCCGCAGCGTGCTGCTGCTTGTCCTCTTCATCCTCACCACACTGGGTGGCAGACAGCAGACACAGAGTGAATCTGTTTACAAGACTTAGTCAGAATCGGTTTTCCACAAACAAACTTCTGAGTGACTGGGTCCAGTGGTCGACCCAAAGCTGCACGCTCCCAGGTCTTCATGTAAATTCCATTATGGGGCATTAGTGGTTAAAAAAAAAAAAGTCAGCTGATCAAAACAAACAACCACCATGCTGTGAAATAAAGGATTCCAGTCCCAGGTTGGCCAAACTCCCTCATGGTCACGGCACTGGTCACATGACCAAAAGTCCACAGAGTGGTTCAGGAGAGCACGCTGAGCAGCATGTGTTGGGCGGTGTTATCTCCAGCTCTGCATACACACCTCTCCTTCCTCCTGCTGCTCCTCCTCAGGTCACAACAGATCCACCGCAAAACAACTGCTCATGTGTCAGCCAGTGCTTCACACACACACACACACACACACACACACACACACACACACACACACACACACACACACACACACACACGACAAACACACGCTTAGCAGTGACAAGCTGAGGTGCTTACACCACTCCAGTGGCTAGCTGTAAGCCTAGCCTAGCCTGGTGCCTGTGCTCAGTCAGATTGGTCTGGTCTTAGCTTTAGCCGACGCTCAATGAGGGGACATTGGTGGTTGAGGGGGTCGAAGGGGGTCGCTGGGTAGAAACAAGGAAAAAGACAAGCCTGAATTCCTGTCAGACAGACAAAAGCCTGTGCTGCGAAGGGAGGGAGGGAAGAAAGGAAGGAGTGAGGGAGGGGGTGCTAATACAAAAGAAAGCAAGAGGAAAGAGGCTGCTCAGCCAGCAGAGGGAGGAGAGAATGACACAATCTCCATGGGAAAAACAGATACACTCCTCCCTTCTACCTCCATCCATCCATGATCATTCCTCCAGGACTCCCTTCATACACACCAGCTGTTAATCCTCTGGGAAAAAGAGTGTATGTGTGTGTGTGAGTGAGTGAGTGAGTGAGTGAGTGAGTGAGTGAGTGAGTGAGTGAGTGAGTGTGTGTGTGTGTGTGTGTGTGTGTGTGTGTGTGTGTGTGTGTGAGACAGTGTTCGCAGCGGAGCAGCAGGGTGATGGAAGACGTGTAAAAGAGAGAAATCCACAAAAAGCAGCGTTCAGTCAGGAGAAAGGGTTAATCCAGAGCGAAGCCAGGCTGCCTCTGCTTCTCCTTTGTCTCTTCTTTCGTCCGCTTGTCTCCCTCCTTCTGCCTGCAGCTCGCCCGTCTGCGCTCACTCTGCCGCTCACCGTGTTGTTGTGGAAGAGGGGGGAGGGAGGGGAGATGAGGGGAGGGGAGGGGAGGAGGGAGAGAGAGAGGGAGAGGGAAGGAGAGTCAACCCCCCCCCCCCCCCCCTTCTTGTTGTAAAAGCTGAGCGGTACTTCCCATTCATAGAAAACACAGTGAGACTGTGCGGCTGAAGGCTGTTCACTCAGCCCATTTGTGATGCTGCATTATGAAGCTGTCGGGGGAAATGCTCATACTTGTGGGTGTCCATGTGTGTGTTTTAAATCTTGTTGGATGGAAGCCAAGTCCATGAGCCAGCCAATCAGCACAGGGCTCTTAGGTAGACTCTTTAGTTAGCAGCACACTGACCAAATGCTGCAACACACTTAGCAACCCAGGCAACAGACAGTGTGTGTTGTCAGTAACGTGCTGTAGCTCAGGTCCACATCACTGAAACAAGCTGCCTTTCTACAGTAATACCACGTCACTGCACACAGCAACATGAGCTCAGCCAACACACAGGTTCATGTCAGAGACATGTGAACACAAACAGCAGGATCAGTACAGTCACAGCCACACACACTTTCCTCACTTCACCCCAATAGTGCTGCAGCTAATGATTATTTTCATTACTGATTCATCTGCTGATGATTTTCTCCAACCTCCAGCCCAGAAAAACCCTCTGTTTACTGACACACACCATGAAGAGCAGCGAAGGATGCTGAAAACCACAGACATTTCGGCCATCTTTAGTTTTCTGCCTCTGTCTGTCGGTCTCTGTGTGTGTCTCCTTTACCTTTGAATATGTCTGAAAATGCAGAAACGTGATTGGTCTAAATTCATCAGTGAAATGTGTGAGTGGTTCAGGTGACAGGAGCCAAAGACACCCATAGCAGGAGTCATTACAAAAGTCCAGTATTTTTCCACTCAGAATTGAGATCACAATTTTCTCTCATGATTTTAAGGACACTATTTTTTTAATGAAAAATAGTCATTGCAATCCATATCATCTGCAGAACAAAATACACTATGATACCCAGGAGGAGCTGGAGAACGTTGCTGTGGAGAGGGATGTCTGGACTACTTGGCCTGGCCTGCTGCCACCACGACCCAACCTCGGATAAGCAGAAGAAAATGGATGGATGGATATTCAAGTGTGTTATCTGATGTTTTTCTGTGTGTATTGTGATGAGAAAAACAGTTTGCAGCTGATCTAGAGTCAGATGAAACCATTTCCAAGTCATGAATACCTGATGATGTTCTGCCTGAACTGCTGAATAGGCAGGAAAACCCAAAAGCCAGGGAGGTGGCTGTCTGTGGTGTTCAGTGTGAGCACAGTGGTGAGTCAGTAAACGTTTTGTTGTGTGAAATGTGCTCTGTGACTGATCTTTACTCTTCATGAGTTGCCATGTCATAGATCAGTGATTCTCCACCTTTCTGAGGCCAGCTCCCCGCATCCATTATCCCTGATCCCTTACTATCCACACCCCACTTACCATCCTCCCATCAAATAAATAGTCTTACCTTAATATTAATTATCATTATTATCATTATTGATTATTATTTTGTGTTACATCAATAAAAAGCATGTCACTAAAGGCCAAATAACAGATTTAACTGGACAGTTGGAACATCATTCATTTTTGAACAGAGTTTGGTCTGACATTGTTTTGTGCTATTCCAGGCAAATTAAACCTGGTAAACGTCCCATGTTTTAGGATTTCACATTCCCTATTATTCACAGACTTTTTATCAATGTTTAATGAAGACTTTAAAGTTAACAACTACACAAGAAAGGCTGCAGTGGTCCAAAGTCCCACCTCTCAGCTGGAATCAAGCCAGCTGATAGCATTGCTGTGGCTCAGCCGGTCAGGTGGCCGGTGGCTGGTTTTGGAATATTGTTTTAGAAAACAGTTTACTTATGTTTACAAGGACGTTTCAAGAGGAAGAAACTTTTAATTTCCTCCACAGGAAATATCAAAGTGTCCATTTTTCCAAGCTGACACAGTAAACCCCATGTTGGTGAAAGTTTATAGTTGATACTCTGACATCCTGTTCCCGTGAAGGCAGCATGGAGTAGTGCTACAGAAAGCTGATACAAACATATCATTTTCTCCTGATAAAGTTGAGTCCAGTGACTTGAACCAGGTCGAGCTAATTGAACTGGGAATGTGAAAACAGATAAATAATCTAAATAAATCATCATCATTTTAAAGTTATAATATGTAAATCACCCACATTAAAATGGCTAGAAATGACTAGACCTGTCAATGACGTCATATCCTCTCTGCTCATGTGCCAGTGTTGTGTTTGTCGGACAGCTCAAAATGGACTTTTATCCAGTTTGAAGTCACAGTTTTAAGATACACTCCAATTTTAATATCTTGATTGTTTTCAACTCTGAACGAGATGATAACCATCAGACGTCTGGATCCAAAGTTATCAGAGAAACAAGCTGAGGAAATGTGAGACAGCTCAGCTCCAGCCAATCAGAGACGTCCTGTCACTGGACTGCCTCAGTTAATCAGTGATTTTTAAAGTGAAACTGCCATAGTCAGTGTTTCTACTGGTTTTAATCACCAAATTTAATCAAATTTTTTATGGTTAAATTTATAACTCTGTGGAGAATTCAGTTGCTGGTAAAAACCTCCTGAACATCTGGATCATAAGTTATCAGAGAAACAATAGGAACAAAGGTTAGCAGCAGTCTCAGCTCCCAACCCATCCCTGACATCGTGTGTCTGCTTTATAGCATCAACACATCACTGACTTTAAATGTGAAACTGTTTATTCTGTGTTTTAAAGGTTAGAATCAGCTGGTCTGGTTACTGAGGAGAGGAGGAGACCTCTGTGGAGAATTCAGCTCCAGGTAAAAACCTGAACCACTGATACTGAAGAAATCTAAACCAGGAGAACAATGGTTGGCGACAATGGTGGTGAAGACAACAACTCCCATGATGCCACACTATTTCATGATGTCACCCAATGCCGTCTTTTGTTATTGTTTTGACTGAGAGAGCCCTAGCAGCAGAAGTTGTGTGTAGTCCAGTGTGTGTACTATTACTGTGTTGTAATTCTGACAGTTGTTTTATTTAATCTTTTCTATCAGTGTCTAAATGTAATTTACAGGCTCTGTGTAATAATAATATAATAATAACAGTAATGACACAGGAATTTAGGCCATATTTCTAATTCTTTAGTTAGACCTAGACTTGCATTATCAGTTGCTAATTAATATACGTAAATATGTGTACATAGACATAGACAGAGGGTTTTGTGTCTGTTTGAAGGATCTCTACACTACAGTCCATTTGTAGGCCTGCCTCTTGTCCATACTGGCTATAAATTATCTGATCTAATCAAAAATCTGAACTCCTTTCACTGGCTGAGCCTTATGTAACCTTTTCTCACCTTCTCCTCTTTGTTCTGGGCTAACTGGCCAAATGCTGCAACACACACAGCAACAGGAGCAACCTCAGCCGGGCTAAATTAACTTCTCACACAGAGCAACACAGGCAACAGTTTCAGAATAGACACTCTTACATCACCCAGCTTGACAACAGAGAGCCGAGCATCTCAGTCCACTCTCCAACACTCCAGTCGCCAGCCTGCACACACGCATCCAACACACAGGTAATCACCCGTTAACTCAGTCACAGAAACATATGAGACAAAGCAGGGACTAAGGATGTCTGTGTCATGTTTCGACAACGACAACGACAACAACCGAGTTTCCTGGGTTCTGGGTTCAAACCAGCCTATCAGCAGGGGCCTGTCTGTGCATGTTGTCATGTTGGGCAAAAACTCTTAAGTTACCCTTAGGTGTGAATGGGAGTGTGAATGTGTGTCTGTCCAGGGTGAACCCTGCCACGTCGAACCCAATGTCGGCTGGGATAGGCAAGACACAGCAGAGTTAAAGGTCCCATATATGACACTTCCCGATGGTTTATTTAAAGTTGTGATGTCCATAGGAAGATATATTTGTGATTTTAAGCACTAAAACCAGTCAAGTGATGCACGATCAGGCCAACTACAGTTAATGGATTGTTGCCTACCACTATAGCTTGGTAAAACTCACCCATAATGCCAATGGTCAGTCAGCACTGAAATGAGCCAAACAGGTGATCAAATTTGGACTAAAATGCTCCAGTTGGATTTTGTGTGGAGCTTTACACTGGAGCCTTAGGCCTGGTTCCGATGCAAACCACAGAATCATCTGGCAGCATCGTGGCCACCGTCTGCAACGTTGCAACGTCAAGTTCCAATGCAGGGGTAGGAGAGCCAACTTCTCCTGCCTCCATCTCACTCTCCCCAGCTGCTAGACTTTCCGGGCGGAGCAGTGCGGTGTCGGTGTGCAGCGAGGCCAGGAGAGCGTTTGTGGCTGCAGAATCCAAGACCATCAGACATCATGGAGGTGAGTGATAGAGCAGCTGGGACATCAAGAGTGGAATATGGCAAGTGGATTACAAGGAGAGGGAGGACTCTACCCTTCCATCACCGGTGACAACATTAAGATGAGTGCATGAAAGGAACATCTACCAGCTTCAGACTGACAGCAGCAGAAATATGCTTTTCCTGGGCAGCAGCTACGAAGCAAATCTAGCAGTTCATCCCTTTTTCAGAGCTGTGACTCCAGGACATGGGCATCATTCCTTAACTGTGAGTTTGCAGTCCACACACAAAGCTATAATAATGTCTGGTGTTCAGTTCAAGTGTAACTAGGGTTCAGTATAGAAAGAGAGTTAACACTGATACGACATGTCTCCTGTAAAGTGTCATAGCCTCCATGTAAAACGCTTTGCTCTGTGATTATGTTTTTGTTTTAGCACAGCCTGGAGTGCAGCTTGGTGACTACTGCAGAGTCATGTGACCCAGGAGTGAATCCAGATTGGACCCTTTCACATTCCCAATAAAAGCCAGATGTTAGCAGCTGTGAGCAGGTTTCTCATCCAGTATAAAAGGGGCTCTCCTCAGAGTCCTACCTGAGTCAGACCAGAAGACACACATGAAACACACGTTGATCTGACTCAGTGTGACTTCACTTCCTGAGGATGTCATCATCTCTGATGTCCCTCCAGAGTAAAGCTCCAGAAATCCACTTAGAAACCAGAGAAAACAGAGGCTACAGAACTTCATTCAGAATCCTCCTGTTTTTGAGTTTCCTTCAGTATCACAGTGATCCAGTGACAGTTAAACATATAAACAGGTTTAAAAACAAAAAAACAAAAAAAACTAACAAAAAAAACAAGGACAAGCACAAAAAACTCACTTTGCAGTGTAAAAAAACAGGAGATAATCTCTGCAGTAATCATCAGTGGAGAGGGGCTGAAAAATTACCCATACACACTGTCCGGGTGGGATTTAAAAACTACTGACCCGGACAGGTAATATTAAAATCATCCCAGCACCCCTGGAGAAATCAATCCCACCATATGGGGCCATTTTAGACAAACAATGAAATGCAGAGTCAAGAAATAAAATCGGTCTGTCGCAGCCACACAAACAAACCTACTGTACCTGAACCGCACAACACAAGCCACAGCAAACATAAAGAGACACCATCTACACTTGTCATTTATCCAAGACTTCACACATGATCGAAGACACTGTCACTTAGGTGTCTCTGTGAATCTGAGTGCAGGTCAGGGTTGATTCTCGTCCAGTCCATCTCACCTCACTGAAACGAAGCCAGACTAAAGTTGTTCACCTTCTTCCTGATCCATATCATCGCATCACGTCCTGATATTATGATTTAGTTTAAATCAAAGTGAAGTTCAAGTCTGAAATCATACGTTTAACATCAAATCTATCATCTGTAATTATTTTTTAGCACTCAGCATGTGTGCACTTCTCACACAATTTTTTTCATGCCCCCCTTGGTTGGAACAGTGACCCCCTAGAAAACTGGGGCTATTTGGCCCTGTAAGAAATCCAGCAGTAAGTGATGCTGCTGACAAACACTGAAACTACAACACCCACAGTGTGTACTGTATCTCCCTGCACTCTGTGGACTTTCACCATGTGTTGTGTTGTGATGTGTTGTGTTGATGTCTCATGCTTTCCTACCACACATTTGGGTGTCACAACACACACTCCCACCAACTGCAGAGGACTGTAATGGAAATATTAGTGCATGCAAACCGTGCTTGTCCACCGATGGCCAGCTGGTGGCAGTAATGCTGCAAAAGGCCAAGCTAACATGGATCATCAGTGCAGGTATAAAAGAAAGACATGTTTTGTGAGTGAAGTAATATAGTGATATAATAGTGATAGAGGAGTAGAAGTAATATAATATACAAGTAACCAGCAGGTGACCACTGACAGCGTTGTAGCTCTGAAGCACACAAACACACACAAACACTCAGCTGCTGGACTGGATTCCTTTCCCTGATCTTCTTAACAGTAGAGAGAACTTTTATGGTATGAGTCATGGTGTCTGGTTTCCCTGACAACTGAGGGAAGAACAGTGGTTCACATTTTACAGTGTGAGCTGCAGTCATCTAGTGGACCAACCGGGTTACTGCATCAAACTGAATTTACACAAAGTTTTACTGTGAAAAGTCTCAACAGGAAGTGTTGTGTCCCTGTCGTGAGCAGTCAGATTGTTGAGGTTGTAGATGCAGCGGTTGTGTTGCTGCTGTGGTAACTCATGTCAGCACACGGCTCTGACTCTCACATGAAATTAATTAAAAAGGACAAAAAATGAAAGAGTTGCACAAACAAAAGAGGAGAGCGAGGTAGAAGAGAGGAAACTCCATGCCTGCAGGCGTGTGTGTGTGTGTGTGTGGTAAAAGTAATTTTCCTCCCAATGAAAGGCTCAGCTTCGTCTGCCTGTACATGATCAGTTGTGTGTGTGTGTGTGTGTGTGTGTGTGTGTGTGTGTGTGTGTGTGTGTGTGTGTGTGTGTGTGTAGAAACCACACAGCTGTTGAAACTTGATCTCCTGCACAGAGCTGTCTGAGTGCCCCTGAGCCAAACACACATGATCCATCCTGCTGAGGATCTGACTCCTCCGAGCCACAGAGACACTGTAGCCCTGGGTGACATGTTCCCACTTTATTTTGACTCTGTCCCACACAAACTGGTGGATTCATCCGCCGCTGAAAATAGTCCCCAACAAATGTTACTGTTACTTTGCTCCGACCTTCTCCCAGAAGCTCTGTGGCTTCTCAACATGCAGTTTAGCAAAAGTCAGTCAGGCTTGTTTGTGTTTCTCTGACAAAAGTGGGGTCTTCCTGGGTCGTCTTCCTTTCATTCAGAAAGGGGTGTACGGTGCCACTGGACACTCTTGTGCCTTCATTTTCCTTGATCTGTTTTCCTTCTGTTCAATCAGTTCCTCGTCCAGGGAGCCTGGCTACAGCCCCATGGACCTCGGACTTCTTACTAATATCCAATAACAGCAGCGTGGACAAAGGAACGTGAAGCTGGTGGGAGATGGCCTTGCAGCTTTTACCTTTACTATGCTTGGCAATTATTTCCTTTCTTTTCCACAGACAACTTTTTCTTCCATGTTCACTGTGGTGCACACAATGGGCGTCATGCCAGAACATTTTTGTTCTCTTCTGTATTAAGTGTGAGTGTTCAGAGCAAGAGTCATCAAACTCTTTCAACTGCACAACTGCAGTCTTTTCAGACTGATGAAAACCACCCGCTCCTCAAAACAGAGTCCTGATCAGTTTGCACATCACAGCTCAACAACCAACCTGACTGCGTCAGCACAGCAGTCACTGTGTATACACTCAATACTGTCTCTCTGTCTGGAAACAAATGTAAGTTGTCAATTGACTAAATTATATTCCTGAGGTGAAAACACTGAGCGACGCTGAATGAAGAGCACAGACCTCTGTCACTGTTGGTCATCTCCCCCGTCCTCCTCCCTCTGCTGCTCATGTCGCCTGCAGGTAATACTCCTGGAGAGCTAGCTAGCAAATACATAAGGCTTCAGTAGTAGCTTAAAGTTAGCAAACAGGTGCGCTCGTGTAAAACAAAGAGATGGATGGGAGCAGTTGAAAATGTGTCTTTTCTCCGTTTACAACTTGTTGAACACATGGAGAGATGATGGAAGCTGATATGGTTTGATCACATTTACAGAGTTTCGACTGTAGCTGTTGTCAGCTCCTGTAAAAACTTCACTTCTCACTGATCTCCACTGTCGCCTCGGTGCTGTCTGCTCCGTGTGTGCGTGTGTGTGTGTATGTCAGAGAAGAGAGGCTGCAGCCCAACATCTTTACACAGTGGAGACGATCAAGCATAATTTGTCCAGTTAATTTGGCTCAGGCGCTGTGCCTTGAAAACCCTGTGTGATGCATGGTCCGAGGATATAAAATAATTTTTTCTTCTAATTCATTGTATCTCAGTCAGTCTTTTGCAATGTGTTTATTGCACATGTTCATATCACGATGACAATGAAATTACGATTTATCGGTCACCACTCACACACGTGAGAATGTAAATATAAAGACAGGATCCAGAAAGGTGTAGGCACAGAGGTGCAGCTACTCCTTCAATCAGGGCTCAGGCCGACTGTGGTAACTATATTTTCATCACACACACACACACTGGTGGTTGGACAAACACAATGAGGTCAAATATCTGATACGCAGATTATCTGTGTGTGTGTGTGTGTGTGTGTGTGTGTGTGTGTGTGTGTGTGTGTGGTACAACTCCAGTCTACCACCATCACTCTGTGCGTGTACATGCCTGTGGTGGTGGGAAGAATAAGACCTTTATTCATGGCACTCCTGCCTTTCTTCTCTTTAATCAGAGCAGAAAACCCCCCAACACACACGCACGCACACAAACTGTCTGCAGGCTAAAGATGTGTTCTACTATAGAAAGGACAGAAGTAGCTCCCTCTGTCATCAATACAACAGTTACATAAGCACGTATGGACCTCTACAGACTCCTCTCCCTCTGACATACAGGACACACGGCACGCCGCATGGGAAATGACATCACATCAGCTTGCTCCTTGACCCACAGGTGTTCACATCCAGGTAGGGACTCATCCATCAGGTACCTGCTTTCATTTTCATTTCAATATCCTAAAATGTCTGGGAAGAAGAAACCTGTCACTTCATCAACATCACTCATTTAGCAGACTGCTGTAGGCTGTTAGCTAGTTAGGTGTATTAGGGCCATTGTAGGTAAAAAAAAAAAAAAAAAAAAAAAGACAAAAATAGAATTACGGCCTCACGGTTGTCTGCCACCACTACTCAGACTAGTTTCAGATTACATGCCTGTTTATCCAGAGTCACAGAAAATATTCACCATTTGGGTGAAATTTTGTCATAATTGCTGTGTGAAGTCTTCAGTGACGGCTAAAAAATGTTTTGTGAGTTGTTTTGTGAAATGTTTTGTCACACTGACCTTGACCTTTGACCTTTGATCACCAAAATCTAATCAGTTTGTCCTTGAGTCCAAGTGAATGGTTGTGCCAAATCTGAAGAAGGTCCATCAAGGTGTTACTGAGATATTGTGTTGTACAGGCAGACGTACGAACAGACCACCTGAAAACAATATCCACCGGTCCTGGGTGCTGTGGCGTGGAGCCGGGGCAGGTGGGTAATATTCTGAGAAATAATTCAGAATTTTTTTGATTAGAATAATAAAACACGAGAAATGTTACATTATTCATAAACTAGTTCTTTATTTTTGTCAGCGAGCCTCATGACGTCACTTTGTGAGGTTGGATGAAGACCTCACTGCTTGCCCTGTATCATGTCTGCAGTGGACGACCTCGTCAAATGACACCTCGCAATCAGATTTAGCAACAAGGAAAAACTGCTGATTAAACAGTGACTTTAAACCATTTGTCCAACATTCTCAGCCAATAAAAGACGCTTGGTTTTCAGATTGACTTGATCGCAGGGTATCGTGAACAACTGAGACAAAACACTGTCAGTAGGTTGATCAGGCAGGTGATTGGCTGCGTGCTTCGGCCTCAGCCATAGAGGAACTGGTTCAGAGTGAATGTTGACGCTGGATGTTCTCTGTATGGTCTCCATCAGACGTGATGTGGGCTGTGAAGTTCAGTGGACGTTGTATTGATGGCCGACGCCCAGTGGCTGCTGTGTCGCTCCTCACAGAAGACAGGAACTGTTCCATATACGGTGAGTGGATCATGTTAATTTAAGGAGAAGGAGCAGTGTACAGACCTGTCACCTCCAGACCAGGTGCAGCTTTGAATGGGAGGATGTGACAGCCGTGAACATGGGGAAATCCCCATAAATACAGGCCTACTGAATCATTTAAAATTCGTACAACATCTTAAGACCATCAGACAAACGTCACCTGGTTGGAGGTGGCAACAGCGCTACCAAGGGATGAAATCCGAAAACAGCAAGACACAATGAATCATATAATAATCAGTAATAAAAAAAATCAGTCATTGTCTTTATCATGAAAAGAAAGATAATATCTTTGAGAAGCATGGAAAAGTTCTGCATGATATTTACTATCAAGGTTAGAACATTTGTTATAAGTTATACGTTGTGAGGTAAGAAATCATGTTTGATCATGATAATAAAACTTCAGACAGGTTGTTAGTTAGAAAGCTGATGTTGGAATTGGAGTGGTATAACATAACTGTGATTGGCCCTGGTGCAAATATTTTTCTTGTGCGGTGTACGTTCGCAGCGTACACAGGAGTGCATCATCTTCAGCAGTTTGCCAGCTCAGAGACTTTCTATCGTCGTGAGAGACCATGGCCTGTTTGGCTACTATCCCACTCTCAGGTATCTTTAACTTATATTGTGTATAACTGGAAAAACTACAGATACAACGCTCACTGGACAAATTAGGATTTCCCAGCAGGCTTTACATTGAAACTTTTGAGAAGAAAGTAACCAAATTAAAGTGCTCGGTAGAAAAAATTGGTATTTTTCATAAAAAATGCAGTTTTGGAAAATTTCAATAAGGGCAATAAAAATATAAAAGACTATGACTCAAAACCATACGTGTGATGGGCCCCTGACAGCTACTGGGCCCCGGCACGGTATACCGGCCGGACAGTAGTGGCCATGGAAAAAAGAAACTTCCAGAAGGACAACCAGAAGAGTCATGTTTAGTTTCCTACAGACCATGTCCTCGGGCCCCCTCGAGGTGACTACTTCTTCCCAGTTTGAAATCAGGACCTTCAGTATTTGGATCTAAAAGCTCACAAAGTAAATCAATAAATAAATAAGGTCATTTATATTTTTGTAGCTACATCATAGGGCTGCACTATGTGCAAAAAAATCATATTATGATTATTTTGGCCAATATTGCGATATGAATCACAATTTGAGTTTGAAAGGTCATTTCTAGTTTCAGATTTTAAAATGGTGATGATGTGAATTTTGGGCTTGTACCAAACAAACATGTTCCCTTATGTCTGGAGAATATGATTTGTAGGCCGGGGCGTCTCTCTCTCACAAAATGCTCATTAAAACAATTCACAATGATAAAATATGCACAGTTATTAGAGAGAGAGCTTCAAAAGTTACCTCACCAGTTACCTCACTGGTCATCTCACGGTCAACAGTCACCTCACCAGTCACCAGTCACATCACCAGTCACCTCACCAGTCACCTCACCGGTCAGCAGTTACCTCACTGGTCATCTCACGGTCAACAGTCACCTCACCAGTCACCTCACCGGTCACCTCACTGGTCACCAGTCACATCACCCGTCACATCACCCGTCACCTAACTGGTCACCAGTCACATCACCGGTCACCTCACTGGTCACCTCACTGGTCACCTCACTGGTCACCTCACTGGTCACCAGTCACCTCACCAGTCACCAGTCACATCACCAGTCACCTCCTGTTTGTATCCAAATGCCCACACACCTGCATAAGGTGTGTGGGCATTTGTGGGCACTCAGCAGAGGATGTATTTCCTGAGGCAATTGAAGAAGTTCAACCTGCCAAGGACTATGATGGTGAACTTCTACACCTCCATCATTGAGTCCATCCTCACCTCCTCCATCACCATCTGGTACGCTGCTGCCACGGAGAGGGACAATAACAGACTGCAGCGTATCATCCACTCTGCTGAGAAGGTGATTGGCTGCAATCTTCCATCCCTCCAGGACCTGTACACCTCAAGGACCCTGAGGCATGCAGGGAAGATTGTAGCTGACTCCTCCCACCCTGGACACAAACTCTTTGAGACACTCCCCTCTAGCAGGAGGCTGCGGTCCTTCAGGACCAAAACCTCTCGCCACAAAAATAGCTTCTTCCCATCTGCTATTAGCCTTATCAACAAGGCTAGAGAGCCCCACTGTTGCTGATCAATTGCACCAATCACCAGAAAAAATTCCTTGTATGTGAAAACATACTTGGCAATAAAACTGATTCTGATTCTGATTCTGATAAAGTCTGCACATAAGCTTATTTTGTAAAAAACAAATCAACATCAGGTGATCTGAAGTATTGACTGAGCAGCAGCTGCACGTTCAGTAAAACACTGAGCGATAAGGAGCCAGAGATGGTGAACATCCTGCTGCACACACAAGTTTCAGAGTTCACATCTGCACATGCATGTGTTTGGACCAACAACACAGTGACAACTCGGTCGCTTCACAGTGATACAGTTTAGTGACAAAACAACTACGGAAACAGTTTTGAAACAACAATGGACTGAGTGAAGCGCAGATCATCCTCCAGACTGTAGCAGCTATTTAAAGGAGCAGTGTGGAGAATCTAGTGCCATCTACTGGTGGGGCTGCAGACTGTAACCGTATGAATACCCCTCCCCTCACCCCTCCCTTTACAAGCATGTAGTAAGAACTACGGTGGCCTTGGTAGGTAATGTAAAAAGGTGAAGGGGCCTCTCCAGAGCCAGTGTTTGGTTTGCCTGTTCTGAGCTGCTGTAGAAACATGGCGGTGCAACATGGCAGCCTCTGTAAAAGACGACCAACTCCCTTTGAGGGCTCATCAAAGTTCACGAAAACCCAACAATTCTTAGTTTTCATAAACAACAAACAAAAAATAATTATTACAGATGATGAATGTTTAATTATTATTTATCATGATAATTATTTAGTTCAGAATCAAATTTTGTCAGTACTCATTGCGCTAAATGTTCTACATTCATTTATACTCACAAGTCAAGTTCCACCACCTTCTGACACCAAAAGCGGCCAATCAGGTTTTTGAGGGGCCTGTGCCCCCCCTAACCCGGCCCCTGGGTATATCATTGTATTGCCAACTATAGGCTACATCAATGAAACAACAAGGATCCTGGACAAGAGACTGAATGAACACCAAAACGCACCATGAACTAGGCGGAGGTCAAAGGTCATCGAGCTGGAGTCACTCCACAGGACAGCATGTAAACTCAATGGAGAGACACAAATGAACACAAATTCAACCAGGGTGGCACAAACTGAGGCAAAGACACGCTAGTAAATGTTGAAAATATTTTAACAGGAGTGTAAATTTGAACTTTTATAAAAGTAGCGCTGCTTCACAGATGCACAGAGAGCAGGAAAAAAGGAGGGAGGCTGGAGGACGATAACTGGAGGTTCTGATGAGTTTTGAGGTCAGAGGCTGAACACAACACTAACCCTCTCTCATGAGATAGCTCGCTGCTAAGGTATGTAGAGCTGACACATTGGTTGTTCTATGTTATTTTTGATTGGTTGCCCTGCAGCAAGAGGGCAGGTCCTATTTAATATGAGTCTGTCAGAGGGCAGACAACAAAACAAGGAAGAGATAAGGAGGCTCCAGATAAATGCACACAGTAAATTTTTGTCGAGACTGTGATGACCAGTAAATGATAAGCCTGACTCCTGAAATACTTTGGTTTAGTTTCTGTCTAATCATTTTCATTCTCAATCAATTAAACTTACATTTATTTTCACAATTAGTCGCTTACTCATTAAATCTATAAAATGTTAAAAAAAAAACGGAAAGATGCCCATCTAGTTAAGTCAAATTAACACCTTCAGATGTCTTGTTCTGTCAGATTAACAGCCCAACACCCAAAGACTTTCACTTCACTGTGACATGAAACAGAAAACAGCAGAAAATCTTTCTGTTTGAAGACAGAAAATTTGCCCACTTTTGCTTAAAAAATGACAAATGATGAATTAATTATCAAAATACCTATCTTCATGTAAAAAGACTAAATGATTAATCATTGCAGCTGTAACATTGGAGAACATGGATGAAGTGAAGCCAGTGTTGAGTTCAGTGCAAAGCTGGTGACACTGGGCCCAGCTCCCACCAACCAGGCATTGAGCATTATGTTGTAGCCTGTTAGCAGCTGGGGCAGCCCTGAGAGTTGGCGGACCAGACAACACATCACTTTACCAGCACTGTCTGTGGTGTGACAGCACCATAGATTAACCACAAAATGAATATTCCAAGTGAGGCTGAAAATGACTGTAAACCCAGTTTTATCAAATAAACAGCTCAGAAAAAAAGTTTTGACTGTGTCACCCCCTCTACACCACTAGCTGTTGGTGTAACACTGCAAAACTAGTCACTGGTTAGTGAGTTGTCTTATTGTGGGTCACAAGAGAAAAATCATGTGGACTTAATTTCATGTCTAACAGCGGTCTAGTTCTGAACATGTGCAGGCAGAAAAGGTGCACAATCAGCAACTAAACCAAATTATCTGGTGTAAATTAGAGACTGTGATGTATCCATCCACCTCTGTGATTTTAAAGCAATTACAATCTACCTTTACTTTTACTGCCTCCGATGCAGCTGCTTCTTAAAATGTACAACGTGGCACAAGACACTGGAAGATCTGACAGAGCTGAGTCTGAATGCAACAGAGAAATAGACCAGGAGGCTGATGATGATGATGATGATGAATGGAGGGGTAATAGTATCTCAAAGTATCAATGAAAACATACGCTCTAATCAGGGGACATGAGTGGGCCTAACCCTAAACAGGGAGAGGGTGTAGAGGCCTTACCCAGGTATTTGATGGTGAATCCCCGGGGCGGATTGAGGGACCTCCGCATCCATCCCTCCCTCAGCACCTCCAGGTGATCCTCCTTCCCCTGGATCAGCAGCACATGCTCGTCTATCCAGCCCAGGAAGAAGGTCTCTGACACAGCCTCGGTAATCCGCTGGTTCCACACATGCTGCTGGGTATTTTCTGCTTTAAAATCGGCAAAAATCTCATAGCCGGTGTGGTGTCTCGGCAGCTCGTCGCTCTCCGACACCCCGGCCGCCCCCACCGCCTCCCCAGCCCCGACCCTGGACAGTACTATTGCCAGGGAGTGGGGAGCTATCTGCAGGAAAGACTCCATTATCGCGTCGGCCTTCTAGCTGTCTGAGGAAAGCAGTGTTCTCATTGCATTGACCGATGTGACACACCGTGAGGCTCAACGGGAATCATCCATGTTAGCTAGCAGGGTGTGTAGCGACAAGCTACGCTCTGCAGACTACCGCTGTGTTTCCATGAAGCTAGCCCGCTAGCTCCCGAACCTCACATCAAACCCATTCCCGGTCCGTCTTCTTCTCCGGACGTGATATATCGCCCCGTTACCGGTCCCGGTATTTACTGCAGACTCATGTGGAGCGCTGTCCACCACAAACTGGAGTTGACATTCGTGCTTTTCTGTGTGAAGCCCGTAGTTACGTTAGGTACCTGGGACTACAGCCAGCTAGCTGGATGCTAACGTGTTAATGAATTCACCCAGGCAACAGATGCGGCCAGCCCCCTCCTCTCGTCGCCGGGCAGCAGCCCGGTGTCGTGGGACACCTGTATGTTTTTCTCTTTGACCGTCCCTCAAGGTTAACAGGAGGCGAGGTGTCTGCAGCCGCGGGAGAACCGCGTCGTGTCTCTGGCCTGGCACGCTCCGGTCCGGAGCAGGGAGCACAGCAGGATGCAGGACGGTCTCATTCAGGTACAGCGATGGCAGCGTCGGTACGGAGCTGCGTCAAGTCAGGAACAACGTCATGACACCAACTTCCGGAGAGACTGTCAAATTAAAACTCACAATGTTTACATGCGGCCAGCAGAGATGAGAGCCACTGAAGCATGCTTTTTTTTATCTTTGTGTGTCTGTGTGTGTGTGTGTGTGTGTGTGTGATGGCCTGAAGTCCTTTAACTGACCTTATGTCAGTAAGGAAACCGACTCTATAAATATCAGTCCATCAGTTGCAATACTGGGAAAATGCCTTGTCAATGTAAATTTTGAGGATGTTGGTGTTTTATTCTACTTCTCTCTGAATGATTCTATACTTCATTTCAACTCTGAAATCTCTTCTGGAGGTGGACAGTTATTTTACGTCCATCAACCACCACTAGTTCAGAAACACATACCTCTGGCCTTTATCAGTGAAGGAGAACCCATCTGAGGGTCTTCATTATATTAAGTGATCCTGTTCTTTCGTACAGTACAACACACTGTAACTAACAAATTGTAAATAGTATAAAACATTAGAGTTTTCATTCATAGTTCTTAGTCATGATAGTTGAGATCAGTGTGCTGTTCCAGGAGCATCACTTAGCTGCCTATAGAGAGGTTGTTACTATGGTACATTTACCGTCAAATAGCCTGTTTGCCTTTTTGTCACTTTCACAGTGACCTGGGTAAACCAAGAAACTGTGAACATGAACAGACTTCAGATCAGCTTCTTCCCCAAACTGTGACTCTGCCCCATATAAACTGTCTAACACACAAGGACTCATGATGAATAATAGTTTATTGTTGTTACAGTTCTTTTTATTACGGTTGTGACAGTGAAGTTCACCTTTACCTTCATCCACAGCTGTAATTTTTGATTCTTGATTTTTTTGACAGTCACAGTTGATTGTAAATTTCACACTGCAGAATTTGATTTATAAATTGATTACATTCTTTTATACACGTTTCCAGAGTTGCTGAAATGAATGCAGTTTTTAATGTGCAACAAGGGTATCTTGCCCATTTTCAGCCAGGGCTTATGTATCCTGGAACCCACCAGGCACCACAGGTGTTCCAGATACAACAATAGTTATATTTACCTGCATTAGGAGATTTAGGCTGCAGTCAAGAAGTCAAAATAACCTCCTTTCCTAACCACTTTTCCTCAACCTTGATGGAAAACGTCATAAGGTCAAAGAAAGGTGTGAAGGAGAATTCATAAGACTTAGGAAAAGACAACAGCAGTGTGGAGAGAATCCGTCTGAACTTTCATTAGGCTTTTTTTAAAGCCAGCTTTATTGATAACACATGGATGCTAAATACTCCTTTAACCACAGAAGCAAAGAGGATTGAAATGTTGAAATAAGACAACATGAAAGGAAGTTGATCAATGAAAATAATAATTCAATAAAAATAAGGAACTGACCAAGAGATCAGAATAAATGATGTTCAGACAGAAGTTTATAGAGTCTCCTAGTATTGACACTTTTGACATTTTTATGCATTTGTTAAGTGGAGAAAATTAATGTTTAGTGTTTTACACAATGGGAGGTGATTTAGTGAAATGATATTTATGTATATAGTATTTTGTTATGATATTGTTTCTATCAATCTGGACAGATTTAAAGAGAATAAATCTATATTTATGGATTTGGAACTTTAAATTCTGGATCGTGTCACAAACATAAAACAGCTGCTCTGTTGTTTCTATATTTATGTGGGTCAGCCAGTGTTAAACTACAATGGTGCATCCAATACATCCACAGTTGTTTCACTTTAAATTTTGCTGCAAATTGTGGGACGGCATTTCCTCCTTCCCTTTGGTAAAGGAAGGTGCAGTGTGTCCTATGTTAAAGGAGATAAGATAGGGAGCATTGGAACTCCTTTCCTTATCATTTAGATAACTCTTATCATGGCTGCTACTTAGATACTTCAGGTCATTTCATCCAGTTAGAAACTTTCCTAAGCTAAAAAGACTTTTGAACCGCAGCCGCAGGTTAAGGGATCCAAACATCAAAAGTACCCCAGGGTGTGGTCACCAGAGTCCAGAAAGGTAGCATCTGCTTCTTCATGTGCTACTAATGATGTAACATTAAAAAAGTAGGAGAAGAAGACCTAACACACCAATAGGAACAATCTGGGTGTGTATTGACTTCTAGCTGCAACATCACCACTCACAAGTGTACCTGCCTCTCTCTTAAGAAGGTTAGTCTTCTGCTGCTTTCAACCAAACTGACCTGACCTAGACTGCTTTAATCACTGACTGTCACCTGTCATGGGATAAAGGTTCCTTCTTGGGCCAGTTCAGTGTGCACTCTGCCAACAGTGTGTGTGTGCGTGTGTGTGTGTGTGGCTCATGGCTAACAGTTGGTCAAGGGAAACCAAATAATTTACCAAGTAATTCAAACATTTGACTCCAGACTGTATCCAGGACAGAACATATCCAGAGAACATGTGCAAGTTTTACTCTGCCACCTTGCTGGAGAATGTAGTTTCTGTTGGACAGAAGAAAGGCATTCTGGGCCTTGGCTATAGAGCACTCTCTAAATGTGATAAAGGAAAGCCTGCACTCATGCCTGGAGAGTGGAACACTGACCTGAATACAGACATTGATGAAGCAATTGGCAAATATCATCCCAGTCACTAATAGGATGAAGGATAGATTATGTCTAATTCTTGATATTAAACTGAGGAAGGAGCCTATGTGTCTATTGTTTGTTCTGCTAGACACACAACATAGAAATGCACATTCTAAAAGACTTCCATGTATCCTTACTTTTTGTCTTTTTTTGCAAGAAGAAATATACTGCTGAAATGGATAGACTGTAAACCTCCAACATTAGCTGGAAGGCATAAGATTATTATTGATGTAATACCTATGGTATATTTGAAATACAGGTCTAAGTGTAATATTAAGGTGTTCTATAAGATATGGTCCCATTGTTAGAATATACAGGTACTAGACTGGCAGCTGTTGTGTTGCGGGGCCTGGTGGATCACAGCTGGGAAACCACACGACGTACTAGTGCATGACTGATTTGCTAAAGGGTTTCCTGAACTCCAATATATAAGTGCTTATGGGTTAGTGATGCTGTACTGTTTATGTTAACAGTTCGTTTTTGTATTTGTTTATACTGGTTTGTGTGTTTATTTGTGTAAGTGTGGATAATAGTGTAGTGTCTATAGGGAAGAGCAAAACTGTGGTTCTGTTTTGGAGTTTGGAGGGGGACGTGATCTCTCCCTCTCTATATGATGTAGCCTTCCCCTCTGACACTGTCTGGTGTGTTGGTCTGTTTTGTACTTTTTTATGATAAAGTCTAATAAAAATATTGATTAAAAAAAGAAAAAAATACATACATACAGTATTAAAAATGAACAGCACTTGAGGGCTCTGATGCCCATGAGCCTGGTTGCAACAGCAGTCCACGTCCACCTCCTGAAAACCCAACACCAGGGGGAGCTCTGCACTGTGAAACTCCCACTCTGCCCCACTGCTGTCTAGTAAAGCACAGTAACACAAGACAGGCTAAAACTCACATGCACAAAGTTGTTTCTAAACACCAGGTCCAAAACAAATCAGGGACAACATGCTGAATAATAACTATGAATGTTACAGTACTGTGACTCCCTGCTTCACTGCCCCGCAGCTCCAGTATCAGTGAGAACTTCCCCCTTCACTGATCAGTTGAAAAGCTCATTAGATTAACATTCGGTTTTGGTAACATGTATTTATCATCTGTGTTTTAATACAGTTGCTTCAGTGTGTTTTCACTCAAGTATTTGTCTCTGTGGGTTTTGTTTTGACTTCTACAAGAAACTCTAGCTTGAATATGATGTCGCAATTCAACTGAAATGTTGATGTTACCTGTGTTTCATTTTACCAATGCTATTAGCTAGACACACACACACACACACACGACTATTTGCACTACGGTGTTTGCATATGTGTCCTCAAGACCTCAAGAATACGTTTGCATGATAAATTAAGTTAAACTTAGTTGAACCTGCCTTTATAAACCTGAATTTCCTGAAGCTTGAATCACACATCCAAGAAATAGGAACAACAGTTAGTTCTACCCCTGCAGCCCCACAAGGGGGCACTTCTGCTCCTGCAACAGGAGCATGCAGCACCCAGGGGCGAGGGCAGTACAGAGAGATCCTGGGAAGGTTGCTTCTTTTGCAATTTACTTTATCAAACTGCCCTGAAGTGACAGCTGATGGTAAAAATCTGTTGCTCTTGTTCATACTCACAAACACAGGCCTGACTTTCCCTCTGCAGGATAATCCATGATAAATCCTGCTGAGTCATCAGTTGAGGGTACACCTTATGTGACACACTGATTTGAAGACTGTTGTCAGTGCAGTTACTTTGATTCTGAAATAAGTGTGTAACAGATGTGACAGATTGAATGTCCCCACATTTAAATACTGAAAAACAGAGGTTCTTAGTATTGGCCCAGAAAACCAGGAGCTGCTGGTAACATCACTGAGCCTGAGCTGAAGAACATGTGAGCTTTTTACTATCATGTCAGTTTTATCATTTAAGAAAAATATGACGATGACTGGACCAGTTTGGGTTTTAAAGATGCTGAGGTCATCACACAGGCCTTTATTTCCTCATGACTCAGAAGTCCTCAGACAAGAAACTGCTGCTGTTCCTGAATCAATTTTAGGGTAAGAGGGGACCAGAGAGGGTGAGCAATAAGGCAGATTTAAGGACCCTATATCTGCCATATTGTACATGCTTTATAGGAATCCTCACAGTTTATTCAGAGGTCTGCTCTTCGACAGGAACATATGGAATGATCATTTTTTAATTTTATTTGTGTGAGATCTTTAAATCACCAGAAAGAATGAAAACAACCCAATGTATTTCAAAGGAGTTTTAAATCGAAAGCAACTGGACTTGGTTATTTGTCTAGGAAGACGTTTCACCTCTCATCCAAGAGGCTTCATCAGTTCTTTCTCGCACCTGACCAGGCTGGGACTGGTCCAACTATCTGGTGTGGAGACCCAGGTATTTAACCTCTGGGAGGGGTTTCACAAGGCTGATGATGTCATTGGTTCCCTTTGTGCTCATGTGCCAACGACAGTCGTTAGAGTGACTGTCTTGGTGGAGAGTTGGTTTCCACTTCGTTAGAGCCCTCTTGTGTTATAACGACAGTCGTTGGAGTCACATGCCACTTGTGAACAGTTGTTTCTCTTAGAGGTTAAATTGGTGAATCTCCTGGGAAGGGATGAAAGGGCAGCATTGTAAATTGGAGATAGGTGGTGTCTGAGGCCCCCTCCCCTGTTGAGGGATGGTTTCTCTACTTTCACATAGATGGCTTCTTTCACTCCTCTTTCAAACCACCTGTCCTCTCTGTCCAGGATGTGAACCTTGCTGTCCTCAAAGGAGTGGGCTTTCTCCTTAAGATGTAAATGGACAGCAGAGTCCAAGCCTGAGGAGTTAGCTCTCCTGTGTTGGGCCATGCGTTTATGCAGTGGTTGTTTTGTTTCTCCAATGTAGAGGTCTTTGCATTCCTCATTGCATTGGACTGCATACACCAGATTGCTTTTTCGGGTGTGTGGTGTTCTGTCCTTGGGGTGTACCAGTCTCTGAGTGTGTTGCTGGGTTTGAAATACACAGGGATAATGTGTTTGTTGAAGATCCTCCTGAGTTTTTCTGATACCCCAGACACATATGGGATGACTATGCTGTTTCTCTTGTTTGGTTTTTCTTTCTCAACCATTTTGCTACTTTTCTTTCTGGAAGCAGAAGCAGTTTTCAGAAAGAAAACCAATGACATCATCAGCCTTGTGAAAGCCCCTCCCAGAGGTTAAATACCTGGGTCTCCACACCAGATAGTTGGACCAGTCCCAGCCTGGTCAGGTGCGAGAAGGAACTGATGAAGCCTCTTGGGTGAGAGGTGAAACGTCTTCCAGACAAATAACCAGGTCCAGTTGCTTTCGATTTAAAACTCCTTTGAGATACTATGACCTGGACAAATGAGAATATTCACAGGCTCAACCCAATGTATTGTTCATGTATACACAGATATCTGCAGCACGAGGGGTAGATAAACTGTCTTTCATGTGGTGATAATTCATTAACTGAAAACTCTTGTTTGCATTTAAACATTTCAGATTCGTTTGTACGATCACACCCTCAGCTAAAAGGCAGCTGGTTTCTTTCAGTGGGTTGTTTCAGGACACAGAAGAGTGGAGTGACAACATCAGAATGAATCAGATGTATGAAACCAGACCAGGATCTTTCCTTGACCTGAACTGAACCCAGTGCTGTGAGAGTCTGAACAGAACCAGCAGGTCCATCAGCTCAGCTCCCCATATGTGAGAGCAGAGTGGTGCAGTGGAAGCCTGCTGAACCCACAGGTCAGTATATACATAGTTGTCTACATTGGTGGGGTCCTGTTTTCTGCTGTGTGAATCCAGCAGCTGATAATGTAGGTGCTGGTTTACATACCTGTTACTGACACCTTTGACTTTGCCTACTGTCTGCGTCTGTCTGCTGAGCCTTAGTAAAGGTGAACTGTTCTGACCTTTTCTCAGAGTTGTGCTTCTGAGCCCTCCTAACCTGATTTATAACTGTTATTTTTGCATAAAATAGGGCCTGAAACGCCACTTGATGGGAGAATGTGCTCACCTGTATGTAACATTCAGCTTGTTATAGCGAAGAGAACAGTGAAACTGTTGCTAGTGTCTTTTAGTGCTGGATTGCACCACTGTTCTTTGTTGAGATCACTTGGACAGTGGCTGTTGGGAACCCAGTTGTGTTTTGCTATTTCTTGTAGATGTACCACTGGTTCCAGCAAATGGTTCCAGCCAAGCAGCAGAAGGTGAGGCAGTGTGGCCAACTGGGTTTAAGTTTCAGAAATCCAGGAATCCAGCAGGAAAGTAGGAAAACTCATCTATGTCATTCAAGACTCAAATAAAGTATCTAATGTAATGTGTTGACTGTGTATTCTGTGAGCTGGAGGCCTGTGTTGCATCCCAGCAGTTCAATAATGCTGGAGTCACTAAGTGGATGTTGTGCTGCAACATCAGGTAGTGGGGAAAAAACAAACATGTTGTCTGTGATACGTTCAAAATCAACACATCTGCACTTACAGTCGCAATCATGTTTCCCATTAAACATATTTGCTGTTGCAGGTTGCAGACTTTCTGATCGCTTGATTGTGATATCATTCATCAGTTTTTGTGTCTCCACAGATGTGTGTTGTGTTCTGTCAGAGTTGCAGTGTTTCTGTATTTAATTGTGTTTTATTTGTGTTTTCCTTTTGTCCCTGTTGTCAGATCGCTGAATGTGTTCCATTTGCAGAACTTTTTGCATAATACATTGGAGGTGTCTTTTCTTCATTGCTTCTGTTTTGTCTGTTGGTTTGTGTTTTCTCGAGCTGGCAGTGTGTTGAGGACACAGAGTGAGTGCACACCTCCACCAAGCCCAGTGTCAAACAACACACATCAGACCTCAGAGAAAAAAAATCCTCATAAATGATCTGGATCTGGATGGGCTCAGGCGTCCTCCTTGCACCAAGTTCAGTGCAAATCACGGAAGGACTTTTTGTGTAAACCTGCTGACAAACAAACAGACACACAACACAAATGATCATGTTGCTCTAAGTTTGTTGCATCACTGATTAGATGCAACAACTTCATAAACTAACATAGTATTATTAATATAATTGATTGTCAGGCCTGTGTGTCTGTCAGCTTGAAGTGGATTCAAGTCATCAGGTCCCGAGTTCGGCTTCAGACAAACACTGACAGAGAGACTGTGTTGTAAACCGGAGACTGTTGATGGACCACCACAACCTGCGAGGCCAGGGTCACATGACCAAGGTAACTGAGTGAGCACACTGAGCGCTCATCTGTGTGAGCTGTTTCAGTGTTATCTCACAGACCACGCTAACTGTGTTTGTTCAGAAAGACGGTAAAACTGACACACTTCAGGATGACTCATTGCAAATGAGTTTCGTTGTTGTATCATGATGGTGTTGAAGGTGTGACCTGATGTCTCACAGTCCTCAACAGGGCTGATATTTCTGTGGACACTGAGTAGCTGGAAGTCTTTAGCTCAGCAACAGATCCAAAACTTAAATTCAGTGGTGATAGATTGATGGTTTTTCAATAACAGGTTGACCAGAATAGTTTGTTGAGATAAATGAAAAACGTGCTCTCAGAGAAGCACTGGGTATACACGCCGGAGTCGCTGAGCAATTCACACTGCCAACAGAGTGGTTCCCAACCTGTGGGCTGCGGCCCACCAGAGGATTGCGAAGGTATTGCAAGTGGGCCAACAAATCATTTGCAAAAAAAAAAAAAAAAAATTATAAATAGTGTTTCAAATGTAACACTATGTAACAATGTAAATGTTTCAAACAAAATTATTTTAAAAACATAAAAAATGTTTAAACTCCTATCAATGTCAATTTTTCTACTGTGATAATCCAATTATAGGAACTCCCATGACCCTCGGTTTGAACAATAGGGGCATTTAATGAAAACATGATCAAGTTGCATTATGGGAAATGTAGGATGCAGATTTTTGGAGCTTGAACCTTAAAGGACAGGATAACTAGCAAAATTTGATTCAATCCATTCTTTAGTAAAATCTCATGAGTCCCCAACTTAACAGGAGTGAAAATCCCTGTTCCTGAAGTATCCCCAGTGCTGTGCTCACTGATTGGTCAACACTGGGGAACACTGAACACAGCCAGAGTGTCTGAGTAACAAAGGAGAACACAGGAGCAGTGCAGTACATGCTGCAGTCTGAAACTTTATTGAGAAGGCAAGGTACAGGGAGGGTGTGTGTGTGTGTGTGTGTGTGTGTGTGTGCATGTGAGTGTGTGAGCACGTGTCCAGCACGATCAGTTAAGGAGGGCACTCCCCTTTGAGTGCCACTCTCACATTCTTCTTCATTTCCCTGTAGGAACAAACAGAACATGTCATTCAAGTTTTGTGGTTTGACTGAAATGTATGTGTGAATACATAGTGTGTGTGTGCATGTCGGTGTATGTGTGTGTTACATACCTGTTCTGTCGGCAGAGAGTACACTCAGTGCTGTAAGTTACTCCATCACTGCCACATACTGGATCATACTCCCTGGTGCAGATTTCTCCTTCATACATCTCACACTCAGGCTGGACACAGACAGGTGGTCACATGGTTACTGATCAGACACTCAGACAGGTGTTTCTGTTAGTATGTCCACCACATTTACATCAGTGAGAGTAGAGTAAATCACAGAAACACCTCTCTGACACACACTCATTGTGGTGCTGTATTACTGTTGGATCAGACTGACTGATTTGATACTGACACCATCACAACATCACAACAAGACTGCCTCAAAGGCTGAGAGTAATTATCACACACGCACATAAATTAAAAATGTCTGATATCATAAAAATATTAGCAAGTCTCTGAGAGGAAGGGACCTTGGCCCGATTCTGGCCCATGTAGTTCCACATCTGGGCAGAGTCCAGCTGTACTATAGTGGAGATAGTGCAGGGCAGTGAGAGCCACACTGGCAGGACTCAAAAGGAGACACATTTTTACCAAAACACAAAAACATACAAGTTGGTGCTTGATATGAAATGTCACTAAGTCACTTCACCTGAAACCAGAGCAGGTTTCCTCTGCTCACACCTGCTCGTCCCCTCACTGTGTCTCACACTGTCTTTGCTTGGAAACTGAGACATTTTTATTGTCTGTGCTCCACATGTCAGCCCTGCTCTGTTACACAAGTCAGTGCTGGCAACACAACAGGCTGCACCACATACAGTAGCCTACTTGTTTTTGTCAAGCTCCTGAGCAACATCAGTGCAGGTTTTAACACAAAAGAGTTAAAGATAAGTTTTCAGATGATTTAGTTTGGTCACTACTTTGATCAACTGAAGCTGTGGAGCAGCAGTGACGGCATTTTGTGGTGAACTCTGTGAAGCAGTGATGAAACAAAAAGAGAAGATCAGGTCCAGAAGTCTCACCTCTCTGGGTTCAACCTGAGTTTGTTGTTCTCCAGACATCATCGTCTCATCACTGTCTGGAACTGTCTGAGACAAAACTACACACACACACACACACACACACACAAACACACACACATACACACACATTGGTTTTACTAAAGTTGTGAAGACACACATTGACATTTTGCATTCGTAAGCCCCAAATCTGAACTCTGGACTAAACCTAAACCTGATTCTAACCTGAACCTGAAAACCAAGTCTGAACCCTGAAACAGTTCTTAAGAGAAGTGAGGACTGAGGTCAAAAACACACGCACACGCATATCTCCTGTCACACCCTGCAATCCAAAATAAGTCCATTGTGTGAGACTGTCAGCAGCTTTTTGTCCTCTCAGCTTCCTCTTCTTCTGCTGCTCTTTGTGTGTTGCTATTGTTTTGAGGAAAACAATGTTGAACCTGACACTTTCAGGTGCAGCACAGCTTTACTCCCTCTCCAGTAAACCTCTGGGAGACAAACCACTGTGTCCAGACCCTGACACCACTGTCTATCAGCACCTGTGCTTAGACTCCATGTTAATATCAGGTGCCATGGTATCTGTGTGCTGTTTGTTTAAATAAACATGGCTGTTTAAACCAGCTCAGTCATGAGAAGATGACGTCTGAACCACAGCTGAGAGAAATTATCTCCTACAGATAAAGAGTCCTGCTCCAATTCAGTTCAATTCAATTCAGTTTTATTTGTATAGTGCCAAATCATAATGTATACATAATGTATGTAATGTATACATTATCTCAAGGCACTTTACAGGGTGAGGTCAAGACCTTACTTTGTTACAGAGAAAAACCCAACAGTTCCCACAAAGAGCAAGCGCTTGGCGACTCCACTTCCAAAACACATTATTTTTACCTTAATTTCTTTTTAATAAAGAAACAAACAACAAACCCTCGTCCTGCTCCTCATCACTTAATGCCATCAGCTTGATTTGACAGACAGACTTCAGCTCAGCAGTTTTACCTTTGTTTTTAGATTTCTACAGATTAACTCTTTTTTTACATCGTGATTACAAACTGTAATCTCTCACATTACAGTGTCCGAACAATACACTGACAAAAAATCTCTCTCAAAGAATCAGTTTGTTGCTTGATGAGTCCTAAAATAGAAAAACAGAACTGCGGTGATGTCATTTCTTCTGTTGTCATTCTGTCCTCTTGTTCACTGTGTTCTCCTTTCATCTGTTTCGTTTTGACACGCTGCATCTCTTTTCTAGAAAATCTCTTTCACAGGAACAGGTGGAACCTTCCCGCACTGAGCTGGCGGTTTAAAGGAAACTGAGACTAGAGGATTTGTTAAGATCATGACTTTAACTTGTAAATGGACTCACCAGAGACAGAGAGCAGCAGGACAGAGAACAGCAACACAGCCAGCTTCATGACTCCCAGTATGTGGACAACAGGTGTGTCTGTCACACACATGTTTTCCTCTTATACACCACCTGTTGAACTGGCTTTGACCCACCCACACCCTGCCCCTGCCTCTGATTGGCTTGTACTCTTTTCCTTCATTGGTTGGATTGGTCAGGTCTAGGCATGAAGACTGATGATTGGTTATTATCATATTATATGACTATACTAAAATGAACTAAATACAGAACTATACTATACTTTGCTGTAATGTATTAGAAAGAGAAAATCCCTGTTCCTGAAGTATCCCCAGCGCTGTGCTCACTGATTGGTCAACACTGGGGAACACTGAACACAGCCAGAGTGTCTGAGTAACAAAGGAGAACACAGGAGCAGTGCAGTACATGCTGCAGTCTGAAACTTTATTGAGAAGGCAAGGTACAGGGAGGGTGTGTGTGTACTTGTACTTGCTACATAGTAAAGACCAAAAAAAGTATTTTACTAACAGAGTGAGGAGATTTTTGAGGGTTAAGACTTGGTTTTAGAGTTATGGTTAGAATTAGGTTTAGGTTAAGGTTAGGGTCAGGATATTTACATCAGTGAGAGTAGAGTAAATCACAGAAACACCTCTCTGAGACACATTCATTGTGGTGCTGTTTGTGGTGGAAATCCTTGAACTGGAGAAAAGATCAGCAGCAGTTCAGATGTCAGTATTTATTGTCAGCTTGGCATCAAGGAGAAACTGATGAGCATTTCAGTCAGCATGTGAACCAGAGTACAGCCACACCAGTTTCCTCACCCACTGTCTGACAGTGGGTATATATTCCCAGATATCACATGGTTGCAGCACTTTACCACAACTTACTCCAAATAAGGCTAAACTATAGTGTAAACATTCATGTGTGAAGATGCTATTGGACACCAAAATCCACATTGTCACATGTTCTTACCTAATTAATATTACATGTGTCTTGTCCTTTCACCTACTTAACTCATCTTTGACACTAACCAGATTTTTACAATATCTTCTCAGTTTATACTTTCCTTCTACCTCCTTGTCTATAAGACCTTGGGTTCCCCAGCTACGGAGGATAGTTGTGGCACTGTCTAGACAAAAACAGTCATAATAGAAGCTAAACAGTGAAACTTTATCTGACAATGTGATATAGCCTGTACTCTCCGAGTGTGAGAGAGGTTTAGGAAAACAAGAGGAACACTGGAAGTGAAGAAAATTTCCTTCACACTGTTCATTACTGTTGGAGCAGACTGACTTAGATTTGATACTGACTGTACCTAATAAGTCTCTGAGAGGAAGGAGCATCTGTCACTTAGCAGAGAGGTTTTACTGGAAACCAGTCTGTCCCAGTCCAGAGCTGTTATGGGGACTTTTTAAAACCAGTCTCTCCTATGATCTGGTTTCATGGTGGTTTACTTTGAGCTCAACTAAGGATGTTCACTAGCTCAGAAAATTAGAAACCATGGCCTTAAAAAACCCTCTAGACACTGGTGCCCAGACGGGAAAATAAAACTTTTGGCCCAACAAATGCCTGGGACCTTGGCCCGATTCTGGCCCATGTAGTTCCACATCTGGGCAGAGTCCAGCTGTTATCCTCTGGTAATATCTGACAGCTGCAAGATTTTCTGTGTGGGCACCAGAAGTGGTCCAGATGTGGAAGTAGCATCTTACAATCATGGGCCAGATTCGGTCCGTAGAACCAGGTGTACCCTGGGCCAGAGGAAAACAAGCATGCGGTCCAAATATGGGCTGGATTCATTTTGTTATCTGGATAATGACCTCTGACCTTTTCACCTAAGTCACAGTGGTACACATGACAGCCATCTGTAGTACTGAATACAGTGGGTCTGTGCTGAATGATGTGGTGTTAGAGCAGAGACATGAGCAGGGTCTATCATCATATATAACCTGTACTATAGTGGAGAGAGTCCAGGGCAGTGAGAGCCAGGGCTGAGGACAAAAACCCACACACACACACACACACACATACACACACACACACGCATATCTCCTGTCACACCCCTCATCCAAAATAAGTCCATTGTGTGAGACTGTCAGCAGCTTTTTGTCCTCTCAGCTTCCTTTTCTTCTGCTGCTCTTTGTGTGTTGCTGTTGTTGTGTGGAGAACAATGTTGAACCTGACACTTTGGTAGTTGAGTGGTTAGGGCATGTACCATGTTGAGTGTAAGATGCTCTTGGCAGGCAGTCGCTGGTTCGACTCCCGACCGGTCTGACTCTTTCCTGCATGTCACTCCCCTCTCTCTACCCCCTTTCCTGTCAGTCTCCACTAAGCTATAATAAAGGCATAAAAAGCCCCTAAAAATTATTTATAACAAAAAAAAAAAAAAAAAAAGAACCTGACACTTTCAGGTGCAGCACAGCTTTACTCCCTCCACACCATGGTCACTAAGGTGAAAACACACACACACTCTGTAAAGTTGGACAAACTAATACAGGAAGTTCATTTTTGTTATGTTGTTGGGTTTTTTTAACTCTACCAACCACTCTCTCTTTGAGGTCTAGTTTCTTGAGTTTGTTTTTTTTGTTTTGTCTTTTCCTTCATTGGTTGGATTGGCCAGGATTAGGCATGAAGACCGATGATTGGTTATCATCATATTATATGACTATACTAAACTACACTATATACAGAACTATACTATAATATACACATAACAAATATGAGAATGATGTTAAAAATGCTAACTGGTGAAAAGTTTTCTTGGAAAAAGATCCAGGGGAAGCATTTCATGCTTTCAGTGAAAGTTTAATCATGAATTCATGCTGAAAAAATTAACATGTTATCAGTCTGTGTTATTATTGGGGTGACACGGAGCATGTTCTCCCCGTGTCTGCATGGGTTCCCTCCGGGTACTCCGGCTTCCTCCCACAGTCCAAAGACATGTACATTTGGTTGACTGGTGACTCTAAATTGCCTGTAGGTGTAAATGTGAGTGTGAACGGTTGTTTGTCTCTATATGTCAGCCTTGTGACGGATAAGCAGTATAGATAATGCATGTATGTAGTATTGTTTTTAAAAAGACCATCTGTTGCTTTAAGATTCTGGGGACAGAGTAGACGATCACTGGCCAACAGAGGGCGTGCCTCCAAAATTCTGCCTAGTGACACAGAAGAAAGAGACCAGCTTACGAGCAGCATGGAGAGTAGTGCACTCACAGAGAGTTTAAGTGAAGTAGTTTAGGACCACTTTGGTGTTCATCAGTTGCAATTCAAGTGTGGTATGTGTGTCCATGAAAACTGTAAGTTGTCTTTTAGTTGTGATTGCATTTACCAAATTGAAGTGTAATTAGCCTGAGTGTTGAAAGAGTAGGAGTAAGTTATGTTACAGCTCATTCCCATTTGAAGTGAGGAGCTTTATTGAGACAGCAGAAATAGTGAATGCACATGTAATAAGTGACACAGTTCATAGAGGAGATTGCCTTTGTTGTTTGATATCACTGTTTACCGATCCAGCATGTAAGTTAAAGCTGTGTAGTAAAGTGATGAAATTTAAAGGGAGTCATATTGAGAAGGTTGCCCACTAATAAGAATTGACTGTTTATTATAAAAAATATTATAGATATCATAGGTAACATTCATATTATACAAGGTTTTATGACCTGATTATGTTTTTTTAATATTTTGTATTCTGTTACAGGTGTGTTTCAGAAACTGCATCACCATCACTGCAAGTACGCCATATGCACCTTAAAGAGTAAATAAAGCACCTTCTCATCACAACAAGGCCTGGTTATTGGAACCGTTCTCTGTAAAGGCAACCCCTTACTGAGTTCTTACTGGACTCTCCACAGCCATTGGATTTTCCAACCGTGAACAACACGTTCACTATTTTTCAATTATGGATGAATAGGTATTTGAGTTTGAATGATAGAAGGCAGAGTTTTTTTTTCAATTTAAGTTATTCAGATGTTAAACATGCAAAACATGGAGTGCATCAAGGAAGTTGTCTTGGGCCACTCCTGCACACGATCTTTACCAATGATCTTTCCTTTTGTATCAAAATGGGCTCATATATCAGCATATGTTGATGACACCACAATATATTTAGCAGAAGCATCAATTTGTGATTTGAATACAAATTTTGATCAGGAGTTGAAGTTGGTTGTAGACTAGATCAGTAGTAATACATTTATTTTGAATGTGTCTAAAACAGACAGTGTTGTAATAGGAACAAATTATTCTTTATGTTCAAAACCAAATCTTGATCTCAGTATAAATAACACATCAATAAAGCAGATGGATGAAGCTAAACTCTTAGGAGTCATTATAGACAATAAATTATCATGGGACAAACATAAACATAGAGTGGTAAGTAAATTGGGAAATACTTTGTCTGTAATTAAGAGATGTGCAAAGTATCTGACACAACAAACTACAAAACAAGTAATTCAAGCTTTGGTTTTGTCTCAGCTAGATTGTTGCTTCGCTGTTTGGTCCAATACTTCATTAGGCAATATAAGAAAATTACAACTGGTCCAGAATAAAGCAGCATGTGTGGCTCTTTCTTGTGGGTGGAGAAAAAATGTTAGCAAAATTCATGAATATCTCTCTTGGTCTGAAGTGAAAATCGATTGCTGCATTCATTGATGGTTTTCTTTTTTTTTAATGACAAACTATTCTTCAGTACAAGTATACACAATTATTAAATGGGTTTTGTTAATGGGATGTGAATGGGTGCAGATGGAGAGGGAGAGGAGGAGAGAGGATCACAGTGCATCATGGGAATTCTCCCACCAGTCTATGCCTATAGCAGCATCACTGAGGGATGGTTCAGATCTAAGTATAAGCTTTATCAAAGAGGACAGTTTGAAGCCTGATCTTAAAGGTAAAGAGGCAGCCTGCCTCCTGGATCCAGACTGGGAGCTGGTTCCACAGGAGAGGAGCTTGATAGCTGAAGGCTTTGTCTACTCTTAGAAACTCTAGGAACCACAGTAGACCTGCATTTAGAGAGTAAGGTGGTCTGTTGGGATAATAGTGAACTATGACCTCTTTAAGATGCAATGATCATCGACAGCTTTGTAGTTGAGGAGGAGGATTTTAAATTCTACCCTGGATTTTACAGGGAGCCACTGAGGCTAACACAGGAGAGATGTGATCTCTTCCCTAGTTTCTGTCAGTACTCATGCTGCAGCATTTTGAATTGGCTGCAGAGTCTGTAGACACCTGTTGGTTCAGCCTGATAACATGGAATTACAATAATCCAGCCTCAAAGAACGCAGGAACTATTTTTTCTGCATCTCTGATATTTGCAGCATTATGCAGGTGAAAAATGGCAGTTCTCTAAGTTTGACTTTTGGACCCCACTGTATATTCCAGCTGTGTTTTTGTGAAAAATATATAAAAAATACAATATCAGAAATTTTTGGTGAATTTACATTTGAAACATAGAAAATGAATTTGTAATTGAATTAGAGTCAGTGTCGACATATGTCAGTAGGAATCATGACTCTGCTGTTTATAAATGGAAGAACAGCGGTGGCAACAGTAGCAAATACGAATCAGCCTATGAAACATCATGAGATGTTGCTGCAGAGAACGTCCTCCCACAGAAATATTTGTTCAAGGAACTTGTTATGACCAGTTACATCTTGACATCCAGTGGTCGTGTAAGACAGCATCGGTGTTTTCAGCGAATGGGCCTAAACATGTGTATGTTCGAGTGACAAGCGCCTTCGAGTAGCCGTAGTAATCATGATGGAGCAAAGGAGGAAGTGAGGTGACAGTGTTACAAAGCCACAAAGGCTGCAGTCGAAAAGTCAAAATAACCTCCTTTCCTAACCACTTTTCCTCGACCTTGATGGAAAACGTCATAAGGTCAAAGAAAGGTGTGAAGGAGAATTCCGAAGGACTTAGGAAAAGACAACAGCAGTGTGGAGAGAATCCGATTGAACTTTTATTAGGATTTTTTTAAACCAACTTTATGTATAACACATGGATGATAAATATTCCTTTCCTCACAAACAAGATTGAAATGTTGAAATAAGACAACATGAAAGGAAAACACAAGCAGAGGAAGTTGATCAATGAAAATAATAATTCAATAAAAATAAGGAACTGACCAAGAGATCAGAATAAATGATGTTCAGACAGAAGTTTATAGAGTCTCCTAGTATTGACACTTTTGACATTTTTATGCATTTGTTAAGTGGAGAAAATTAATGTTTAGTGTTTTACACAATGGGAGGTGATTTAGTGAAATGATATTTATGTATATAGTATTTTGTTATGATATTGTTTCTATCAATCTGGACAGATTTAAAGAGAATAAATCTATATTTATGGATTTGGAACTCAGACAAGGATTTCCATAAATTCTGGATTGTGTCACAAACATAAAACAGATACTTTGTTGTTTCTATATTTATGTGGATCTGCTAGGCTTAAACTACAATGGTGCATCCAATACATCCATAGGTGCTAGGAATTGTAGGACAGCATTTTTTTACCATTTCAAACTCATGTAACCTTTGTCGTCTTAGTTACCTAAACTGTGATGTCTCACTAAACCTACCCAAACCTTTACCATAGCAAGTTCACATCATCAAAGGTTTACTTATTTCTTTTTCAACAGTAACTTTTGACAGTGTAATTGCAGTGTTTTGATCAGAAGGAGGGACAAGTGACCAATGTGCTTATTTAGGCTGGAGGACTTGTTGTATGGAAAGTGCTATTCTAACTGATACACTTGCATGTTTTTGACTAACACAGATGCATTGCAGGATAATCTGAATACATTTTCTTTGTCACATAACATCCTGATTTTTCTATTTTATTGTTATTGTTGTTTGCTCATTTTTAAGCCCTGCTGTGTTTTCAGTCTGACTTCAGGCCTTGTTGATATTAAAAAGAACTGCATCAATAAAACACCGTGTCCTCAGTCATGTCAGTTAGACCACTGTACAGGACTGTAGCTAACATGACGTTTGACCTCTTCTGTGTAGGGACTTTAGGAAAGTTTGATTCGATAATCCATGTCTGTGTGGTGAATAATTTAAAGGCTGATAACAGTATTTCTTATTCTGTATACGTACTAAATCTACTAGTTTTAGGCAAATAAGGAAATCATAGCTTCGGTATTTCCCAACTAGAGTTTTAATTCTAGTAGTGCTGGGAAACAACATTCACAGACAGTATGTATTACAAATAACAGTTAATAATATGCCACTGCGCCAAAGGCCCAAGAATCCGGATATAGCTGAAGATTTTTTTGACGTCTTACAATGCCAGGATTGGAGCAGATCCAGTCCAGATTTCATCATATATAGGTCATAGTTTGAAATATCTGGACAACTACATGTCTGGATTCTGGGGTATTTTGCACAGTGATGTATCAAAAAAAAATCCAGGTAATTTAAAAAGACTTTATGTGGTCAGATTTTCTGGTAGGTAGGGTATCTGACCTCAGTCTCTGTGAAGTTCTGGCCTGTGTGACTCTGGAATATATTTGATTTTCTCACCTGCACTTGAAGCAACACGCCCACACCAATGTGGTCCACACCCTTAAGCTGCATTCATGCAACGTCAGCAGAATGAGAATAACCGGAAAGCTCACACATTATTCCAGTGAAGTTCCCTCTGGAGCTGGTTTCAGTGTAAACCAGCCTAAAGTGGCTTCGTTGTGTTACATATCTAAAGTTAACAAGTATAACCAGATATAAAACTGTGAAGGCCAACAGCTCATTTTGAATGTGTCAGTGTATTAATGTTGTTATGTGCTGGATTTTATTTAGACTGTCAGCGATGGAGGCTTAACTAACACTATGCGAGCTGGTCTCACCAAGTTAAAGACACTGTCACTGCCAAATCTTCCTGATATAAGGTTGAAGTGACTTTATGATGCGAACACACATTATCCTGCTCCTCCCTTCCTGTCCACCGAGTCTCAAGAATGAGATTTCTTACTTCTTCTTCTTCTTAGAGATGTATCTGCAGGCATTAAGGAAAGAGTACAAGTCAATGTCTTCATATCACCTACATTATATACATTATATTGTTAATGTTCTCACTTTGTTAATAAAAGTGGATATATTTGGGGAGTGTGTTTCAGGAGAAAATGAAGCAGACATAGAGAGAGCAGAAAGCAATGAAAAATGAACTATACACATGTGGCGGCTGAAATCGGTGAAACTATGGTGCATGAGAAAAGCTGTGGCGGACGTTGGGACCAGCAGACATGACGCAGCCTGGTCTCTCGACGTCAGTCGTAAATACCACCTGTAGGTGCATTCATGGTCTCTGCGGTCGAACATGATAAAAACACAGATAATACAAATAAAACAAATAATCGTACGGCCTTCGGTATTATTGATTGTTGCTTGATTTTATATGACATTTGAATTTGAGGCAGAAAGACGCACAGGAAGACAAAAGTACAAAACAGAATACAAATAGTGGACGCTGATTAGACTACTTAATAAACCTTCTAACTAACAACGGCTGCGTAACAAATCAAATTTTTTAACCGTGCAGTTGTTGAATTGGTATACTGTATATATAGAGCATAAATTTCAGTTTCCAGTCACAATTAGGCTACGCATGACAGGGAGTTCATACGTGTTGATTGTATTATTTCCGACAGCACGTTAAGGGGTCTTGGGATATCTAACCTCAGCTAATCGCCTCCAACGGAAACCAGCTGAGAGAAAGGGTAGAGAAGACAAGATGGCGGAGTGAGTGGGTTGCGCTTTGTACAGGCGGTTGCGACCCTTGAAGTTTGTCGAAAACGACCGAAAAAGGACTGAAAAGATTGAAAAGACAGCGATAACATCGGAAGTGTGATCGAAAAGGCACCCTTTGCCCCTCAGCACGGAGGAGGTCCGGATATTTTTTCCGCGGCGGTCCTTGCGACAGCGTTAGCTTGATGCTAACGTTAGCCAGCGTTAGATACGACTAGCTGCTACTTCGAGGTAGCTGGGTGGTTGTCGAAGGCCGTAGGTTTTTCGGATTTAGTCGTGGATGTACATACTTCGATACTGACACGGCATTCCGTGTTTCTCGGATGAAGTTTTATTTTAACGCAGATCCTTTGTAGCTGGTAGCCTATGATTAAAGGGAATAACGCCAGGAGACATCTATTTTCCAGCTTACCTGTTCATTCGTTGTCGATAAT
Organism: Trachinotus anak; assembly: GCF_046630095.1. Lineage (NCBI taxonomy): Eukaryota > Metazoa > Chordata > Actinopteri > Carangiformes > Carangidae > Trachinotus > Trachinotus anak. The sequence continues at coordinate 28,264,416 of NW_027273872.1, forward strand.
ATTATTTGGAGTAACAGCTAATCCATAATTACCCTAATCGACACCAAGTGGACACCCAGGTCTCTGTATGTACTGCTGACAATCGGGCCAGATTGCCACACAGAATTTCCTAAAGTGAATCGGGAGGAAATCGTCTTTTGGTGGATATTATGGCGAGCAGCAGTGGCTCCAAAGCCGAGTTCATAGTCGGTGGAAAATACAAGCTTGTCAGAAAAATTGGATCGGGATCTTTCGGCGACATATATCTGGCCATCAACATCACAAATGGAGAGGTATTTTACTGCATTTATATCTACATTTGTCTGTGCTCTTGTTGGATAGTTTTTCTACGAGAACCCAGTCTGAGTTTGGAGTATCTGAGGCAGATTGCAACACAGCTTTGTAGGTTAGCAAGTCTTTAGCTATCAAGCTGTTAAATTGATTTGGCGAAAGCTGCTGCACGATTACAAGGTCTGTACTATAACTGGCGCAATGAGCAAGAAGCTTTTAATACCAAAGTCTAATCGTTATTTTTGTGTGTGCCGTTTTCAGGAGGTAGCTGTAAAACTGGAGTCACAGAAAGCCAGACATCCACAGTTGTTATACGAAAGCAAGCTGTACAAAATCCTACAAGGTGGTGTCGGGATCCCTCACATCAGGTAAGGAACAAGCTTTTCACGTCGCAATGTCCATACCGACAGTGACAGCTTGTCATGCCATCAGTATTAGTATGGTATGGTTTGCTTTGGGGAAAAAACAATTCATGTCGAAGTGGCAGCAACCTTGCTGGCAGTAGGCCTGCTAATCTGCTTTACATTACTTAGTCGATTCTACTGACGATGAATCTTCCGTGGACGCTTAAAAATACAATCGTGCTTTCACTGTACATGTGAAGTTGCTTTGTGTCACCTCTGTTTTGACTCACTGTTGGTTTTTTTATCGAGACTACCAGCTAGTAAGGGTGAGGAAAAGCAGCTGTGTGGTTGGAAATGGCCGCTCCTCTTTTGTTGTGTTAGTTCCCAACATGTCTTCCTCTGCCCTGTTAGAAAATGGCGGCGGAGCACAGAAGCGAAAACAACAATCCAAGCCCCACAGTACAAGTGTGCTTTCACCGCGTGATTTCAGCCTCCATGTGGCCCTGCTTTACACTGTAACGATCACACAATATGTTTGTTGTATTGAAGTATGTGTTGAGAGTTGGGTGTAGCCCCACAGAGCATGTGGTTATGTTGGAGAGACTCACTGTATATCACAACTACAGAATATACACATGTGTGAGTGGTTACGTGCTGTGTTCCCTTTATGTTGTTAGTAGTGGACATTTCAAACTGACCTGTCACTGCAGAGCAGCTGCTGGTGCTTCATGAAACCTGTGGCATTCGTCTGTCTGAGTATTGAATAATAGGAGAAGGTTGCGTATGTGCCATTGTAGGAAGAATGTAATACTGGCCACTAGCTGTAGAGAAGTGGAACTTCGGTAAACATTGTGATATGGCTCTGTGCACACTGGAACAGGGAAATAGTACATGAGAATGTTAATTTAGGAAAAAAATTGATTGTTTGGTTAAACAATGTGTTGTGTGTGATGAGTGAGATGCATTAATAGCAGAACTGACTGTGTGAACGTGTGGAATTCTTTACTTTGTAATATTTTGTGTTAAGGTGATAGGACATGCATGTTGTAATTCCAACAGCTGAGCGGGTTGTACGCAGCATTAGTAAGCATTATTATGGTTCATCTTGTGTGTGATTGACTACATAACAGATTTATATTACTTACTATGTAGAATCTTATATCTACCTCTTATATTTTTAATGGCATATTAAGCTCACGGGCTCCTGGACTTAATGAGCTCATTTACAGGTCTTAAAGTGTTTTTGAAAATATAGACAAGTGCATTTAACATTTCTGACAAACTATTTAATATTAATATAGATATCAACGGATATCTGAAGATTATTCTCTAGTTGTTGGAAAGCTAAATCCCCCTTTAGCAGTAACATTGCTACTGTTTTAAAACAAGGCATAACCTCATGTATACCTGTTTGAATGGCTGACAGCTAGCTATAGAAGAGGTATTTTACCTGTTTCTCTAACATGCACAACCATATACAGTACACACTACAGCTGGCACAAGACTGAATAGAGACAATGACTGTGGAGCTGCTAAGGCATGGTGACTTGGGTGAAACCTGAATACTGAACACACACCTTCTTTACAAATTAGACCTGCTCTGTAAGCTAACCCCTGTCAGCGATATAAGCACACATGGCTTGGATGCCAATTGTACATTTTCGTGTGCATCAAGGTATGATTCACAGGAGCATTGTTAACAGCTATAACTTGAGACCAGGAGGACTCAAAGAGGAAAAATCATATGTTTGTGGTGTCTGTCGGAAATTTGGCACGTTTCGGAGCCAACCCATATTCAGACACTGCCATATGCCATGTGTACTGCTGTTAGTATACTGGACTAGAAAATAACAGCCTTTTATTCCCGACCATAAACCAGACTTCCTCTCACAGGACAATGGATATCAGCTGAGGTTCAGGAAAGCCAGTAGTGCTTGTGCTTATTTTTGGTCCATTTTTTCTCTGCAGCTTTTAAAGCAAATCTTTTTTTCACCTTTACTGCCGAACAAGCAGGGACTGTTCATTGAGTCTTTGTACTGGTGGTGCTGGCTTCATGTTGTAGCAGAGTCTTGTTAGAGCCTGTCAAACCTGCTGGTCCTGCTGCCCCTCCTCCACTCTTACTTCAACCTGCCTTACTTTTTATACAGTCACCACCTATTGTAGTCTCTGCCTTTTCCTCAGCCTTGCTCTGTTTTCCACACTGACTGAACTGTTTGCTTCCATTTTAAGGACTCTGGCCCTGTGGTGAATTAGAAATGGATGAAGTTGACAGAACTCTGCTCATTTATATGGTGTAACACATTAAAACAGTCTTAGCTAAGTGTGAGTGTGGCTGAGTCTCCCATTCTCTACACATCAGCAGACTGGCCGCGTCTAAAAGCATTCACCACTCTCTGTGTAGTTCACCATATAGTGAGTTCACGATTTTGTAGTGCTGGCAGAATGTATAGTGAGAATTATTATACCTTGTGTAGTGGACTTAAGTATCCTACAATTCATCGTGAAAAGGAGTGTACAACTGACGGTCACTAACCAAGCAATGTATACCATTATGGATTGCACCCATGTTGAAATAAAGAGAAAATTGCAGCAGATGAGAGCACAGTGAGACAAAGCAGCACATCACAACACTAACAGCCACAAGGCAAGTTTATTCATGTAACACATTTCCACAACGAGGCGATTCAGAGTGCTTTTTACATTCAACTTTAGCATTAGGATGAAGTGCAAAAGAATTCAAATACAATAAAAATAATTAAGAGTTAAGAGAATAGAGCATAAAAACGTTAATATGGAATAAGACATAAATATGATGATAAAATATAAAAGTTCCAGTGTAAGAAATGAATCAACACCCTCAAATCTAATTTTAATAAAAGGCTGCAATAGAAAAGTTTTCAGCCTTTATTTAACAGAACTGAAGGTTGCAGCAGAAACAAAGCACTTTGTATTTATATTAATTTAGGAAAGTATGCTGAGTATTATATCATGTATCAATCACAAAAATGCATTTGTTCTTTATAGATGATTCACCAGCTGACGTTGATCTGATACATTTTAATCATGTGACATCAATGATGTAATTAACAGCACAGAGAAAATGGCAGGAGTACTGTCCTAAAGTGTTTCAAGGATCAAGGATCGTGTGCCATTTGTACCAAGCAAAGAACAAGTCACTGAATTGTAGCACAGCTAGTCTTATCCTGACTTTGAAACACACCCTGATTTCATACTGTAGTGGTGAACTATGACACACACGCACTCATACACACACTAAAGATTGTACAAGGGAATGAGCAAGTTTATATTTCAGTTTTCCTGTTTATAAATCTGAAACAACACAGCTCTTTGAGTCAACAGAATATTGAACTTGTCTGTTAAATAAAGCCATTTGTGCTGAAATATCAACACCTAAGATGTTTAACATCAGCTGAGTACTGGAGCTGCATGACACACACCCTAAAGCATAATGTTCTTTTGTCATCATGTTTGATGTTGCAGTGAAGTTGAAATTCGTTAAATTAGATATCTGTGCAACTATATTTGTTATTGCTGTTTTGTTTTGAGGCTTGTTGATGTCATTTTAATACTTTTAAGTATTTGAACACAGAGCAAAGCTGTGTTCACATACAGATACACTGCAGTCAGGGCTCAAGACTAACATCGTCCTGGAATGAGAACATGAGAGCTCCCCAGGACGCCTCTGAGATGACAGGAATTTTATGTATCTTTTTTATTGAACTATCATTGAGCAAAAGACAAACTGAACCAAACACTGACCAATGACTACAACAAGAGGGCTAAGTCTTCATCGACCCTGTCTAGGAAGTGATTCTTCGCTCCCCTAATGAAGCTGAGTAATTGACAAATCTGCTGTTTCTGCTGCATTGTGCTTGACCACTACCTACACTACATACTTGTCCACAGGAGCCTGATAAGCTTTCTGTGTATGTAGCTTGTATGAATCTATCTCCTCTGCTTCCTGTTTAACTGTCTTTGCCCCCACACGGAACAGGTTGGCAACCCGTTACCTTAAGAATAACAAAAGCTGTTGTTATATTAAGTTTTATAAATCCTACTTAAACCAAGGATGGACAGACACTGACCACAAATGTTAAAGTCAGGCCGAAATAGCAGTGTTTTTTAAACTGGGTTTTGAGGATGTTAGCAGTAGTGCAGCTGATGACAGGGCAGCTTCTGAGAGCTCCTGAGAGGCTGACCCCACCGTCTCCTTTACTGGAGGATTTTGTTGCCCATAGAGATGATGAGCGTTCTTGTCATTGACCACAGTAAGAGACCTCAAGTGTGTTTCATTGTCTCCCTGTGTCCTGTGCTCTGAGGTCACTGTGCCGTCTGCTCTGTGTGTGGGGGAGCTCTGCCCCGCCCTCAAGCAAACAGGCAGAGGAGATTACAGACTCCCTATTCAGCACAACCAAGACTCATTATTATCAGACATAATTATCAACTGAGATTCTATGATCGGAACATAACTAGCATCTCTTGACTAAAATTTAACAGAGGGAGACACTAAACTGAGAGAGGCAGGGCTGCTCTCTATGATCATGTACTGTTTTCATTCAGTGCAATTCATGACCTAGTTCTCATTGACATATTCCTTTTGTCATCAGAACCAGTGTGACAAGTGATAATTGTTATGGTCTTATTGTTTTAATGTCATTTGTTGTCAACTGGTCTGCGTTGTTTTTGTTTTTTTTTTAATGATGTTTTATGGTTGCCATTTTAACAGTTAAGCATCTTCTTGTCAATGACAAGAACGCTCATCATCTCTATGGGCAACAAAATCCTCCAGTAAAGGAGACGGTGGGGTCAGCCTCTCAGGAGCTCTCAGAAGCTGCCCTGTCATCAGCTGCACTACTGTTAACATCCTCAAAACCCAGTTTAAAAAACACTGCTATTTTGGCCTGATTTTAACATTTGTGGTCAGTGTCTGTCCATCCTTGGATATTATAAAACTTAATATAACAACAGCTTTTGTTATTCTTAAGGTAACGGGTTGCCAACCTGTTCCGTGTGGGGGTAAGGGCAAAGTTATCAGACTACATCGTCTGATAAAATGAACAAATATTCAGGTGTATCTGGGTGATAGTTCCCTGTTTTCCACTCATCTTGGAATCTGGCAAACTCACCAGAACAATTCTCCTCTTCAAACATGTCTCTCAGGCACCTCAAAGTCTTGGTCTGAATGTTCTTTGTCATGGTTATTTTCATTGAGTTAACTGTTGTTGTCTGCTTCAGTGTTGCTCCCTCACTCCGGTCATGGGCCATTTTCTGAAGCACAACTTTAAAAACGTTTTTGCAGGCTAAGAGGAAAAAAAGCAAACGAAAAGCATTTCCCATAAGACAGTTTTATCAGTATTCCACAGGTTACATGTCTTAAAAATGACAACATCATAGAAAACACAACACGTTGCATCCGGCTCTAAAAGGAGAGGCATGCAGACGTGGCTCCCACTCTGAACGATCAAAGGTGAAATGGACGTTTAAATTCAGACGACTCGTTTAGTCTGAAAGAAAACAATGAGAAAACAGTTACAATTGAGCACAATTTCATATCACATAATCTGAAAGTAAACGTCATGATGTTTTGTCGAGTGTGGCTAACATTAGCAGTACTAGCATCAACAGCCCTACCTTGCAGGTTCGAATGTGGTTACTCATTTCTCTGGTCCAGTGGTTATAAGCCAGTTATAGGGAGAGAGGGTTGGCTGTGTTAGCACTATCCACCAATAAAATATTAACAATTAGTCTGATTAGTATTTGTGGTTCCAACTATTGAGGGTGGCAGTGTTAAATAATTCAGTTGACCAATCACATACGTCAAGTCAATTTAAAGTACTCCTGTACACTGACTCTATGGAGGTGTGTGTGTGTGTGTGTGTGTGTGTGTATGCACTTGCCTAGCACAATCTGTGTGCAGCAGCCTCTGTTTTGCTTTTTGCTGATACTTTTACGTGTATTTCCAAATGTCTCCAATTATGTTTGCCTGTTAATTTAAAAGATTTTATTTCATGTCATTTCACATTTGTTGTATCATTTGTGGTGGGCTTTTTATTTATTAGTCACTAATTAATTGACTGTCATGCCATTTTTCATATTACAATTTTATAATTAATTTTTCTTTTCACTATTTAGTGACCAAGCAGCCTCCTGAGCTCCACTCATGTGTGTTACTGTGACTACGCCATATGTTGTTTCAGACTACCAACAACAAACCCACCCTCATTATATTACTGTTGTGTCACCAGGTGGTATGGCCAAGAGAAGGACTACAATGTCCTAGTTATGGACCTGCTTGGACCCAGTCTGGAGGACCTGTTCAACTTCTGCTCTCGCCGCTTCACCATGAAGACGGTCCTTATGCTGGCAGACCAGGTAGCTAACACATACACACACCCATCTCTATACAGTCTTCTGAAGCAGCCTGAGCAGGGAGGGACAGAGAACCAAACCTGGTATTAAACGGGCTGGGGTCTATACAGTTTTAAAGATAAGCTCTGATGTTATTGGTTCTTCTCTCAGTACTGGAGAAATGAAGAAAATTATTTCCTGTTAATTATTGCTCCATGTTATCTTGCACAATGTATCTCATCAACTCTGTTTCTGATGAAGACATTTGTCTCTGATGCATTTTCACTATTCTCAGTCCAGAAAAGAGATCCCAGAACAGCACTCTCACACACTTCAGCACTGTGCAACACACAGACACACTAAACATGTTGTTACATTTCACTGGAGTCAATGCTGACAATGCTTGTTGCCACAAGTGCAACAAGTCTTTTGCATGTAAGGGCAGAAACAGGAGAATCTGTCGAAACATCTAGTGAAAGTCCATCACATACAGTTTGAGTTTCAGATCACTCAGAGCAGTATGTAAATAATCATTGTTAATTACATTAATTTTACATTTCTATCATCACACAGTCTGTAACACTGAACATTGCTTTTTCTTTTGCTGTAAAAATAGTTAATTTTGTTTTACATTTCAACAATCACGTCATAGTGTGTGACTGTTCAAACTAAGGCTGTTGTTCTTTGCTACTCAAGAATGTTACTTTACACACAGTACATATGAGAAAATAAAGCAATGTTAACTCTGTTCTTCACCTCTTTTCACTTAACAAATAACAAAAAGAAGTGAGAAGAGTTCAAGTTAAAGAACTGGATCAACTGCAAAATCTTAATCATACCCATATCTGCTGAGGAGCATAGTTAAATACAAGTCCAACAAGAATGTCCTGGTTCCAACCTGCCTGTTTTTGTCTGTCTCTGTGGAGTAAACGGCTGTCCACACCACAAACTGTAACCATAACAATGTGAACATCTACACTGAACATAACGTTTTGTTAGATGAAGAGGAATAATTCATTTTCACTATATTTCCATCTATAAGTAACACAATGACTATTTTGGTCATGGGTTTCAGACACTTTATTTAATAAAACAGCCAAAATCAGAAATCGTATCAGATTGGGGCCTGTGGTCTAATTTGTGCCAGTTTCGGGTCCTTGATTTGAAAAAGTTTGAGAACCACTGTTCTTTCAGGCAGGTGGACTTTTTTTAACCTTCAGTGATGAGCCTCTTCTCACTGTAATCTGCTGTGTTGAGCTGACGCCCTATATAAATTTAGAGGTATTTTGAATGGCTGTCAGTGTTTCTGTTGTCAATCAATTGTCAACTACATTTGTAGTTATAGTTACTGTTGTTGTTGTTGTTGTTGTTGTTGTTGTTGTTGTTCTTGTGGACGTCCCTTTACTGTGGTGGGTGCCTGGGTTTCCTCCCACAGTCCAAAGACGTCCAAATCTGGTGAATAGTTTTTTTTAAATAACGTGTCATAGCAGGAAAGCACAAGTGTTAACCCATGTTATAAATTATGCTGTGTTCACCATAATGTTGTGCATGCTGCTTCATTGGCTTGGCAGACTGCAGTACTCACTGTCAGGAGTTAAGTGTTAATCCTGTTAAACAAATGAAAATGTCCTGTTGGTGTCTCTGAATTGTCCATATTTGTAAATGGTTGTGGAAGCATTTTGAGTGCTTCTTCTTCACAGAATAAGCTGTTTGTTTACATGTTTTCATTCTTTGAGTTGGGAGGACACTGAAGAATGATGACTGTGAAATATTTAACCACGACCTTCTTTTCATCTTCAGATGATCAGCAGAATTGAGTATGTACACACAAAGAACTTCATCCACAGAGACATCAAACCAGACAACTTTCTCATGGGCATTGGCCGTCATTGTAATAAGGTAAGACCTGTCTGGATCCTGTACATACTGTAAGCATGGTCTCTGAAGGTCTGTGTAGAGCAGTTGGCAGACAGCTGCATGTCATGGTAGCCATGTTGACTCCACAGTCCTAATCCCAAAATGACCCACAAATTTAGTCTCAGTAATGGTGATCTCTCCATGGTGATGTCATATCTATACTTACTGGCCCTGAGAGAACCTCTTCATGGTGGTGACCTGACCACCGTCACTGCTGCTAATTGGCACTGGGTCCATGGCATCTTTTTGTAAGCCTGCGAACAGTATCAAATGTCACATGTTGCTGACTTCTTTAACTGAAAGCAACACAATGACAAACAATTGTTATCGTGGTTATAACAATGGTTATAACTCTGTATGAAAAACAGTCTAAAGAGGAGAGAGGGGACATAACCTGTAAATCGTAGTGTTCATCATGGCTGTAAAAGTGCTACATTCATGGTCCAAACTCTAATGAAACTAAATCTGTTTCAGTGCTGCGCTCTGCAGTTCAATAACAGTACAAAGTGATACTAGAGTAGGTTTTATGTAAATCAGCATTATCAGCGTCTGTCATTATAAGTAAGGTTTTTATCGTTTGTTCCACAGCTTTCATTATCAATATCAGTTTTTTAATCTGTAAAATCTATCACCTCCAAGTGCTGCTTCAACTGAGTACTGAGTGAAGTATTCACTTTGTCATTATGGGATATTAAACGTAGATTGATGAGGGGAAAATGAAATTAAAGGATTTTAGCATAAGGCTGATACATAAAATCTGGAAAGTAAATGGGTCTGAAGACTTTCTGAACACACAGTAACTTCAAAATGTGGCACATGCACCTCCCTTTATTTGGGCTGGAGTTAAAATCCAAAGTTGACTCAGATGAACAATTAAAAGATGGACCCAGTGTCAATTATTGTTCATTATCCGCTTGTTCTAATTTTTTTGGTGTGAAAAGGACATCTTAACTAGTATTTGAGTGATGCTGCTTTGAGTCAAATGAGAAAATTATTTTGTGTAATTTGAATTCACCTTTAAGTGTGGTCAAGAGTGGTGAGTTTTTACATTTACATTAGGTAAAAGTAAAAACTCATTTTCAAGTAGTTTTCCATAAAATACTTCATTCATCAGTGTCAGTGATTTCTGTGATTATACAGTGAGTCATAGCCCAGGTGTTGTCACTGAGATCCTAGTTAGGTGAGGAAATGTTCGTTTACTCTGTAATCCCCTTGATTACAAAGAGAATAGTCCTCATGTAACCCAAAGGTTGCAGGGTGGTGGAATCCAGTTTCTTTGTCCACACGGGTGCTGGTCTTCTCTCACAGCAAAAACACTGAAGCCATTTTGTCTCCTTATGTCATTTGTTTTCACCTGGTCAGATGTGTGTATAATCAAGTTGCCTGACTTCAGAATTGAATATTTTGTGCCGATTATTTTGAGCCCTTGCAGACAGGCAACGTGTGGTGAAGTTAAAGCCTGGGGTGTACATTTGACCAACTTCCTAAAGAATGTGTGTGTGTCAGCTGCAGAGCAAGTGTGCAATTGTAGCCCAACCTCCACTGACGTTTTATGCTTATTGACTTTAGATGTGACAGCCTTCCACCCATGACACTACTGTCCTGCTCTGTTTGTTGCAGACAAACATCCATTAACAGAGTAAATACTAAGTCCAATATAGAATATTCAAATGTAATGGGACTGTTTTTAACTGTTAAGAGGATTATCGAACTCAAAAATCAAAGGGGAACATCAGAGAACATCAGCAGAATGATGGATCACTTAAGTAATGTAGCAGAACAAATTCAATGTAAAGATGTCTTTCTAAATGATTTTAATACTTTATTTTAGACTGGTGGGGCCACTGTATCCTATGACAGAAGTTATTAGTTTATGTTAAAGCAGGTCAGAGTTTGTTTACACAGAATCCCAGTACTTGGCCTGAGGATACTGAGCCGCTCAGACACAGTGTCCAGGTATTGGCCGGAGTGAAGCTGAGACCAGAAAACCTGGGTCAACGCAAAGCAATTGACCAGTTTATTTTATTTTTATGCCAGATATCTGATGTACCATAATAAGGTTGTGTTGAGTCTCTCAACAACATGAGCCCATCATTGGATGAGGACCTGTTGAGGCTTGAATGTGTGTATATTAATTAATGTCTATGCCAGATGACAGAATGTGTGCAGCATTGTAGATTTCAAGGAATAAACAGTGAAACCACTTGGACTGCAGAAGCAGAGAACATGTCTCTGACAATAACACAACAGTTTCAGAAGTTGCAGGCCCAAGTGTGTTGGATGACATCAGCTTTGTCACTGCATATTGTAGGATGTTGTTGTTGTTGTTGTTGTTGTTGTTGAACATTTTACCTTGGTTAACATGCAGTACTAAATTTAGAGGGAACAGACCTGTGTGCTCCAGTGTGGCTGTGTGTGAAGTAAATGTAGGTGAATGTTGTGAGTTGAAGGAAGCAGAGTTGGACTGTGGCTCTTGAAGCATCTAACTCAGTGTGTTCAGGTGTTTTGCAGAATAGGAAGGGGCACAGAACTGGTGCTGTGCTGTGGATGTAACAGTACAGTAAACTCATGGTTTAGTTTAACAATACTGGGCTTACAGAGGGATGGAATCACAAAACGTCCAGCAAAGTTTGAAATAAACTAAACTACAGCCCAAAGAACTTTTCTTTAGTGCTCCTCAGGAATAGAACATGCTGAACTTGTTTTTCCACTTATTATTGCTTTCAGTCATTTTAGCCTGCGAAGTTGTCTCACCAGTAGATAACTTTCAGATTAAACTAGAATAAAGGGGATCCCTTGATAAGAATCTCGTTCGACCAAGATTCTCCAAACACCTCACACACCTCACACTTTAAACCCCAGATTTGTTTCAGTTCACTTTTAAGCGCCAACATGTATGTCAAAAGATGTTTGTATGCACATTGTCCAGTGTTACCTCTCAACTGTACAATAGTTAAATATTAGACAGCTGGAGCCTTAGATGGGGCTCATGGCTCAACAGAAGAGGTGAATCCGTGCTGAGGGGTCAGCTCAGACATGTCTGTTACAACTGCAGAGAGAGAACTGATCAGTGTAGAGGTCTGTAGACAACAGTACAGCTACAAAGTTGAAAAAAATTACTTTTAAAGGACACTTGGTAACTTTTATGCATATAGACAAAGCAGTTTCTTCATGTGAGCTTCATGTGCTCACAAATTTAAATCATTACAGTTTCTTTTTTTACAGCTGCAATAGTGGAGCTAGTTCAACTTCAGTCAATGAGAAGAGTCAACTATGTTTCGGTTGGTTGGTGGCAGGAAAAAAAAAATCTAACTCCACAGGAAGTGGCTATACAGTGATGGACACATGGTTTTGTCCCTGTGGGTATTAATGTTAAGGTAACTGAGCGAATTCAATAACAAAGTAATAAACAGGACGTAGAGATGTTGAATGATGAACAGCAGCAACAACATTTTTTTTTTTTTTTTTTTTTTTTTCCACCCAGTGCGACTCCAACAACACTCCCACCTTACAGTCGTCTTACGGCAACATACTACCTTCTACCACAGACACAGAGAGCCTGTGAACACAGGACAGTGTGTTAGTCATTACACACCAGTATGTGAGACAGGAAGTCCGGTGTGGACCATTTCTAGAGGTTAAAGCACGACCCCAAGAAGACGACATGCAAACATTCACCTGTCATTGAACAGCATCAAACATGATTGATCATTAGAAACATGTTAGCAGCCTAACGTTAGCCACTTAGCATGGCCGCTCGCTCCAATGTTCTCCCTGCTGGTTGTTCCAACACATTCAGAATCATTACAGTAAAATTGTAACATTCATATTTTAAAGGCACGTTATTACAGTTTTGTATTTCTCTGTAATGTAGCTCAGTGTTACTTTTAACAATATCTGTCAGCCCTGGAATTGAACCATTCTCTGATGCCCCACAAAAATGCATACTTAAATAATGAAATTGATATCACAAAACGGCTTGATGTAACAACTACCAGTTGACCAGGAAAATCTTTGATTGCGTGCACCTTTAATAGAAACAAGTCTAGACTTGATGCCATGACATTGTCTCTATTCAGCTGGCACGCACTCACGTTGAAAAGTGGCACTCTTAATTTGTAGTGAGCAAACTGCTGTGTTTAGCTCCAAATGTTAACACGGCAACAAAAAAAAAGAAGGAAAAGTGTTTGTAAATTCTTGCTTTAGAATATATTACTGAGCAGCACATGTCTTACATCCTCTCCGCTGTTGGTTTTTTACCACAACCTGCGGTGATGTCATCAGGTTAGTGTAAGCTCAGAACAACTTGGGGCTCAGCGGTTCTCTGGTGCTTGTTTTGTAAAATGTTTCTCAGTCTGTGAGTCCGTGGTTCTGATTTGTGGGGGCTGTGTTACACACAGTAAAGTTAACAACATAAATTTACATTGTTCTGAGATCAGCAACAAGGGCAGTGCAAGGTTTTAGTTTGATCAGGAAAGGATAGTTGCAGAGTATAAGCTTTCCTTAGTCCCGAAGCTGGGACTGCTGCTGTTTGGGTAGCTTATGATGTAGCATTGTGTAGATGTAATTTACAGGAGTGTGTGTACATTTAAATTTGTTGTAATAACCCATCACATTATTCCACAGCTAACCATGTTTTTGGAGATTTCGTCCATCAGAGTGAAAAAAGCAGAGATAGTTAACCTTTGGTAAGGCTCAGTACATCAGAGCACATCCTAATGTGACACAGGTAATTGTAAGATTACACAGTTTACAGCTGGCCTATCATCAACCCATCTCCTATACTAACCCAACTCTATAGATTTAATTCTTTGCGTCTGTTTGGTTGCATACAATCAAAGTTTCTCATGTAAACAAGAGACAGGAACTCTCCCTGTGTTAGTGGTGGCCTGTGAACAACTTGATTAAAATATATCACCCCTCAGAGGCCTCTTAAAGCCATCTTAGTTAGCAGATATTTGATATGCTTTCTTTGTTTTGCTGGTGGAGAAAGGACAACCATGGGCTCCTTATTATCTGCTGCGCGCCCCCCCCCCCCCCCCCCCCCCCCCCCCCAAAAAATCCCCTAGGTCTTTTCTGAGCCATGGTGTTGCCTGTCTGCACTGGCCTTTATTGTCTCTGTCGGATATGATATTGAAGTTTCAACATCTCCATGTTTCCAGAGACACTTTTGGCCTCTTGTTGTACAGGATTGATCTTTCCATGGTCGTCCTGACAGAAGCAAATCACAGTCATGTGGTTTCTTCTGGACTGATGGCCAGAATGATCACATCTGTACCACAAAGATTTAAAGTGTAGGTCCAGTCTTGGATGTACAGGAGGGTGCCTATCCTAGCTCTACAGGACACTGTTAGTTGTATCTAAGGGAGCCAACCATGTGGGTGCAACCAGAAGTGCCTGTTGTACTCATGCTAACTGTGACTGAAGGTGGATAGAGGCTGTGTGATTTTGACCCCTGCCCCTCTACTGTCTGCCCTAGTGTTTAGACTCGTCAGTGGGGAAGAGGAAAAGAAGCTTGGCTGTTAGCTCTTCTCAGGACCCATCTTTCTCAGGATTAAACCAGGTGTGACCTTTACCACAACACCAGCTGCCTCACAACAGCAGTTGTCGCTTTGCAATCATACCTAACTACACTGGTTTAAAGTGAATCAGACCACCAGCACCCATCTTCCACTCATAATACCCAAAGTATGTACTCCTCCACCCAGCGTGCACTTCATTATATTGGGAGAGGAAAGCAAACTTTCCATTAGCATTGCCAAGGGACTAACTATTGTCCTACTTGTTGTAAAAAGGGGTCCCTGTCCCTCCAATCGAATGGCTTCTTTTCCTGAGTTAAACACCAGTTCCTGTCTCTTTTAATGTGACGTTTTCCCTGATTTATTCTATAATAATTCATATTAAACCAAAATGAAAACCTCATCTCAGTTACTTTAATGTAGTCCTTGTATTATTAGGTAGCAGTCTAACTGATTTAAGATTTAGAAATGTGGCACCCAGAACTGATTTAATTAGAAACCACATGGAAAAATAAACGGCTGGACAGAAACACTCTCTAATGATGAGTGTTATTCAACAACTTTAGACAATAATAATAGAGTACTGATACTATACTTTCACACACAGTACAATTATAACATTTTATAAAACATGTACATCTTTATATGTATATTATATGTATTTGTATGGCTCCTTTCACAAAGTCCCAGCTGAACGGAGAGCTGCATATTCGAGCAGCAGTGTGTATCTGCTCTGTGTGACAATACTTAGAATGACTTGTTTATTACAAAACAGTGAGATGGGATTTAACAGTGGTTACTGATGATGCCAGAATGTTAAGGACCCAAATCTTTCTAAATTTAATGTCTTGATGTGTAGCGTAATTTTTCCATGGGTGTCACTCACTTTCTTGTGGCATTATCCCCACAGTGCTTTCATTAGGCAGCTGGTGAGCAGTAAGCACCACAGCCCCAACACCCTATGCTTTTAAAGTTTGGTAAAAGTTGCGTGACAGACCTAACCACAGCGTTTGCCTCCTGAAGGTTCCTCAGACTGTTCTCAGGCCAATGTAAACACCACATGCTTCAGCAGGAATTAGCTTCTCACATTTGCTGCTGCTTCTGCTTTTACTGCCCAAACACAGGTTGATCAGGTCATTTTTGATTCAATTGTTTTTGTTTCAATCTGCTTAGTATCAACTGTATTTTCTGTTTTTAAATTTGTTTTCGTTGTATTTAAAATTTTATTGGTGTGGTGCGTGATGAGTTGGTGAATGGACTCATTGGCAGTACTGTTCGTCTCAGCAAGCCTGAATTCCATCAAGGGCTTGAAACATTTATAAGATAGGTAAATAGGTCCCTGAAGCAGCCTGCATTGTGAATAATGAGTAATTTGACAGTTGTAAGAGATGATGGGTTGGTCAGTATGGTGATGTGTCTCAGGTGAACTGGGGAGGACGTGCACCTAAAAGCTCTGAAATTCAACCTATTCACACCTGTAGTGTCTGAATTTATCAGAATCTGTGTAAGCTGCTGCTCCAGATTGTCTGGTGTAGTCGTTGCATGCTATAGTGTGTTTGGACATTGGATGTAGCAGTATATGTGAGCCTCAGTGTGAAACCCCTTCTCAGTTATTATGCTTTTTACCTTCTGTTCAACTTGTGGTTGTGTTCCTGTGACAGTGGTGAATCAGTTGTCTGGAAGTTGAAGCTTTCGGCTTCAGTGTAGGATGTCACATCTGTTGTTCTTTAACTTCATGACAATAGAAGCTCTGGTGTCAAGGTTTGTATTGGAGCCTAATGTGGACATGTATAGTGAACATGGCAGACACTATAAAAAGTGATTAGGACATGGATGTATGTCGGATGTTTGTGAGATTATACCTTTACATCACTGCATTTAGCAGTTGTTGTTGTCCTTCTGCTGTGTTTTTAACAGCAGCAGTCTCAGGGTGGTGTGTGACATTAATCCTGAAAGAGATTAAACAGACTCACTGCAGAGGTGTTTTCTCTGGACTTACACAGTAACTGCTCTGGCAAACATTGATTGGCCATGGGTCATGAGCCAACCTGGCTTGTCTTACATGCAGCTGATGCAGGACAACATTTGTGGTCTCAGAGTCCACTATTGGAACTTTTTCGGAGGGTGGGAGCATATATCCTGGGTGACTGTTGTCTAGAGTAGCAGTTAGCACACAGACGTGATGAGGTTGGGCTGAGTTTCTCTTTGTGTTCACCTTGTGCATGATCACTAAGCATACCTGGGATGTTGGCTGTGCTTGAATGTGCAAGTCATTAAAAATCACAGACAACAACTTTCAGCTTCATGGGGAAAGATCAACAGCACAGTTCTCCACATGACACAACCAGTCAAAACTGTGTGTAATGAAGTGGCATAGTTATCAGACAGTATAACAAACAGGGCTGACTGAACAGCACAGCTTCAGGACAGCAGCTGCCTAACTGGATAGTGAGCCACACAATCAGTCATACAACAGATGAACATCATGCTCACTGTGCTCCACTGCAGAAGTCATTTTTATTAATAACATCTAGTTTTTTCACTCATTTAAAAAGGGCCTTTGACTCAGCATGTTCTAATGGAGTGGTGGTGGTGGTGGTGGTGGTGGTGATGATGATGATGATGATGATGATGATGATAACTTCTGTATTTCTGTTTTTTACAACATCTTTTAAAGGTGCCTCAGATTAGACCAGTGTGCTACCATGTTGTACATGAATGAAATTTAGTTGAAACTTGTCTGATGCAGCTGTTACAGTCACATCTGGAAGTGGGATAGTGTTACCATTGTGTAGGAGAACTGCTGCTAGACTGAAGCAGTAAAGAGGGTCTTCATTTTTTTGCCATGTAGCTGTTGACATGACGCTGTCTCTCGGCTACATGTTACTGGAGGATTTCAGTCACTGCAAACTGGTTTTTGATAGTTGTGTCTTAGAATAGGATTCATCACATTTTCAGTTTGAAATTAAAAGTTTTAATTCATTCATTTATTTCTGATGAACTTTGGATTGTTGTCCCTCTTCTCTGCGGCGTCTCTGACAGATAACCCCCATGTGTTCTCTCCCTCTCCATCAGTTGTTCCTTATTGACTTTGGTTTGGCGAAGAAGTACCGAGACAACCGAACACGACAGCACATCCCCTACAGAGAAGACAAGAACCTGACTGGCACAGCACGCTATGCCTCCATCAATGCACACCTGGGCATTGAACAGAGGTCTGTGCACACATTTAATATTTGATTCTCAAAGACAAATCTCAAGGGAAATCATTTTCCTTTTTTTTTTTTTTTAGTTGTTGCAATGCTTCTAGAAAGTAATTGAAATGTGTCTGGTGCAACCAGTCTGTCGCTCTTTTTCAATTTCTATCACAGTAATAAATGAAACCTACTCAACATTATTTTTTGATATGTCAGAGAGGGCGTGATGCTCAGTTTCTGTACTCAACAAATAACGTTGTTGTCTCCAGTCGCCGTGATGACATGGAGTCACTAGGCTACGTGCTGATGTACTTCAACAGAACCAGTCTGCCATGGCAGGGTCTAAAGGTATGACAGTAAAACTGACTGTGAAAGGTCTTTATCCTTCCCTACTCTCAAGCTGCTTTTTCCATGTTGCATTTTAAAGTTTATTTGTTAAGCTTTAATAAGCAGCATATAAACATTTAATGAGCAGGATCATTATCACAGAGGGTCTGTAAAGATGTTTGTGTGTTTGTAAGGCTGCCACAAAGAAGCAGAAATATGAGAAGATCTCAGAGAAAAAGATGTCCACCCCTGTTGAGGTCCTCTGTAAGGTAAGAGCACATTAAACAGGACCAGTGGTGCAGCTCATCTTACTCCACATCCTCTCGACTCAGTGGTATGAATGCATGTTTCCAGGGTTTCCCAGCAGAGTTTGCCATGTATCTGAACTACTGCCGTGGCTTGCGCTTTGAAGAAGCTCCAGACTACATGTACCTGCGCCAACTGTTCCGCATCCTCTTCAGGTAAACACACATACACACACACGTAATAAGGAAAGAGGCCGTTTTTGAGGTCACCAGTTTAGATACCAGTGTTGATTGCGGTCTTTCCTCTGTACTGGTTATGACTAAATGAACCTGAGTACAAGTCTATAAAGTGGATCAGTTTTTAGCTCCAGTCCTCACTTGCTAGCTGCTGCTGCGGCTAACAATTTCAGCTGACAAACGGTTCTTGACTGTACAGACGTTTACACTGCTAACAGCTGTCATCTACATCAGCAGCTGCTGATATGCTTCCGTCTACATGTTCTGTAGATTTTATTACTGGACAGCCTTTTCTCAGCACTAGAGTAGAGAGTTGAGTAAAACTACCCCTGAAAGCACAAATTTCTTCTCTCACTGTTTGTGTTCCTTCACTATAAATACATGAACAAAACAAGCTACGTGAAGTGATTTATTTTACCATGTAAGTTTCTTTTCTTTCTACTGTTATTTCCACCTTCCCTCCTTCTGTGCCTGGCTACGTCCACTCTACTACATTTTGGTTTTAAGACATATCACCTCTGCTCTGTTTACTCCTCAATCCACACAAGTCCAGAGTTTTCTTTGCCCTAAAATAGAGACTTTCAGAAATGCTGCTGGACCCGTTTTAGTCTAAAACTTCAGGGTTGTGTTGTTGATGTAGACACCACAGTGGCTCTTGATTGGCTCTTATCAGCCTGGACTACCAGTGGTGAAACAACATGCATAATGAATTAAAGTGTTACTGACCTTGTTGCCTTTGCAGCAGCTGTTGTTCAGTTCAGTTCTGTATTTTAACTCTGCAACTCTTGTTGCTGTTCCTCGCGAAGAGAATTTTCTACAACTAATCAAGTGCAGAGTAGACAGTCCTCTTCCTGTTTACACCAGCTCGTGACCAGTGTACCAGAATGGTCATGTGGCATGTGTTTTCAGGTAGTTGGTGTAGATGGAAATTGTTTTCGTTTTTAAAACAGTTTCAAAATTAAACCTTAGTCGTATGGACGCAGCCTCCATCTCTCGCTTCTTTCTTGTTTTCATTTCTTCTCCTCTGTCCTTCCAGAAACTGCTAATCGTTAGGAATATGCTGATAACCTGTGTCTGTGTGTTTTAGGACTCTGAACCACCAGTATGACTACACATTTGACTGGACCATGCTGAAACAGAAAGCAGCCCAGCAGGGGGCCTCCTCCGGGGGCCAGGGCCAGCAGGCACAAACCCCCACAGGCAAGCAAACTGACAAACCCAAGCCTAACATGAAAGGTTAGTAGCAAACAGCCAAGCGACGTTTTTTACAGACACCAATTGCTCATATATTCATTCAGTATTGTATTTAGGACTATTAGATATTGTTTTATTCCCTAACCCACACCCCAGTGGTCCTTTATTAAAGGAACAAAAACACCAAATTGGAAATGAAAAGAAAAAAATCATATGATTCCTGTTGGAATGATGAAGCCAAACAGCATTATAAGTTTGAGGAGGCACCCTAAAAGAACAGACCCAAAAGAAAATAATTAGATACAATTGGTCTGTCTTGCAGAAGCAAAGACGTCCTTGGGGAATTTGACTACTAACTTTGCTGCCATGCTATTCTGTTCCTCTGTTGGGGCTGGACAACAGGCTCTCTCCGCTGTGACACTGTTTCAATGCAACTCGCTCTCATCACTCCTCTGACTCCTCTGCAGCCTGTCTTTATTAACATTCCCTCTCCAAACTGGATAATGTTTGTTTTTCCCTTCTTACTTAACACTTGTTTTCTCGTGCTGTTTGACTCCGACATTAATGACCTACACCTGGTGTCAAGCTGATGGAAACCAGGTGCAGCTCATTAGGAACAACAGCCTGAAGAATATTGGTCCCTTGGGGCTAGAATAAAGTCATGTGATGTCACCTCATGCAGATGTTGCCACAGTCGTTCGCATGGAAAAAAAGATGGAAAATATTGATGGCATAGAGCTATTGTGTGATTAGTTGAGAGAATTCAAGCACAGGTTCTGACAGATAAGACGAGACGACATGTGAAGCACGTTTTTAAGAGGCTATGTAACATGAATGACAGACAAAAAGGAATGTGAAATTTAAATAGGGGAAGAGAAAAGAGGGACACTAATCAGGTATCTAATTTTGTGACTCTTTATTATGTCAGTAGGTCATGTGACTGTGAGGAGTTGTGCTTAGTGTAGATTTGTCAAAATTTCAGAGTAAGTGAAATGTGGATTAAGGGCCACGTCCTTCAAGATGCACTGTACATACTTTACAGGCTGAAAATACCACTGCTGTGATTTTATTTTGAAAAGTATGAATTGGCTCCTGTCAGTTACAGCAGCAGAAACACAGGTGTGATAAAAACAGCCCCCAACTTGTTTGCAGGTACAGGTGACATAGCGTAACGTCATATTAATCAGGATATTATCAGATAAATGTCATGATGGAGCAAATAAATGCAAAATCATAAGATAATCAGCAATGAACTACTCTACACATGTTGTGTATTAAGATGTGTGTAACCAACGCTTGAACAGTTCTTTGTAGTTTGTAATTCCTGCCTGCTGATCTGAGACAGAAGTTAGTGAAAGGTTCACATGATGTTAATGAGAAAGACACACAACCACACAAAGACACACACTGATTCTGGCTGAGTTAACACTTCCACTGACACACAACTTTCTAGTCATTTGAATTATGTAGAATTACACAAACATGACATGAAGAACTGAACAAAATATTAGTTTAGTTTCTTCTACAGTTGTTTCTCACCACCTGCTTTGATTTTCTGTTGGTTTGATGTCAGTAGAGTAGAGCTGATGAAGCTGTGGTTGTGGTCGTGAGTGGGGTCACAAGGTCAGGTCAGATAAACACATTGTCCCAGTCGACTGCAGACAGGCCATTCTGTAACCAGTGGCCCTGCCAACTACAAATATCATTCTATTTATGTGCCTTATTTATGAACATGTTCAAAACGCCTCCACCTGACAATTTCAGTTTCTGAATCTGAGATAAACTCAACTAAACAGAAAACATTAAAAAACAACACATTTTAGTTTTCACATAGTGGGCGGTTGCTGCTGCTGCTGCCGCCATTGTGTTCACAGAGGCAGACAGGCTGCTGAGCAGCAATGTCACAGTAAAGAGAAGAGATAGTTCTGTTAAGTTTTAATCTTCCTGTAACTGTAAACGACAGCAAAATGAATGTGGCCCACAAATGGCACACATGCGATTTGTTCAGGCAGCTACAGGCCATGTGTGCAGCCCGTGTCATGTTAAGCAAAGATGCTAAATTCTGTCATATTACAATATTTCAGCACTGACTTAAATTACGTTTGTGTTTTTGCAAAGGTATCAGGTAGGTATTATCAGGGAGATGTAATGACCACTGTACAATTACCAAGGTTTTTCACTCTCGTCCTAAAATGAATATACATCTTTTTATCTGCCCGGGACGACGGGAGGTTGTTCAGCTCGATGGTTTGATATACTGTAAAGACAGTTTCCGACATGTTGATATCCAGTGTGCAGTTGTTTGAAGACCTCTGCCTGTGTGGCAGTTAACACAAGACAAATCTCTATAAGTAACATAAATTCAACTGAAACAAGAATGTGAAATATGTTATTATAACATAGAAATATAACTAAAATGAAATACATATATATAATAATACATATAATAATCACTATTCTGAAACACATTAGTTCAAAAGGACCGAGAGAATATTTGTATTTAACTTAAATACATATTGATTAAAATACACAATTTAAATAATTTTTAACGAAATGGTGAAAAAAAACTGAAATTAAAGAAATGAATATATTAAACACTGAGAAATGTAAATGTTGGGGAACATGACAACGAACCAGCAGAGATTCAGAGTTTCACTCTGCAGACAGTGCAGACGACTTCAACTTTCCTTCAGGGTACACCCCTCTGTCCTAAGCTCCTCGATGGAGGGAGTGTTGAGGGTTTATGCACCTATAGACATGTAATCAGCATCTACTACTGCCAGGAACTCTGAGAAAAATAACCTTTATAGTATTTAGTGCCTGTATTATGATACAGAGATGAAATGCCTTTGATGGAGGTGACAAATATTCTTCAGCTGGAGGGTCCTGGGCAGCAACCACCACCATTAGTTCACTCATCCAGGAGACTTCATCAGGTGTTAGAAATACTTATGTAGTAGTATGTGGTAAACAGACAGTGTAAATAAAGAAATACTTAAATGTTTTAATGTTATGTTTATATCTTGTGTTACTGTAGATGCTGAGGTACAAAATAATCAAAGGTGATGGCAAAGGGTCACTCTGCCATCAATAAGAAACGTCTGCGTTTCTGCGGTGGGGGCAGTCACGGGTTGTCTCCGGGCCGCCTTCGTCCCCTTAAGTGTATAATAAAAAAACACAAAGATTAAAATAAAATGACAACATTATGAATGTCTCCTCCCTACATCAGAGACAGAGCGATGGCAGGCAACAACTCTCCCTGTTCAATTGTCCATCCATATGTGTTTTTTGGTTAAAAAGTCCAAGATACAACCCTGCCAAGTGAGGACTTCACTACAACTCCCAAGATGCATCTCGGCAACAATCGTCCAGTCACAGAACGTGAAATTCTGTTGTATGCATCATGGACCTGCAGGTGTGAATGCTGGGAGTTTAATTCTGATCCAAACTGTAGACTAGAAGCTGTAGAGAACTGCAGACCTAAGCAGCTCCAACCACTGAGCCACTCTTTTAGACAAAGGCATGAAATATTGGCCCAGCAGCATCCCACAATGCAACATGTGTCTGCGAGAGTTCACCTCCATAAAGTATCACTGGCCAATTTTGATGAAATTCTGTCCTATCACAAACCAGAATCGTTTTCTCCACTTCCCTCTGTTTTGAGATGTTTTGGACTTTTTTTGTCGAATGTTGTTTTGCGCCTCAGCACCACCATCATTACAAGTGATGAGTTGGCGTTCTTCTTCATGTCCTGTCACTGGTGGTGTTGAGTTGAGGCTCCACCAGGTCACAGTCAGAGGCAGTGAGCACTGATTATTTAAACCTCTCATTGAGATCAGGAGCTTTTTTCAAGAGAGACCTGTGGACAAATTAAACACAGTTTATACATTGACACATTCACAGACACATCGTCCATGTTAAAATGAGGCGCACTATCATATAACTACCCTTAATGAATCACAGCAGCAGACTCCTCCCTGACAAGGCCAAAGGCTCAGGAGAGAGGTCAGTGAAAGGAAACACTGGACCAATGAGCAGAGGAACAGGATGACTCCATCCACAGGTCACAGGGGTCACTGATGGTCATATGAGGGTGAAATGATGTGAATCATATGCTGTGACCCTCACTCACCAGTTGATCACCTGAACAGGTGGTGGAACTACACATGACTGAGACACGTGATGTTGGTTGTCCTTTAATTTGTCACCTGACTGTGTCTGCTGCATCGTTTCTCCCTTCTCCCAACACACAGACCTGTTCCTCTTGACTGGGTAGAAGGTTTAAAAACGGTGAAGATGAATCCAAAGAAAACATTTAGAGTTAAAAACTAAATGAAAACTTTGTTCTGACATGTCAGATGTTTTTTGTGTGAAGCTGAAACGACTCATGAAAACTCAACAGCCAGTGAATCACTTTCACTGCACTTGTCTGCCATGTTCACTAAGGGTCAGAGGTCGCATGGATTGAATTGCAGCTTCATATGAAGCTGTGGTTTGACTCCCAGCTCTTTATCATGGTTCAGTCATCAGGCTGTAGCTACAGGAGCCTCTGCTCTGCTCCAGTGTGCTTCAGCCTCCCTCAGTGAAGCTCTCCTGGTTAGCATCGATACCACAAGCTGATAGAATTGTATTAATTAGTCTTAATGTGCACACACCTGAACACACCCTGATCCTCCCACATTAAAGTGTGTGTGAGTGTGAGAGAAAAGTGGTTACATTGCTTCCACAGACTTGTAACTTCCCTCAGAAACTGAAACGATGCTGAACTGAATTTTTTTTCTCAAACATTGTGACGTTGCCATAGTCACACCATACCACCACAAATGCAGTCTCATTCTGTGGGAAACGAGCTGTTTAAGTCAATGTGGCTCATGAATACAAACACTGAATGACAGGACCAGTGTGTGTGTATGGTGACGTGTCTGTGCAGACACTGTTGTGTTGAATCTGTCAGTCACACTGTTGTGTAACATCTAGAAACCTGAGTTTGGATGCGACTGTTCTCTGAGCTGAAGCTTTGCTGTGGGAGGTGATGAGCTGAGTGCAGACAGTCTTCATGTCCTCAAGCGCACACAAGAAAAACTACTGAGATGACCTGTTGAAAAAATCTTTAGTGAACTTGTGTATAAAATATTTTTGCGTTTTATGACTCTGGACTGTGGAGCGACTACCTGTGTTTTGGTCCTGTGTCATGATGCTCTCAACCTTTTCAGGAGCCTGTTCCTGACCTTCCTCCCTGTGGTGTGTGTGCGTGCGTGCGTGCGTGCGTGCGTGTGTGTGCATGTACTGAGTTAACCCTGTTGCTGTGTCTCTGTGTCTGTAGGTTTCTGAGAGCTCTCTGCCCAGAGCCGAGCTGCAGAAGCGTTGGTGACCAGGGCCAACAAGTCTCTCTCTTCCTGGACAAGCGACAAACAGAAAGTCTGTGTCTCTCCTTCCATAATAACTATCTATGTAATGGAAATGTATAGATTTACACGCCTTTGTCAGCTGTGTTATCTATATATTCATATGTATATATAATAAAACTCTCCACTCCGAAGGAAAAAGCAGGTTTTTTGGATGTGGAGGCTGTAGCCCCCTACCCCACCCTACACACACACTCACACATGCACTCACACACACAGACACACACACACAGACGCCCCTGCCCTATCCATCCCTCCCTCTGTCTGTCCTCCTTTCAGTGTTGACTTTTTGTAAGGTTTCTCTGGAAACTGAAGTAAAGAAGATAGTCAGCTGACCCTGCGTTTCTCCCCCAGTGGAAACATCTCAGCATCTTTCTCTCTTCACTCCTTAATTATTTCACTCCCTCCTTTTACCAAGCAAATGTTAAAACATGTAAACCTGAGAACTGTTCTCCCTTTTTCTTTCTGAAATAACTGAATGATGCAACCCTGGATGTTATTTACTTAAAAAATCAAAAATGTTTTTTTTTTTTCCTTGTTTTCTTTTTGTTTTCCTATGGTGATTAGGAGTTTGCCTGTTGACAATATAAGCAGCTGATGGCAACAGTCAATGGTAGAATGATACTCTGGCTCTCTCCCTCTTTCTTTAGAGCTCTGAATTATTATTAAATCTGTTGTAAAACCTATGGTCTTCTCCAAAAATACCAATAAAAACATTACATAACTCAGACTACCAGGTACAAGTCATTATCACCCACCTGCACCAGTCGTGTCTGATTTGTCTCCACAGCTGATTGATCTGTTCATGTTACTCAAAGGATTTCAACAACTTCTCCACAACATGAGCATGTTTATCATTCTTCTCATAATGGGTTAATGTGTTTATATCAATCTGCCACCATTGCACAAACTGCAGGACTGAACATTACACACACGCAGACACACAAATGAATCTTCTACATTCTAGCTTCGCAATATGTGAAACATTTCTAGGTCACTGTTCTGCACAGACTGGGTCAGTTCTTCTGCCTGAGTGATGATAACCGTCACACAGTGGAAAGTCTCTGAGCTGCTGCTCAGGATGAGTTCACACTAAACCTCATCAAGGTCTCAGCTTTTAGTGAAATGAGCACAAACGACTGAAAATGTGAAACTTTAAAGCAGATTCTTCACACATGAATTGATTCTAAAAATAATTTATGATAAACATGTTTTTGTTGAAAATATGTGGAATGTGTGTATATGTATGTGTGTGTATATACACACCCCCACACCCCACTACAAATCCAGCCTTGGACCAGAGCCTGACTCAAAGCTATGTTCTGTGGCTCACTTCATGTGTTCAGAGTAGGACAGGAGTTTAGTCACTGTTACAGATGAGTGAAGAAACCACATTACAGTATTCGAAATACCCACACTTGTAGATTCATCATGTGACCTGTAGTTTTTTCTGTGCTCACAAAGTAATTGTTTAACTTTGTTAAAATGATGAATCTGCTGTAGTGGAGCCGATTTGTCTCCTTTAGGAAGAAGATGATGAAAGAGGCTGATTGAGAGCTCATATGGAGTTCCAGCAGAGACCAGACAGGATGTGATGTCAAAACTCGGCTCTTTGTTGTTGTCTCTTGATGGAGGCTTCTGGGGGACTGGGATGTTTAAGTGGTTTTCCCTTGGTGTACCCAGGTCTGGACCTCTACGTTAAGATGATAGGCAAGTATCAGGTGGTAGTAAAACAAAATACATCATCATACTCCATAATATTCCTGGCTACACAGAGTTGATAACTTAAAATACAGCAGCAAGTCTACAGGCAGCAGGAACCAGAAGGAACATCGCTGTTCCTGCCAGTTCTATCTCTACATAGAGTTTACAGGATACTTGAATGTTGGATTCTATTTTTAATTAATCTAAATTAATTAATCTTTAAAAGACATGGAGACTATAGAGGAAGATGTCAGTTTTGTGTAATATTGCTGGGATGATGTCAAAATGACAGCAACAGATCTTTCCTCTATTTCTGCCATGAGAAGCATGGAGAACAGGTGAGACGATGAATCTCTAGATCACATGACGCACATGACAGAGGCAGGCAGTGTGTCAGCTCTAACCTGTTAACATGGGCACTGAAATGAAAACCAAGACATTCTGCAGC
Organism: Trachinotus anak; assembly: GCF_046630095.1. NCBI lineage: Eukaryota > Metazoa > Chordata > Actinopteri > Carangiformes > Carangidae > Trachinotus > Trachinotus anak. Next base: position 28,291,592 of record NW_027273872.1, read on the forward strand.
CGCCACACACCACACATACAGTGTGTTCCCAGCCTAATATCCACAGGCAGCAGGAGCCGGGACTAAAGTTTAAAGCTCTGTCACACAACTGAAATGATGTTCTAACACTGTTTAAGGTTGTTATGCCTCCATTCAAACGGCTGCTAGATAGTTTTGTAACACAAAAGCTGAGGAGGTGGGAGAGGGTGCAGGTTGCAGACATATGGCTATTTCCTGGAAGCATTATGTACCAATGTAAACTTGACTTACACCGGACCTTCAGAAGCACCAGTAGAAAAGGTGTGTTCCCTTTGTGCCAGCACTAGCTGACAGTTCTCTGAGGACAACGTCTTCTTAAACACTGGCAGCAGTGAGTGAGTTTATTAAATCATTTGAAATGGATGATCTTCATCATATTAAGTCAATAAATGAATTTGAATCATAAACTTTGTTGTCCCTTCAAATTGCTGTTTCTGCTCTTGTCCAGCTTTGAGGTTTTTCTGGAGGATACAATAAGTGAGACTCAACATGCAGGACTCAGTCTAACCCTTCTCAAAGGATATGAGCAGGTGCATATGGTCCCTGCTGTGTGGCAGGAACTCGGGGGAGGGGTTCCTGGAGGTAGAAGTGGCAGCAGCCACAGTGAAGTGGTAAGATGAAGAGGTGCAACAGGTGTTCACCACATTTCTGGTGAACTGAAACCTGTCAAGGTGAGTAACAGCACACAGCTCTGACCACTGCAGTGCAGTCCACACTGAAAACACCAACACCATGATCAAAGGTCAATGACTCATTAACAACCCCACGGTCGACGGTACGATGGAGTCCATACACTGCTCCTGAAGTTGAGTAGAAACATATTGGCTGTGACATTCAGGCTCTGGACTGTTTCCTCTTGTTAATCCCATGTTGGCACTCAAAGCAACACTGGTGAATCTACACTGTGATTCCTCTGAGCCACAGAGCTCCATGGTTTCCAACCACTATAAAAACACATCAGTGAGTCACACTGTGAAACTTTACACTCACTGCAGTTTTTAATGAAACTGAACAGTTGTGAGATGTTTCTCTATGATCTTGGTCTCAGACAAAGGGAAGGGGGGGAGACACCATTTTGTATTCTTTCTGTCTATGCAGGTATAAAAGGAAAATGACAAACTAAATCTGAATATAAATCTATCACATGTTGATTTTGGTCTTTTCATGGAATTCTTTGACGAAAAACAACCAGAGCAATATACCTGGAAGCAGCAGTTTGTTGGTTCTTACCCTTTTGACCTTACCACTGGAATTGAAATAGTAATTTGTTACACTCTATTATTACTGTCACTCATGACCAGTCATCACTGGTGTCCATATTCATCATGACAAACTTTACCTCTCCATCATGTGTTCAATTCATCAGCAATCATGAATATGAAAGGCCAAAGATTAGGTTGTGACACTTACAGTAAATTTTACACTGACAACATCCATCCAATGACATTGTTCCCATTATGACTCACTGTATCCATTCTGTAGTCTACCAGTGTTAACACCTATGGTTAACACTGACAACACTGATTGAGTCACGATGTATTTTACTGTAAAGACTCCTTTTTGAATAGAATAGGACTTCCAGTGTGTGATCAGGGGGAAATCTACATACAAACCACTCTGTATCCTCAGCTAGACGACGGCTCATTAGTCAAACGTGATGTCAGAGGTTCACACACACACACACACACACACACACACACACTCATATTTTAATGACTACATGCTCACTGTCACATAGTGCACAAAGCTGGCTGCCTCAGCTGGTTAAAGCTCAGCGCCTGTATCTGCAGACTGGACTGCAGAGCGACGTCCCTCTGTCTCTCTGCCTGTCTCTGTCTCTCTGTCTGTCTGCCTGACTATCTGTCTGTGTGTCTGTCTGTCTGTCTGTCTCTCTGACTGTCTGTCTGCCTGTCATTCACATATTTGCTGCTGGCCCCATCAGTCAGCTGCAGTGCAGCAGGTGCAGTAGGTGTAGGTCCACGTCCTCTAGAGGGGCAGATCCAGGTGTGACGAGACCCGTCCACCTGTCTGTCAGTGCACCGATGCTCTGGTTAAGGTTCAGTTCCTCCCGGTCTGAGTTAAAGTGAGTCCTTGGTGAAGGTTAGGGGACGTTCATCATCATGGCTCCAGTGATAAACACTTTATGTTAATGTTGCTGAAACCAGTGTTGACTGTCAGCAGGAAACAAGAAACAGTGTCTCACTGTCCCTCCCCCTGTGGACTCTGTGGCTCTGTAATGATGCCCCCCCCCCCCCCCCCCCCGGATCCTTGGAACACATGTGCTCATTTCATGAACTGGTCTGACTCCGGATTGAAGTTCACAAACACCTGTGAACTAATCTGATCTGGTTTCCTCCACTCGTCTTTTTCCTTTTGTTTTATTTCTTTCTGTCAATATCACAAAGTGATTCTGCGTCTTGGAGAATGCAGTTGTCACAGTGTGAGTGTAGAGGAAGAATGTTCTGGCTGTTCAATCTATGAAGAATGAAAACTTCAGGTGGAACCAGGAGATGTGGAGATTTAAAACTCCCATATTTATGTTTTATCTGAACTTTATAAGATATGTGTGGTTTTAATACGAGAGGTGGAAGCAACAAAAATGAAAATGGATGTGAAATGAAAAATGGAGGTGATAAATTATCAAGTAATGCGATTGATTTAAATCTGATTTGATTAAATCAGTGGTGATCTAATGAAAACGTGTCATCATTTTCTCTGGCTCACATTCATCACAACATAACAGTTATTATTTATCATGTATCATGTCCGGAAAGTGGCTTCAACAGTGGAAGTAACGAAAAATAACTGATAAAGTGCAGGTGATGAACATGCTAAGGAATTAATAAAGGAAGCGTGAAGTATGAAAGAATGTGAAAAAGAGAATTTGACTCTTGCACAGGTCATACACATGATTCTTATTTAACTGATCATTTGAATCATTTAGAAGGTTGTATTATTATTATTATTATTATTATTATTATTATTACAGCTGAGCAGGCAAATGAGCAGAAACAACAGGAAACAAAAATTGAGAACTGGCACAAAGGAAAAAACACAAGTAAACCAAACAGATGAACTGACCATGAGCTGTTCAGTGGTTGGTGTGTATGGTTATCAGGTGATGAGGGGGCTGGGTTCAGGTGAGTGAGGGGGAGGGGAAGCCAGGTGATTACACATGACAACAGGTGAGTCAGTGGAACAGAACAAACTGTTGAGCTGAGCTGCAGAGTTTTAACAGCAAGTCAGGACAGAGATGTGTGGGTGACTGGGTGTAAAGGAGCAGCTGAATTTCAGACATTAACTGCACACTGTGACTTATATCATGTTAAAAATAGAAGTAAAATACATATTGGATCATATGTGGACAGAACGTCCTCAGATTATGTCTGAGGGGAACATACAAGGTTTCTTCTGTCCCACATCGTGTCCTGACTATGAGCAGGTTTTAACAGCTGTGTGAGCGAAGCTGCAGACTGACAGAGTTTAAACACTGATGACAGGTTTTAAATCAACTATTTAAAATTTTGAGATAGCTGTTAGAATGGTTCTAATGTATTACAATGAAGAGATCAGTGCCCTAACGTGTGTGTGTGTGAGACAAATCTTCACACTGTGCGCCTCAGGTGTGTTTGACGTGTGTGTGTGTCTGTGTGTGTCTGTGTGTGTGTGTGTTTTGTGTGTGTGTGTGTTGTGTAACCAGCTAACACAGAGTTTCTGTTGAATACACAGAGCAGGACGTGTAAACTACACGTATGATTATAATCAGCTCCTTCTGTCCAATGCAGGAAACACCTGAGGAAACACACACACACACAAGACTGTTTACTCAGAGTGAGTCAGCACAAACACAGGAAGTGACTCCATGACTTCAACTGACTATAATAATTAACTAATGTGATCATCAAAATAACCATCAGACAATATGTGGTTTCAAAGTACTTAACTGATTTCATGAGTCACTCAGAGGTCACATGACTCAGCTGAAAATTTTGGCAGAATATAATTAATATGTAATTATTATTTTTTAATAAAGATATGTTGAATATCCCTCATCACAGAATAAAGTGATGAGGGATCATCATCATGCTGGAAGCAGGTCTTGGTGTATTAGGGGACATATCTTCAATATCAAATATATTAAAAGGTGCACTTGCTGTTATAATAGTGGGTATGATTCAGGCTCCAGATTCCAGATCAGAGTGTGGAAATACAGCTTTATAGATGACATCCCATCAGTCTTTGCTCAGCAGGTTACGAGGTGATGTGTTGGAGCTGTGTAAAAATCAACAGAGAGCCTGTTTACAGGTAAAAACTGAATGAGAGGTTTTTATTTGGCTGTTGACTGGGAATCTTGTATTTGTTCGTTATATGTGTTTACTATGTGATTCTATACCATGTTTGATCATAACGTCTCCAAACTGACCCTGAAACAGCATAAGATCCACTTTGCACATAACTTACAGACCCCTCCCTTATTTGCATACAGTACATGTGAAGCAGCATGAAGAAGAATGCAGCGCAGCCAGGAACATGAGAGCAGTGAGACATTGAGACAGCTGCTGAACCAGTTCATCCATTCACTCTGATGATGTCAGACACATTCATCATGTGATCAGACTGTGAGATAACGTTTTAATGCTGCTGTAAATTCATTGAAGCAAAGGAGAGCATTTATGTCATGTGGTGTAACTGAACTCACTGCATAGCACTGCATCACACTGATAACAGGACTGATATTCACCTCAGGCTTTTTTCTTTTGACCGAACCAGAGGATCATGGGAGTGGTTACAGAGGTTACAGTGGTTACAGTGGTTACAGTGGTTACAGAGGTTACAGTGGTTACAATGGTTACAATGGTTACAGAGGTTACAATGGTTACAGTGCTTACAGTGCTTACAGAGGTTACAGTGGTTACAGAGGTTACAGTGGTTACAATGGTTACAGTGGTTACAGTGGTTACAATGGTTACAATGGTTACAGAGGTTACAATGGTTACAGTGCTTACAGTGCTTACAGAGGTTACAGTGGTTACAGAGGTTACAGTGGTTACAATGGTTACAGTGCTTACAGAGGTTACAGTGGTTACAATGGTTACAGAGGTTACAATGGTTACAGTGCTTACAGTGCTTACAGAGGTTACAGTGGTTACAGAGGTTACAGTGGTTACAATGGTTACAGTGCTTACAGAGGTTACAGTGGTTACAATGGTTACAGAGGTTACAATGGTTACAGTGCTTACAGTGCTTACAGAGGTTACAGTGGTTATAGAGGTTACAGAGGTTACAATGGTTACAGTGGTTACAGTGCTTACAGAGGTTACAGTGCTTACAGAGGTTACAGTGGTTACAATGGTTACAGTGCTTACAGAGATTACAGTGGTTACAATGGTTACAGAGGTTACAATGGTTACAGTGCTTACAGTGCTTACAGAGGTTACAGTGGTTACAGAGGTTACAGTGGTTACAATGGTTACAGTGCTTACAGAGGTTACAGTGGTTACAATGGTTACAGAGGTTACAATGGTTACAGTGCTTACAGTGCTTACAGAGGTTACAGTGGTTATAGAGGTTACAGAGGTTACAATGGTTACAGTGCTTACAGTGCTTACAGAGGTTACAGTGCTTACAGAGGTTACAGTGGTTACAGTGGTTACAGTGCTTACAGTGCTTACAGTGGTTACAGAGGTTACAATGGTTACAGTGGTTACAGTGGTTACAGTGGTTACAGTGCTTACAGAGGTTACAGTGGTTATAGAGGTTACAGAGGTTACAATGGTTACAGTGGTTACAGTGCTTACAGAGGTTACAGTGCTTACAGAGGTTACAGTGGTTACAGAGGTTACAGTGCTTACAGTGGTTACAGTGGTTACAGTGGTTACAGAGGTTACAGTGGTTACAGAGGTTACAATGGTTACAATGGTTACAATGGTTACAGTGCTTACAGAGGTTACAGTGGTTACAGAGGTTACAGCGCTTACAGAAGTTACAGTGGTTACAGTGGTTACAATGGTTACAGTGGTTACAGTGGTTACAATGGTTACAATGGTTACAGAGGTTACAATGGTTACAGTGCTTACAGAGGTTACAGTGGTTACAGAGGTTACAGTGGTTACAATGGTTACAGTGGTTACAGTGCTTACAGAGGTTACAGTGGTTACAGAGGTTACAGAGGTTACAGAGGTTACAGTGGTTACAATGGTTACAATGGTTACAGTGCTTACAGAGGTTACAGTGGTTACAGAGGTTACAGAGGTTACAGAGGTTACAGTGGTTACAATGGTTACAATGGTTACAGTGCTTACAGAGGTTACAGTGGTTACAGAGGTTACAGAGGTTACAGAGGTTACAGTGGTTACAATGGTTACAGTGGTTACAGTGGTTACAGAGGTTACAGTGCTTACAGAGGTTACAGTGGTTACAGAGGTTACAGTGGTTACAGTGCTTACAGAGGTTACAGTGGTTACAGAGGTTACAGTGGTTACAATGGTTACAGTGGTTACAGTGGTTACAATGGTTACAATGGTTACAGTGGTTACAATGGTTACAGTGCTTACAGAGGTTACAGTGGTTACAGTGGTTACAGAGGTTACAGAGGTTACAGTGGTTACAGTGGTTACAGAGGTTACAATGGTTACAGTGGTTACAGTGCTTACAGAGGTTACAGTGGTTACAGAGGTTACAGAGGTTACAGAGGTTACAGTGGTTACAGTGCTTACAGAGGTTACAGTCGTTACAGAGGTTACAGAGGTTACAGTGCTTACAGAGGTTACAGTGGTTACAGAGGTTACAGAGGTTACAGTGCTTACAGTGGTTACAGTGCTTACAGAGGTTACAATGGTTACAGTGGTTCATCTTCATGTGTTCACACTGCTGCTGTGGACAAGATTGTTTGCTTTAAATATGAATGTGATTAAAATTCAAATTCCCTGTTTCCCAGTATTAATACGTGTGTTGTGTTAGAGAGGAATCCATTGAAATGATCTGTTTCTGTATCAATTATAAACAAAATATGATCAGATCTTCATCTCAGTTACTATAACGAACAATCACAATCTGTTGGAACTAATAACACAAATTACATTACATTTACTAATTTAACAGACTCTTCTATCCACAGAGAGTCAGTGAGATGGATTAGTTTCAGCTTCAGGTCAGTAGAGACCTCAGTGTCAGAACTCAGTTCTACATCTGTTTAATAAGTGAAGGAGCTCAGGTAAAGAAGTGAACTGAAAGTCAGAGTTAGAGCTAGTTAGACATGTTAGGGTGTAAGAGGTGTTCGCAGAGGAATTCACAGCGTAGCTAGAAGCAGTGTGTGTGTGTGTGTGTGTCACAGGAGTGATTCTACCTGTGTGTGGGTGGGGCCCTGCTACCAATCTCTCATCAGCCTGTCTCATCTTGTCTCTAACTCTTATGTAATGGCCCCTCTCTTTCTATTTGAACATTTCTCCAGCATTAGTGTACAGCTCACTCCACACTCAGCTCCACACTCAGCTCCACATTCCACACACTTTCTTGTCCTTTCTCTTCACCCTCGTTGTAAAGGTGTCAGAGATGTTAACTCCAACAGCTGGACTGACACATCTGTATCCAGGACAGGTGTTTTAAATCCAATCAGCCTGAACCTACATGTGTCAACCAGGTCCACAGAGAGGCCAAGTCTGGAGAGGCAACATCTGGATGTCCACATGTCCCAGAACCAGATCCACAGTACAAGTCAGAATGAAGCATGCAGCCAGTGTGTGTGTGTGTGTGTGTGTGTGTGTGTGTGTACAGGTGTTCATGCTGCAGTACACAGTCAGCAGGTTGATGAATGACAGCATGCTGTAAACACAATCTTCATGTGTGACTGTGTGAAGCTGAGCTGTTTCTGGAGGAGAGCTCTGTGTGTTCTCTTGTCCCCATTCACAAAGGCCTGTGAGTAGCTACACGCTACAACTGCGCCACCTTGTGGCCACACGTCATCACTCTGTGTGTGGTTTCATGTTGGCAGGAGGAGCCTCTCTTATTGCTGCCTGGTTGCTTAGAATTTCATGACTTTTCATGGTTCATAGAAGATCAGTTTATGAAAAAGATTGGTTTATGGAACTGATCAGATCCATGTTTCAGACCAACTGTGTGATCTGCAGAAACATCTCAACACTGTACAGGCTGTAAGAGAAAATCACCTGAGCTCATGGCTCACACAGTCAGTGACCCCAGCCTGCCGGTGAATGTTTGCATATTTTTACCAGTAATTTTTCCATTAATATCAGTAAGTACAGTAAAAAGGATTTACTCTAACTCTTACTCCTGTAGCTCAAATTTTTTTAAGTATTTTTGCCAGTGTATGTGTGATAGATGGTACATATTAACCACATACCTGCTTCACTGTTTTTCCTCTCAGGTTCTATCTGCTGAGACAGAACCAGTCAGAGTCTATAATTCCAGGCTGCAGGACTTTAACATGCAAATGATCATTTACATTCAAGCATTTGCCAAATGAGTTCAACTCAATAGATTCCTGCAGGAACGAGTCCTAAAACCCAGAAATTAGTTGCATTTTATCACTTCCTGGTCCCTGGTCCTGAGACATTTTCACAAAATCAAATCCGTCAGTAAGTCCCTCAGTCCTGATTCTTGAAGCTTCTTGTCTCGTCTGTTAAAAAAGACCGGTTGCTAACAAGTGTCTAAATGAGACTACAGAGGTTGTCAGGGACAAACTGTTAATAACTTTGTCAGAGGAAAGGCTTCTGTAGGAGAGCTCAGAGCTAAATCAAACTACAGGTTGAAGGTTAGTGGTGGTGACGGTGAAGTCATGTGACCGTGGTGTCGTTGGTTTAGAGCCTAACATGAGCTTTTTACTGCTGCTGATTGTATTTAGGCTTCAAACATCATAAAGTGGAGTCATTAGTGAAGATGATCCTGCTGAACCAAACCTGTCAGGATCACAAACTGTTGCTGATTTTCTCTAATCATCCAAAACACGGTGGAGAAATCCTGTTGGCTGTTAGTGGAGGAAACCAGGAGATGGAAAAAGACGTTATCAGTGCAGCACTGTATGACTGTATATAAGCTGAAGTATCACAGTAAAGCTGTTACTAAAAAACGGTAAAATGATTTTAGTGCAGGATGTTTTTTCCATTTATAATCATAAACACTAAATGACGACAGATTCAAATATGTCTTTGTTTTGAAACTTTATTTAAATGAAACAATGAACAGGAATCATATCTGACATCTCACACAGGCTCCTCACACCGCAGTGTTTCCATGAGGACACTAGCATAACATAACATGAACATAAATCCAGGCAGAACTCATCCAGTACAAACCTGGAGCATGTTTTATGTTTTATTACACGCACCTCACATGATCACATGGTCATGGAAGAAGTTACTGTACATGGGTTTGCTGATAAGCCCCGCCCCCAAGAACAGTATTTCCAGGAATCCCCCTTTCTGATAGGTCAAGGGATTCCTGGGAAAACTGGACCCCAGGAGAGAGGAGAAAAACAAAAGGTCAGTGAACTCTTCCTCTTCTGATGTGAGCCATGAGCATCATCATCACCCTCATCATCACACAAGCCCCAGTAGATCCAGTCCTCACATGCAGTGGTCCAGCTGTGATTCACATCTCCCAGTTACAGGTTAGAAGCTTTGTCACATCTGTGTTTTCATTTGTGTGTGTTCATATATTAAGAGTTAATAAACTGTGCTGGTCATGTTTTTTAATGTTAATAAATCTTTCACTGATGCTTTACAGATCATTTATAAACCATTAGTCAGAGACACTGAGTCGCCTCTCTAAACAGTGAAAGAGCAGCAGAGTGATTCTGGATGAGCCGACAACGTGGCACCAGAACAGCTGCGGCTGAAATGCATTTCCGACATTTTAAACTGTATCAAGCAAAAGTTTGATTTCTTTCAAATTTGTCCTTTTTCCAGATTTTGTGATGAATTCTACAGCTTTCATCTTTTCCTTGTGAACAGAGACAATGTTGGATGGAGACATGAGCAGCCTCTCCACACAGTGTCTCCTCAGGGTGTCTCCTCAGGGCGTCTCTGAGTATCTTCCTGTCCCATCACCCCTGATTTCATATGATTCTCCCTGACTGAAGCGAACCAGGTCCCTGTAGACCTGCTGCTGGATGCTGCTCAGACTGGTCTTTCTGTCCTCCGTCCCGAGCTACAGTGCTTCATCTCAGACTACCAACTGACCAGAGATGCAGCACTGCACCATGGGCCGCAGGGAAGAGCGGGGGTGGTTCACAGACAGCTGAGGTGAGACTGGTGCCTCTGAGCGGACCGAGCTTCTTGTTACAATATTTTATTATTTCAAACTTCAGTCAACTTCTGTTTGGTTCAACATCATGTGTCTGCTCACATCACTCACTGCTGCTAGCTTTTGTAAGGGGGGTGGGGGTGCAGGGGAGGGGTCTATGAAAATAACACAAACATTTTAGTTGGGGTGGGGTAAACAGGAAATGACTTTAACCCCCAGTAGACCTTCATAATACCAACTTCCTGTCCTTCTGCTGCTCCGTCTCACATTTCACACGCACACACTCACAGATGAAGCTTTTAAAAGGTGTGTGTGTGTGTGTGTGTGTGTGTGTGTGTGTGTGTGTGTGAGATACTCACCTACTCACCTCTCTACTACACTCTCAACTCTGACATCTGAAATACAACACATACGTACATTTTGTTAAAAGGGACACTCAGCACAAAGGCTACAAACACACACACACACACACTGATAGTGGCAGAGCTGGTGCACAGATTCTCTCTAACAGGACGTTTGTGAGGGTTTGGCCTGTAAACTGAGGCCATGTCATGGAGCTCAGCGTCATGTGGGCTCAGGTGGCTCATTACCACCTGTTTGACTTGTCTGTGTCCAGCAGCTCACAGGTTCAACAGCAGGAGCCACTGATCTCTGGTGAATGAGGCAGCCCCAAAGCTAAACACTGAATCCACACACAAACACACACACATAACGTGTGAGGGGGGACATGTGTGGGGGCCTGGTGGTGTTCTCCTGCTGTTGGTTCTGTGTGTTCTGGCCTCAGCCCGTCATCCTGCTGCTGCTGGAAGTCCACAAAGACACAGCTCTGACTCTCAGGTGTCAGGTGGACTTTATTTTGTTGTGAGGTTCTGGGTAAAGAAAGTCCCCAAGAAAGTCACATTTCTGACCTGCAGTGGTTTCACCTCTCACCTGGCTGCAGTGAAGCGCAGGTGGACTCCAGGACTCTGTGACATCATCCTAGGCGAGGTCAGAGGTAAAACAGGCCTGAAACCAAACAACACTGCTTTTCAGCCAGCTGTACTAACCATACTAACTAATAATACTGAGTCATGTCACAGATATACCAACTTCAAAACAGGAGTACAGAAACAGAATAAATCCATGTTTCCACACAGTCTGATGGTTTGATACTGCACTATGAAAATGACAGCGTCCCCCACCACCATCCTGGACCAGGACCACATGATGTGACCACTCTCTGAAGAAGCTGTTCATCCCTCCTGCAGCTGCAGAGACCTGGAGAAACGGTGGTGCTGGTTTGTCAGTTGTGTGTGTTTATTTGCTGTTGAACCTGCAGGTATGTCAACCAGCATCACTGTAAGACTCCGGGGCACAGCTGGAGCTCAGCACTTCAAAGACCGAGCAGTGGAAATAGCTTCCTGTGAGCTCAGTGGCTGAAATGTTGCTCTAGAGGAAGCAGGCGTCTGATTGTTGGCTTCATGTCAGATGTGCATATACTGATGTTAAACTCCTTTTTCAGAAACAACAGAAACAGTGAAGTGTGTCTTACCCTGAGTGCAGACTGCTGGTCTCCATCTTCCCTATCAGCAGCCACAACAGCCTGATGAAAGAACACAGTGAACAAAGCTTGTGTTTTTATGCACTTTTATGTTGAAATAAACTTTGATTGCAGAGACTCGCTAACATTAACGTCCTCTGAGCTGCAGCACTAACACTCACACAGTTTATAGCTCTGTGTATCACTGAGTTCCTGATTCATCCAGGAGAGAGAGACATATAAAGAGAGAGGCAGGGAGAGGAGCCGGGTGTTTTCCAGGAATGCTCTGACTCCACTCGGCTGGAAACTCCCAGTCTGCCCATGTAAGGCCAGAGCCGGCCCTCATCTGGGGATCATGGAAAATGGGATCGCTGCTTTGGATAAACATTCCCTCTTCCAGTCTGTGATCGCTCCCACTGATAGTCTGTCACCCCCACCCCCACCCCCCCCACCCCCACCCCACTTACACACACACACACACACACACACACTTACACACACCCCAGCACCTCCTTCCAGCTGGCTACATACATTCCCTTTTCTAGTCACAGTGAGGAGAGACTCTCTTAAAAGGCAGCAGGGGGAGAGGATGCCTTTATCTCACCCAGTCCTTCTCCCTCTGCTCCGGGCTCAACAAGTCCATATTAAGAAGAAAGACTCTCTCTCTCTCTCTCTCTCTCTCTCTCTCTCTCTCTCTCTCTCTCGCACACACACACACACACACACACACACAGAGAAAGCCACAGTAGGTCACATCTTGAAGGAAGTGTTACCCTCATGTAAACCAAACCAACAAACAAATCTGCCCTTTCCCACCATGACTGTGTGTGTGTGTGTGTGTGTGTGCGTGCGTGTGTGTGTGCATGTGTGCATCCTGTCCCTGAGATTTCCTCATTTCTTCTTCTTCATGACAATCATCATCATGTTGTGTGTGAATTGCTCATGTGCACTTTGTAATGTGCAAAGACATTTGTGAGTGTGAGTGAGATTCAGTCTTGTGTGTGTGTCTGTGTCTACAGCTCACTGATCAGCACACTGTATCTTATCCAGTCACACACTGATGAACGAGTGTTCAGGCGCTCAGGAAACTAAAAGCTGTGACTGATGTCAGAGCAGCTGTGAATGTGAGGATGTTCAGGTAACGGCCGTGGACAGACTCAGTCTGGAAAACCTACTACTTACTAAAGACATGTTCTGGTGGTTTTCATGGTGGAGGTCTGCAGCCTGACCACACACACACACACACACACACACACACACACACACACTCACACACAAACACACACACTGAGAGGACTGAGAGGACTGCTTCATTTTAGGACCGAGACACATGTTATAGTGAGTGGACAAATAATAACGACAAAGCCAACACTGACTTATGATGTCATCATCAAGATAACATTATTAATCATGTTAAACATATAACACATCATCTGACCCTCAGCTTATAAACTGTGAATCTGTCACCGTGTGTTCCTGACACTGGGTGTTGTACAGAGTGTACAGAGTGCAGACAGCAGCAGTGTCCAGACACACACACACACACACATATGCACCACTTCAAGTTACAGGGGATGTTGGCAGTATTTCTTATCAAGTGGTTTCAGTGTTTGTTGTTCATTTGTTCTTGTTTGCGTGAAATATCTAAAGTTTTATTTTACAATAGCAGCTCCTTCTTCTTCACAGCAGCATCTCTGTGACTGTGGATCACTTTGCTCTGACATTAAACTCATCAAGTGTTTTCTGACTCAAACCTCTGAGGGTTTACTGTATGTTACACGTTTCCATACTGTCACTTCCTGAACCTAAGAACATGAGACAACATGATGTTTGCTCCACTCCAACCAACCGCAGTTGATCCCAGTCTAACAGAGCACCTGCACAGGTGATGATGGTTTTCAGCTTCATGCCACGTGTTCACTGTCAGAGGGGAAAACATGGACCCAGACAGACACAGGGACCTCACAGAGGGTTCCCATCCCCTCATGGAGGTGGACAGACTGAGATCAGACGTCCCTGTTGGACACAATAATGCTTGATGTGTGGACACATCCTCAGGAGACCGTGAGGACGGATCCAGGTAGACTGAAGAGAGGACAGAGGTTGAGCAGCTCTGTTGTGTTCCTGTGTGTGTAGCTCTTATATACATGTGTGCACAGTGGACATAGTTTGTGTTTCATTACTGGGATTATACTGCAGGAACACGAGAAGCAAGTCGCAGCATCTGATTCATCTCTGCATCACAGCATTGTGGACCTGAGATGAAGAGTTGAGCTCAGCTCAGAGACATGAGGCTCACAACTGTGAACATCTGTCAAGTGTCTATGTCACCGACTGTGTAGACAGCCGTGTACAGCTGTACTACACTGTAAACAGCCAGCACACGTACAGCCTGACTGACTCTATGATCATCCCCTGGTTTAAAACGAATGAGTCCAGACCTGCAGCTGATTTAAATCAGATCCTGGACTCTCAGTGAGGGAAGCTGTGTCACAGTCACAGTCCGTCCACACCACCAGGCCTGAGTGGGAACGTGTGTGCGTGTGAGCGTGTGAGCATGTGTGTTTAGACAGGCTGTGATAACAGTCAGAGCCATCTCTCCTGTTGAGCCAAACATTGCCTAATATGGTCGTCTTTCTCTTTCCCCTTGGCTCTGTAAATCACACACAGGAAGCCCTCTCTCCATTTTACCCCATCTGTCTGTCACACTAAATGTCTCTCTAGTACTCATACACTCTCTCTCTCTCTCTCTCTCTCTCTCACAGATACACACACACACACACACACACTCACTCATAAACACACAGCAGAGTGACACCTGTATAATGTAAAATCAAATTTATTCTAAATAAAAAGCTCAAACAGACAGGAACAGTCAGATTTAGTGGTGCAGTGATTTAAGACGTGATGGTGTCAGAGTCAAGTCCACATAGAGAAGCAGGTCTAAACAGAAACAGACCACGTACAACACATAAAGGCCACTGTAAAAGTGGGTCTTAACATCAGTTACCAAAAATGGCAATGCTGAACAGCAGTGAGTCAAACACTGGAGCCGGATCAGAGCGGCTACAGGGGCCGGCTGCTGGTGTGAGGAGGGGGGGTCCAAAAGAATTCAGGGCGCAGTAAGAGACTTAGGGAGGTTTCCTGCTAGGAACCCAGGAGCCAGGGGCCATGGGAACCGATCAATGCTCTGATTGGCCCAGGGCAAGGGTTCCCATGGTGGAGGTCGGGGCCCCCTGAGGGTCTCGCAGTGAGAAAAAAGAAGATGTTCCTAAAAATAAAAAATCCATCTAGCACTCTGTGGTTTACAGTAACTGCACTGACTGAGCCACTGGCTGGGGGTTTATAAGGGTCTGAGGGTGGAGAGAGGGGCCTTCAAGATCCTGCTGGACTACCTTGACTTGACTATCAACCAAAGACAAACCAGCACCACCACTTCTACACTGCAGAGACCCAGTCCAGAGGAAACCTCTTCCATGAGGTACGCCTCACCTCCTCTTTCTCCCCCCTGTCCCCCTCCCCCTCATTATCCCATGTGAAACTGACCCTGGCAGTCATGGTCTCTGGGTCCCAGGGGGGGGCTGGTATGAGTGTGTGTGTGTGTAGGGGGTTATGTGAAAGTCCTCCTAACCTAGTGCCCCTAAGACTTTTGACTGCTCAGTAAATAAATACAGCATTTCCTCCTCTCCTCCCTCCGGACACTTTCTCATGTCCCTCCCAGTCATCAGCGGGACAGGAGCTCCCGGCTGCTGGGAGGGAGTCACAACACATGTTCTATGAGCTGGACTTTGGGAACAGAGACCTCAGCCTGACACTTTGACAGGGACCATGAAGACGCCAGTCAGTACAAGCAGCCATAACTGACTGAGGAGGACATGAAGCTGCCACATGAACCATCAGCTGAACAGAGACCATGACACAGAGACTAGAACGTACAGAACCATTCTCAGCTGCTTTAAAGACAGGATCTGTACAACGCTTACATCAAAAACTACTAACATGCACTGTTGCACCAACCAGGACCAGGGCCTGTCCAGCCCTACTGTGCAGGTGTGTCTTTCTATCTTTGGACTCTGGACTCTGGACTCTGGTCCTCAGCTTGAAGGTTCAGACCCAGTTACAAGGTTCAAGTTAGAATCAGGTTCAGGGGCTTGGGAAGGCTTTATGTCAGCATCATGTTACCGTGTCCCTGAAGTATAGTATGATTGGTCTAAACTGGGGAACACTGAACACAGAGTGTCTGAGCGCAAGGAGGAGAACACAGGAGCGGTACAGTACATGCTGCAGTCTGAAACTTTATTGAGAAGGCAAAATATAGGAAGTGTGTGTGTGTGTGTGTGTATGTGTGTGTGTGTGTGTGTGTGTGTGTTATTGCTCTTACCTGGTCTGTTTCTTCCACACCTCCTGGTTAACCTCCTCTCTTGTCTTGTCTTGAACACACTCAGGTGGAGCTCTGGTGAAACAGACATGGGTTAAGTGTGTGTGTGTGTGTGTGTGTGTGTGTGTGTGTGTAGTCCACATTGTCCGTGGTGTAAACCTGGTCCAAGTCTTTGATGCTGGGTCCAGATTCTGTGTGAGGTGAGACTGATGTCGGCCATATTGCAGGAGGGTCTCACATCAGATTGTTACTCTGTCTTTACCATTTAAGGGCACCAGCAGACCCCACCCTGCCCCACCCTCCCCCAGGACACAAGCAAAGATTAGATTTTTTTTCCCTCCAACTGAGATGAATTTGGAAACTAGCTCAGGGGCCAAACTGATCAACCTGTGACACCTGAAACCTACTAAAGTGCTGTCTGCTGGGCCCCCCGGTCCCAGGCTGCAGGTGTCTGTGTCTGCTCTTTATGATCAGTTCAAGTGTTTTTAAGTAAATGATGGATAAGATTTACACAACTGACTGAAAAAAAACACACACACACATTTTGTGTATCAGAAATCTATTTTTTCGACTCCCTCATCCTGTAAATCATCTCATGACCCCTCAGACCCACCACTGACCCACAGTCCTAATAACTATGAATGACAGTCTATTTGTGGGTCTGTGTGTTGCACTGTACATGGATGGGGGGAGATAATGAAGAAATATTTTTACCAAGCAGACAAAAAGAAATCTCAGGTCAAGCCTTGACTGGTCCAAGTTTAGGAACAAGTGAAAGTGACATGTTGGTGTAAATGAAGTGATGCAGAGCTACAGTCTGTTTCACTTTCAGTGGGCTCTGCAGCAGCGAACAGTGACACACCTTCAGATTAACCAGATTCACTCTCTGTCACACACTCTGCAGAACAACACAGCATTTTAGACTTGTTGTACTACTGGGCTCACCTGAATCCACAGCAGTCTGACAGGCTCACTGCACGTCACACTGAGTGAGACTGGTTCAGAAAAACTCAGCTGCAGTCTGTGTCAGACTGTTACATATCAGGTCTGAGACGTGTGCAGAGCTGAGATGTTACACTGAGTCACATCATCCATATGAAAATGCAACAAAAGACAAGTGCATCTATCTCATGCTGTACTGTAACCGGCTGGTCATAGACCTGGGCTGTAGCAGAGGTCACAGAGTGAGAGTTCCTTCAGCTGTCACTGGACACGTCTCACAGAGCCCTCTGGGACCTGGTCTGGACTGAAAGCCTTCAGGGTGACTTGGCTTTGTAATGCTGTGCTGACTTTTCAAATTAATTTGAAAAAACCTGACTCTGACATTAAAAGTCATTTAAAAAGAAAGAAACCATGCTAAGATCTGAGAAATGACTGGCAGTAACAATGTGCTGTATGTATGATGAAGAGCAGAAACTGCTGCATTCCTTCAGGAGTCTCTGTGATCGTACCTTCATGAGTCCTCTGCCTCACTGCTGGACCGATGAGGTTTCCATCTGTTGTCATCACCACTGGCTGCTTGCTCAGTTTTCCTTGGTGAAATGAATCAGCTGCTCTTTGACTTGTCTCTCCACCGTAAGACTGCTGCTGATGAGACGCAGCATCCTGCTGAAGTTCTCTGAAACTCACTCAGCTTTAAAACTCTTCTCACAATCAGATAAAGTTCAAATCTGAAATACTATTGCTCATCAGTGTGGGACACCCTCTGCTCTTTGTGTGTGTCTGTCTTATGAAGCAGATGGACTGCCAAGCCATGCATTCCTCTGTTACCTTGTATGGTCACTGGGGGGAGGGCCTTGCAGCAGGGAATGCCCCCTCCAGACATGAGCGATTGGCTGATGTCAGGGGAACCAAGAAGCCTCAACTACTGACCTGTGGAGTCCGTCTGGGAAAGATGGAGGGACAGAGAAGAGGAGGGAATGAGAAACCAGAGTGAGAGAAAAAAGGGAAGACGGGGCAAGAGTTAGGAGAGGAAGAGGAATAATGAAGGGGGGGGGGGGTCAGAAAGAGAGGAGTGAGGAAGGGAAAAAGAGAAGGGGTGTGTGTGCGTGTGTGTGTCAGCTGGTATATTTTCCTCTGGATAAAAAAAAAAAAAAAAAAGCGTTTGACAATTTTCATATTTCTTCTAAATTTGGGCTTTTTCTGCATCAGGCAGCTGACTGGACGGCAAACTGAGATACCATGTGGAAGCTATTACACTGTTGGGTGGGGCGGGGGTGGAGGGAAGGGGAGAGAGCGAGAGCAAGAGAGAGAGGAAGAAAAGGGAGAGAGTGAGGGAGAGGGAGCAGGAAGAGAGTAATTATTTGGAGTAACATTGTTTGACTGCTTTCTCCCTCTCTCTCTCTCTCTCTCTCACACACACACACACACACACACACACACTTGTACTTCTATCTTTGTGAGAACACTCATGAACATAATGTATTTCCAGTCAAGTCGACTTGACATTTATCCACATACAAAGTATTCGACTGAACAAAATGTTGACAAAATGTCCTCACTGCGTAAAGTCTACGACCTGGACCTCAAGAACAAACACACACACACACATAGCCAGGGGGTCAAAAGGACAGAGACAGAAAGTTTACAGATGAGAATATAACATGGACGGGAGATTAATAAAGAAACACTGATATTCCAAAGGGTGGAAAAGTCACTTTTCAGTCCCACAGTGCTTTAATTTACATGATCATTACTGAAAACTGACAGGCTGAAGAGACAACGTGTCACTCATCTCAACAGAGTTCCCCAACTTCATGGAGGCAGCTTGATAGATCAGGTGTGTGAGGGTGATAGATCAGGTGTGTGATAGATCAGGTGTGTGAGGGTGATAGATCAGGTGTGTGATAGATCAGGTGTGTGAGGGTGATAGACCAGGTGTGTGAGGGTGATAGACCAGGTGTGTGATAGATCAGGTGTGTGAGGGTGATAGATCAGGTGTGTGATAGATCAGGTGTGTGAGGGTGATAGAGCAGGTGTGTGATAGATCAGGTGTGTGAGGGTGATAGATCAGGTGTGTGATAGATCAGGTGTGTGAGGGTGATAGATCAGGTGTGTGAGGGTGATAGATCAGGTGTGTGATAGACCAGGTGTGTGAGGGTGATAGATCAGGTGTGTGAGGGTGATAGACCAGGTGTGTGATAGATCAGGTGTGTGAGGGTGATAGATCAGGTGTGTGAGGGTGATAGATCAGGTGTGTGATAGATCAGGTGTGTGAGGGTGATAGATCAGGTGTGTGATAGATCAGGTGTGTGAGGGTGATAGACCAGGTGTGTGAGGGTGATAGACCAGGTGTGTGATAGATCAGGTGTGTGAGGGTGATAGATCAGGTGTGTGATAGATCAGGTGTGTGAGGGTGATAGAGCAGGTGTGTGATAGATCAGGTGTGTGAGGGTGATAGATCAGGTGTGTGATAGATCAGGTGTGTGAGGGTGATAGATCAGGTGTGTGAGGGTGATAGATCAGGTGTGTGATAGACCAGGTGTGTGAGGGTGATAGATCAGGTGTGTGAGGGTGATAGACCAGGTGTGTGATAGATCAGGTGTGTGAGGGTGATAGACCAGGTGTGTGATAGATCAGGTGTGTGAGGGTGATTGGTCAGGTGTGTGAGGGTGATAGACCAGGTGTGTGAGGGTGATAGATCAGGTGTGTGAGGGTGATAGACCAGGTGTGTGAGGGTGATAGATCAGGTGTGTGATAGATCAGGTGTGTGAGGGTGATAGATCAGGTGTGTGAGGGTGATAGACCAGGTGTGTGAGGGTGATAGATCAGGTGTGTGATAGATCAGGTGTGTGAGGGTGATAGACCAGGTGTGTGAGGGTGATAGACCAGGTGTGTGATAGATCAGGTGTGTGAGGGTGATAGATCAGGTGTGTGATAGATCAGGTGTGTGAGGGTGATAGAGCAGGTGTGTGATAGATCAGGTGTGTGAGGGTGATAGATCAGGTGTGTGAGGGTGATTGGTCAGGTGTGTGAGGGTGATAGACCAGGTGTGTGAGGGTGATAGATCAGGTGTGTGATAGATCAGGTGTGTGATAGATCAGGTGTGTGAGGGTGATTGGTCAGGTGTGTGAGGGTGATAGAGCAGGTGTGTGATAGATCAGGTGTGTGAGGGTGATAGATCAGGTGTGTGAGGGTGATTGGTCAGGTGTGTGAGGGTGATAGACCAGGTGTGTGAGGGTGATAGATCAGGTGTGTGATAGATCAGGTGTGTGATAGATCAGGTGTGTGAGGGTGATTGGTCAGGTGTGTGAGGGTGATAGATCAGGTGTGTGATAGATCAGGTGTGTGAGGGTGATAGACCAGGTGTGTGATAGATCAGGTGTGTGAGGGTGATAGACCAGGTGTGTGATAGGTCAGGTGTGTGAGGGTGATAGACCAGGTGTGTGATAGGTCAGATGTGGGGGGGTGTAAAGGTAAAGCTTGGTTTGAACTGTCAGGTTCTCAAAAACTCAGCACACAACTATGCTTTTCACCCTGACCCCTCTCTACTATAACAAAGCAACACAACAACAAACACAAAGTGGAGGTGCTTGGAGAACAGGCTGTGTGGGCATCTTCAGTTTCTACTTTACTTCATGTAGCTGCAGCAGTGGAAAGAGCAGAGGTGAAGGTAGATATAGATCAGAGAATAAGATACATTAAAGATGATTGTATTTTATCATATTATTTGATTATAAAGCAGGTCTAGGTTCTATATTAATACTGTCAAAGTGTCAAAGCCTCAGTCCACAGAGAAATGCACACAGCCTGTATTCAGGACTTCTGTAACTTTGTGATATAACAACAAAGCAGTCACCACCCTCAGCCACATCCCAAGCCCTGCCCACCTGGACCTGTCATCCAACCTTTTGTTTATTGTTGTTGTTTTAACTTTATCAACAACACCAGAAATGTTTAAATTGTGGGACCTTTAATAAATATACTCTCAGCCAATTACACAACTGCTCAGTATATGTGCATTTCACATTGGTTATGACATTAAGATGTGACACAGCAGCCTTTAATACAGAACCTTATTGTTTTTGTGTCAGTTTGTTATTCATTTATTTTTTCTGCTTAATCATCTCTAACTCCCATGAGCTGGAATGAGCTAGAAACACAACACTTGGCTGAGTAACTTGAAATGATGTGCAAGTGCTTCCCAAGAAACATGAGGTCTGTCAACCAGACGGTGGCTCTGTAATTAAGTCTTAAAAACGCAGTGTTGGAAAGGCCACGCCACTTTGTCTGATTGAAAGTCCAACTCAATGTGTTCAACAAAACAGCCTTTTGGACCATAAAAATCTGGTGAGATTTTTTTACAAAAAAAACATATTTGACATCTTCTACTAAACCATAGATCTGATTGCTACTAAATTTTCTATGGTTCATCACTGGAGAAAGCCTTGTAAAAGCTACATAAAGCTTGTTGATATCAATATCTAAGATATTGACCAATAAACATGACAAGGGGCATGGCTCAACAGCAAATTGGCTCCAACTCATTAACAAATGTCCGATCTCCATAAGATATTAGATAGATAGATATTTTCAGTGCATGTTTGGGAATAGGCCTACCAAAACATTTTGAACCCGACCCATAGGAGGTGCCACAAATACCAAATATGTGTACCCCAAAACCTGGGCCACAGAATCTCACCAAATTTGGCGCACGTAATCTGTGGGTACGTATCAACCAAAATCTGCAGTAATCGCTGCACATGGGCACCTTCGCCACAAAATGTAAAAATGGACATGACGTGACGCACATCAGACTACACCTGAGAAATGTTTATAATGTTTATCATTATAAAACTATTTTGAAACCACTCAGTAGGGGGCAAGGCCAGCTCCAGACTCATGTGAGCCTGGTGCCACACCATAAATCAATGAGCTTGTCCAATCATAACCAACTGTAAAATTATCTTAAAATTGGCCAATAGGGGGCAGCACAAATTGTTTCCATATGGCCTTAGAGTATTTTTTGGGTATGTATTTTTTGAGGCTTTTATATATGACATGGGCTTTTATTTTGTTTTTATAGAATAGGAGGAATAACTATAGCTCATTCGATTTCCTTGAAAAGACTATAAAACAAATTAGTAACTGATGCTCCAGTTAAACAAGGCTGAAATTGAAGTTATAGTCTTTTGCTCTGAGGAAGAGAGACTCAAAGTTAGTTCTCATCTTAACAGTCTGTCACTAAAAAGTACAATAATAAAAAGCAAGAAACCTTGAGGATGGCTTCAGATTATCCAGAAAGCTGCTGACAGGGCTGTAACAAGAATCGAAGAACACAGCACAGAACTCCAACTCTCAGATCATCACGTTGCTTATCAGTCCCTGAAAGAATAAACTTCCTACTACTGGTCCTTAATTCACTGCATGGCTTAGGTCCAGGATACCAATATGAACCTAACAGACCACCTGGGTCAGCTGGTTCAGGATTACTGGCCTTTCCCAGGGTTAAAACTAAATATAACAAAGCTGCCTTTAGCCTCTACACCGCCTAAACATAGTGGAAACAATGTCATATGTTGGATGTTGTCAGTGTTAAATTTGCTGTTAGTGTCACATCCTAATCTTTGAAAACAGCTATATTGTCATTCATCTTTCATATTTATTATTTCTGATGAATTTCACACACAATCAAGAGGTTACTTTTGTCATGATGAACAATACGGAGACCAGCGTTAACTGGTAACGAGAGACAGTAATCATTTTACTTTTTCCAGTGGTGAAGAGAATGAATTACTGTTTTGATTCAAGTAACAAGGGTAAAAGAGTTAGAACCTGCAAATTGTAACACTTTGAAATGAGTTATGATGAAGTTTACAAGTTGAGGATTGAAAAATCACTGCGACTGATCCTTCAAATCTGCAGCAGCATCACTTCACTGTCTGACCTGCACTGTTGAGCAGTAACACATTACTTAGTAATCTGATTACTTTCTTCAGCAATACATGGTGAGGGAGAAATAAGGGAAATTCAGTATTCAGGTTACAGTTACTGATCCTAGTAAAGCTCTGTTACTTTAACATGTGTCTGTCTTACCTGGAGTTTGATGGTGGATTGATGAGCAGTATGGTCTCTGGGTTCAGGGGAAGACGGGATCAGACTGGTCCAGATAAATCCATATTGGTGTTAACAAACTCAGGACCTTTATTACACCTCCTCAGAGAGAGAGAGGTGACACATTTTCCCTGTGTGTGTAATGAACCAGTAGTTAATGCAGTAAAGGTGAGGGCAGAGAGCAACACTGACTGAAAATCCTGAAAACAGATCTCAAGGCTAAAAGACTGCAGATTATGCTCCAACCCTGTTACTGTTTAATTCATTTTGAACACAGGGACGCTGGAGTTCTGGAAAACTGTGCCAGTGAGTAAATACCCCAGGGTCCCACCGGCTGCACTGAAACTACTGTCATGGTCTGGGTCACTTATGTCCATGAATCATTTTTCTAAAACACAGTGAATCCAAGAATCAATCTGTTCTCAGTCCCACTCAGAGCAGACTGTGGGACAGAGGAAAGACAAGACGCCCCTGGGAGTTAAGAGTCATTCAATGCAACCCTAGCATCATGAAAATGATGCTGTCAATATAGTGATGTGGTGGTGATGTGATGTAATATGGCTATTTTCTGACTGGTTAGCCACATGTGACCTGCAGTAAACTCAGCTTCCCCTGATTCTAGTTCACTCTGAGAACTTTTGTTCATGTTTTGTTGTAAAATGCTGCTGTCACTTTGAGCTGTATATTCTTGGCTTTCATTCAAGCCCAAATATGAGCAGTCTGATAAATAGCTGGAGCCTGAGCTCTTCAAAGCGTTTCCTCTAAAGTATAATCTTTATTTTAGCACAGTGAACAGGATCATTCAGACTCTCTGTCTGTTCTGTCTCTTGTGTCTTAATAAGGTAATGTTTGGAGATGGTTCACTGTTTACAGCAGCTGACAAGACTGGGCTATTAGTGATGGCAACGAAGCATGGACACACACACACACACACACACACACACACACACACACACTTACAGTACCCTTTACTGAATGTCCAATGAGTCCACATGAGGAGTAAATCTTGTATAAATCTCCCAGTGTGTTTGCAGCCTGTTCCCTCATATGGAGACGACTCCAACACACTAATCTGAAGAAACTAAGTGAACATTGTCTCATCTCCTGCAAAGCCAAACACTATAACTGATTTCTAAAATGTATGAGTGATGGGGAAAGCAGATAGTAAGGTCTCAGATATTACTTTAAGAGAACAAAAAACAGACTGACTGTTGGAATAAAAAAGGCTAAGTAGGCTCTTCACTGTGACATGGTCATATTAATCCATACTGAAGTCCAGATGTGTTTTATACTGTTTATTTAAAACAAAAAAAATACCAACCAGAAAGTGTTGCCGGAATTCTTCAAGCCAGACGTGACGTCAACAGAACATATCAGAGCCCTACTCTCCTCTTTGTCTGAATCTGAAAAACAGGTGAACAGGTAGATGATGTGAAACCATACCCATGTGCGTCCATTACTGGAGGTCATAGTAGCCAAAAATAAAAACAGAAAAATAACACACAACACAGGCTAAGTACACATTTTGGTTCCTACAACAATGGCACCATATTATTGTATTGTATAATTACACACAATTACAAATGACAATCAAACACAGTATATTCGAATTTTATGTAGATCTAAGTCCAGAGTTTACTACTACATAGCCTCCATAAAGGAGTGATCTTTACTACCAGTCTGGATCAGTAAAGTCTGTAGCTGAACGTGTGAAGTGGGCAAGGTCAAAGTGTCAAAGGTCCCCTACCTCCAGTAGAGGGCAGAGTTTGTTGATGGGTCTGTTCTTTTGTCCAGTATCTCAACAGTTTGTCCAGTTAGCCTGCAGTTCTGAGAATGATCCATGATGATCACAGTGTCTCCTGGCGTGAGGTAGCATCATACTAGGCCTTTTCTGTCAATCCTGCAGATTTCCAGAACGAATCAGATATATACTGAACTTTTCCTCCACCTGCGGCGAGCGTATGTCCTCCTTCCTAAATGGCCCTGGTGGCAGTGATGGTGTATTCTGCAGCAGAATAGAGTAGCAGAGTAGATTAACATTTAACATTTAAAGATTTAGATTTAATATTTAGATTTAGATGTTTAGATTTAAATTTAACATGAAATTTATAAAGTGACTTTAAAAATCCATGCCACCTTTTTTTAAAAAACATTTGAAGCTAAATGTAGCAAAATGTTGCTGTTAATTTCAAAATTGGCACTTTGCAGCTGACGCCCCATAGGAAACACTAGCATCAATTTAGCTGTGTGGCTAACCAACAACCTAAATATAAACAGACATCATAACAGTAAAGCTTGGTGGATATAAACCAAATCATCACATGTACATTGACAAAAGCTAAGCAGTCCTGTGCTGTGTTATGCTATGCTATGCCAGGTTAGGCCCAGTTAGCATTACCTAGTCCATTGAGAGAGAGGTCCTTCTGGTGTGCTGCTGTGTAAAGTCCAGAGAGTTGCAGGCCTGTCTGGCTGTGTGGCTTCTGTGTCTCTGAGGAGGTCACTGGGTACTCCCCCTCCCTACAGAGTTAGCCGCTCAATGCTAACTCTGTAGCTGCTGGCATTAAATTGAACCTGTTCACTCCTGATAAATCTCAGGCAGGCTCTGAGCTCAGCTGCAGCATGCTGAATGGTCATTCACAACACATTTTCTGACATCGCCTCTGACCTCCACCTGTTCTTTACTTTCATCATCACACGACTCTTATATGACCAACCCTATGACTAATACACAGTAAACATCTATTGTGTTGAGAGAGTGTGAGGACCTAGCAGAGGCTGTTTAGTGTCACAGGAAGTCCAGTAGAGCAGCAGGAGGCTGTGGGCAGTTTCACTCTGTTTACATTCACTGACAGCGCCACACCGGTCAGATTCACTGGAACAGTGTGTGTGTGTGTGTGTGTGTGTGTGAGAGAGAGACACAGACACTGAGAGTGTGACTCCATCTTGCTGTACTCCAACTTGTCAAAGCAGGAAGAGCAGAGATTAGTGGAGCCAGAATTAGAACAGTGTGTATAGGTGGACCTGCTCTGTCTCTGCAGCTGCCACAGTCCTGTTGCTTTCGTCTGCTTTCTGTCAGCTCCAGCAGCTTCATCATGAGCAGTACCCTCGCAGCAGGTTAAAGCAGTTTGACATTTAAACCTCAACATTTAGTCAGGAAAGACATCACAAGTGAACAGGGATGCAGATGATTTGATAAGAATACCCAAGGATATAGGTTTGGCCTATACTAGGACAATACAACCCCACCACCCACCCAAAACAAAGAGGACTTTACTGCTGTCAGCCAAATGTTTATCAAGATATAAGATCAGTATTCATGTCCAAGTAAAACTATACCGTCCATACCTTTGCCCATGAGAATACCCCATCAGTTAGATGGATTTATAGGTAGAGAATCCTACGTGACACATTATAATCCACCTTTGATTTTCATTTAATTTCATGAATCAGGTAGCATTAAAATCCTGACTGGTTCCTCCTGGGACTTGATGTCACACTTTTGGACCCCACTCACTGCAGGTAGAGTGGAAGACAACAAGACTTTGGGGAATAAGAGAGAAACGATTGTGAGAAATAAATTGAATTCTACAGTAGTGTGAAACATGATCACACAGTTGACTCAACACCTCTTTAACAAAGTTTCAAGAAAAACTGAACATTATCACCTTCATGAAGGAAGATTTATTGCAGGACTACTGTATTAGACTGATTTACATTAGCTAGGTGTTCCTAATAAACTGACAAATACACACACACACACACACACACACACACACACACACACACACACACATATCAGGTTACACTAATGGTCAGCCAGCCAAGTCCTGGATTGTTATTGGTCGTTGCTTTTCATGATGTGGACTCCTGAATCTGCCTCCTTGTCTGTAGCAGATATCTACCTGCTGTAAGCTTTGGTCACTGTTTAATTCAAATCTCTTCACTGCACCTGCCTCTCTGTGTGACTGCCTTTGGGTCCTCTCCCCTGTTGGGGCAGATACGTCCTGATCCTACAGTAGATTATCACATTAAGTGACAATAAGAACAAAGATAAGGAGTTTGAATCACATCCACAAACAACAGAGACCTGTACAGAAAGTAACTACTACAGTCATGTCACATTAATACAGAGGCTCAGCTGACAAAGTTGTTATTTGATTCATTGTTCCACATTTCAACATGAAATGGTGTCAAAGAATCAGTGATGGCACAGTGCTGTACACTGAGGAGATGCTGGTACCACATGGTTTAATTAGAAATACAGCAAACATTATGATGATGGAACTTAGTGTGAAACAGAGCAGCATTTAAAATGGAAAAGCATAATTCAGGAGGGTGTGAAGACACTTTATGATTGACTGTCCAAAAAGAACCTTAGAGAAATAAACTTGTTTTACACAGATGTTGTGGACACAGGCCTCCATGTTATCTGTTTCTGTGTCTAAGGGGAAACAACATCCTAAAGAGAATAAGTCATGATTGTTTTCTTAATCATTTTTATTCCACTTTATTTTTTATTTTTTATATTTTATTTTTGTATCACTTAATGATTTTGAACATTATACATCACTTTTCCAGAGAGGTACGGTTGTATCTTTCGAGTCGATCTTGAAACAACTTCACTCAATCCCTTCCACGAATTATAGAAAAAATATAGGACTACAGTCTCATTTGGTAAATACTGTCACGATTTCTTAAGGACAAATGCTTTGAGGAAATGAGGCCCATGAGAATGAAATGAGGCCAAGAATACAAATCTCTTTGGGGCCTAAGTATTTACACCTCCACATAATGAAATAATGCACCGTTCTCTGTTCTACATTTTATACAACTGTCTGGGATACCAGGATTGAATTTACTGAATTTTTCAGGAGTTACATACGTCCTCATGAGCCAGTTACTTTGGACCAATTTGGATTCTAGGCATTATTTCAATTAGCCACAGTGTAGTTTGCGTCACACTCCGCACCAGACGGTGGCGCTAAAGCACCGTTTGGTCTTTTGCCTCCGTCATGAAATCAGAGGAAGAAGAGGGAGAAGTGATGAAGGCAGCTCCGTGTTTAGCAGTAAAGCTGCAGGATGGACGCAGAGCAACATCACAGTGGCTGTGATAGAAACAAACCGGTACGTTAGCAGCAGTGCTAAAGGCCCCGCTAAAGGCCGAACACTTTCAGTCCGTGTGTTTACTTGTGGGGGCTGTCTTTGTGTACAGTGTTAGCTGTGGCTATGCTAACTAAGCTAGCTTTGACAAAGAGCAGGCTAAAGTTTGCAGCATGAAGACGTGAGACGAGTGTGACAGGTGTGTTTCTTCAGTTTAACGCCAGTTGTCCTGCTGTAAATGAAGGTGTAACTGTCAGCGGACTGTAAACCGGTGGAGAGCCGCTGGTTTCGGGCTAACAGACATGATTAAGGCTGTTTGTCTTGTAGCTGCAGTGACAGAGTGTTTCCGTTAACCTGTCGTTACTGAGCTGTTTTCCTTTTACACTCCACCTGCACACTGTGGTCCTAAAACCAACCTAACGTGACTGGCACAAACTCCAGGCACAAAACTTCCACCGGGGCTGGCTGCTGGGACACACCTGGTGTGTGGACGCAGCCTCAGCAGCGTAGTGTCCGGTAACGCATCGGTACTGACGGAGCAGGTGGAGCTGTCAGGAGAAAGGTGCTGGGACTTCACATCAGCCAAATCCCTCTGGGTTTAATATTATATCATCACTAGAAATATCCCTGATCATGATGCAATACTTAATTTAAAGGTGTACTCTATTGACTTATTACTGCATTTATAGCACTGTACCAAAGTTTTACACATTTACAGTAAAGTGAGCATTTTTTAAAAATAAAGTTGTGAATAGTTTTACTTCTCAGTGAGCTTCATCGAGAGTGCAGAGTAAAAACCAGCAGTTTCTGCTCTGACCCTGCTTTGCCTTTAAACCAGTAACAGTTCAGTCACAGTGTCTCTGTCTGTTCATGTGATCACACACTGACTCCATGCTGTTGAGATCAGGGCTCTGTGGGGGCCAGACCATCTGTGGCAGGACTAGTTCCTCTGGTGTCTGAAGATAGTTGTCCGGCTGCAGAATGAATCTGGGACTAATGAGACAATAGTGATGATAGAGAAAAATCTTTTCATTTAAAGAGTGTAAAACTGGATAATATTATACATCATTCAAACCCCACACCTTCAGTTGGAATTAAAGCTATTTGTAAGTTTTGCTATTGTCACGTAGTCAGCATTAGCATTAACAGCTTTTTACTAACCAGTATAGAAGGAACTCAGAATCAAACTTTATTCCTTTACTCACTAAGAGGTGGAAAGTAACGGCAATTTTAACCCTTGTTTTGTTTCTCTTTTTGTCATTTCTTTGTCTTCTACTGAAGTTAGCATGCTCACCAGCTAGCAGTGGTCTGGCCGGACCACCTCATTACTTTTCAATATTGAGTCACTGTAGTGTCTGCCCTGAAGACGTAGCTGTTCTGAGGACGTATTATAACCTCTTGTGTTTTTAATACAAAAATGGCTGAAGCTCTTCATCAGTCACCATCACTTCCATCTGCTCCTGGAAAGAGAAAATTTACAAAGAGTGCCTTTAAAATTCCTCCAGACATGTTTTAAACTATGTAAAAAATCCTCTGCTATGATTAATATTTAGTTAACCTGGTTTCCCACATAAAAAGTGAAAAAAAGAAAACTGGTCTGAAGCTCATCTACTCTGACTTCCTGACTGAAAAACTTGCATCAGGCCTTGGCCCCGCCCACCACCTGCTGGCTCCAGGTGTCCAGGTGAAAGAGCAGAGAGTATGAAGATGGTTAGAGGAGGAAACTTCAGAGAGACTCAGTCAGACCAGACTCAGATGAGGAGTCTGTTGAGAAAAGGATCAGAGATTAGCAGACAGATCAGAACAGTTAGTGTAGTTAGCATCCTTTATTTGTTTATGTTGTTTGTTAGCTTGTAGTGTTAGTGGTTGTGCTAATGCTAACTCTGGCTCTCTGTGCTGACAAGGTTTCAGGTGTATTTAGCCCCGCCCCCCGTCCCCACAAGTTGACAGGATTGGTTCCTGAGGTTCTATGACGTATGAATCTGTTTTTATGAGACTGTCATTGGTTCGCTGCAGTTCAAGGCCAAGAACCATGTGGCTGACAGAGTTACAAAGTGCCTGGTAAACATAGCTGACGGGAGTCAGGTGATCATCTGTGGAGCTGGTAGAGATCTAAACAGAGCTAAAACTGCTCATGTGGAGGATCGTTTGGTTTTTGCTTGTTGCTCTCATCTTCCGTTTCTGGGGAGCAGATGGAGAAATCAACTCTAGCAGAGAGGGTTATAGTGCAGCATTGTTCAATTAGTCAGATAGTAAGGTAGCTCATATTCCACTAATGGGACTGCTACAGTACTGCTAGAGCCTGGAGGAGAGGTCATATCTGCACTAGGGCTGGGCGATATGTCGAGTTTTTAATTTATATCGATATTTTTTCATGCGCGATAGAGAATGATGTTATATCGTTTATATCGATACAGCGCTTATTATGCCATAAAGCAAGACGTGAGTTCATCACTGTCAAACTCAGCTTCTCCCGGCCTCTCTCTACGCGCATGCCATGACGCCCCACCCCTCACAACACATGCCACGACCCCTCACCTCTTCACTACCTACATGGCCCCACCCCCACCCCCTGCACACTGAGTAGACGGATGGCGGCGTAAACGAGATGGAGACGGAGAAGAGCAAAACGGACGCAGGGGACGATGAAGAACTGGTTAGCAAAAGAAAAACAACTGGCTCGGTAATTTGGAGGTGGTTTGGATTTAAAGTGGCAGATGTGGAACAGAAAGACGCGTTTTTTTTAATTTTATTCAAGAAGTTTCTTAATTTAATATATGCTGTTTTTTTCTGCACCATTTAATGTGCATGTTAATCCTGTGCAGCTGCTGAATGTTATTAAAAGTGGCTGGCCCATGTGGCTTCAAACTAGGACTGTCTGCTTTGTTATTACACGGAAAAAAATGTCGAGATATATATCGTATATCGCCATTCAGCTAAAAAATATCGAGATATGAATTTTGGTCCATATCGCCCAGCCCTAATCTGCACAGACAGTGATCAAAAACCTGAGTAATGTCATTACAATTATGGAGAGAGGGAGAAGAATAAGCAGGAAGAGCCAACATGCCATCGTGAATATGGTGATGGACAGATGGTGACAAATTAAAAAATTGAGAAATGAATGAAGGAACAGGATGACAGTGCCTCCGTCCACAGGACATGAGGGGTCACTGACACTGGTCTGATGAGGATGAAGATGATGTGAATCATATGCCGTGACCTGAAGTCACCAGATCTCAGTCCAGTTGAAGACCCATGGGAGATGTTGGAGCGAGATGTGAGACAGTGCTCTCCACCACCATCATCAAAACAGCACATGAGGGGATATCTTTAGTAAGAATGGTTTTCATCCTGCAGTAGAATCAGAGACCTGGAGCAGTGAAGCTGTTCTGGTGGAACAACTCCTGACTGAGACACTTGATGTTGGTTTGTTCTTTCATTTATCACCCGTCTGTATGTGGTGTGTGTTTTACTGAATCCAGTCTTTGCATGATTACTTCACACAACGTTTAAAGTGTTATGTGCAAGTTGGTTGTGTTATTTGTCCCAAAGTAAAGCTGCATATTGTGGTGATGAGCTTCAGTATCTAGTCACTAACAGATACAATAAAAGGCTGTGTGGCCTTGTTTATTCTTCCTACTGCCTGCGAACAGAAATAAGTCCGTTTCTAGGTCACCTGATGAGTGAGGGACACATGGAATAAGACCAATGAGAAGCTGCTTCTGTCTCTGTATACTCCTCCCATGCTCCCATTAACTTGCCTTCCTTTGTGATGCTGTCTCTAGAACTGAGGTTCATGCTGGGAAATAGAGCCCCCAAACTGCAGGAGGGAGGAGGTGTGTGTGTGTAAAGGCCTGAGCTGTGACGTAGAAGTGATGGGTCCAAGGAGGAAGGCCTCTAAACTCCAGCCTGTAGGGGGCAGCAGTGGAGGAGAACTGGTCCTGAGTCCCAATGAGCCCAAGGACTACATCAACGAGCTGTCCCATGAAGTCCTCTGTCATATATTCAGGTACGCTGACACCACTCTGTTGTGTACTTCATATAGAATTTCTTTCTTTTTATAGTCATGTATCTTGCATGACTATTACCATGACAAGGATGTCAGCACTATGGGTGACACTGTATATACAAGTAGGCATGCTGGTGATATCAGTGTGTAAATTTTCTCTTTTAATGAAATATGAATATATCTACCTGAAGAGTCAAGGTACTTCATCACACTCATATAAAAATCAACACTGCCATAAAACAGTCCTGTTGTTGAGACATTGCTCTAATGCACCAACAGATACTACAATATAAACACTATTCCAACAACCCTGACACATCATCTCTCAGTATTCATGTCATCACAGAGGTGACTTCACAGAAATAAGTGTGACCCCTTGACCTAAGTGTAGGCTGCAAAAGGTTTTAAAGTTTGAACACCTTTTTGTTTTGTAGGTACCTGCCCATGAAGGACATCATGTGTATGGAGAGTCTGTCCAGGAAGCTCAGAGAAGCTGTGACTCTGTACCTGCGAGTGGTCAAAGTGGTGGATCTGTGTGCTGGTCGCTGGTGGGAGTATATGCCTGCAGGTAAAAACCCCCATTGTAATCACTAAGCAAATAACTGAGAGTATGTTCAATGCTGCAGTTCACCAGTACATGAGGGGTTTCTGCAGAAATGAGACAGTAGTAGGTGAAGTGAGTGAACCCCTGAATGAGCTGGCTTTCTGCATTAACTGGTTATTAAATGATCTGATCTTCATGAGTGTCTCTGAGCTGATATCACACACAGTTACAATCTGTGTGTTTGTTGAACTCAGCCATTAAACCTCCTCAGTGCTGTGGAAACAGTCAGTGAGGCTTGGATTTAATAACTGTTGAACCTGACACCAGTTCTTCAGTAGCTGCTGATCAGACCTGCTCCATCTTCAGGAGGAGGTCTGGACCAGTCCTCTTACAGAGCTGCTTCAGCTCAGACAGACTCTCAGGATGTCTGGTGTAAGCAGACATCCACCTGCTCCACCTGTGGGAGGAGGTTTTCATGTTGGTCTGCAGAGACCTGTTTACACCACACAGAGCTGCATGTTCTTCACAGTTCACCCTCAGTCTCATCAGTCCATCAGACAAACTTCAGCTGATCCAGGATTTTTTTTTTATCACTTTCCTCAACAATGTGAGAACATTTATCAACATCTTCATCAGTTTCTCTGTAAATAATGTTTGGATCTTGATGTAAAAAAAAAAAACAAAAAACAGATGTATTTATAGTGTTAATCTGAGTTTGTACAGTTTGCAGCTCCTGTTTAATAATCTGGATCTGGTGCATATAGCAGCAGCAGCATTTAGGAATGTTGTTATGACACAGCAGTGAGAGAATTCATACACCTGTAGAGCTTTGTGAACTGTATGTATAATACAGATGTCATCATTTCACATAACGGGTCATAAACCAAGCAGCTGTTCCGTTATACTTGAGTGGGACTATAAATGAAAACGTGTTTTTGCTGGTTTATCAGATGTTATTTTCACATGTTGAGAGTTTGGTGGTGTTTACTGTGTTTCCTGCTTCAGGTTTTACAGACAGCAGCTTCCTCCTCTTGTTGAAGAAGATGCCAGACTTGGAGCAGCTGTATGGCCTCCACCCTCGGTACCTGGAGAGGAGACGAGTCCGAGGCTACGAGGCTTTCAGTATACCTGGAGTCCTGGAGGCACTACAGGCCTGTCCCAATCTGCTGGTCAGTACGGAGTGTGTTTACGGCATCAGGAACACATTACATAGAGCCAGGAGTACACAGGTCTTCAATCTAACCAACAGCACCAAGTGGCTCCACTAGGGTTGCACAATTCTGGAAAAAATCTGAATCACTATTTCTTTTGCTTAGAATTGAGATCACGATTCTCTTGCATGATTTTTTTTTTTTTTTTTTTTTTTTCAAATGTAAATGTTTATTGCACTCATTAACCTGCAAAAGTCAGCACAACAAAACATATGATTGTGCCAAACATATGATTGATCCAGGACCGTTATATCAACTTCTGAGAACAGAAAAGTAACATTCAATTGACCATTAAATTAGGGTAACAAAAACAGCAATCTTTTTAGAAGACCTTGAACTGTCGGGAGACAGGCATTTTCATTTGTTTTCTTGCCCTTTACAGCTTCGTCATATTGCGCTTTGTGGTTTAAGGTGATACATTGGTGGTGTTACCCTGCGGTGCTGCTATTATGGCAAAACACTGCTTGCACTGTACTTCAGACAGACTTTCATCGTCTTGCCTGAATCAAAAATACTTCCACACCACTGAATTTTTCGGTATGAGCACGGTGGGATCGGTTAGCTGGTTTCCACCACTATCACATGGGTTTTCCTCTGGATTCATTTCGTATTTTTCTTCGTATTCATATCTCCTTACCACAAACTTTTCTCTGCTTATCTCATACTCACTCGCCGCTACCTCTCTCATTCGGTCTACTCCTCTACTGCCGACTTTCTGCGACACTGCATCACGTGGTGTAAAGCCGCAATGTCATTGGTTGAGCGAGAAAGCAAAGACAATGCAGGATTATGGAGCGCTTGAGATTCTCAGGGGTAAAGTAGGAGCGCTTGTTTTGATGCAGCTGATGTAATAAAATGCAGAAGAACCGTTGTCATTTAGAAATGAGATCGCATAGTGGTGTGAATCGAGATCTGGATTTTATTACGATTAATTGTGCAGCCCCAGGCTCCACTGATGGCTTCATTGTTTTAGGTTGTCGGCCTTTTAACCAAGTGAAATGACCTTTAGTGTTTGGTCCCGTTACAAACCACACACAGCAAACGTGATGATTTTCCAGTCTGTCGGGGTCTCATCACCCTCGCACAGCTGTTGTTCAGTTAAGTTCTGCATTTTAACACTGCAACTGTAGTTACAATAGTACAAATTATTATATAATTAATAATAATAAAAATGTGTTAGTGTGGGTGGAGTCTGAGGAAACTGCAAGATGTGGTTGAATGGGGGGGAAAAAGCTGTTAAGTGGACCTGAAGCTAAGACTTCTTGTTGTCAAATAACCTTATTTGAACTCATGTCAGGGTGTGGAGACGTCCCATCTGGAGCTGGTGGAAGCCATATGGAACTACATGCCTCAGGTTCACATACTGGGGAAATTCCGCAACCGTAACGGAGCTTTCCCCATTCCTGCTGAGAACAAACTGACCATCCCCATAACTGCAAAGATCCAGACCCTGCATCTTGTGGGTGAGTAGGATCCCACAATAAACCGACACTTCCCCTTAAGGCTGAAACACAAACACAAAAAAAAAAAAAAAAAAGAATAAAATCAGTAAAAACAGTTCCCACAGTATTAAACCCTGAAGTTACAGGTACAAATTTTGATCCCGTTTTTACATCTGAATCTGATTGGACAATGGCAGTCCAATCCCAAAGCACAGTCCAGTCATGGGGCAGGTGCTTCCTGTTGCCTGAAAGGTGAAGCAAATGTTAATATGTTATATTATATGTTAATATGGACGGTGGTGCAGGCTTGTCTGTGACTCAGCTGTGTTTGCACACACACACATCAGCACATTAAATGTTTACCATTATTTTCTACAGCAACATCTAATATAATTAAACCCATCTGGTTCACCGAAGAATCAAAGGTCGCACAAACTTTGGAATCATGTGACCATCACTTTATGAGCTCAAACTCTTACTGACAATGATTTGAGCCCATGTTTTAGTCTTCTAATTTGGGGGGCATGCTGTGTCAGCTCCAGCTGATGCACTGACGTACTTCACTTTGCACTGGTTTGTTGTAGGTGTGAATGTCCCTGAGATCCCCTGTGTGTCCATGCTGCGCCATCTTTACCTGAAGTGGGTCCGTCTCACCAAACCACAGCCATTTAAGGACTTCCTGTGTGTGAGCCTGAGAACCTTTGTCATGCGGAACTGTGCAGGACCAACCAACTCCCTCAAATACGTTCCCCTGGTTACTGGTTTAGCATCAGCCCGGAACCTGGAGCAGCTGGAGCTGGTGAGGGTTCCCTTCCTGGGAGGGTTGATCCAACATGTGGTGGAGGACAGCTGGAGGTCAGGTGAGGAGGTGTTTCAGTGACATGTTGTCAGACTGGATAAAAGTGGTCTGTAGGACTCACTGAGGGTTTTGCTTTTTATTCACTGTTATTTGTTACGTGTTCACATGGAGTTTAATCAGATTAATACTGAAACGCGCTGCATGTGACCTTCTCTATGGTTTACATGTATCTTCTCTGTGGCACAGTATGAAAACAGTTCAGGTCCTACCTAAGAAATGTTAGTAATTTATGTGGGTGAGGATTTTATCTGTTATCAGTTTATTCCTGTTCCTCTTCTTTTTTCTCTGTTATTCAGTATCACAGTCATTTTCCTCTGTCGTCTGTATTTGATCGTTATCACTATCAGCTGGTTTATTCTGGTGTGTGTATGTGTGTGTGTGTGTTTCCGTGTTTCCAGGAGGATTTCGGAACCTCCACACCATTGTGTTTGGAGCCTGTAAGAATGCTCTGGAGGTGGACTTGGGTTACCTGATCATCACTGCTGCACGCAGGTGCTCATTCAGTTAAACTAACACAGAGAAAAACACTCATGTTTTAAAGTAAAATGTTGGAGATGATGTTTAATCTCTGTTCAGTCTGTAACAAAGGGAAGTGAAGAAGCTCAGTGATGTTCTCAGTATGTTAAATATCTGGAGACACAGAAAGGTGTCAGAATAATTATCACACCATCTTCTCTCTGTCTATTTTTATAATCTTTACTCAAAGGTTCTGTGAACCATCCTCATGCCACTAGATGTTGCACTAGACCACCAGCATCTCAGACCAAAACAAACGCATCCTCAGCCACAACCCCCCTCCCTTCACGTTCTCAGTCAGTAAGGTGTTATGAAGCTCAGTGAAAATGTCCACTGAACACACAACAAGAAGCTTAACTGAACAAAGTTACCCTGTGGACACAAGAGCCAACAAAAAAACAACCTAATCACAATCATCAATCCATGCTGACAGCTAGCTAGCAATAGCAACATTTGCTGAACACATTTGTAATATGGTTAACAGCAAGTCGGCTAACGTTATCATGCTACTGTAGCCATCACTATGGAAACAGACATTAACATTATGTAGCATCAAGTTACTGACACATGGAGGAGAAGAAAACCAGTTCTGAGTCCAGCTGGATCCACTGATCCACTGGGACTGACTGAATGAATGACACTGGCGGCAAAAACTTTCTGGATGTTTTGATGGTCCACCGGCTGACCGAGGTCTGAGCCTGTAGTTCTGAGTCCAGTCCTCCTGTGCTCTGGTCTCAGCTCTTTCTTTGTCTCTTCAGTGGAGCAGATTCTGGAAGGTCATTCTCACCTGAATGCTGCGTTACTGCACTGTGTCTGTTTCTAAATGTGTGGGGAGGGCTTACGTGCACTATCATGCACACATACATGCACTGACATGGACATGCTGCCAGACTGGCTACCAAAACAGAGATCAGAGAAACTTGGATCACAACACACACAGAGGGGATGTGACATGGTTCTGTGCTCAGGACGTCATCACTCCTCTTCATCTTTACACAGAAAATAGTTGTTTACTGCTATAATTTTGTTTACAGAACCTTTTAAAGGTATATTCTGGAGTTATTTGAAAACAAAGAATTTGTTAATATTCATGCGATGTAAAAGTCAACATTGACCGAGGTGTTTGGAACTTGGAATATGGTAAAACAGACATGTGATGACCTGACCTCTGTGTGTCCACAGGCTTCATGAGCTGCGTATCCAGCCCTCGCTCACTAAAGATGGAGTCTTCTCAGCTCTCAAAATGGCTGAACTAGAGTTTCCACAGTTTGAGACCCTTCATCTGGGATATGTGGATGAGTTCCTGCTGCAATGTTAGTTCCTCCTCTTTGATGTTATCACCAGGCTCAGAGCATGATTCTCCCAGCCCCTCCTTTACTTTACCCCCTGACCTTTTTATTAATATTTATTTTCTGAGGAACACTTCAGGCCACAGCGTGATTCATTAGGCAGTCCTCCAGACTCTCACAGTTTGCTGTGACTGAACTCACATCAGTTTTTCTTAAGCATTGTACTAAAGCTTGTGACTTGATAAATTACAGCAATAGATAAAATTCTCAAGTCTGGGCTGACCCAACAGCCGAGTGGTAAGGGCACATACCACAGGGGAGAAATGCTCTAAGCAGTGAGTTCCTGGTTTG
Organism: Trachinotus anak; assembly: GCF_046630095.1. NCBI lineage: Eukaryota > Metazoa > Chordata > Actinopteri > Carangiformes > Carangidae > Trachinotus > Trachinotus anak. The sequence goes on from NW_027273872.1 coordinate 28,330,144, forward strand.
ACTCCTGGCCTGTCCTCTTTGCTGCCTGTCATTCGCCTGCTCTCTCTTCCTGTGTTTCCTGTCTCTCCTCACTGTCCTGTCTTATAAAGGCTTTTAAATGCCCAAAAAATCTGCAGTAAAAATTACAACTTCTAAATTTTATAGGTGTCGTTTCTGAAAAACGTGTGTGTGTGTTGAATGCAGGTAAGATGAGTCACTCGGAGCTGGTGAAGTACGGTCTGGCTGACGTCATTGAGAACCCAGGCATCATCACTGATATCGGCATAAAGGTGGTGAACGAGGTGTTCACTAACATTAAGTACCTGCTCATCTACAACTGTCCTCACCTGCATAACCCTCACCACTGGATCACAGGTAAAACACACACACTCGCCATCATATTCTACAAGCTCCTTATTCCACAGGTTCTACAGAGTCATTAGCTTCTGTAAATGTGTTGACTTAAAAAAATACTTTTGAACACTCAAGTATTTAAAAAATCATGTTGTCCAGTACTTTAACTGAAGTAAAAACTTGACTAAAAACTTGGACAGCTTTCACTTTTATTGGAGTAATATTTGATCCAGAGGATCATGACTGTAATGGAGCTGTGGACACAGTCCACCTCTGCACCCGAGTCCTCACTGCTCCAGTCACATGTCCACACGTATGAGTTCAGTGTGCCTACATGATGAAGAGGGTAGTGGACACTTCAGCTGCTGTCTGTCACCTCTCTGAGCAGTGAGTCAGTGCAGTGCTCTGTTAACTCTGCCAGTCTCTGTCCTCAGATCAGTCCAGATGGAGCCGCCTCGTTGACCTCACTCTTGTTCGCTGTCACGCCATCAAACTGGAATCATTCTCCCAGTTCATAGAGTTGCTGCCCAGTCTGGAGTTTATCTGTCTGGACCAGATGTTTAGAGAACCACCCAAGGTATACAGCATGTTCATAAACGCTTGTAGGTGCGCACGCACCCACGCACGCACGCACGTACTTTTATCTGATATGGATGCGGTGACAAACTCAAGAAAAAGCTGCTTCCACTGAATGACACTGACCAGTATGTAAATGATATGAATCATGTGGCCTCTACAGTCACCAGATCTCAACTAACTGAACACCAGTTAGACATGTTAGACCAGCTCACTATGCTGGAACTGGTTTATGTCTGGACCTGGAAGTGTTTTAGCTGCCAAACTTCCACATCTAAACCTAGGTCAAGGTTAATTCATTCCATTTCTTTTCCTAATCTTAACCGCTGTGTAGACTATTTAACAGAAATGGTAGAAAACTCAAACTATAAAAACATTTTAAAAATGTTTTTAAAATTAATAATAAAAATCCATTCTGATGACTCCATGTTTGCAGCATTATCACATGTTACACAGAGAGCTGTAGTTTCACAGCACAGGCCTGAAACTTCAGTCACATGCATTTAGTGTGAAGCTGGTGCACGATGCTGGATTTGTTGTTATCAGCAGCTGTGGAGCCACAGCAGCCACAACTGAAACACTGAGCTTATCATTAACAACAGAAGAAGAAAATATAAGTTATATGAATCACTGATGTGTGGCTGTTCATGTATGTACTGATGCTGTTTTACATTCTGTGTCTGTGTCTGTGTCTGTGTCTGTGTCTGTGTCTGTGTCTGTGTCTGTGTGTCAGGGCTGTGCCAGGGTGGGCCTGAGTGCAGGAACTGGTATTGGTGTGTCCTCAGCACTGGTCAGCAACCAGAACTCCAACAATGACAACGACAACAACAACAACCACCACCACCACAACAATGAGGCCAACCTGCCTCCTGCTCCTCCACCTGTCAACAACAACCAGAGACAACAACAACAACAACAGCAACAGCAACAACATCAGCAGCAGCGTAACGGCAAGTTCCACCAGAGGAGCAGCAGCTGTCACAACAGCAGCTCATTACCATCATGGATTGTGGTTCACTTCACTTTTTCACATTTTCATTTGTTATGAACTTTTATCTTTGGTCCGAGCTGTACTGACAGTTTTATTAGAAACGGTGCAAACATAAACTGAAGCTGAAATGAGCAACATGTGAAGTCAGACTCATGAACACTGAGTTATGGCAGTTTAACCTCAACATGGAACTGTTGTGCTACAAACGATCAAAAACACACACATCACTGTATTTTGTTCAGTCACATAAGACATGTCAACAACAGACAAACAACAGGAGCAGGAACATCATCTAAAGACGTTGGTTTGTTTTCACAGCACCAGTTGAAGTAAATGGGATGGAAGATGAGGAAGAAGAGGAGGAGGAGGAGGAGGTGATCTTGGAGGAGGAGAACATGGAGGCTGAGCCTCAGATAGAGCTGGAAGGAGCGGAGGGCAGGGTGAGAGTGGAGGGCGCTGACGTGGCCCCCGGGGCCAGTCGTCCAGCAGGAACACCACAACCTCCCGATGAGGAACAAGCAGGTCTGGAGCCGCTCATCTCAGAGGTTAAAGAATGAGACTCATTTCTGAATGAGGTTACTGACGTGTCCTCTGTACCTCCAGGTCCCAGTGGTTTAGTCCAGCAGTGCAGACCAGCTAATGCCATCGTTCCCAAACCCCCACTGGTCATCTCAGACTCGGATAGCGAGGAAGAGGAAGGCCTGGTGTCGAGGCTAATGCCAGCTTCCTGTTTGCAGGAGCCAGCTTCCTGTACAGAAGGTGTCAGCACAACACACAACAAAGTCAGCAGTCACAAGTCAGTCTGTGCCTTAAAACCACAGAAGAAGAAGATGAGGTCATTACAGATCTCGTCAAAGCTCAGACGATGGAGATCTGACATTTCTGTTTGTTTCATGTTTTAATGTGAGGAAGGTTCGGCCTCCTCATCATCGCTCCACACTCACCTGATCTCATCACATCATTCATTCTGTCAGTCTCTTTCACTTTTTTATGATTCCTCTGTTTCTTCATGTGCAAATTACAAATGTGCATAAAAACAAGTGGACACTGACTTAGTGTGTTTGATAGTGTAGCATAGTGTGTCACTTTTGGTTGTGGGTGTAGACTGGGCACAGTTACACAACAGACAGCAGAACAGAGACAGAAGTCAAATTTATTTTGTGAAGACAAGGAAGTGCCCTCGTAACATGCAGTGTAACGTGTGTGTGTTTCCAGGTAAAGGGAAGACTCCTCTGCGGCGGAGCAACAACGGCACTGTATCGGTGGCAGTGGAGCAGACGAAGGCTCAGGTGTCAGACAGCAGCTGTGAGAAGAGCTGTCAGGTGACCAGTGAACAGATCAAGGCAGACATGAAGGCTGCTGGGGAGACCAGCAGGAGGACTAGCAGCAAAGGTCACACTTCTGAGGCTGGGGGGACCGCTACCAGGCCGGGGGCCAACAGCGGGACAGCACAGGGCACAGGGAGTGCTGGGACGGCAGTGAGGACTGGAGTGAGGCCAGTGACTGGTTCTGTGGTCAGGACTGGACCTGGGGCAGCCACATCCAGGCAAGTAGGTGGATGTGGGAGGGTGGTGGCGGGCGCCACCCACAGAACAACTACAACCACTGATAGAGCCACAGGAACTGGCAGGACTATCGACAGCTCAGAGGGACCCTCTGGAGCACAAACTGGAGACGGTTACACAGGCGAGGCTGGGGGGAGGCCGAGCTCCAGTCCTGCCAGTTTGGACAGTCTGGATCCCAGAGGGGCCGCAGTAAACCATGCTCCCAGGAGACCAGCACTGCAGCCTGGACAGGGAGAGAGACGACCCGCCTCTGCTACTAGTTCAGGTTCACATCATGGTCAGGCCAGAGACCAGGACTTTGTTCCTAGACGACCTTTGACCCGGTCTCGCACCCGTATGTCCTCTGTGTCCCTGGTACCTGATGCAGGTAAGGCTGAAGTTACAAAGAGAACACATGTAATCTGTCCACTGTGGAGGAGCGTTCTGCTGTAGGCTCAGGTCTGCGCCTTCATGTCAGGTGTTGGTTGTGTTGGTAAGTTGTGTGCAGTCAGTGTTTTTGTGTCTCTGAAGTAAAGTCGTTCTTGTACTGACACTAGTATCAGAAATGACTTACACTGACCTGATGGCACCTAATTTACTAATAAACTTTATAGTTTCACACTCACTTAACTTTCCAGTTGCCTGGAGGTCAGTTCTTCTTCGCTGCTCTAAAACAGTAGCTGATACAGGAAGTTAGTAAATAGTGTAATGTTACAAAACATCAGCAACCAGTGAAAAGGCATAGTGTGCAGTATGTAAGGCTTTAGTTTGGAGGGTGGCACTAGTGTAGGAAGAGTTATTTATTTCAAGATTTATTGTTTTATGACTGACAGTCAAATTAGATGATAAAATGGAGTCAATGGCTTCATGTATCTGTTCTTGTTCATGTAGATGTTCTTGTTTTACAAAGGCTTTAACAACAATGACAGTAATCATATCACATCCATACAGGGTCAGTAGTTCACAGCTGGTATAGTATCAGATCAGTGCTCGGTATTGACCGATAAACAGATTCAGGTATCGGAGCCTGGAAGAAAACATGGTATCTGAACATCTCTGCTCTGAACTAAACTTTGAGACGAACATAAAACCGACACGTTGATATTTAACCCACTTTTAAAAGACTCCTGTCCTGATCTAAACATCAGTATCAAAGTAGAACAAACTTAAAAAGGAAATGCAGACTAGACCTAAACCAAAACCAAACAAAGGTCATGACATCTCATCATCACTTTGTAATAAATCCAAGAGCCACTGCAGTATAAGACCAGTAATAAAAAAACAGCACACTGAACACACAGCTCAGAAACCAGATGGGTGTAAAGATGTCCTGGGAGGAAGAACACCCCCCACACTGACAGTGTAGATGCAGAGGATTTTTTTAACTGTCCGTTAGGATTAAACAGATTTATGGAGGGACAGTGCTCAATCAGTGGAGTACACCCATCACTTTTTTGTCTACAGCTGTGAACATATGGCCTGTTGGTTGGCAGTGAAATGTGAACGTTTGTATTGGTTAAGGTGATATCTGTGTGTGTTGTGTAGATCTTTCAAGAGCCAGACCTCGAGTAGCAGTAAGGAGGAAACGAATGGCTGACAAGTCAACCAGCACCTCAGACCCAGTCACTGAGGACGACCACGTACAGGTACACACAAACTCACACAATATGTAGACAGTTATTTCCACAATGACATTTCAGTTTTAAAGGTCCTTATAGTATAGGTTCCATATTGATATGAGGAGGAGAGTTTGCACTGACACCAGGTCCAAGGCTCTGGTGTTTAGCTCCACACCAGATCCAGCTGAAGCATTTTAGTGTGAATCTGAGACTATAGTCTCTTACCTGCGGTTGGTCTGACCCTGTGTCAGAGAACAGTCAGCCAAGTCAGAGCCACAATGTTTCTGTATCTCCATCCAGACGACAAGAGGTTGACAGAGTGGGAGGGATCTTTAATGACACTGTGAGCCCACCACAGGCATCATGAGGTGTAGATTGATCCAGGAGATGGTCCTGATGATATCCTGTGCTGTGTTATTAGTATGACTGACACACTGTCATGCTTTTGTTTGTGCAGATTTTATCTCTGAAGAGCAAGAACCTGGTGGGCATCACTATGACCAACTGTGGAATCACTGACCTCGTCCTCAAAGACTGCCCCAAGATGATGTTCATTCACGGTAACACATGGACGCTGACATCTGATGACTCAACCGATGTTTGTCTGATTTCTCTGCATTTACAGGAGGAAATGATGTTTCATCAGTTTATTTAGAAAAGTTTTGACTCATACACATCATGTAGGAGACTGAAGTCTAAAGTCCTGCTTGTAGTCCCTGTTTGGTGCATGATCATTATCTTCCCACAGATTACATTTTTAAGTGGTTTTGTGGCCCAATCTGTGAAAGGTACAAATGTGGGATTTGTAACATTGGAGGTACCACAGGAGTAAGTCACGACCAAAGTCAACCTTTTCAACCTGGGCTTTATGGTCTCATGTTTTTAATATGAATAATTGATGGGGAGAAAAATCAACCCACTACTGAGCAGGAACAGTATCCTAGCAACCACTCCTACAGCTCCTGCAATGTAATCAGAAAGTGCTTTTGTCCACTAAAATTGTCAGAGACTCAGAGTCCAGTCCCTTACTGCTGTGTCTCTGTGTCCTCCGTCTCTGCAGCCACCAGGTGTCGAGTGTTGAAGCAGCTGAGAGTAGAAAGCGCCCCCATTGTCAACAGGTTTGATTACGCTCAGTGTAAGAAGCTGGACATGGAGCAGGTCCTGGATCAGATTTTGAGGATGCCTCCAGAGAGGAATCGCATCATCTACATGCGCCCTATGCACCAGGTTTGTAATCTGTGATGTCAGCAGAGGCAAACATTTCCCATGCTCTCATAATGGTACTGGCTTCTATCTGATCCGCCTCTCCTCTCCTCCCTCTCCCTCTCTGCCCTCTCTGGACCCTCCGTGTCTGTACTTGTCTTCAGATTGACTCGGTAGCACTGGAGCGTCAGCTCTTCCAGGGGCCCTACCCCTACCACATTGCTATAGTGCACGAGTTCAGCAACCCTCCAAACATTCGCAACAAAGTCCGCATCCGCAGCTGGATGGACACCATCGCCAACATCAGCCAGTGAGTAGGACTTCACACAGCTGTTCACACAGTGTTTGTTGTCCCTCTTTGCCACATGTAATCCCTGAACCTCAGAGAACTGTTGATAGGTTGTGTTGTTTCCATGGTGACAGCTCTCTACAGATGGAGAGAAAGAGTCACAGTTCTTAACGTGTTGTGCACTGAATGTACACACTCAACTGTGGGCAGCTGTTGTCAAGTTACCTTTATTCAATTTAACAATGCACTGAGGACGACTTTAAGGAAAATGACCCCCACACCACATGGTAAGGCATAGGGATCGTCACAACACCCCCACATCAATCAACCCCTCCTTCCCTGACCCGCTCAGCACCTTCCTTGCCACAACCTCCAACTAGAGAGCGACCAGCCGCTCCCTCTCAGCAGCACAAGCTCAGTCTCTAACATCAACAGCAGCAAGGCAGCTGGGCCTGGTGGTGACCGCAAGTGATCAGGGAGTGTCCGCTCACATCGAGGTCTGCATCCTCTGAAGAAGCCTGGAGAAACTGGTCGACAAACACAAGGTGGAGGAGCCCTGTGGATCAGGGACTCCTTAACCAACAGACCCCAGCAGTCAGGCTGGGCAGTCGCACCTCCTCCATCATCACCCTCCTCAATACCAGCCTCCTCCCAGCCTGCATCCTCAGTCCACTCTACTCCCTCTTCACTCATGACTGCTGTTCCACCCACAGCTCTAACGCCTTCGTCAAATTTGCAGACGACACAACCACAGTGGGTCTGACATCCAACAACAACAAGAATCCTTCGAGGGGAAGGTCCAGACACGGTCTGCAAGGAGCAAGGACCACGACCTGAACCTCAACACATAAAAAACAGAAGAAATCATCATGAAGCGAGTGGCCAGTTTCAGGTTCTACGTACCAGGACCTGATGTGGAGCCAGAACAGCTCACACCTGGTCCACAAGGCCCAGCAGACCCTCTGTTTTCGGGGGACACTGCTGATAAACTTCTCAGGATGCACAACAGAGAGTATCCTGACGCACTGCTGCACACTGGTACAGTGTGGCATTATGGCATGCTTTATTGGCAATATGTCTCCACCTGATTCCACCTGTCTCCACCTGTCTCCGGTCTTCTCTGGGCAGCCAGGTCTACCTGTGTCAGCCCTTCTCTGTGTCCAGGCTGTGATCACTAAGTCTGTACCTGGTCAGAGTCTTTCTCAGTCTCTGGTCCTCGCAGTGGTCAGACAGTCTGCTGTTGTGTGTCTGTTTAGAGCCAGGTACCAGTGAAGTTGGTGTTGTGTTTTTCTGGTACCTGGTGTTTTTGTTGAGCGATCATGTAGTTGGTGCAGACAGTGTGAGGCTGTGCTGAGGCCTGGTGCTGCTGGAGGAGCTGAGCATCAGGATCAGCTGACTCCTCTCTGTGATCTTCTCTGGGTAGTGGACAGCTTTATGCTGGGAGGAGCTGGGCTCACTGCTTTTTAAGTGTTTGTAGAAGTTTGAGAAGCTTTTAATAACATTCAGCAGCTGCACAGGATTAACATGCACATTAAATGGTGCAGAAAAAAACAGCATATATTAAATTAAGAAACTTCTTGAATAAAATTAAAAAAAACGCGTCTTTCTGTTCCACATCTGCCACTTTAAATCCAAACCACCTCCAAATTACCGAGCCAGTTGTTTTTCTTTTGCTAACCAGTTCTTCGTCGTCCCCTGCGTCCGTTTTGCTCTTCTCCGTCTCCATCTCGTTTACGCCGCCATCCGTCTACTCAGTGTGCAGGGGGTGGGGGTGGGGCCATGTAGGTAGTGAAGAGGTGAGGGGTCGTGGCATGTGTTGTGAGGGGTGGGGCGTCATGGCATGCGCGTAGAGAGAGGCCGGGAGAAGCTGAGTTTGACAGTGATGAACTTACGTCTTGCTTTATGGCATAATAAGCGCTGTATCGATATAAACGATATGACATCATTCTCTATCGCGCATGAAAAAATATCGATATAAATTAAAAACTCGACATATCGCCCAGCCCTAGTGTAGCTGTGTGTGTGTGTCAGTGGAGCCCAGCAGGAACCTGTTTGTGTTTCCCTGACATCTGGCTCATTTCCGGAAGACCATGATTCTGGTCTTTTCCAGAACTGTCAGGTCCAGGTCTGACAGAAGTTTTGCAGATGTTGAACAGGGTGGGGCTGGATGGCTTCTCCATCAGTTTCAGGAACAGACCATTGTGCCAGATTGAGTCAAAGGCTTTTTTGAAATCTCCAAAACAAGAGAAGCTGTTGTTCTTGTCTTGGTGGATGTGCTTGTTGATGAAGGTGTGGAGGGTGTAGGTGTGGTCTGTAGTTCCATGTCCTGGTGTGAATCAGGACTTTATGTTCCCTGAGAAAGTCCTGCAGTCGGCTGTTTAAGATGCTGCAGAATAATTTTAAGTTGGTGATGTCAAACTTATGGTTGGTAAATTTAATCATGTTGTTTAAGCTCCCATCAGAACCACTGGTCTTCCTGGTTGTAGAGCCTGGACTTCAGCCAGCAGCTCTTCTTCAGTGATCTGGTCTTCAACCACCAGAGTTTGTTGTTTTCTGAGCTGATCATTTTGGGCTGTATTCAGTTTGATTGAACTATACAGGTTTTCAAAGTGTTTTTCCATATTTCACCATTTTGAACGGCCAGTTCTTCTTGGTGTGGTTTTCTGACAGAGAAATGATTTGAGTCGGTGGATTCTTCTATGATGTCCACTTGTTGCTGCTCATGCTGCTCTCTTTTAGCTCTGACTGGAGGCGGAGCTCAGTGTTCTCAGGTTGTTTCTGATTGGATACATTGCAGAGTGTTTTTCTCAGATGTCTGAAGTCTGTATCAAACTACTTTCCATTGGTTGACTGTTTAGATCTGTGCTGCTGAGGCTTGTTCAGATTGAATACATCTGGCATGTTTTCAGATCTGTTGTTAATGTGTCGTACAGCCTGATTCATTCTGAAGTGGACAGACAGTGGTCTAACTGAGACGGGATGGTTTGATGTCTGATTGCTCTCTGATAGTCGTCCTTGCTGTTTGTCCATCTATAAGGTTGTTTCACATCGTTTGCTGGGTTCTGTAGCTGTCTGTCTAATGTAGAGTGTAGTTTTACAGTGATCAGATCAGGGTGTTGGGGGGCCTGACTGTGAAGGCTCTCAGACTGAAGGGGTCTGTCTGTGACGATATAATCTACTGTGCTGCTGCAGAGAGGACAGCTGTGGGTGCAGTGACCAGACGAGTCTCCTCGAAGCCGACTGATGACCATGTCCACGCCCAGAGTTCCACAGAGCTGTAGTAGTTGGTTCCTGTGTTTGTTGATTGTTTTGTCAAAGTTATTCCTGTGGGGGTCTGAAGGGACGGGAATCCTGATTTGGCAAGGTCTATGTTTGTCTCCCTGTGGGTTAATAGAGTCTGGTTCTTTGCCTGTCCTGGCATGAAGGTCCCCACAGATCAGTACACTTCCCTGGGCCTGGTAGTGGTTGATCTCATCTTCAAGAATGGAGAAACAGTGTCATTATAATAGGTGGACTCTAATGGGGGGATATATGCTGCACACATGAATATGTCTTTATCTGTGGGGACAACTTCTTTGTTTATTTTCATCCAAATTGAAAATTGGCCTTTTTTGATTAATCCTGTTAAGTGTATGAGGTTTGCCTTGTACCAGATCAACATTCCTCCTGAGTCCCTGCCCTGGGTTACTCTCTCAGTTTGGTGGATGGGGACACGATCTCTCTGTAGCCTAGAGGGCAACCAGTGGAAATGTCTCCTCTGCTCCACGTCTCTTGTAAAACAAACACATCTGCATCTCCTAACTCTCTGGTAAAGTCTGGGTTCAATTTAGATTTTACTCAGCTCCAAACTCAAAAAGTTGTTTCCTATGTTGAAATGAGACAAACTCTTGAGTCTCTTACTGACAATGAAGAAATTTATTTAAGAATGCATTAAACCTATGTGGTTTCATTCAATTAAATGAAATAACTCTCTCTCTCTCTCTCTCTCTCTCTCTCTCTCTCTCTCTCTCTCTCTCTCTCTTTCTCTTTCTCTTTCTCTCTCTCTCTCTCTCTCTCTTTCTTTCTTTCTTTCTTTCTTTCTCTCTCTCTCTCTCTCTCTCTCTCTCTCTCTCTCTCTCTCTCTCTCTCTCTCTCTCTCTCTCTCTCTCTCTCTCTCTCTCTCTCTCTCTCTCTCTCTCTCTCTCAGAGAGTTAATCAAGTACGAGTTCTTCCCAGAGGCCACCAGGACAGAGGAGGATGTCAAGAAGTATCCTAGATACCCCTGGGGCAGGGACATCTATACACTGGAGGGTAACACAGCCACACCTACATGAGTACATGAAGACTTGTACACACACATCAACCACACATGGCTGTTCTCTGTAGCTACTAACTGACCTTGAAGGAGCAGGTCAGTGTGATGTCCACATCAGACACATCCTCAACATTGGGCCCGACGTTGATGCTCCACCAGACCTGTAGTGCAGTCAGCTTCACTTCCTGCTCGTCTGTGTGGTCACGGTCTTCCTCCCTCCTCCCTCAGTAACAGCAGGCAGGACACACTGAGCAGTAATAAATGACCTGTGGAAGAAAAAGGGAGGATGACGAAGAATCGGTTGCACAAAACACCTTAAGTCTTTTACTTAAGTATGACACTAATGGTTTAATTTCTCCTTAGCTAAGGGTGGTACTAAGGGTGCTGCACAAAATCTCTCAAAGTTTTCTTAGCTAAGGAAAAAAGTTGAGGCATTTGCAGCAGTAAAAAAGATTTCACAGCGGTAAAATCCTACTGTTTCCATGGAGACCGTTGATTTGCTGCCATTAGCACTTGTGATACTCGTTTTCACTTTTGTGAAGCAGGTAACAGTATAGAAGTGAACTGCTGTCTCCTCATGTTGTTCTGACGGTAACTTCACACTGTTGATCAGATGGTCAGAGAGTTTAGACTCTGAGTGACCCAGCACGCCAATGATCATGTGACCCAGCACAGGTGTCTCCTGGTCACCATAAACTCATCATGTTGGGTTCAGACAGAGGAACCTTTATTTTTTTTCCTTCACTTTGGTCACTAAGGTCTTTCGTGCAACAGTTTAACTGACTCTGATTCCTTAAGTATAAGACTAAGATAAGGAGAAAACCTTAAATACTTGTGTGTTCAATTTAAGGACAAGACTTAAGGGTGTTTTCTGCTGCTTTTATATTTTAAGAAACCTTAACTAGGACTTAAGGAAAATCTTAACTTGAGGTGTTTTGTGCGACCAGCCCCTGGTCCTCAGTCCAGACAGAACCAGCCTGGAAGCTGCAGGCTGTTAACTGTCCCCTGTCATGTTGTGTTCAGGAGTGGTGGACGGCGCCCCCTACAGCATGATAACAGACTTCCCCTGGCTGAGAACTTTGAGAGCGGCTGACCCCAACAGCTACGCCCGCTACGACTTTGAGGACGATGAAAGCAGTGAGTGCAGTCAGTGCATCCACCTGTCTGTCAGCGGTTCTCTGCGTGTACACACCTGAAATGAAATGTTTTCCTCTGTGTTATGTGTTAGCCACCATCTACGCCCCGCGGCGTAAAGGCCAGTTGTCAGCTGACATCTGCATGGAGACCATCGGGGAGGAGATCTCAGAGCGCCGACAGAGCAAAAGAGGAGTGTTTCAGAGAGTGGTGGTCCTCTTCCTTCATCACTGTGACACACCAGGAGAACCTGTGGATGATGACTACATCTAGACAGCACAAAACACTCCTGTCTACCACAACAGAAGAGCCCAGTACTGAGCGGCGTGCTCCAGCACAGCCTGAGAGAAACAGTCTGTCTGTTTGCCGTGATCAGAGCTGTGTCCTCACACACTGCCACTCACAGGAGAACTCAGAGAAGGGACAGGAGGAGGAATAACTACAGTGGAGGGTGCTTCTAAACCTGAACTGGACACAAGAGCATGTTGACAAAACTCCTCCAAAGAAAGTTCACTTTTGTGACTTGGTTCATTAGGACAGACTGAAGATCAGTTGCAGGGAAAATAAACTGATGATCTGTGTGTTTGGAAGATTTGAATGAGGTTTATGACGTGATGCTTTAGGCCTGTATGAGCGTCGCAGCACCTTCTCTAATAAAAGCTGAGTTAAAGAAGAAAAGTACTGAGGTGGTGGAAATGACAGCTCCTGTGGTAGATTCAGCTTAATGTCTGTTTTCAGTTGGTGAATGACAACAGTGGCTCTCATCATGAACATGTCTCTGATACAGTGATGACCCGTCTGTCTGCGTAGCTGGTGTTGGTCATGCTGGCAGTGAGGGGCTGTGCTGCAGTAATGGTCTGATCTCTTCCTGTCCTCAGGCTGCCTACCTCTGTCCCACAGACTGAAATGGCCTTAGACACAAATGTCAAAGAAACTATGCTTTTTATTTCAGTTTTAAGTTTTGTTTATTTTTTATCTTTCAACATGTGGACATGTTGGTGGCTCTGGGTGGAGGATGGTTTGTTTACCTCAGCACTGAATGAAAAAGAGACAGATGTTCAGTCCAGATGGAGCTGAACAGCTGTAGATCAACCTCCCAGCAGCTGGGATCAGTCGTCTCTGCACGTTTAGTTCATTGGACAGAGATCAGGGAACTAGACTTTATAACTCACTCCTGTCCACTGATAGTGGTGGATCAGATCAACTCCATCATGCAGCTCAGTCTCACTCAGCTATGAAAATATAATGTGACCTACATGGCTCTGTCATGTTGACATGACATTAATCAGCAGCATTAAGGCAGCTGGTTCAACCCTGCTCACAAAACTAAGAATAGAATGTCCACAAATACAAGAATGAACAGAGCAGAACCTACGCTGAGCTACTCTGTTCTCTAAATCATTATCACCATCATCAATTAAGAGGTGTTGGTTTTGCAGGTGAGGTCTTAGCAGTGTCCAGTCACACTCACAGGACGGTGTGTGTCTGATATGATCCTCCCTGTTGGCCGCTTGTGCAGATGATGCAGCTTTATTTTGTTCTTGACACTTTAGCTTTTTTGTTTTTGACCTATGACAAGTTTAAAAGAGGAGCAGGACCATGTGGAAACAGATCTGAGTTCTGAATTTTGAATTGTGAGAATGGATATTCAGACCTTTTTCCACCTCAGAGAGAAATCAAATTCAGACTGTATGTTATGACCGATGAGATGTTCCTGTCTCTGACATGTTTCTGGCTCAGCTCTCAGCCTGTGATGCCTAAAAGGAGTTGGGACATGAACTGAACCATCAAACTGTTTAAAGCCTTTTTAGGGACTAGATGTGTTTCCCTCTTGTGTTTTGCAGGAATCAGAGAACTGGTTGTCTGATAGAGGATTTGACAGGTCAGGTATGTGGACGGCTCAGTGCTGCAGTGGACACAGCTGAGGTTCAGTTTGCTCAGAGATGGAAAAAGGTTTGTGATGAGAAAGTTGAACAACTTTGTTAAAAACTAACAGTGAATGTTCACTATCAGGTGATCAGTATTCAGTGTGCAGGTTGGACTGAATATGATGCGAGTCCATCCATCTGTTTGTGTATTGACGACTGTACAGGTGTCATGGATGTCGATCTGCTTCCATGGTGTTTATATGTTTATAAAGAAAGAGCAGACTATTTCACATACTGAAAAATAAAATAACAGGAAACAACTTTTGTTCTCATTTCTGAGTCTGAATTTATTCGATTCAGATTTGCCCTTTTTTTAAGGAAGGTGGCCACAAGACATCAAGACTTAAACATATATTTTGTACATTTTTCATATACATCAGGGAACAAAAGGGCTGAGACACGACACGTCAAAAAAAGAATAAATAAAAACTAGAATCACCACCTCCTGGTTGTTTACTCCACCAATCAACCAATGTGCAGGACATATGAGTCACAAATATGAGTGCCTGAGTTACAGCAGTGAATAATGGCCAGAAGTGTTTTTGCAAAACATAATGAAGTCACAGTGAAGTTGACCTTTGACATTTTGGCTACAGAATGTCACTGCTTCATTTTATCCTATTTGACAATTGTGTCATAATTAGTGTATGAATTTGTGAATTATGGCCAAAATGTTTTGTGAAGTCACAGTGGCCTTGACCTTTGACCAAATTCTAATTAGTTCATCCTTAAGTCCAAGTGTATGTGTGATGTAATGAAATGTTACAGCAACATACATCTTGTTGCTCAAGATGTAATGAAATTCCTTCTGGGTGTTCCTGATATATCATATTCACAAGAATGTTAGATCACTGTGACCTTGAACTTTGACCTTTGACCACCAAAATCTAATCGGTTTTTGTGTTTGTGCTAAACTTGAAAAATTTCCCTGAAGGCGTTACAGAGATATCTCGTTCAGGAGAATGGGATGGACAGACAGACAACCTGAAGACATAGTACCTCTGACCCCAGCTGTCAGTGGCGTGGGGGCAGATAATGGGCATTATCTCCATCCCCAACCTGCAGCACCCCCTACAACAGAGAAAGGTAACATCACAAGTAAATGAATATGGAAACAAATATCAAGGTTACAAGAAAACTGGTTTTGCAATAACCGAGGTACAGAGGCTGGTTTAGGAAACCCTTGTAAGGTGAAGGTGAGTGAAAGCACTATCACATGATTTATGACCCTCAATAAAAGCAATGTGGTCCTCCTTAAAAATGTAAGTTAGCACTTTTTTCCAAATGCATGACTAGTATTTTGGTCCTGGGGCCTTCTTGGTGGTATGGATTTCAAGGCCAGCAGTGCTTCCTCTCTGGTACTCAGAGCATTTACCAGTAGCTTTTGTGCTTCTGTTTTGTGCTCCTTTGGAAGCTCAGGTCCAATGATTTCAATGGTACTATGATAAATTACAGTTAAATATCTCAGTCAATCAGTTTAGTAGTATTACTAGGTAAATATTCAAATCATGTGCATAAATGTGAAGAAATCCAACCAGTGCTTTGCACTCATAGACTTCACTTCACTTCACTTTAAACTTTAAAGTTTTAAGTTAAACAAAAAGCCCAGAAACTTCATGACCTTGTGTCTCAGTTGTTATTTTGAGCTTCACATCAAATGTCTGTTTTCTTCATTAGCATCTTGTTGCTGTGTCAATGCTCTGCACAGGCTATGTGAATAAAGTTTGACAGAAAAAAGCCGCAGCAGAGTGACAGCTCGCTGTGATTGGCTGACAGCGGACCAATAGCGAGCTGACAGGAGGATGTGTCGTGTGTAGTCGGAGCTGTTGCAGAATGTTTGGAAAACTTTTCATTTCGCTGTTTGTCCTCTTCGTTTTCTACCATGACCCCGCCGACGCTCAGAAGAAGAAGGAGGTAACACACCTTTAGCAACACCAAGCTCATAAAATTCACAAACCCTGGATGAAAAGTCTGAGACGCTTTCAAAGTTGTCTGTGAGCCGTGTGAGTCTGAGGAGCTAAGCTAACTGAGCAGAGATGAGCTAGCGTGTGGCTGCGGATGGTACAAAGTAAAGAACTAGAGTTAGACAAATGACATGTGTTAGCCACAGAGGCTGACGACGTTCGTGAAGCAGAAGTTGTGCCGCTGAACTTGTCCAGGTGAGACCGCGAGTCCGGTACCCGCTCAGGTCACGTTAGCTAACGTCAACTAAACACAGCAGGTGAAACCATGCTCCACAGACTGATAAACGTAGCTATCAGGGCTGCAGCTAACCATTATTCTCATGATCAACTAACCCAGTGGTTCTCGGACTGTTTCTGACACCCCCCTTTCACTAACCGGAAGAAGTTAACGCCCCCCACCCCACAATAATAATCAATCACTAACAATGATAGAGGAAGCAACTAATAAAAAAAAAAAAATCCAGGATCCGTGTTGGATTTTAGTCAAATGTAGGCCAGCACTATAGTGAAGTCTTGTTTAATTTCCCTCCTGACATCAGATTCATTCACCTTAGTTTCACATTTGTTCCATTTGAATGTTTCAGGCCCAGAGAAGGTTTTTTTTCACAACAGAAGCAGAAACTGGACATAGGAGTTCAGATAGCAGAACTTTGTTTTTGCTTGTTTGCTTTTTTGTTTGTTTCTTAACATATCTCACAATGCATCTCATGGACACCTCAGATTTATCGTGTGAATTTTCAGTTTGAAAAACTGTAATTAGAGAATAATTAGTGTTTTGGCTCTTATCAGTAATCATCCATACTTTCCTCACATGACTCAGTTGACAAACTACCAAACCTTCTTTACGTAGGTATAAAACCAGCACTTCAGAATGACGTTTATCCCTTATTGCTATCTTTCGTGAAGAATGTTTTGTTGAAAGGACGATCAGTACTTTGTAGTGCAGGTTGCTAGACATGATTATCACTTAGGGCTGGGCGATATGTCGAGTTTTTAATTTATATCGATATTTTTTCATGCGCGATAGAGAATGATGTCATATCGTTTATATCGATACAGCGCTTATTATGCCATAAAGCAAGACGTGAGTTCATCACTGTCAAACTCAGCTTCTCCCGGCCTCTCTCTACGCGCATGCCATGACGCCCCACCCCTCACAACACATGCCACGACCCCTCACCTCTTCACTACCTACATGGCCCCACCCCCACCCCCCGCACACTGAGTAGACGGATGGCGGCGTAAACGAGATGGAGACGGAGAAGAGCAAAACGGACGCAGGGGACGATGAAGAACTGGTTAGCAAAAGAAAAACAACTGGCTCGGTAATTTGGAGGTGGTTTGGATTTAAAGTGGCAGATGTGGAACAGAAAGACGCGTTTTTTTTATTTTATTCAAGAAGTTTCTTAATTTAATATATGCTGTTTTTTTCTGCACCATTTAATGTGCATGTTAATCCTGTGCAGCTGCTGAATGTTATTAAAAGTGGCTGGCCCATGTGGCTTCAAACTAGGACTGTCTGCTTTGTTATTACACGGAAAAAAATGTCGAGATATATATCGTATATCGCCATTCAGCTAAAAAATATCGAGATATGAATTTTGGTCCATATCGCCCAGCCCTATTATCACTGACCCTACACAGGACTTTAATGACTAATTTAAGTCAAAGACTATTTAAAGACATTAAGGACAGGAAGTCAGGATTATGATTCAGACTGTTTTACTGACTGTAAAACAGATGTGGTTTTATTCCAGTGGCTGTAGAACATCTGCTCAGGTGACGTTTTTAAACAATCTTTACATGGATGTATTTTGGTTTGTTCTTATGTGTATGAGTGAATTGTTTGCTGTGTGGAGTCAGGTATTTTACATTACACTTAGTCTCTTATCTGACATATCTGTGTTGTTTCTGTCTTCACTGTAGGGAGCCAGCAGTCTGACGACGGCTCCTGGGTTTTCCCATCTGTCCCCCTGTTTCTGTGCCTAACACACTGTCTGTCCTGTGTAGACTCTGCTGTCGGAGAAGGTGACTCAGATGATGGAGTGGGCCTCCAAGCGTTCAGTCATCAGGATGAATGGAGATAAGTTCCGTCGCTTCGTCAAGGCTCCTCCCAGAAACTACTCGGTGGTCATCATGTTCACAGCACTGCAGCCGCAGAGACAGTGTGGGGTCTGCAGGTAAGAGGCAGGAGCAGGAGGAACAGCACTGCTGCTGCTGTTGTCTGTTCAAAGGAAGAATTTAAATGTGTTTTTTCATTTCAGACAAGCAGACGAGGAGTTCCAGGTGCTGGCTAACTCCTGGCGTTATTCCTCTGCCTTTACCAACAAAGTCTTCTTTGCATCTGTCGATTTTGATGAAGGCTCAGACGTCTTTCAGATGGTGAGACAACAGATTGTTGTCTGAAAGTCTGCCAGTCACACATTAACACCAGAAAACAGAGAGTGTGTGACTGAGGTCTAAGAGCAGCTGTTCTCACTGGTCAGCAGGTTCTCTAAACTGAGCTGCTAGTGTGTTGGACTGAAAACCTGCAGAACCTTACACAGCAATGAAAAAGTCTTGCTTTGAAGTGAAAGTGTTAGTTTTTCTGCACTTTATAGAACCATACCAGAGATTTTCATATGTAGAGCTCACTGCTGCTGACATTTTCAAATACGTTCAAAAATCTGCAATGAAAAACAGGGAAGGAAGCTCGACTTCGATATGACAGTGCTGTAGCACATTAGGTAGAATACTGTGCACAAGGAAGAGAAGTGACCCCACCACCCCCTAAAGCAGGGACAACTGCCTTTAGTTTCACCAACTGATGTTTTGCATCTATTTCAGTGACATTTTGCAGGTGAACCACACGTTTCTGCTGAGGGCTCAAAAGTCATATCAACATCCTGTTTGGATAAGATATTAAACACTGTGGAACACCGTGTAGGAAACTATAAACGGAAACTGTGATGCAGGTTATATTGTTTTAATGCAGAGCTTTGTAATTGTCAGACATATCTGAGCTGATTTATTAACTTAAATGCAGGTGCATTGTGGCTGAGTGTACTCCAAGATGAGTAATGTAAGTAGAATCAGAAAAGATAATGGATTAGACAGGAGTAAAACCTACAGCTCAGTACAAAGCTGACAGTGAGGAGACAGGATAATCACATCCTGAATATGATCATAACCAGGATACGTTTCCTGGCAGGGACACAAACATGCTCACTGACACAGACCAGAGTTTGAATGAAACATATCACTAAATGAAAATGGAGGTTCAGGTTCACTGGATTCATCCTCAGTAAGTGCAGGTGCAGCTGGAGGCGCAGTGCTACAGTCCAGGTGCTCAGAGGATCTTTTGATGAATGGTGAAAGATACTGTCGATGTATGTCACCCTAAGTCAAAGGAATTGTCAGTAAACAGCTCCTGGTTATTTTTAACTTTAGTTACTTCCAGATGTTGAAAGTCGACTCTGTGAGACAGGATCAGATGAAGAACTACTGATGTCACTGTGATGCATCCTGAGTGTTTTCATTGTGTTTGTGTTGCAGCTGAATATGAACTCTGCTCCGACCTTCCTCCACTTCCCATCCAAAGGGAAACCTCGCAGGTCTGATACCTATGAGCTGCAGGTCAGAGGCTTCGCAGCCGAGCAGCTGGCCAGATGGGTGGCAGACAGGACCGACGTGCAGGTTGGTGTGAACCACATCATGAAGCCTGTGTCCGAGTGACCAGGATAATCGGAGCCTCTGATGATTACGGTCTTGTTTGTCTGTTTCAGATCCGTGTCATCCGTCCTCCCAACTACGCTGGGCCTCTGCTGCTGGGCTTCCTCCTGGCTGTGATTGGAGGACTGGCGTACCTACGAAGACACAATCTGGAGTTTCTCTTCAACAAGAATGTCTGGGCCTTCTCTGCTCTGGTAACAACAGCCAACACACATACATGTGTACATTGATGCACTTAGTGCTCAGTATGAATCACTGGTAGCACAGGGAAACAGGATTTACAGAAGCTCTGGGGTCAAACTCTCATTTACAACACTGGAGACAGTTGACTGATGACAAATGTTTTTTCATTCTTTCTTTGGGTCTGCAAAGACTGGGGTAGACGTGTTAGCAACAGTGCCAGCTAGCACTAACTTCAGTGTGTAGTTTGTGTGTTAAGGTAAGTCAGTTTTATTTATGTTGCCCAATATCACAAATTTTCCTCCAAGTCTTAACGATATGTACAGGACACGGCTTCCTCTGTCCTTAGACCCTGACTCAGGAAAAATTCTCCAAAAACACCTCAGGATAAAAAAGGTGGAAGAAACGTTGTAGAGCAAAATGGCAACCTTACAGAGCGAACAACCAGGATGATAAAATTAGGTCCACTGCTTTCTCTCTTTATATTTCACCTATGAATGTACATGATGAATATAAAAGGCAGACAGGAGCTGAGCCTCACAGAGGAGAGGGGTCTGATGGGAAAAGACCCTACAGCCTGATGACAGACAGGAGCCCTGTGTTCTGAGAGCGTTGTTAGACCTTAAAGTCTGGAAGCTAAATATGGTGCACAAATATTACATAAGGTGGTCTTTAATGTGCTGATTGGAGGAGAGGGAGGGATCAAACATCTGTGTCGGGCCAGACCAGGAGCTTAGTTTTGTCTGAGTGAGGGAGCAGGAAATGATGTGACATCATTAAGGTTGTCTGACCTAACAGGTACAGCTGACTATGACATCATCCGCGAAGTATCGGCAGTGTAGCAGTGGAGATTAAGGGTGTTTCCACACCTGAAGTTTATTTGCTCTGGTCTGATTCAGTTGATGAGTCTGTAAACTTGTAAATTTCCTCTTGGTTCAGTTTGTTTTCTGGTAGGAGGTCTGGCAGGAGCAGGAAGTAAACACAGGAAGAAGGTCCTGCAGTCTGGACTGTGACGTCCTATGCAACATAGCTCAGTGTCAGAAATGACATTTCTTCACAGCTCTAATGTGTATCTGAGGAGTTTGTCTACAGACTATCTAACACCAGAACATAGATTCACTTCAGTACGTCGTCATGATGCTGCACAGACTGTGACTCTGTGAGGACTCCCTGCTGGGAGACGTTTGAGAAAGATGGAGCTGATGTTGAGGATGTACAATGACATGTTAACATCACGTCTGATCGTCCAGCTCAAACCTGCAAGTTCACCTGCTGGCGGGGTCAGAGTGAGTTCAGAACGAGTTCAGAACCCTATCACACCAAAAACAAACTGATCCAGAGTTTGTTTGAGAACGGACCGAGACCACCTCCACGCTTGTTTTGGTCCACACCTGAATGCAATTACTATTTTCACACCTGCTCAAATGAATCACCAGGAGTGAATGACCAAGAGGTGACATATAAAAAAAGAAAGGCAGTGGACCTAGAACACCATAGTTCACATCAGAAAAGACTGATTGTGTTATTATAGGAAACACACACATCTGTCAGAAGCCAGGACAGCATGTAGTCTGTCTGTGGCAGCAAAAGCTGAGATAGATGAAGAGAAGCACAGAAACGATAAGAGGTCGACCAATATTGGTTTTTCAGGGCCGATATCGATACCAATTGTTACAAGTTAATGAGGCCAATAACCAATATTTGGAACCAATATGCATTTACAGTAAAAATGAAAATCTGTAAAAATTTGGAATTTTACAAACTCAAACACAAAACTTTGTTTAAATGTCTTTAATGTTTATCAATATTTAAATGTGAATAAATAAAATGAGCTCCCTGAGGATTCTGGAACTGCCCTCTTATGAGCTAAGTGCAAGAAATAACGGCACAGCCTTTTATTCTTTTTTCTCTGGTCATTTATATGGACATTTGGTAACACATTCAATTAGCAGTAAGAGACTCCACGTTGTTGTCAGCTAACATTACATGTAACATGTGAAAACACCATTTCATAGGGATGAGTAATGTAAGTACTGTAATGTAACTAAGTAAGATAAGCAGCATGGAAGCGCAAATAAGTCCCTGTTGCAACATAAGCTGTTGCCGCTACATCATGTTATTAACACTTGGTCATTACAGGTAATACTGCACGCTCACGTTATCACCATAGTAAGGTTTGTTATTCAGACACTGTCAGCAGTGTAACTGGGAAACCGGGCTTTTCATGATGGAAATAGCTCACAGGAGCTACGTGGTGTTTCACACTCCAATAATCAGCCAGGCCGATAATTGGTCGACCCCTACAAACGATGGTAATCAAGGGATCGTTTACTTCATTAAGAGTTGACACCCTGTTGTGCTGTTGATTCTAAGTGTGTGGTTAATGCAGCAGCAGCCATCGTCTCTCTGAGCTTGTTCCTGGTCACATGACCAAAGTTCAACAGCACAAATGAATAACTTTCCCACAAATGAGTAATGATTGTTTGATTTGTTTACAAGAATGAACACAACAGATACAATATGTGATCATATTTAACATATTAAAGCAATTCAAATACAGAACAACATTTGGTTTCATTTCAGAATAAAAGCATGGAAACTCAGCTGCTGGCTGAGGCTCTCCACTGCTCATTTAGCTCAGTGTTACACACAGATGAGCAGCTGCTGCTCAACAGACTGGGATTATGTAATGACATTAACATCTGGAACCTCTGGTGAAACTGCTGTTACAGGCACATAATGAAAAAGTGTAGAGGAACAGTAAAGAGAGATGAACTCTTTGTATACTATTAGTATAATAAGTGAATTAATGAATATAATTCACAGACAGGCAGGTGTATGACACGGTGAATGAAATAAAGAAAGATCACAAACTACAAACCTAAACCCCCCCACTCCATTAATGACTTCCGTCTGGCCAACGATCTGAATGAGTTCTACTGCCGCTTTGAAAGACAGTGGGACAAGCCTGACACTAACCTCCACATCAGAGCCACATCAGAACCCCCCTCCTCCCCTACCAAAGGAACGTCTCTCTCTATCCTGGAGAGAGATGTCAACAGGCTTTTTAAGAAGCAGAACCCCCGCAAAGCAGCCGGTCCTGACTCTGTCTCTCCATCATCCCTGAAGCACTGTGCTGATCAGCTGTCTCCGGTGTTCACGGACATCTTCAACACCTCACTGGAGACCTGCCACGTGCCAGCCTGCTTCAAATCCTCCACCATCATCCCTGTCCCCAAAAAACCAAGGCCCACAGGACTAAATGACTACAGACCCATTGCCCTGACCTCTGTGGTCATGAAATCATTTGAGCGCCTTGTCCTGTCCCACCTCAAATCCATCACTGACCCACTCCTGGACCCCCTGCAGTTCGCCTACAGAGCCAACAGGTCTGTAGACGACGCCGTCAACGTGGCTCTCCATTTCATCCTCCAGCACCTGGACTCCTCAGGGACCTATGCCAGGATCCTGTTTGTGGACTTCAGCTCTGCCTTCAACACCATCATCCCGGCTCTGCTGCAGGACAAGCTCTCCCAGCTGAGCGTGCCTGACTCCACCTGCAGGTGGATCACTGACTTCCTGTCTGACAGGAGGCAGCACGTGAAGCTAGGAAAGCACGTGTCTGACTCCCAGACCATCAGCACTGGATCCCCACAAGGCTGCGTTCTTTCTCCTCTGCTCTTCTCCCTGTACACCAACACCTGCACCTCCAGCCATCAGTCTGTCAAGCTCCTGAAGTTTGCAGACGACACCACTCTCATTGGACTCATCTCTGATGGCGATGAGTCTGCCTACAGGTGGGAGACTGAGCGTCTGGTGACCTGGTGCAGGCAGAACAACCTAGAGCTAAACGCTCTGAAGACAGTGGAGATGATAGTGGACTTCAGGAAGAGCCCAGCCCCACCCACCCCCATCTCCCTGTGTGACTCCCCCGTGGCTACCGTGGAGCATTTTCGCTTCTTGGGAACCACCATCACACAGGATCTCAAATGGGAGCTAAACATCAGCTCCCTCATCAAAAAAGCTCAGCAGAGGATGTATTTCCTGAGGCAATTGAAGAAGTTCAACCTGCCAAGGACTATGATGGTGAACTTCTACACCTCCATCATTGAGTCCATCCTCACCTCCTCCATCACCATCTGGTACGCTGCTGCCACGGAGAGGGACAATAACAGACTGCAGCGTATCATCCACTCTGCTGAGAAGGTGATTGGCTGCAATCTTCCGTCCCTCCAGGACCTGTACACCTCAAGGACTCTGAGGCGTGCAGGGAAGATTGTAGCTGACTCCTCCCACCCTGGACACAAACTCTTTGAGACACTCCCCTCTGGCAGGAGGCTGCGGTCCTTCAGGACCAAAACCTCTCGCCACAAAAATAGCTTCTTCCCATCTGCTATTAGCCTCATCAACAAGGCTAGAGAGCCCCACTGTTGCTGATCAATTGCACCAATCACCAGAAAAAATTCCTTGTATGTGAAAACATACTTGGCAATAAAACTGATTCTGATTCTGATTCTGATTCTGATAAAAAATTGCACATATTGAATTTGTGAAGTCTCCAGCCCAGGTTGTCTGGAATACATCCTGACCTTTTGTGTTTCTCTGTGTGTGTCAGTGCTTTGTCCTGATCATGACTTCTGGCCAGATGTGGAACCACATCAGAGGACCACCATATGCACACAAGAACCCCAGCACTGGACAAGTTGTAAGTCAGAAACACAACAGACCCTGGATAGTGTGATGTTTGCCATGACTCTCTGTGATGTTTAACTGTCCTGTTGTTCTCAGAGCTACATCCACGGCAGCAGTCAGGCCCAGTTTGTGGCTGAGACTCACATCGTCCTGCTCTTCAGTATCCTTCAGCTGACTCACACACACTGACTCACAATGCACTGAACTGAGACACTTTACCACACACAGACAAAAACCAGAAAACCAAATGAAGTTAGTGTCAGCCTGCTGGTGTCAGCTGTGCTCCTCCTCCAGCTTTGCTGTGGTGTTGATTTAAATATTTAAATCATATCACCAGTTTCACACTGCGTGTTACATCTTGCATCTTACACCCGGCACAAAGTGCAACACAATTGTCTTTGTTAGTTTCAGACCGACACAGTTGTCCTTTTCCCGTCCAGCACTCACTTTGTATACGTAGCAAATAAACTTGAGCCCATCTGAGCACCCATGGGTGTGTTCGTCTTAAAATGAGGTGTGGTCGGAGTCATTGTTGGTGCATCGTTGTCTTCTGTTATCAGCAGTAAGTGATTGAGAATAAAAACATGGTCTGAAGTCAGTGGTGCAGTATTTCACTCTTATTTTGAGACTGATTGTCCAGAGAGTCATATGCTCTATATACATCACACAAGCAGAGTGAGCTGATAACATGCTTCACGTTTGGATAAGTCAGGTGCACCAGGTCGGAGCCTTCTTTATCTCCTGTTGTGTGATGCACGATGTTGCCATGTGTCATGTCTCTTGCACATCCATGATGCACAAGGAGCTGCAGGGAAGCACCTCACGCTTCAGTCCATGAGCTTCACACTGTTAAACCTCTAAAGTGACTCATGGTTGGAGCTGTTAACCTGTCTGATGTCATGCATCATACTTGCTGTCTGAACCTTGACCTCACCGTCAGACGCTGCTGTTACCATGGGAATCGTGCTGCTGTGTGAGGCTGCCACCTCTGACATAGACATTGGAAAGAGGAAGAGTATGTGCACGCACACACACAAAGACACAACAGTCAACGCTAAAATACAGAGTCAATGAGCTTTAATATTTAGAGCTGAGAAAGAGCAGCTCAGTTTATCACTGATGTGGAAATATGATGACGAATATGAACTGTGTGTGTGTGTGTGTCTGTCTGTCTGTCTGTCTGTCTGTCTGTCTGTCTGTCTGTCTGTCTGTCTGTCAGTCATGTGTGTTGCAGGTATCGGTCTGGTGGTGCTGTTCTTCAGCTGTCTGTTGTCCATTTTCAGAGCGAAGTACCATGGATATCCATACAGGTACAGACTCACCTTTATGTCTGTTTGTCTTGTTTCACCTGCTGTGATTGGCTGACACAAAGCCTTGTTTCCTATTGGCTAAAAGTCTTGTTGTCTGTGTTGCAGCTTCCTGATAAGTTAGAGCTGACCACGTCAACAGGAAGTTCTGTCAACAAGCAGGGTGGTGTCCATGGTGACGATGCCACATGACTGTTTGCGAAGCCATGATTTGTCTTCTGATCTACGGAGTGAGTGTGTGTCAACACACACACACAGACACACACTGTGCCTTTACAACAACAGGACCCTCATCACTGGTGTGCATCCTGAACCGTCTGGTGCCAAAATCTGTTTTCTACATCACAATCTGAATTTCATTCATCCTCATAATATCAAATAATTTGTACTAAAGACTGTTTAAACTGTCGGGACCATAGTGAGGTTCTGGCCTCAGTGGTGTGTGTGTGTGTGTGTGTGTGTGTGTGTGTGTGTGTGTGTACTTGTAAATGCTACGTAGTGAGAAAGTATTTTCCTAACACAGGGCTGTTTCAGGGTTCAGACCTGGTCTTGGGGGGGTCAGGGTCTAGGGAATGCATTATGTCAAAGAGTGTCCTCACAAAGATAGAAGTGTGTGTGTGTGTGTGTGTTAGTGTGTGTTAGTGTGTGTGCGTGTGTGTACTGGGGACATGAAGCGTTTACATACCTGTGATTATTTACTAAGAGTCCCACATGTGTGTGTCTGTATGTGCGTTTGTGTGTGATCAGTACAACTCAACCAGACACATGCACATCTGTGTGCACATCCTGTGACTACAGTTGCACACACATACACACACAGGCATGCGCACGTGTGTCTTGTCAAACTACGTGCACTAACGTGCCTGTTTTTGCTTGTTTTGTCACTCACATTCAATCACAGATCAACAGACTCATTCGCTGACTTTAAACACACATTAAAAGTTATTTTATGAAAAATCATGAACTGATTTTACTGATCTCACACACACACACACACATATACATGGCTTTTAGTAAATAATCACATAAGTGTATGTATGCATCTAATTTTCCATGTCTATTCTTGCCCCCTGTGTGTGTGTGTGTGTGTGTGTGTGTGTGTGTGCGTGCGTGTGTGCGTGCGTGTGCGCGTGCGCGCGTGTGAGAGAGTGCTGCTCTATAGCTGTGGTCCTTACACTGCTGAGCCACTGGACAGTCTGATCACATGACGGATTATAATAGGAGTCATGGTCTAGTAATTTCTATGTGGAAGCAGTTTGGAGGTTGATGACTCATCACTACAGTGACACGTGACAGCGTTCAGATGAATGTTTGAACATTGCTGCAGCCTCCCACAGCGTTTCTATCAACCTGTTCTGAATTGAATGGTATAAAGTCCTTGTAGATGGAGGTTGTTCAGAGTTAGAGTAGTTACAGTATCACCAGTATCCCCCACTCCATCTTCAACTTGCCAAATGATAAATGAGAAAGTTAACTTTTCCCTCTAACTGTTGTTTAAGAATGATTTTTGTCTCTTAACCCCAGAGATGATGAGAGTTCTGTCATCTGAAGTCCTTTTTTTCTGTTGTGTAAAACACTGAAGTGCTTTAAACGTGTGTGGTGCCTCATCAGGTTGTACCAGGACAAAATATTTGATCTGAGGTTATCTCTGATATTAAAGTGCCTTAACTGCTGCTCAGTGTTTGACTCTTCCTCTTGTCTGGACATTCAGTGTAGGATCATATTTCAGCATGAAAGTTGAATATGCTGACTCTGTGATTCCTCAGTGTAGACCACAGTATATGTATGCAGTCAGTGATGACTCAGTCTGCCTCATCACTGTGTTGTACTGAACTCTGAGTGTCAGTGTGACGTTCCTGTGTGTGTGTGTGTTGTGAATGTTCTGCTGGTTTACAACTGCTTCACCACCCACAGCAGCCAGCTGGAGAGCAAATGTCTTCACCTTCATTTAAGAACCTTCTCAAAGGAAAGTAGTACTCACATACTCATAAAACTGGAGTCACACCCAGGTGACTGGATGGGGGCGATCATCCTCAGGTGCACCTGGTCTGGAGATTATGTCCCTGTTATGACCTGGTATTAACATATATCTTGGTGATGTGATCACAAGTGGACAGCTCCATGTTCAGGTGTGAACGCACCAAAGACACATTTGAGATCCGATCACTCAGACCACATTCAGAGGTGGTCTTTGCCACATGTGGCCACAGTCTTTCAGCAGTGTGAATACTCATTGAAGGACCACCTACTTCAATTCAATTTTATTTGTATAGCGCCAAATCATAATATACATTATCTCAAGGCACTTTACAGGGTGAGGTCAAGACCTTACTTTGTTACAGAGAAAAACCCAACAGTTCCCACAAAGAGCAGCGCTTGGCGACAGGGGGGAGGAAAAACTCCCTTTTAACAGGAAGAAACCTCCAACAGAACCGGGCTCAGGGTGGGCGGCCGTCTGCCTCGACCGGTTGGGTTTAGGAGAAGATAAAAAAAAAAAAGGGGGGGTGGGGGGAGGAGAGAGGAGACTACTGACATCCCCTAACACAGTGTCAGCTCCCACACTGAGGGACCTGGAAGTGTGCAGGGTCCTCAGGGAGATGGTGATGATTGGCCCAGGACAAGATTTCCTGCTCTGGACCTAACTCCCTCGTCTTTCCAGGTGAGCCACCACTGTGATGTCAGCTGGCCTCACCGTGACGTTTCCCACATAAAATGTAAAAAAAAAAAAAAAAAAAAAACCTCGTTTGAAGCTCATCTACTCTGACCTCCTGATTGATACACCTGGAACAGGCCTTGGCCCCGCCCACCACCTGCTGGCTCCAGGTGTCCAGGTGAAAGAGCAGAGAGTATGAAGATGGTTAGAGGAGGAAACTTCAGAGAGACTCAGTCAGACCAGACTCAGATGAGGAGTCTGTTGAGACAAGGATCAGAGATTAGCAGACGGATCAGAACGGTTAGCGTAGTTAGCATCTTTTATTTGTTGTTTGTTAGCTTGTAACTGGCAGTGTCTGACACAGTGTTAGTGGTTGTGCTCATGCTAACACTGGCTCTCTGTACTGACCAGGTGGCAACCCACCGTGACGTCACCCATTGGTTTGCGAATTGCCGTTTTGAAGCCTCGAGTTTGCAATTTGGCCGCCGCCATCTTGATTTTTTGAAACCAGAAGAAACCATATTTGGAGAAGAGGGTGGAGCTGAGGAGGAGCGAGGGGTGGGGCTGACCTGAGAGCCGAGGTCACTATGCCCGCCCACCTAAACTGTCGACCTGACAACTGCATCAATCTTTCGGCTACGCAGCGCTGCTGAATCTGAAGTCATTTTCCATAAGTCGAGGTAAACTTTATTACAAAGTGTTAAAGTACTTTTAATAGTTAATAGTTAAAAGGGTCTGCTCTTGATTGACAAGCCAAAATGTGTCAATCATACATTAACCACGCCCCAATGCATACCCTACTTTATCGTCTATTCTAAATTAAATGGGACAATAATTTAAAAAATCATGTTGTATTGAAGAAGACTTGAAACTAGCGATTGAGACCATAAACTCGTTATGAAAACGTTTACTGGGGTCATAAACCAGGTGAGAAGTAGGGTCATTTTCTCATCGACTTCCATACAATCGGACTTCTTTTTGCAACCAGTGGAGTCGCCCCCTGATGGTCATTCGATAGAATGCAGGTTTAAGACACTTCGGCATTGGCTTCATTGGCTTCATTGGCATCAACGTCCATTTTTATATACAGTCTATGGTACTGACAAGGTTTCAGATGTATTTAGCCCCGCCCCCACAAGTTGACAGGATTGGTTCCTTAGGTTCTATGACGTATGATTCCCTGACTGAAGTAAAGAAAAGTCAACATCTTTGTGTTGGTCAGACTTTAGCTTTAACGGGCATTTTCATCATTTAATTCACAGACCAGTCGATTGATAACTGAAGAAATAACTTTCAGACGTATTGATAATGAAAATAGTTGTTGGTTGCAGCCTCACATTTCTCCTGTGATGTAATAACTCCACCTTACCTGAGCTTTTGTGTCAGATCATGAAATAGGAAAAATTAAAGCGATGTGATAAAACACAACTTTATAACAAATATAAACTAAAACAGCGCAGGTCTGAAAATCAGATGTCAGAGTCCCTCTCCAAGACCAGAACCACAAGACGGAGGATGGAAGACCTGATCCAGCTGATATTATAAATCCATGAGTGAAAATTTCTGACATATTTTCTTTTAATCAAATGATGTTGATGACAATGATCATCTGACTCCTCTGAGAAACATATCAAACCTTCATCACTGAACTTTTTTCATACAATAGAGAATTTAAACTTTAATGCAATGCATGCTGGGTAGTATATGCAAGTAAGCATCCAATATTTCTTCATAACTTCATCTGATGAGTTCAGTAAATGACCCATAGGACACTCGGTCAACTGAACTCCTGATTAGTGATCATTGGACCGTTTACACTAAAGGAGGAAGTGATCTTCCGTCCTGATTTGAGATGTTTGTGAGGCCTGACCACGTGTTAGTGTTATTCGTTTCAAAGAATAGAAGTTGGTGTTGTGATAGTGCACATTTTTCATCAGTCTTTATTCTCCAGTGAGTGTTAGAACAACGATACTACAGAGGGTTATGTGCTGTAAATGACTGTAACATGAGAGAATCAACTGTAGTGTCAACCTGCACATAACCCAATCAGAAGTAAGCCAGCTGGCCAGGTGATGCTATGGTGGGTTTCCTTCTCATACCCACGGCTTCAGGGATCAGAACTGTGAAGTGTGAAGGACACACGCTCTGCTAACATCAGTTAACCCATATTCTGCCGGTTTCCATAACCCCTGCGATGACTGTCCTTCCAGTCGTCCCAGTTCCTGGCTTTCATCAGAGCCTCCTCATCATCCTGTTCAGCCTTTCTCTCTTTTTCTTCTTCTTCCCTCTCCTTTGCATCAGCATCGTCTTCCACGGCGACCCTCCTGGGTATCCCCTGGTCAGGCAGGGCTCCATGTTTCCTGTGCTGTTCATACCAGTCATCTACAGTCATGGTTGGAAGGCTTGGGTAACCAGCCCCGAAGACTCGAGCCTGTGGACCAAACAAACACACCATCACATGAGAGCCTGCACCTCTGAAATGGAACCTGCCTCCTCTGAGAGGACAGTGTTCTGCCTGCTGTCCAGCCAAACAATCAGAATCAACTCGTCAGTGCTCTCTGGTGGACAAACTCTGTAATGGACCCCCTGTTCTTCAATGACCTGAAGAGAGAGAGCATGCCAGCTTTCCCTTTTACACAGCTGAGGATCCTGCTCTGGATCTTCTTTCACTGTCAGCTTAAAGGCAGAACAACAAAGACCCCAGCCCCATCCTTTTAAACAGAACAGAATAAAGGAGCAGCTTTCCTGCTCCTCTTACACTGCCTTGAACAGTCTGTGTAAGAGGGACTAGTAAATGATATCATGTAGCTGGTAGAGCAGCAGCGCCCACAGTGCCACCCTCACAGTCTCACCTGTACGGCGTCCTTGGTGAGGATGAACGGTTTCATGGGAGGCCTGGCTGGCTGAGCCGACTGCCTGGTGGCACTGTGCTTCAGAACATCCATCTTCTTGAGAATCTCCACCTCCTGGTCGATGCTCTCAATTTCCTCCAGACACACAGTGACCCACCGCCGCACGTTCAGGAGGTAAAAATCTCTGCTGACCTCATCATCGGCCTTCCCGCTGTCCACTGCTCTCCGTACGTCCGACAGTCTGGCCTCCAGCTCCTTCTTCTGACGGTATCGTTCAATCTTCGATTGTCTCTGTGCTGCCATGGAAACCAGGTCTGGCGGGCAGGGGGCGGACTGGAACGAGAAGCATACATCATAGTTCAGACTAAGGTCTAAGTGACACTGATACAGGCTCATGTATTTAGAAGTCAATTGTTTCTCCAATGGTGGGGGGCAAAGCTGGACAGACACTGACTCGTCAACTGAAGTCACAGTGCTCCTTCTGTCTGTGTGTGATTAATCACCAGCACTGTCCCACCAGGAACTCCAACACTCTCTGCTCATATATCTAAAACTACTGTTGATACCGGCTCATACTTCCTGCAGACTCCCCCCATAGTGTTTGCAGGCAGTGACAGTTCATATCATCAAAGGATCCGTTGAAAACGATGATTTGACTTGTTCAGGACTTTCTGTTGGTAAGAACTAAAAATATTCCGAGGCAGAGCAGATTTTATGTCTCTGCTGCACAATGAAGCCAGACTGGAAAACAAAGAGTGATCCCTGCTCTGTTCAGTCTGTTTCAACCCCCCTCTGTCACCTGTCAATCACCTGTCAGTCATCTGTCAGTCATCTGTCAGTCACTCACCTGTACACTGCTGCTTTTCATTACTCATATTTCCCAGTGTACAGACAGTTATCAGTTTATTAGGTACATCTGCTTCTACGTCTGCTTTTGTTGTATGACCCTCAGAGTGTTTATTGACCTCTGTCTGTCTGTGGTTCTGTCAGGATCATTGTCTCATCACTGTCATCTGACCAACAGTGTTGCCACTGTCAGCATTAGCTCGTTCTCACAAAGCTGCTCATGTGGTTGACAACTTGTTACCCAACTTCAATCATCTACTGAATCTGATTCTGAGTCTTTCTTCCTGTTACGAGTTTATAGCAGGTCTGTATCCTCACACTATACCAGGAGTAACACGTGCTACACAAATCTGATGTGACGGAGCATCTGGTCTCAAATCGGGAGGCTAAAAATCTGTTGACTAAATAACTTTATGACTTCTACTTATTCAACATTATACAGGTGAATCCTCTGCCAGCTCCACAATAATTTAAAGGAACATTTTTCATAAATCAGTATCAATTCAAACTGTCACAGCTGCTTTCTGTTTAGGTGCATAGTCACAATATGAAGTACCTGGTAACACCCAGGGCAGCACTGCCAACAGATATGCTGAATTCAACTACATGAATGAATAGTAAAAAACAGACCATCATCAACACTGGGTATTTCTTTTATCAGCCATTCTGTCCAGGATTTATTACAAACCATTAATAGTATTCTCAACAAATAACTGTCCTTCTTCCTTCATTCAGCCTCTTCCAGGTTAATCAGGTACATCAACACAAAACTAAGACAGTTTAGTCCAAAACAAACTGTAGCCACAGGGGATCAACTCTGCTCCACAGAGCAGTCTCTGGAATAAGGAATAACAATTCCCTGAGAAATTCACTCCAGGGAGGAGAGCTTGTCGTCTCTGGTCTGAATACTGGGTGTGATTTTGTGTCTTTTTCCCATTTTAACACTGAATGTGTTTTTCTTTGGTGAGTAGTCAAAGCCTCGAGTATGATTACGACACAAGTAGCATCATTTTGTTTCGCATCATGTAATCTTCTGCGAGCCCACTGGAGGCCCAACCTTTTTGTAATGTCTACCAGCTCGAAATCCTGAGTCATGTATGAACGATTTTACCGTTTCAGCTGTTTCCTGTTGGGCTGCACATCTGCAGTGAAGAAATAACCACGGGGTTATTGTTCTGTATGAGCTGGGTGGAGATTATCTTTCTCCTGCAATTTGATCCAAACACATGTGCCATGTAGTTAAATATTTTCATTAGATCATGTGTTGTTTCTTTTACAGCAGTGAGGCCTCTGCTGCCGCTGATTGTGATGCTCACAGCTGCCCTGGCACAAACCTGGCTGCCTGCACATGATGGGATGGTTCCGGACTCAAGCGGGTCTCCGTCCTGGATGCTGTGTAACCTTTAAACCACTCACCTTGGCTGCACATCCGTTTTCTGAACCTTCGTCTGGACCACTTGTGTCTTCACCCGTCGATGCCGGCAGCTCAAACTGCGAAATGTTATACTCTTTACACCTCCTCAGGAAGTCCATGAAGTAAGCCCGGGCTGTCTGGACTACCTCTAGCCGTTTCTCTCTGCTGGTCTGCTTCATGGTCAGCGCTCCTAGGAGAGCGGGCAGCAGCAGGTACTTCAGGTCCGCCGTGGCGATCTCCTCCAGCTCCTCGTTCCGACTGAACAGGTCGAGCTGAGCCGCCATTCTGGACGCGTCTTCTAACATACCGATACCGCGTTTCACCTTCACCTGGACGCTGTTCGAGCCCAGGGCCTCGTCTGTACCGTCCACCTCTTCAAACGTCTTCCACCCACGATCTAGCAGGTCGGATAATTTAGGAGGTTCTGTGTCTGAACTTGGTGTCTGTCTGACATCGCTGCTATTTTCACATTCCGCCATCTTGTCATATTTCCGGGTTCCGTCTTCTTTGTCTTATATTTTTCCGCAGCGCAGTTCTTAAAGGAGAATTACCGCCCTCTGCAGAGCCAACACTACAACTACACCCGACTTTCACCCCCAGCTTTCCTTTCAAAACTGACTGACTGACTAACGACCCGGACAAAGGAGGAATACAGAAGAGTGTTACCTTTTTTTACAGCGGTTTTCCCACCTCAGAGGCCAGAACAATTTTGTGTGTGTGTGTGTGTGTGTGTGTGTGTGTGTGTGTGTGTGTGTGTGTGTGCGCGAAAGATCAAAAAGTCCCACTTGAAGTGACTGAGCTTCTTGATGAGTGTAAACATGTAGGTTCACTGCTGTTGTCTTCTCTTTGACCATGTTCTGAAAAAACATTTAGAACAAAATAAATATTCATCTTGAAATATCTCTTTTCATCAACAATGCATCTTTGCAACAGTTTGGCACAAACAACAAAACAGTGAACTTAGAGCGTGGTTCTAGAAATGTCTGAATAAAGTCTTGTGTAACTCATTCTGCAAAGTGGAAAACTAAGCATTAGGTTAGACTTACAGCCTCACTACATTAGTTCAGTTAAATTATCCTTCAGCAGAAGCAACAGTGTTGTTTAATGTTATTGTAAACTGAGACAAAATACTGACATGTTAATTTTAGCTGAAGCTAAAAAAAAACTGCATGAAGCTTTTAAATGAGACTGTCCTAAATGGCAGAAAATTCAACTGGAGAAAGTCTCACACTGATTTTTTAATACCATATAATGTAAAAAATAATGTTCTGACATTCGCTAACATTTTGACACTCTGAGGCAGAATAAAAATGGTGACATACCTTACTCAGTCGAGGTTGCCTTATCAATGCAGCTCTGGACATCAGTGACAAAAGGCTGAGTAGGTTGTAGTGAGGCTGGGTCTTTGTGGTGACAGACCGGTTGGTGAATGTGCTCCAAGGGTGAAATTCAGAAAAGTCAAATGCAAACTCCAAAAACAGCCCAAAGTCTTTTGCAAAATCTTGTTTTGTCTGTTAATTTTTAAATCTTAAATCCACCCATTTTTCACCTTGTCAAGATGCTCAGCTGTTTACAGTAAAGATGACAGTAAATTACTGTAGATAATGGCATTCTGTGAAAGTGCTGTAATCACGTTTTTTTTCCTCCCAGGTTGCATTGCAGTTTATGCACTGTATGACACTAATATAGCACACTGTAAATTTACATCAAAGGTTTACAGTGTATCACATTTTTTCAGATCCACACATCAGTCTCTGGGTAAATACGTGAAGGGTGCTGAGCTGCATCTGCGGAAACCCAGATTCATCCCACCTTTGCTCCTGCATCAGAGCCCTCCATGGGAGCCCTACATCAGCATCCTCCTAGTCCAGGAGACCAAGGGGATATAACCAATTCCTGATCTCAACAAGGAGCTGATAGGTAAATTGTAAATCACTCTGTATGACAATGATCCTTGTCTAGGCATCATTCAAGATGTTGATACAGAGGGTTGTCCTTTAGTCAAAGCAATGCACAGGGTTGCGATTAACAGGTTTTATTGGCCAATGAGTGATTTGGTTTTGGTTTTGGTTGGACTTATGTCAGAACCAAGAACTTCTGACTTGAAGCTTAGTGACTCAGTGTGGAAGGAACTCTTGTTTTAATACCTGTACATGTAGGTACCAGTTGAAATTTGAAAGTTGAAGTGGGTTCACCTCTAAGGCTGAAATGAGATATAAATGTACTTGGTACACAAATGTAATATTGTGGTGAGATGCTGTTAGTGTTTGTGTATTAGTATTAATATTTTGGCTATAAATTATGTAAATCAGTTTGACCCAGTCTTTACTACAATACCTCTACTATCTTTAAAACATGTAATACTGTATTTTTGTCTGTTACTTTTCTCTACAGTAGCCTGTTGTTTATGAGGGTTGCAAGTAAAAAATAATAATTTAGAAAGATGGAGGTGATGTATATGCAAGTGAATTGGAAAATGAAGCAATAAAAATGGATGTCAATTGAAAAATGGAACCTGTCAATTGATTTGATAAACTCTACTGACATTGTATGTGGACTGACTACTGTTCATCATTCAAAACCCTCAAATTACATTTATCATTTTCAGCAAGCAATTTTTTTTTTTACTTCTGCCCAAAAAGTAAAAACAAGTTCCTCATCATGGAAGACATTAGATATTATTTCTGTACCCCTGCCCAAAAGAAGTCTTATTCAAATCAAACGGACTGGAGATCTTATGGAAACAAAGATGCAAATCATTTTCATATATATTTTAGAGTTACCCCTCTGTGGACACTTTCTGCACTGACATTAATACCATCCTGAAAACAGTTATTTCAACCAAAATGATTTGGGATTTTTGTTTACCTGAATGTTTAATAGCTATCTTGTACTAGTTCTCTCAGAGGCAACAAAAAACTATCTCACAACCTCATTAACCCCACGCTAGTATTGCCATAATATGCTCTACAGCAATGCTAACAAATAGCCAGTTAGTGATAGCAACATTTGCTGAACAAATTCATGGTATTAGTAACAGCAAGTCAGCCAACATCATCATGCTACTGTAATCGTCACTAGTGAAAACAGACATTAAGTTACTTACACATGGAGGAGAAGGAAAACCAGAGCACCAAAGCTGGAGCCCATCAGCAGCTCGTAGGGTTCTCCATTTCCAGAAGGACAGAGCAGTATTGGCTCCATGGTTGGACTGAGGAAGAAATTCAGCCTTGAACTTTTGCACAAATGACACTGATGAAGCCAGTAAAGACCCTGACATTGCTGGTGGGTAAAGACACTGATGGAGCTGGCAAAAAACCCCAAAACGTTCTGGATGTTTTGACAGTCCACTAGATGACTGGTTTTTGAGCCAGTAATCCCCTTGGACAGTTGACATTGCTCGGGTCTCATTTCTATTTGTTGAAGCCCTTTAGATGAAATAATGGTTTCTTTAGAGGAGAAAATTCTGGAAGTTCTCACTTTCACCTGAAGGCTGCACACTGCACTGAGTCAACTCAGGCGTGGTGCGTGTGTGTTTTAACATGGGAAAGGCCAACAGTTCAACGGGAGGGAGTCAAACCCAAATGCATGAACATCCTTTATTTCCAGCCCGGTTATCAAAACAGGGAACAGAGAAAGTCAGATTACAACACACACAGGGGACACTTATCAGGACACCATCACTCCACGATACCTTCACATAGAAAACAGTTTTATTTTGAATGCACCGGAAGTCCATACACACCGGATACAGCAACTTGACTAACGACCTTCTGAGGACGGCAGCTGGTAGCTAACCGTGCAGACAAGTCTAAAACGAGGCTAAAAGCCGCGTGTGTGCAGTGTGAGGTAGAGTACGCTTACCGTTTCTGTCTGTCTGTGTGTGTGTGTGTGTGTGTGTGTGTGTGTGTGTGTGTGTGTGTGTGTG
Organism: Trachinotus anak; assembly: GCF_046630095.1. NCBI lineage: Eukaryota > Metazoa > Chordata > Actinopteri > Carangiformes > Carangidae > Trachinotus > Trachinotus anak. Next base: position 28,367,602 of record NW_027273872.1, read on the forward strand.
TGTGTGTGTGTGTGTGTGTCACTGCCCACCACTGTGTCTGTCTGTGTGTCTGTTGTCTGTGATGAATGAACGAGGCTACGTTAGCTAACTGAAGTTGAACTTCGGACAGTAATCGTTTGACAGCTCGTCTCAGAGCCGATGTGTGCTGTAATGTCATGGTTTTCATATTTCCACACACACCGTGAGAGAGTCGTCAGAATATAATGGTAGTTAATGGTAGAAAGGTCGCTTGGTCATTTGGATCAGTCTGATCACTGGCATTGTTAACAGCTGTGTACATGGTCCATCAGGAGCTAAACATAGCTGAGTGCGTATCAGTCCTCACATTGACTTCATTGTGTCTGGCTGCTACCACAAGCTAAAGCCCCACTGACGGGGCTCCATCCTTGGAAAGGATGACTCATAGCTTTTTGCTCTCTTCCTTCTTCTAATCTTTCCGGGCGAGATGTGAGCGAAGTGAAGCCGACTGCTGCGCCTCTGCTCCGGTCTTGTCCCGGTGCAGGGGCGAGGTGCAGCGGGGGGAGGTGGACATTATGGGGAGGGAAACGGTCACGTCAGCCTCTCACGTGATGTTTGAAATGTGGTGAGGTCGTTTAGTTCTGCTGGAGCTTCCCGGAACTTCACGTCTGCACCGTTCACACATACAATGACCTCAGTGTGCTGCACATCTGTGACAAGACCAGATCAGAACCTGGATTATGACTGGACTTTGTGCTAATCTGACATGATTGAAAACTGTTGTTAATCTGCTGTAAACTACTATTTTAGATGCAAAGTAGCTAAACTCTGCTCAAAAAGTTGCCGAATGTTGCAAGATGACTTACTTACTAATTGGCATGTTACACCCACAACAGGTAACCATCTTAAGGTATGACAACCCAGGAAGTAAAGCGTTTTTAGTAAAGGTATTACAGAAGTTCAACTTTACAATTCATATTCACCCACCGCAACCTCCTCACAGTTACCTCCCAGCTAAAGCTAACAGGGCAGGGGTTAGGCTCCACTACGCACCGGTATACACTGCAATCACTAGATTGTGCACACTCAATTAAGTGAACACATTCCAAAGTTTACACATGTGATGATTTTCAAGGAACAACCCACGTCACACCTTAAGCCTGCCCTGACTGCCTGAGCAAGGTTTAACAACTGATGGAGGAAATTAACAGATTACTAAAAAGAACTAACAAACAAAAAGAGAAAAAGAAATTGGTCTGCCCCAAGGGCAATACCCACATTTGTTTGCCTGCTGCCAGAAAATTGCAAGGACGGACTAGACAAAAAAAAAGAAAACCCCAAAAGCAAACATAACAGGTCCACAGCAAGAGCTGCTAATGGACCTCTGATGCTCTGCAGGGAAACACATAAAAATCTTAAAAACACTTCATTTATTTGTTTATATAGATTAAAATGCATACCAATTAATATTAAAACTCCATGGCTAAACTTAAAAATATCTGGTACATCGATCTCATTTCCTACCGACCACCAACACCCTCAACCCCCGAGGGAAACGGGTCTAAAATACAAGAAAACGATCAGTTCTGTCTGCAGTTCTGTCTCCTATATATTATTAAATGGCACACTTTCTCTACTTAGTGCCACCTGCTACAAGCATATTCATGACATCATTATGTCGTCATTGCATTCTCCCTAATGTCTCAGCCCTTCATCTGTTTGCTTCTCTCCTCCTTTCTGTGCTCACATATACAGTATTTTAATACACAATAAAGCTGTTCTCATTGACGTGTTTTTCTGTTGTCAGACAAGTTTGAAAGAGCAACTGAAACACGGCTCTTTAAGACATGTTAACCAGCAGTCACTCCCAAGTCATTTCCAAGCTGCTGCGCTGCACTGTGGAGGGAAAACCAGACGCCACGCTGCTGTAATGAAACTGGCAACGCTCTTTTATGGAAAGTTGCTGAGGCAAAAGCTAGATTTATTGTTAGGTACTTCATTAAAGGGGTCTGGAAAGTTGGTAAATGTAGCGATAAAGTTGGCAGCACTGCCCCTTAATGACATCATAGACAGTGTTTGCATTTTGAAAGAGCAACGACCAATAGGGAACCTTCAACACTTGGGAGGCTCAGAGCTCTTGAAATAAAAAGAGGTGCGTCAGCGGGCGGCCAAAATGCTTGATTGTCACGTGATTCATGGAGACCTCACATAGTTCCCGGAAGCTCTTAGTGGGCAATTTGAAAACAAATGAGAGAAGAGACAGAACTGTGATTTTTAAACATTTTTTGGTAATTAATAGACAATAAATATAGATTTATAATATTTATACAGCACACTGACACATGTATATAGTTACATCACTATATTTTTTTAAGAAGAAAATTTTGAGGACATACAGACTATGTTTGAGGATAACAGTTAGCATCAGCTACCTTGTTGACATTTTTAGGCTAACCTCACCTTGGTTAAAAAGTGTGTTCCTGTTGGAAAACAGAATGTTTCAAAATTCAGATCAGATTTAATTTTCTAATATTCCTTTCAGTAATCCCAAGGTAACTGAGGGTTAATTGATCTTGATGACTAATGTCATCTTTATGACTTTCAGATAGGATAGCAGGAGATTGACAGGTGAATATCAATGATTATCACATATTCATTTCATAAATCTCCAGTAAACTCAGAAACATGAATAGTATGTGAAGTGGTTTGTGTCTGTCTTCTGTCTTACATAAAGTCTGCACCATGGTTTATTGTGCTGCGTGGGGATGCTACATTCAGTCAGAACAATGAGGATTTAACTCAGGTCAGCAGGAGCTACCTTACATCACTAAAGAGGCTAACAACAAAAAATATGTGAGGTCAAAGAACATATCATTGGCTTCATGTTTGGTTTATTAAAAACAAGGAACAGGCTTGTAAAACCCAGGGAGTTGAGACTGAGTGAGAGTGCTGTCTGACTGCAGAAAATGTTCAGGCTCCACTGAGTCCCCCTCTGGTTCATGTGCTAAGAGAGGTAGAAAAAGGCAGAGAGAAAGGGTTCAACAAACTCTACATCTGTGAAGATTCTCAGTCATCCAGTGGTCATCCATCATTTGTCCCCTCACCGCTCCTGACCTGTAACATCACTGCTCCTCATCCCATAGCACCCCTGACATACAGGATGCAGAATCCAGCAGTACGAGTCCTGATAATATACATTCTGTATTCAGTATGATTACTCAATAGAATCAATTAATACACAATTTTAAGTCTGATTCCTTGTATGATATGGCAGTATTATAGGCATTTACTGTGATTCCTTATTGCTGGCTTATTTGAAACATATTTAGTTTTCACTCTCACCGTGTTCCACTCAGCACTCCTGACCTGCTGCATCACTGCTCCTCCACCACGCACACCTAGTGCTCCTACAGCAAGTTACTAATACTCACCAACAAGATTCCTCATACAATACAGTAATAGAATACATGTGTGAAGATTACTTTTATATTAGGTTAGTATAACACTTTTATTAAGTGTAAATCTCCATTTATTTCCTTACCTTTTAGTCTCAAATATGCAGTTTTATGATGTATCACAAAAATACAGGGGTTGGACAATGAAACTGAAACGCCTGGTTTTAGACACAATAATTCATTAGTATGGTGTAGGGCCTCCTTTTGCGGCCAATGCAGCATCAATTCGTCTTGGCAATGACAGATACAAGTCCTGCACTTTTGAGCCATTCTTCTTGCAGAATAGTGGCCAGGTCACTACGTTATGCTGGTGGAGGAAAACGTTTCCTGACTCTCTCCTCCAAAACACCCCAAAGTGGCTCAATAATATTTAGATCCTGTCCACAGCCCAAGATTTGCGCTGCTGGCACCATTGAATCCGACGTTTGGCATTGGCACGAGTGACCAAAGGTTTGGCTATAGCAGCCCGGCCGTGTATATTGACCCTGTGGATCTCCCGACGGACAGTTTTGGTGGAAACAGGAGAGTTGAGGTGCACATTTAATTCTGCAGTGAGTTGGGCAGCTGTGGTTTTATGTTTTTTGGATAGAATCCGGGTTAGCACCCGGACATCCCTTTCAGACAGCTTCCTCTTGCGTCCACAGTTACTCCTGTTGGATGTGGTTCGTCCTTCTTGGTGGTATGCTGACATTACCCTGGATACCGTGGCTTTTGATACATCACAAAGACTTGCTGTCTTGGTCACAGATGCGCCAGCAAGACATGCACCAACAATTTGTCCTCTTTTGAACGCTGATATGTCACCCATAATGTTGTGTGCATTGCAATATTTTGAGCAAAACTGTGCCATTACTCTGCTAATTGAACCTTCACACTCTGCTCTGCTCTTACTGGTGCAATGTGCAATCAATGAAGACTGGCCACCAGGCTGGTCAAATTTAGCCATGAAACCTCCAACACTAAATTGGCAGGTGTTTCAGTTTCATTGTCCAACCCCTGTAGCTCCCTTCTTTATTATTGTCTAACAGTAGCTTGTTCTCCAAAATGGATATTCACACAGGCCCCATTTAACTATACTAATATACTGTATGTATTTAACTAAGATTTAACTAACCCCCCTAAAAATCACATTTAGAAACATGTTACTCTAATTCCACAGAGTTGGATGAAATGACATTACAAGAATTGATTTTAAAATTAATAGGCTTCTCCTGGCTAATGTTGTGTGTTGCTGACCTTATCCATATCCAGTATCTCAGTCTTATCTTTTAACGTCCCTAAATCTTCTGATTTAGTGGGGAAATCCACTAACCTGCTTTAATGCACATGTTAACTTGATCCAGCTTTTCTTTAAGCATCTTACCTTTTTAAACAGGCGTCCTAAACAGCATATTCTGTTGCTACTCCGATGTGCTGCTAGTGTTTGCTGCTAACTTCCAGGAACTATTGAGATGCTCCATGATTGCTGCAAAAGAATGGCCCATTGGAGTGAACGGAGATGACACGACGCTCTCTTTCAAGAGCTCTGGGTAGGCTGACCAGTGGTGTTACTTCATCACTCAGTCAGGTGACATTCAGCTGACCAGTGGTACAACTTTATCAGTCAGGCAGTCAGTTGTGGACATTTGGGGATGTAGCATTGGACCATGGGCGGGCCAGTCACTTCTACTGTCAGTAGGCATTGAAAACTAGTTGACTCATTTCTGCCTCTCTTCTCTGAAAGCTCTAATGGATTCCTACTGAGCATGAACATCTGTACGGCCAACTGTGTCCACAGAAATGTGAACTCATGCTGCTATTATTGCAAAAATTATGGGTAAGTTGCCTCCAGTGTCAATGTGCATAGTAATACATTGAGTTTTGGTCAGGAACACAACATGACTGTCCAATGGCTGGGTTCTATTTCTAATTTCTAAAATTTCCTCGCATCTTTATCTCTCCTTCTCTGCCCTCAGTCCAGACTGATAAATGGTGTTTTTCTCCCCTCAGAGCAGGAGCTAAACAGGCCTCCAGACTGTGTACATTTTCAACTGTCAGCTCAGTGTTTCAGTGTGTTTGCAGAAAACCTGTATACATTAGTGTATCATATAGTTGCCCAGTGAATAACTACTACATCAGAGGCAGTAAGGTATTTACATGGAAGGAGTATATTTTCAGTTTTGGTGTATATATCCATTGCAGGTTTGGGCTTAAATTTCATTTAAAGTGGTATTAAAAAGTCTTGAATTTAGCTTGTTTAATCTGCAGTTACCCTGTTTAATTATTATAAACAGTTGAAGTTATCATTATTATATTAGATGCAACAAAGCTGATTCTAAATGAGTCACATTTGTTATCCGATAAGTAGACTTAAGCTGAATAATGAGTGAACTAGCCATGCTTTTTCACACAGCAAGAAGGAAATAAATTTAACATTAACTTGTAGCCTAGCAATCAGCTATGAAATCAGTGAGTCTTTGTCTCTCAGCCAGGCCTGCATTTCTTAGTTCTGCCTGGGTCCTGGTCCCAGATTTCAAGTTATAGACCAGCAGATAGGTGGGGTGTTCTTTAGCTGCAGGGATTGTCAACAAGCCCTGACAAAAGTACAGCTGCTTGCAGTGCTCAGAGCTCTGTGTAAGCCACTTGTTTGCTTCAGTTTCCATGCTGCGGAGGCAATGAACACCTGACACACTGACACATTGAGTCTAACTTCTTCAATAGATGATGCTAGAGAAAGTGTTTTCTGCACATTCTGAATGAAGTGTGTCTCTCTCTGTAGATGCCAGGTGCTGGTCCATGGGTGTGAGCCGACTGGATGTATTTTACAGACGGCTGCTCCTCACCAAACTCTTCATAGGGGGATGGGGAAAGCCTGAAGACCTCAAGAGGTGCAGAAAACAGGGAACACAAGAGACAGTTAGACATATCAGGGGTGTTGAGAAGCATGTCAGCATATACAGAAGAATTTAATAAGAAGGAAGGAAACAGAGCACTTGTGCTCTTTGTGCACCTGGGAGATGTTATCACTCCAGCATGACCTGGGTCTGGTCTCTGGTCTCCTCCAGAGCCAGCTTTTTTTGTTTGTTTGTTTTTTAATCAAACTGTTGAAAGTAAAATTTTCTGACTCAATTGAAAGATTAAAGAATAAATTCTTAATACATATGATATGTCCCACCAAATTCCATGAACATCTAAGCAACTTAAATTGTTATTTAGTTATTTTTTGGGTGTTATATGCCTTTATTTGACAGGACAGTGTACTTTTTCATTTTCATATTTATTTTTATAGTAATAGTATAGACCGACCGCTGCTCACTTCTGTTGTTGCTTAATTTGCATTGCTGTTGTGGCTTGTTGATCTGTCTGAATGTTGAAGGTTTTGCAGAAGAGGTAAACGTAGTTATTGACTGTGGATGTTGAACTCATGTTCACCCTTGTTTGTTTTTCAGAATCTTTGAGTTCCGTAAAATCATTGGAGACAGAGAGAAATGCAAGTCTCTGGTGCCTGAGGACTACCCAGTTTACATAACCAAGGTACTCCATGTGTCCTCTCTCCTCACCAGTATACAGGAACCATTTAGTTTTGTGTTCTCACAGATATGTGTGTTTGTGTCCAGACAGAGGAGCACTCTGACTGTCAGGTCCACAATGGGTTCTTCATCTCTCCTCTGGAGCACTTAGTTCCTGGAATCCTGCCACAGGAGGCTGTCAAAGCCAGGTACACAACATGATTTTGTCTACTCTGTTTACATTGCTAATGTGATGGTCACACAGAAGGTGACATGAGCCCTGTGGTCTCTGGAAGCTCTGAAGGACTCGTTCTCTTTCTACTGAAATATGAGCATAGGAAAATGGACTTTTAAATACCTGAACAGATTGTTGCAACAGTTACTAAAATATATATTAATTTTAAAGTGAGTTTACTCCAGAAGTAGGATTATATGAGGAAGTATGCTGATGCAGTGAATCCATTAAAAAGAAATTCAAATAAAATACATTCAAGCAAAAGAATAGACACAAAGGAATGGAAGGATAACATGAATGTCAGGTCTTCACAGTGTGAAATGGTGGGTGGAGGAAAGAATGTAATATACACAGTTCTATTGCTTCACCTTGTGTCAAAAGCCCCTTTTACACTTTTTACCCTGTTCAAAAACCTGCTAAAGGGAACAATCAGCACTCACCTCCAGGTTAAATGACCCTGCTGCAGTCACAGGTATTTATCTGCTCCATCCTCAATCAGCAGTGACGTAAACATGACACCTGGCTGAACACGATAATTCTATTCACCTATTTCTGTGGTATGACATCTTTCAGACACACCTGTCACCTGCCCAACATGGTGCTGTTTAACCAGAAACACTGCAGCTACACCTTCAGCTGAGAGTGAGCTGCAGCCCTGAAATAAGTTGTAAAAACACACAATCACAGACAGAAGCATTTTACCAGTCTGAGCGGCAGCTAGTAGCTCACTCTGACTCTGGGAAGATATCCCCCCCCTGCTATTTGTGTGTGTCTGTGTGCGCTGTAACTGCATGTGATGATGATGTTCCCTGTAGTTGTCAGTCTGAACAGAATACATATTATGATTGGCCAATGAGGCCAGGCCTGGCATACACAAACAGCAGCTCTGTACACCCTGAATGACAGGCACACAGAGAGGGCCGGTTAAGAGATGCTCAGGCTCAGAAATAATGTCTCCTGGTCCTCCAACGGCCGCTCTGACTATGACAAGGCAAAGAGGGGCAGAGCAAATCAATGTGATGCTTACAGCTCTACAATGAAATAAGATTTTACCCATTTGAAGTAGTAAAAAAGAAATCAGTGCATAGGAAACACTGAGCCTTATGAAATAACAGTGTCATAAAATGTGTTGCATTAAATATATTGCGCAACAACAAGAACATAACTCAAAGCCACATCTGTCTGTGTCTGTTGAGTTTGAGCCAAATAAGTTACAGGTGGTCACTCATGATGTGTTTGTGTACTGTGGTCCTCACAGTGTGTCTGCTGTTTCAGGTTCCAGTTCATCGTTCCTAAGAGGTGGCAGAAGAACAGACCAGTATGTATCCACTTGGCTGGTACTGGAGACCATGTAAGGCTCTGAACCTCTTAACCTCAACATAACGTCAACATCAGCATGCACTCAGGCAAATTCTCCCAACCTGATCCTTTGTGTATGTGTGTGGGTTTTTGTGTATGTGTGTAGTTTTTCTGGCGTCGGCGGACCCTGATGGCCAGGCCCATGATCAAAGAGGCAGGAATGGCTTCACTTCTTCTGGAGAACCCGTATTATATCCTTCTGCTTTTCAAGAATTCGGCATGAAACTCTTCTGTAAAAAGACAGTTAAAAGGCTTGTAGATGAAAGACATGTAGATGTGGGATCAACACATGCACTTAAAGCATTTTGTTAGGAACACATGTGCACCTGCTCATCCATGCAATGATCCAACCAGCCTATCATGTGGCAGCAGATAAACTCCTGTAGACCCAGAAGAGGCCAGGCTAACAGGTTAGCCTGGTGTTGGAGACAAACCCTGAAGACGACAGGAGTGTGGGAGTGTGTGTTGATGAAACCAGGACATTAGTCAGTAGGTATGAAGAACAAAATGCTCTGTCTGCACAAAGGGACTGAATTCCATCCTCTGGTCAGATGTTTGTGTTATACTTGTTGTGTGCTGTCTGTGAACATCTGTTTATTCCTTGACTGACCTTTTACATGGCTATCGCAAACCCAAAGACCAACTGTAAGTTAACTTCCTGTCACACACTATTGATTTTATTATCATTTTGACACTTTGTTGTGTATTTTCAGACAGAAGTAGATAAAAGTGAGCTTCCCTTTTTAAATATGACAAGCAAGTGTAGAAGAAACCTTTTCCTAAAATATAGTTAAAAATTAAAAATAAATTTTCAATCATTTAATAAAAAAAAAATCCTAATCAAAAACAATTATGAACATGACTGTCAGTCAGACCTGGGGACAGATGCATAAATGATGCCGACACACAGGAACCATGTGTAAGTCATTTCCCACATGAACTGTGTGGTGTGTTGAGACTGTGATCACCTCATTCTTCTGAACATGTGTACACATGTCTTTTTAGAGCAGCCATATTAGATACAGTGAAGGGAAAATGAAAAACAGACACAGAATTTAACATAAAACAAAGGGGCCAACTTCACTGAGCTTCATTCATTTTTTTTTATACAGAAAAAACAATTTGACAGTTCACAAAAAGATGTGATTGTATCTGTGCACTCAGTGTTTCCTTTAGCATTGTTAATGTTATATCCTCATTATTTAAATTATTTGTATGTGCATCCAATTTCTCATTGAGTGAGATTTATAAAACAGAATCATGTGCACATGCCTTTAAAACTCTGACCAAAGGAATGTGGGAATATTTCTGGTTTTGTGCATTCACATAGTTGGAGTCATGAATCTACACAGAGCTTTATGCATCTGGCCCCACATGTCATTTCTGCATTACTAACCATGAATGTAAATTTCAGCTTTCAGCGTTTGACAGTATTGAATACTTGTCAGTCAGTACCAAAACTAAGGTGACCCCTAAGAATAAAGCATGTACAAAAGAGAAAGCACAAACACTAAGGGAAATGTGGTACAAATCCAGAAATGAAACAAATATGAAAACAAATGAGACAAGACCTGGTCCAGAGGAGATGCTCCAGGACGCCAGGAGGAGTGATGGGCTCCGTTTGGATGAACAGCAACATCACTGGTAGATTTCCTTCTAAAAAATGTAATTTACAGTGAGTTGGTCAAAGAATACACCTCAATTCTGAGACCAAACTTTATCCAGAATGTGACTGTCACAGACAAAGTGATGACATTACATCATTGGTCGTTACTCTTTCAAAATGATTTGGTGCAAACAAGCAGTGTTGCCAACTTGGCACCTTTGTTGATGGATTAACTGACTTTTCAGATCCTTTAGTGACTTTTTAAAAATTCAGGTGTATTAAAATACTGCATATGTGAGCACAGAGAGGAGGAGAGAAGCAAACAGATAAAGAGATTAAACCAGCTGACACCAGTCCACTGGCCCAACCATATTCTAGGTTTTGAATGGTCTTGTGTTTCAAATCACTGCAGACAACAGAGTCAGTGGTAAATAACCAGAGGGCTCTGAGATGAGACTGTTCTTTCTGGGAGAAGGTGCACATAGACCAGCCGGTCATCTCTGGAGGGGGACTGCGAGCTGCTGAGGAGACTGCCAGTCTCACCTGACACCAGAGCAGATTTCCAAACAGATGTTATTTGATAAACTGACCACATATTAGAAGTTTAAATGGTCTGAAAACATATCAAGCTATGCAGTTGTTCGGGTTAGGTACATGAAGTCTGATGGACATATCTGTAAAGTTAATGTTTATCCCAGAGCCCATCACTTGTGTTTTCCCTGTTTATATGTGTATTCATTTGTTGCATTTCTAGATTCAGAGCATGTTTCCTTTAATGTTTGTGCTTCCTCTGTTGTATGTACTTTGTCCTTAGGGGCCACCATACAAGACTGTATTGAGATGGAAAACCCTGTCTTCGTGGTGATGTGTTTGTAGTGTGCGGACAGCAGCTGTCTGGCTTTTTGTTGTGGATCCTCAAGGAGACCCACACAACAAACCACAAAACTAAAACCACAACCCCACTGTTGTTCTGTCAGCTCCTCGTCTCACCGCTGCAAGTAGTTTATTTCAAGCAGCTATTTTTAAGTTGTTGCTACTGCTACATAGCTAACATTAGCATTAGCAGCTGTTTACTCACTAGTCTAGAGGAAACGTGAGTTCAGCATCAAACTTCATCCTCTACTCACCAACATCTGTCTCCAGAGGTGGAAACAAACATCAATGTTAACTCTGCTGAAGTTAGCATGCTAACAGCTAGCTCCAGCCCGTCTCCTCACTGTCTCCTCCCTGTAGCCTCCAGCCTCCATAGCTGCTCAGAGGACTTGTTATAATCTCTGGTCTTAGAAAGACAACACTGACTGAAACTGTTGTGAGGTGACCATCACCACCAACTGCTGCTGACGAGAAACCAGGGTCAGCAGCAGAGAAAACCCTCAAGTCAGAAAGAAAATCTTTCCTAAACCCTTCAGGCAGGGGTAAAACCTCAGGAAGAGCAGCAGAGGAGGGATCTGTTTTGTCTCCAGGACAGACAGGAAATAGATGTGTACAGAGTGAAGGTTTTTTAGTTTGATGGTTTGAATCAAATGCCGTAATGCCATAAATTCAGGATAGTTCCAGCTGCCAATCCTCTGTGAAGCTACAAACCTGCTCAGAGCCACCTGCCACACCACGGTTTTCATGGACTCTTCTTAGAGCTGGAATTCATTCAGAGTCAAGTAAACAGGGGCATTCTGTGTGAGTTTTTTTAGGAGGTCCTGTCTGAAGAATGTGTCAGACCTGTTTGTCATGGGAGGGGCTCTGATCCTGGAGTCAACGGTGCTGCTCCGCTGGCTGCATGGGGAGGGATACTGGCCCCTGGGAATGACTGGGATCTCCATGGGAGGATATGTGAGTCACCAGAACAGCACAGTCTGTCATTCCACCCTTTATCAGACATGCTGGTCACCCCTACTCACCAGCACCATACTATAAATTTTAAAGTAAATAAACTACATGCAGGTCCACATAAAAATACAGGTGGGTTCAGCTTAATATTGTACTTGTCTCTACCCAAACATTCTGTTGTCCTTGCTCCAGATGGCATCCCTGGCAGTGACTAACTGGCCCAAGCCCATCCCTCTGATTCCCTGTTTGTCCTGGTCCACTGCCTCCAGTGTCTTCACCACGGTAACACACTCTCTGTAGCTGACATACAGCAGATCAGTGAGAAGACGTTCTGTTACCAGAGCAGCATAAAGTCGACATTATAGCCAAACATTGTCATGGAGGTGCTGTAATTGTTTTCCCTCCTCTCTGGTTGATGGAAGCTGTGACACTGTAACAGGTTTAATGTGGTTTTATGCTAATCCATATTTCTGTTTTCTTGCTCGTGCCTTTAAATCAAACAGCTTTGAATTGGTCTTTGTGAATTCAGTCTAAACAATGACACTGAGTCTGATGCTCAGGCTTCATGTTATCAGTTTAAATGACAGACTGTCTACAGTATGTGTAATCATGTCATAAGAAGAAGGAACAATATCTTATTGGTTCAGCTAGTTCCTGTGACTTTTTGTGATCGGATGAGCCAGGACGGATCTTAATACCTGGGCCTTAGTATTGTTTTATGACTGGCTTGAAGAAATGTGAACCTATCCTTTAATGTGGGAAAGAATTAGTTGAAATGCAGCAGTGACTTCCTTCTGTTTTCTGCCTCAGCGTCAGCCAGGGCTGGCGTATTGTTTTCAGGTTGTCCCTCCGTCCCATTGTTGTGGACTCAATATTCCAGTAACACCTTAACAGAACCTCTTCAAATTTGGCACAAACATTAACTTGGACTCAAGGATGATTTGACTAGATTTTGGTGGTCAAAGGTCAAGTGTAAAGTCGTGACCTCACAAAACGTGGTTCTGGCCCTTTAAACGTAGTATCTCAGTAACACCTTGAGGGAATGTCTTCTAACTTGGTACAAATATTCAGTAGGACTCAAGGACAAACTGATTAGATTTTGGTGGTCAAAGGTCAAGGTCCTCATAAAACACTTCTCACAGCAATTATGACAAAATTTCACACAAATGTTTCATATTTGTATGACTCTGGATAAACAGGTTTGTAATCTGAAACTAGTCTGAGTGGGGGACAACCATGAGACAGTAATTCTAGTTTTCTGTATGAGTAAGACTGCAGCCTGGTGGTCCTTTATATATGTGTTCTCCATCAGTTATTGTCCTCCAGTAATGTTACTGTGTGTGTGTGTGTGTGTGTGTGTGTGTGTGTGTGTGTGTGTGTGTGTGTGTGTGTAGGGTGTGCTGAGTAAAGCAGTGAACTGGGCAGAGCTGGAGAAGCAGTATGCCATTAACTCAGTGTATGAAGAGGAGATCATTAACCTGTTGGAGTACTGTGGGGTACGTTATCATATGCAGCGGTTTTTACAGATCACGTCATCATAGATGACGATGGAACAACTAAATATAAGATTTGAGATGGGTGTTAAGAATTGGTAATCACTTCGTACTGAACTATCAAATCAATTAGTTGACTAATAATCAAAAGAAAAATGATAGAAAAATGATTTGTGTGTAATCAGACCACATTACAAATCTTTATCCTCTGGTAATGTGATGAGTGCATCAGGGAATTGTCCACTGATGATAAATAGTTGAGGAAGCTCTCATGACCATCAGTAAGTATACTGTATGTGTCTCTTGGTCTGTGTGTCCACATCTATCAGGCTGATTCCTTTAAGATGGGTCAAGACTTTGGAAGGAATGTGGACTCCATAGAGCATCTGCTGGGTCTGTCTGGGGGGGACAGAGCATCAGTGGACCAATACTCCAAAGCTGGGGGGGAAGCTGAAGGGGGACAAGGCCTGTTGTTTGGTGGGGGCCATTTATTATCATCAGTGAACAGCAGTGGGACAAGCCTGGACTCTCTACCAAGGTAAACAAGTTAGGTTCTTGTGAATAGAAGCTACGAAATGTCTCATTTGCACTTTTGTCAAATAGCATCTTCATGTGTTTCTCAAAAATGCATCTGTGACTTTCCCTTTTTTGTTTCTGGACATGTTCCACATGCTTCCAGTGACACAACACATTCTAAGCATTACATTGGTAAGGTTTCAGCACCTAGTCATTATGTGTATACTGTATGTATTGTTTGATTTAATGTACATAGTCTATAATTAGGGCTTCTAGCACATTGTGCTGATAGACGCTAGTGTTACAGTAATTTCTTGCACGCCATTTTTTTCACATTTGTTGTTATCATCATTATTATTGTCATTGTTTTTGTTTGTTTGTTTTTATTTCATTTTTTAAAATTAGGGGTCAAAGTCAAGGTGGGATTTACCAGTGGTGTAAAAAGAAGGTTGTATCCAGTAGTTTGCTGTGCCACACTGGGCTTCTGTACAAAATGTGGTGCACAATGGCCACAAGGTGGCGCTCTCACATAGAGCTAAAAAATGCGCAAAAACTACTTTTTTGAACTCTTCTGAGGTTGAAGTACAATCTGCATAAATTGTTGTCCTTATTGCACATTATTCAACAGTACTGTAAATGTGTCAGTGTTAGCCAGCTGGCTGATTTTCAACTCGTCTTTATGCAAGAAATTTACACGGGCGCCAACAACACAGGCCATGCAAAGCAACTGGAAGCAGCAAAACATTAGGACAATAACGCAGTAACACCAAGCACTATTTTGGTACATACAGCACGTGGCAACAAAACACAGACAACAACCATCTTCACATGCTGACATGCAGAGCAGCAATAATCAAAACTGAGTTGAGTAATCAACATGTTGATGTTGGTAAAATGTTGAAAAATGCAGTTAAAAGTTAGTGAAATGGTATCATACACCAGACATACATGCCATGCAACACGTGAGAGTTGTAAAACACAAAAAGCCAGATGCTGAGTGAGTGCGTGGTAAGAGGTACAGTTCCTTACTTTAGTAGGTAGGCTGTTCCATGATGGAGAGGCTCTGACAGAAAAAAGATGATTGGCTGAAGGAGCTGGACCTCAGAGGGATTACACAGTCCCCTCCAAGAACAGATCTTTTCTCATGAATAAATGTATCCACCAATGGAGGAGCCTCGCCTTCAGCATTCAGTAAACACCAGGTAGATGTCATTGTATTTCGTAATGTTTGCCCAGCTCAGGATGTCTTTACAGTGGTGGTAAGTGTAGGGCTTTCTATGGAGACTGACTAACACTGGAGCCTGCTTGTACAGACAGAGAATGGGCTTCAGTGCTGGTTCCAGCTTGTCACACAGTATTATATGTGTAAGTGTATAAATTTCTTAGATATCTTAAATTTTCTGGGTTGTATTTGGTTATTTGCAAATACTTTCTTCACTTGTTTTTGAATTATAAGGTGAAATCAAGAAGAATACCAAGATATTTATCATGAGACGAACAATCTCTACACACAGGATTATATTTCATAGTACGCATAAGAACCACCTGTCCACTTGTAGGCTACTGTTAGATTTCCCACACACGCACAAATGTCTGCACATTGAACAAGTGAGCGAGCAAGAGAGAGTGAGAGAGACTGAGTCATGTTTTTTGTTTTTATTTTTCAAGTTGTGTTAGTGCTTAAGTTATAACACAACACCACCATAAAAGTCTAATTAGCCTACCACAAGCATTTCAAAGACCAACCTACAGGCCTGAAAAACAACAACACCCAATTGAGTAGTAGGCTAACCCTAACCCTAACCCAGAGAAACGTGCAGTAGTGCTCGGCATTAAGCAGGAAACAGATTCCCTCTTTAGCTAAAGAAACAAACAAAATCATGACAAAATGCACACATAGTGTGTTACAGGATTATGGCTGCTGGTGCCACTGTCTCCTGACACAAGCTTTGGGAGCACAGTCAGTTGCAGAGGGGGTCCTTGTGAAAAATGTGTAAACTGTCTTTTTAACATGTAGAAACAGTTTGTCATTGTTGGTTTGAGTTTGGAAGCTGCATGGTCTTTGGTTTTTGCACAGACATAAATTACAATATCCTCTGCATATATTCACACCATGGTAAAATCATTGCACCTGTGGGCCTGCAGGTCTGACTTGCATCACCTCGATGGGCGCAATTGTGTGGGGGGCTTGGCCCCCCTTAATACCTGCCTGCAGGCCTAGTTAGGGCTCAGGGGGTTAGGTTTTCATCTTTATATCCAAGCAGCAAAGCTGTTTGGTCTCATTATTTTTAGTTTATATATTTTTTAGTTATTTTAAGTGCAGCAAAAACTCACCAGAATCAGCAGGTGGGTTGCAAACACCTGCTACTCAGGCACAAAAAATTACCTAATCGTCCCCAGGGCTGCACTGTAATAATCAAGGTTAAGATTTCACAATTCTTAACAATCTCAAGAATTGCTTGGCCTAGAGTCAGACGTCTTTCACCATTTTAGTCTCTCAGTTTATCTGCATCTTTTCTCCATTAGTCTTCTGCTCTAACAATGTTATTTTTTCAGCCATTTTCAAAAAATCTAAAGCAGATTAGTCCAAGTCTGTTCACTGATTTCACTAATTTAGAATATATCATCGACGGACAATACTGACAAAAGTTATCAAAGGAATTTTGATATATTAATATGTTTTTAAATGACACGTAATGTTTTATACCTGTGTCATTAAGATCAATTTTACATAAATGCTCATTAATCCACATTGGTTAAAGCTGTTGTGACTAAACTCGGACTTGGACACTGCGTGCTTGCTTTGTGACACAGTTTTAAGATGTTCTGCTTCTAGGGGCCACAAATGTGAAAGGTTTATATCTTGGAATTGGCTGAATGGATTTGTACTAAATTCTATTCACCTGTTATATGGTCATTCCTCAGTCCATGCTTAAAATTAGGTAATGATTGATTCAAGTGGGTGTGGCTTATTACATTTTTAAATTTCCTTACATTTCACCTTCCAAACTTAAAAAAGTTTATATGAAAGTGGTGAAAATTTGCTTGCAAAATCAATTAACACCAATATCTCCACAACTCTAAATGCAAATGCCAAAAATGACACAAGAAGTCTCTAGAAAGTAGATATCAAGTCTTTCAAATGGCGTTGAGATTGGTGAAATGCTGAATCGTCATTGATTCATCAAATAGATGTAATTTGTACTGTTTGCATTTGTACAGTGAGCACATCTTTTGCTCACTGCTGGATTCAAAGTCATCAAAATATTTGATGACACTCCTGAAACCAGCTGATTTTTCATGTTAATGTTATGCATGTTGGCTGTTTTTACGTCTTTTAATGTTAAACAGACAAAAATACCCCAGTCTTGTACACATGACAACTTGTGAGGTGTGTGCATGTTTCCCCAGCTGTGCAGTCAGATGGTCACCTTTTCTGGGCATCAGAACCTCAAGGGTTTGAAACCTTAGACAACCAAAATCCTACTCTGGCAACAATTTAACTACTTTGTCCTTGATAATTGCCACTTGTGGCATTTTTATTTAGGTATGTTCTTTAGTTGGTAAAAGTGTTCCTGCAGTATACGCCTTCAAAGTTATACAAGTGAAATTTTGAACGAAGATATAGAACAGTGCACACATCAGCTGGTTACTCCCATATAATACATTACACAATCAAACACCTCACATGCAAGTGTTCCCTGACTTTAGTTTAATCTCAGTATATGGACCAGGTACATTTATGCCGAGACGTCAGTTATAAAGGAACAACCCTCCGACAGGTTGCAGTCGAAACAGGAAGTGTTGTCTATTAAGACAACAGTCACTCTGTAGTTTCTAATGCTCTGCTGAGGCTCTGTGCAACGTCTGGCACCAGTCGACCACTGGGTGGGGCCTCTCTTGCAAAATCATGAGATATGTGAAAATAACTTTTCCAAACTCATCTCAGGTTTAAAGTGTGATCTGCTTGAATCTTTGTATGAATCATCAGGTCTCACTTGCATTGCCTCAGTTCAGGTTCAGTTCAATAAATGTAGTGTAGCTGCAGTGGCAGAAACTGTATCAAGTCATCTAAAACCTGTTTGTCATACAAACCTGTACCAGAATGTGCAACTATGGACATAATGTTACAGGACACCATTTAATTACAATCCAGAAATTTCATCCGACAAAGGAATTCTGTTTACCAACAACCGATAGATATTTGTTTTCCACAAATAAAAATTTGTTAACACATTTTTTGTATGACTGAAGATTGAAAAAAATTACCTGCTTGGCAAATATGGTACAGAAAAAAAATCCCTTTTCTGTGTGTATAGAAAAGGTGTGTGTCTGTGTGTGTGTGTGTGTGTGTGTGTGTGTGTGTATGTGTGTGTGTGTGTGAGATGTTTAATTTAATAGTGTGTATCCCACACTATTGTCACTTATTTGATAAAATATGTTGAAGCTTATAAATAGTTTTCTATCACAATCAAATCTATGATAAGGTACAATACAGTGTAGTTGTTTTTTGTTTGCTTGTTTTTTTTTTATTTTGATGATCCTACTTTTACCTGCTGTTACCTGATGCTCTAGTGACACTGTTTTCTCAGAAGCCTTCATGCAGACAACACACTGCACAGGAAGAGGACAGATTCAGCCAAATGCTCTCGGCCATCACTGCACAGAGAGTCTATCGGCTTCATGAAGGGAGTGATGGATGAATGTACTCACATGGCCAACTTCTCTGGTGAGTTTTTTACAGGCAGCGTTTGTGATAAGTGTCATAACAAAGGTAAACCTGGCTCAGCAGACAGACAGCACTGCTTCCATCACAGAGAGCTTCATCAGGCCTCATCTACAGGGACATCTAGCACCTTCATTCTGACAGACCAGATAGAAACTGATGAGATCTGCCTTTCTCACTGGTTTTTAATGGAACATAAATTTGCATGTGACCCACATATCGATGGATCTGAACATTGGTTTGTGACTGAAGTTTCTCAGTGTCAGCAGGTATGATAAATGGTGTCTGTCCTTCGCTCTGTCCCAGTCCCTGTAGACACAAGTCTCATCATCGTGGTCCAGGCCAAAGAGGACGCCTACATCCCTCGTACAGGGGTCCTCAGTCTGCAGGAGATCTGGCCTGGGTGTGAAGTCAGATATCTGAACGGAGGACACATCAGTGCGTACCTGTTTAAGCAGAACGTCTTCAGGTAAGTAGACTGACTCAAAGCAGAGCAAAACATGTGTGAGGTCAGGTGTGTGAGGTAATAATGGACACTGTTTGTTCTCAGGGACACACACTACGGGTTTGGTTCCATTGTAGTGAGGCTTTCAGTCTTGAAGGTGTGTTGTTTTGTAGGAGTAAATGATCAGTACAATAATGAGCTTGGCCTGTGAGACTAGCAGACGGATCAGAACAGTTGTTTATGTTGTTTGTTAGCTTGTAACTGGCAGTGGCTGAAACAGTGTTTGTGGTTGTTCAAATGCTAACTCTGGCTAACTGTACTGACAAGGTTTCAGATGTATTTAGCCCCGCCCCCCATCCCCACAAGTTGACAAGATTGGTTCCTTAGGTTCTATGATGTATGAATCCCTGGCTGTCTGAATCTGTTTTTATGAGACTGTCATTGGTTCACTGCAGTTCAAGGTGGAAACACTCAGTCATGGTGTTGACTGATTATTTCACTCATCATATGTCTTTATTATAGAAAAACATCATGTGGACGTGAACCAGGTGAAACAACTGGTCTTCATCAGAGGCTCTTTAGAAATAATAATTCCACATATTTGAAATGATTCATTATTTCTGTGAATTGTGATTAGACTCAGGTTTAGGATGCAGACTTTCTACTTGAAATCTTGAAAACTATGAAAAGTTGTACATTTCATTTCAAACCCGCTTTGTATTGGATTGTATGATAAAACTTATGAAGATGTTTCTGTTTGGTTTTGTTGAGTCAACGTCTCCTGTCTACCTTCATTTTCATGAATGTGGGTGGAGAACAGATTTTAACTTGTGGTCAATTCACAAACTATAGTCAGTGTTGGACATGATCATCTCTGATGTGTCATCGTTTCAGAGCTGACTGCAGATCTGTTTCATTTCCAGACAGGCCATATACGATGCATTCAACAGATTCTGCCTCAAGTATCCCAACCCGCATTAGCTGGGACCAGCCTGTCCACAGACCAGAGGCATCAGCAGCAAGTATGGCAGTGAAGAAGTCTCCTGCTGAAACATAATGCTCTCCTTAGATAAAGGTCAGCTGAGCACAGTCACTGTCTGGTTCTTTGTATCTCTGCAGAGGGAGGCCTCTGTGCCTTGGTGCCCTCACACAAACATGAACGACTGTAGCAGTGTCAGAAATGTTGTGACGGTTCCTCTAGGTTCACTGGTAAACTGGTGGTTTTCATTGGTCCACACCAGCAGCCTGGACACATTCATCCTGATGTGGCTGAGTCATGAATATTTCACCTGTCTCCCCTCACATGACATCACACTGAGCCATTACTACAGAGCAGATGAATGCAGTGTGTGATGCACATTTGTACAGTGATGATGACATGTAAGGAAAATTGTAAAATATTACAGATGTGACATCAGTTAGACTCACTGTAAAGCCACAGAGAAACATGATAATAAATGATTCTAACAGATCTCACAGTGATGGAGGTGGCCCTGCTTAAATTTATCATCCTGAAGATTTTTGATTGTATTTCCTTTCAGTGATGGTTGCTCTCGACGTGGAGGCTGGTGTGGACAGTCACAGAGACACAGTCAGTAGACTTTGACTCGGCTCTGTCCTGACTCTGCTCAGGGCTCTTCTTCACAGAATATGTATTTTGTCTTTACAGGACCACAACACTGAGTTTCAGCTTTTAGCGCCTGATCTGTAGACAGTCTTTTGGGTTTTTGCCCCCACTGTACGCTTCACGTTTTCCTGACCATTGTTCAGAGCATTCTCTACATGTTGTAGGTTTTTGGAAGATGTTCTGAAAAGTCAGACTCTTGGTCTGTGAACTGCAGATAACTGCACTAAATCACCTTATGATCACAGGCAAACTGACAACAGTTGGTGCAGAATGCATAACACATTTTTTCATTCTATACAGGAATGCATGGAAGTCAGTGGCTACGCAACATTTCTAAAACAGAGCAGCGTGGTTTGGTCAGCTGTGATGTAACATGTCAGTGGGTTGAAGTGAACTGGATTTAGAGGTGTGACACCAGTGGGACAGTTCTGTAAAAACCTGCTGAAGCTGCTTTCTGCAGCTGTTGTACACCATCTGAAACTATTGTCCTTTTTCACAGCAGACATTTGGACCTGTCACAGCAGGAAGCTCAGGTGGAACAGGTAACAATAAGGATGGCTGTTTTCCATGAAGCCATGGCAGTGAACACACACATCTTAGGCCGCGTTCAGACTGCCAGCCAAAATCCCATTTTTAACCCATCCAGATTGGAACTGGAAGTCTGAACAGTCACAAATCACATGAAATCCGATTTTTGGAAACCAGATCGAAACCACCTTGGGGAGGTAGTTTCAGATCGCATTTGGACAGATGCGTCTCAGTCTGAAGAGCTGCAAACACTCAGATCGGTTTTGACTGTCCGTGACGTCACTCTACGCGACGCCAGACCCAGTGTGTTAGGAAGCCCCGGACGATGCGCTGCAGGTGATCTCCCACAGGGATCTTGATGTGCTCTTTTTGCAGAGCAGTCAGGGCGGTACACACCTCACGGACGACCACGCACACCGTTGCCTTACCGATGCCAAAAAGGTGCACAACGGTGCGGTACCCTGACCCTGTGGCCAACCACCACAGGGCAACTGCGACGCGTTTCTCCACCACTATTGCCGGCCTGAGGTCCGTGTCCAGGCATGTGAGCCGTGGTCGTAGGCGATCAGTGAGCATATTAAACGTTGCTCGGCACATTGTGAAATTCGCCAGCCATTGGTCATCGTCAAAACTGCCTAGGACTACATTTTCCCACCAGTCATAGCTCCTCGGGTGGCACCACACTCGTCACTGCACAGAAACTCCGGCAGTGAGCGCAGCACGAAGCACTGTTGTGTATAATCCTACCAGCCTCCTGCGGCGTTGCAAATGTCTAGTGCAGGGGTGCCCAATACATCGATCGCGATCTACTGGTCGATCGCAAGAGGAGTGCAGGTAGATCGCACGGAACTCCCAATGAAGTTGAGGAAAACATGTAGATCGCACGGCATTAAAAGAAGTAGATTCTACTTCTAATGCCGCGAGCGACGTATTGGGCTCCCCTGGTCTAGTGCGTCTGAGATGTTCTGCACCTCTACTGGACAGTGATAAGGCCAATATACTGAGGTGACCTGCCTCCATCATGTTTGTTGTTGTTGTTGTTGTTGTTGTCGTCACTGTCGCAATTATATGACGTCAGACGCTCTGTTACTACAGCAACCTGTCAGATCAGTCAATAATGTGGCACAGTCTGAACAGAGCCATATCCGATTTGGACACTTGCTAAAAACAGTGTGGACAGTCAGCCCTAAAAATCGGATTTGAGTAGGAATCTGATTTGAATCAGATTCGCCTGCAGTCTGAACGCGGCCTAAATGGAACGCAGCTGTTATTAGTGTTGATTCCACCTGTGCTTCTTCTACGGTGGCCCTAAGAGCTCAACTCACTGCAGCTTAGAAAACACATTCAGAAAACGTCTTGAGGTTGTTGTGAGGAATTGCATATGTGTTGTTAAGTTGATGTAGATGTTTTCTGAATGTGTTTGTGTTTTGTCAGTTTGCATATGTTTTCTAAGCTGCAGTGAGTTGAGCTCTCTGGGCCACCATATTTTCCTGCAGTAACAAACAGTCTGCTGCACAAATGGGGGGTGGGGGGTGGGGTCTTCACTGTGTCCTCAGTAATTAAACTCCTAAATCTAGACGTCATGGTAACCGTGGTGACAGGATCAGGGGCCTCATTTATGAAACACTGTAAGATCCACGTTTGCACAAAAGTAATCAGATTTAGGAACCTGTGCACTCATAATTAAATCAATGCTGAATATTGATCTACATGTTGTTGCTATGGAGATGGAGGCAGTGTTACAGACTGAGAGGCTCAAAGCTACAGCAGCTGTTGTGGTGTACACAGGACACTGTTCTCCTGTTCTTTCATGTTATTGTGGATGATAATCTTTTCATCAGTTAACCTGGTTCAGGTGAAACTCCTTAATATCACAGAGACAGCACTGATGAAATATTGATCAGAATTTGATTTGAAATTTGAGTTGATATATTTTACAAAAAAAAGATGCTAATGGAATAATTCAGGCTCATTAATACAAACACAATAACCCTGCTGGTTTCAGATATTAAAGTAAGTGAAAGTCAAAAGTCACCATCCTCCTACTCAGAGTCCTACCTGAGTCAGACCTGAAGACACACATGAAACACATGTTGATCTGACTCAGTGTGACTTCACTTCCTGAGGATGTCATCATCTCTGATGTCCCTCCAGAGTAAAGCTCCAGAAATCCACTTAGAAACCAGAGAAAACAGAGGCTACAGAACTTCATTCAGAATCCTCCTGTTTTTGAGTTTCCTTCAGTATCACAGTGATCCAGTGACACATGTCTGAACATCATGACACATAAAGCTCAGTCAGCTGCTGTAATAAGACAGTCTGACTGAATGTGAACAAATATAAACATAAAAACAGAGGAGTAGGACCGACCTGTAGCTGACATTACGACAGACCATCTGAGGAGCTTTTACAGGCGCTTGTTCTCCTGGTGGCTTCATCTGTTCATGTTGGGTCTCAAACAGGTCTGTGTGTCAGTGTGAGCATGTTTCCATCTGTCAGACCAACACAAACATTTCTCACGTCCTCCATGTTCACACAGTAGTACAGACAGACCAGAGATCCAGGGAGAGATTCAAACACAGGAGGAGCCAGTTCACAGGTGGGGGTGACAAATGACCCACATGTGATGGCGTTAAAATCACTGACCAGCGCCGGTCATTTGGAAACCACCCCTCCTCCCTACAGACAGAAACCCAGTTGGAACAGAGCTTCAGTCAGTTTGTCATCACTCCACCAAACAGGTTCTGTTTTCACCTGTCAGCTGATTACACCAAAGTCCTGGACTGAGGGCGGGGGGCTCATGGACCAGGGAAGAGCCCATGCCAGATCCAGATCACTTACTCTGAATTTGATGTTTTTTCTTTGGAGTCTGGTGTATGTTGTTTGACATTGGCCTTGGTGGAAGTCTGCTCTCTTCTAGTTTAGTTTGGATTTTGTTTTTGTTAAAAAAAAAAATGCAGTATTGTTTGTTATTGGACCCACAACCATCCTCCAGTTAACTGTGCCATGTTGTTGTTCCATTTCCATGATGTTTGCGCCACTGACACAGCCGACCCTCTGTCTTGACCACAGCTCCAGTAAAGACATGATTCAGTCTCAGCAGCTTGATTATTTTTTACACATTTGTACAATTTTTGTAAGTAAGAATCTAATGATTTTACTCCTGCTGATTTAAAATGTTGTTTTTAGGACCTAAATAGTTTGTGTTTTTTAAATCAGGTGCTCAGGTTTCTGTGGATTTTAAAACCTTAACTACATTAATGAAGTGATGTCGGAACCCAGAGCACACTGCTGTTCACATCTGTAAAATGCCCCTTCTTAAAATTAGAGTAAGACAAATCTCTATATTTCTGATTGTTTGTGTGTGTGTGTGTTTGTATCACAACCTGATGTATCTGGTTTTAACATCATTAGTTTGGAAAAAATAAAATGCTGACCTGTTAAAACAAATCAGTGACATGTTCCTTCATCACCTTGAACACACAAACTGTGGTTTATTCTGACTCAGTCCCACACACACCGTCCACTGCCCCAAATACCCACTACGGCACCACATGTGGATTCAGTAGGTCAGTGTGGTCAGGACGGGAGAGACGAGCAGCGCTCGACCAGTTAAAGCTAAAATACACATCAGAAAGAACAAAGTGGAAGTGATCTCTCTCCTTACAGCTGATCTCAGAGCAGCCTTCTGTCCAAAAAGGATCTGATGCCTGATATATATATATATATATATATATATATATATGAAGATATAAGTTTATAACATACACGGTAAAATTGGTAGGTGAGCATATATAAAACATATCTATATAATCATTTTTGAGATGGTATAAGATGTTGCAACCATATATCTTTCCTGCAGCTGCTCAGTCAGGAGACAGGACCTGTCCTCCTCCCACTGGCATCCAGGCTGTTCCAGGCTGGTTTTGGCCTGGACCAGTGCAGCTTTCATCCTTCAAGTTTCCTCCACCAACAGAAGCTCATTTGTACATTTTTAAGAAACATGGCATGATTTTGTTACAAAAAATGTTGTGACAAATGAAGATCGCAGCACGAGCCCATGGATTATATACTCCCAGTTGCTCTTGTGTGTGTACTGAAATTAAAAACACATTAAACTGAATGGGAGTATCTGTAGACATACAAAATAAAGCAGCTGTTATTTGTAAAATAATGCAGCCAGCAGTGAATATATGCCACTTCTACATCTGTGACTTAGATAAAGATCAGAGAGAAAACCAAGAAAACCAACTCATTATGACTTTTTCTTACCACGGTAGGTCTTTAGTTGTATATTTGACTGTATATAATGACAGGAGCAAAATGTGTCTTTTCTTTAGAAGATAATGATGGAGAAGAAGGGTCGCTTACATTACAGGACCAGAGGTCATGTGCATCTTCCTAACTCCTCCTTCTTCTCGACATGTTTATCCTGTCTTCACACCTGCAGCTAACATGTTCTCCACATGTATCGTGTGTGTTGATCCGTGTTCACGGCTCCTGTGCTGTCACTGAGCCGTGTTTGTGTTCTGACAGAACAGGAAGAGACTTTTACTTTGTAGCTTGTTTACAAGTGCGAGGTGGAGCCGGATGTGACGTCATTGCCTCTGTGTAGAGCAGCTGATCGGAGCGGGTCGGATCGTCATCCCTGTTGTTTTCCAGCGGTGAGAAGAAGACCTGGCTGTCATCTGGACCCCCGGACCCCTGGACCCCTGGACCCCCGGACCCCCGCGGCGGGAAAGAGCAGCGCGTGGAGCTGACACTCGAGTTGAGCACGAGGCCTCTGTGTTGTGGCGGGTGCAGCAGCAGCGGCCCTACCTGCGATGCTAAGCTAAGTGGCTAGCTGTCACCATCAGCAGGATCCATGACCGTAACCCGCAGGTAGACGGTCAGGGAGCGTCCGCAGCACCGCCCGCTCAAACATGACGGTCTGACGGACTCAGGCAGAGAGTAGACAAAGACTGACAGCCTCTCCTGACCCGGCTCAGTCCAGCTCCAGCTCAGTCCAACTCGGTCCAGCTCGGTCCAGCTGGAAGATGTGGCTCAAACTGTTCTTCCTGCTGCTGTACTTCGTGGTCCTGTTCATGGTGGCTCGGATCTTTGAGGCGGTGGTCTGGTACGAGACCGGTGTGTTCGCCACTCAGCTGGTGGATCCAGTCACTCTGAGCTACAAGAGGCTCAAGACCATCCTGGAGTGTCGGGGGCTGGGCTACTCCGGACTGGCCGAGAAGAAGGACGTCAGCGAGTTGGTGGAGAAGTCAGGTAACGATCAGGGCCCCAGAAACCTCATCCAGACCTGGACTGAAGCTGAAGCGGTTCATCAATTAGTTGATCACCAGACCAATAATCATCGATTAATTAACTCTGTCCGTTTATAAACAAAAACTGTTTTGTGTCAGTGATTCCCAACCTGGGGGTCACAGAACAAACCTATGCAGTTTATGAAAGGCATCATGGGATATGTAAAGAAACAAAAACAAAGTTCTGATGTCTGAACCATAGACTGTATATAAATATAAATCTGAACTCTCATGAAAAGCAGACAGTTTCACTTTCTGTATGTTAACAAATGAGACTAATCGGATGTTTAGGGGTTAATTTACTTAACTTAATGACACTGATTTATTGTTATTATTATTATTTTTATTATTATTAAGAACCTGAACATCTGGAAACATTCTGACATGTGATGACATCATCATGGTCTGCAAGAAACTGTTAGTCATTTTTTAATATTTTCTGATGTTTCACAGATCAACGATGAAGAAGTCAACAGTCAGATTAGTCGATCATGACAATAAGTTTTGGTGGCAGCCTCACTTTGTAGATCACAGTGATGAGTCCTGCATTAGTGTCACACACGATGTAGATGTAATAGAATCTCAGACAGTGTTGGTGTCCAACAAGGGTCTGGTCTTCATTCACTCTTTTCCAGCTGACAGTCGTGAACCAGCTCTTCTGCTTATTTAATCATTAAATAACGCTTTGGATAAAAGCCTCTGTTGTGTAAATGTAAGGTGTGGGCAGTACCACATATTCAGGATTCAGTCTGATACCAAGTGAGAATTCAAATTACCTCCATTTTTCAGTTTTCCATGAGCACAAATGAAAAGTTTAAACAATATAGAGGCACCGTGTGGATGGTGAATGTGAGGAAGTGTTTGCATTTCCCTTTAGTTTTGGTAGAAAATATAACTAAACTTGAGGAACCCCCCCCCCCCCCCCCACCCCCCACCCCCCACCCCACCCAACCCCCCCACCCCCCCCACCCCACAGGAGAGCTGACACAAGGGGAGCTGTATTCAGCCATCAAGAAGGAGAAGGAGCAGACGGAGGCAGGAGACTCCAGCACCACACACTTCAGTGGAGAGATGCACTTCTATGAGCTAGTGGAGGACACTAAAGATGGGATCTGGCTGGTTCAGGTAAACACACTGAGTCACAGTGAATGTGGACGTGACAGTGTAAACATCTTTGTTGCTCAGGAGACGAGCTATGATATCTCCTGCTCTGACATCTCTCTGTCTCCTGTCCTGATGTTGTTGTGTTAATATTTCTCTGAAGTCCCCAGGCTTCATGGCGGGGACCCACTGGGCCCCTGGAGAACCTCTTTAATGCAGACTGTATTTACTGACACAGGAAGAGGAGCAGCTGCTCCTGAGGATCAGTATCAGAGCTGTTCTGGGCACGTTCAGCTGACGTGGACCTGGTCAAATGCTCATCCTTTCTTTACCAGACTCTGATGTCTCTTGTAAATGAGCTTGTTGTGATTGATCTGAGTGAAACACAATGAATTGGAAAAAAAATATTTCATGAACAGGCTCCAGAGTTTTCAGGGCACAACGCCTGAGCCAAATGAACCAAGAAAAAACTATGTTTAATGTTCTTTCCTGCATTCTGGTGTTCTTATGGTCGGGCTTCAGCCTCTCCTCTCTGACACACACACACACACACACACTGGACACCACAGAGGTGACAGTGGAGACTTTTTACGGGAGCTGACAGTCCTAGCTCTGCCATTGTCATCAAAACCTCTGCCAGTAAAGAGCCAATCAGCAGCCTTCATCACTCCACCTGTTCAACTGCTCTCATCCACCGCGCTTTGTTTTACACAGGTGCAGCGCACTAACGTTAAGCTACTGGTGAACTGTTGTGAACGAGCTAAAAGGAAAAGTTTGTTCATTTGTGTAAACTTGCAGCTCCAGGCTGAGACATCAGGTGAAACAACCCTGCATTCCATACCTTTTGAATCCCACAGCGAGCCGCCAGCCAACCCTCACATTACTTGATGTCAGTTTGGAGGTGGCAGCATGACAGTAGAGGAAGCCATCATCATCATCATCATTATTTGGTTTCTCATGATGTGATATGGATGGAGGGAGTCATGTTTCCTATACAGTGGTACAGTGGTGTTGCAGTGGTGTGTGGGGTTTCTATTCATCCTTGAGCTCTAATAAATGTGTTGAATGTATTTCCTTCTTCATAAAACACCCGCAAAGCTACCTGACTAGTGAGCAGTTCACATCCTCGCTGCATGTTTTTATATGAACATGGAGCACAAACCACAACAGAGCCTGTGGGTGAAGGTGTGACTTCACCTGCACTGTCAGGAGTTTCTGCTCCATTGACTGTGATGTGTTCTGTGTTACCTGACTGGCCCTGTCCTGTCCCGGTGTGTACTTGCAGGTCATTGCCCAGGACCGGGAAGCTCTGCTCAGTCAGTCTAACTGGGGGAAGATGGTGCAGAAAGTGTCTCAGTTTGGGATCAGAACGGGGACCTTCAACTGCTCTAATGACTACAGGTGGGCAGCGGGGTCCTGCACCTTTTATTCAGGTCCAGTGTTTCCCACAGGCTGAGAATCTCCTTGTGGTGCAGTGTGTGACTGATGTGCATGCAGAGACTCACAGAGGGGGAGAGTGTAACCCAGGATTTTCTGTGGCTATAGTTTACAGATGTCCCCTAAACACCTCACATGCAGACAGGAGATGATAGCTCGGCAGCTCAGACAGGTGTGTGACCAAAAATGAGTGAGATTTACCTGATGAAGTGACTGAATCTACCTGAGCCTGACACTGATGTCCAGGAACAGACATGTGATAGATCATGTTCAGCTAATGAAGCGTTTGAAAACAGTCAGACTGCTATAAATTTATTACTATGCATCTGTGGAGTGAAAGTACTGTTTCCTGTCAGGGAGGAACTGACTGCAGCTCCAGTTTGACCAACAGATATTAAAACATATGTTTACCTATGAATGTGGAGCAATGTCAGAAAGTTATTCAGCCTTTATGTTCCTGTGATGCTCTGTCTAATGTTCAGTGTTGCCAGTAGAAAATGAGAAGGACAACCTGAGGAGAGCTGACAATCAACTTAGTGACACAAGTGATGAACGAAACCTGAGAGGTTGTGGTGAACCTGAGAAATGATGTTCGTCAATAAACCAGACTGACTTCACAGGGGTTAGAGTTAGACCACATTGACTGTGAATTATTTATAAAAGCATCACAAGCAATAAACAGCACCAGCCACTGTTTCAGGTACACTCTCCAGACTGAAGAAGGATGTGATGTCACTGTTTCACTTTGGGTAATAAATCAATGTTGAGCCGAGTGAACAGTGTGTCGGAGTGCCGCAGCACATGGGGACAGTGTGCTGGTGGTCTAGACGGTCTAGTTAAACACAGGGTACCTGCATCCCTTGAAAAGTCTTGAATTGAATGACAAAGGTGTTTCATATTTTTTCTATCCTGCAGGAGACAGTTAGGAAGCTGATCCACTCATGGTTGACAAGTGTCAGTTTCAGCAAAAACCAATCCTGGTCGAGGCATGGAGAGATTGAGACCATGGGACAGAGTACATAGAAAAACACAGGCTGTTTGTGGTGGATGTAATCCCTCTCTGTTTCTGTGTGGTTTTATAACTTAGCTCTGTGACT
Organism: Trachinotus anak; assembly: GCF_046630095.1. Lineage (NCBI taxonomy): Eukaryota > Metazoa > Chordata > Actinopteri > Carangiformes > Carangidae > Trachinotus > Trachinotus anak. The sequence goes on from NW_027273872.1 coordinate 28,397,797, forward strand.
TTCTGTCACGTTATACAAACACTCTGAACCAGGAGCCTGAGGGGTCAGGGGGTCTCTGGCCTATGTCCAGGTCACATGATTACTAAGAATGATTGCTTTATAGAGCTGAGAAGTCCTGACAACAATTTGATGAGATTTCTATATTCTCTGTGGTTTAAAGCTCCATCCAGTCTAAAGGTAGATGTCCATGTGTTTGTGATTATAAAGCAGGTCTAGGTTCTATATTAATACTGTGAAAGTATCAAAGCCTCAGTCCACAGAGAAACACACAGCCTGTGTGGACTTCTGGAACTTTGTGATGTCACAACAAAGCAGTCACTGCCCTCATCCACACCCCAAGCCCCGCCCACCTGTACCCACCATTCAACTTTGCAGGATTTGGTTTCTCTGTGTGTTTACCTGAAATCTGCTATATTTTTACTAGATCACTCAGAAAACAGTCAGCCAATCAGAGGAGAGGCCTAGAGCCTCTTTAACCTCTGATGAACCCTGTAGAGAAGATGTACGTGTCTGATGGGCGCCTCTGTGTTCTGTCCACCAGGTCATGTATCAAGCGCGGCTGGCAGCACTCCACCCTCATCATGTCTGTTCCTCAGACATCAGCATCGAAGGGGAAAGTCATGCTAAAGGAATATAACGGCCGCCGCATTGAAACCGAGCACATCTTCCGCTGGATGACCTCACATGTGGCTCATCGAATCAAAACCCTGCGTCAATCTGAGCAGCTGGTGGAGGAGTGGCGTCCTGACCTGGCCCACCCGGTGAAGATGTTTCTGTTTGCCCACCTGTCCCAGCCCCCGGCCTTCTTCTCCTCGCTGTCTGTCAAGTTCACTGGCAGGATCGAGTTCATCTTCGTGGACGTGCGTCACTGGGACAACCACAGCAGCCTAACAGAGATCGGTGTGACACAGAGCCCCGCCTACATCCTCAAGATGCCTGAGGGCATCTATCGCTATGGCAACAGGTGATGATTGAGCATGGAAATAATAAGGGGTTATTGTTCTTTCATACAACACTGATTTCTGCTTTGTCTCTTCCCTGCAGTACGGGGGAGTTCCTGTCTCTGGCTGCCATGGACACTTTCCTGCGTTCGGTCCAGCCAGAGGTCAATGACCTGTTTGTCCTCAGTCTGGTCCTCATCAACCTGCTGGCCTGGATGGACCTCTTCATCACACAGGTCACCTCTACTTCCATTACACTCATTTCAAAAGGGGAACACTGAGCTGTGATAAAAGTGGCTGCATGCTTCTTACAGTGACCTCATGACCCGACCCGTGACTGATTTCATTACACGAGGCTCCTAGTTGATGATTGGAACCTCCTTTTCTACCTGCATCCAGAACACACAGATAATGACATAACCGACATATAAACAGTAGAAGTAGGAGTACAACCAGCACGTGTGCTGTACAGTGACCAGGCCTTTCTCAATACAGAGCACAGCAAGTTCAAACACCAGGAGGGAGTGTGGAACACCAGGAGCTCAGCTGGACTCTGGTGATGACACACCTGCACCGGACTGTTCCGAGACTCAGTCAGATGAAACGCCTGTGCAAAGAAACTGTCTCGCTTCATTTTCATTGATATGTATTTATTGATTCTTTTGAAATGTGATAAATGACCAAAGCATTGGTCTCCTGAGACCACAGTGGAGATTGGCTGTCACATCAGGAGTCAGCTGTTAGCTGCTGAAATAATATCCACATTTAATGAAGTGACACAGAAAGAGCTGCAGGATGAAAACCATCTCAGCTCAGAATCTCCACCATCACCGGTTTGTGTGAAATGCATTCCGGGATACCCATCTAACCCATGTCCACAGAGTGGACTCCTAACGAGTCGGACCTGTTCAGCTGGACTGAGCTGGTCTTGATGTGACTGTGATGTGAGACCTGAGAAAGTTCTACTGTAAGTGTTTTAGATGAGAATGGACCCGTCCCTCCTATGTGCTGGGGTCGATGTGTCAGCGGGGTCCACTACAGTGATGGGGAGCAACAGTAACTCCCACACAAACGAGAGCTCAGCTTCTGCAAGTGTGAAACTGTGAATTGTTGCAGACTGTGTGCACACGCCCACAGAGGAGATTTCACATGGGTCGCTGCAGGGAGCATGCAACAGATCAGATTTTAAACAAGATTTTCAACCCAACAGCAGAGGCAGTATTAACATTTAGCTCCATCCTGACCAGCTTCAACATGATATCAGTACAGTCTGAGGATAATGTTCTGAAGTAAAGTTTAGAATACACTGAAGGATCTGACTGCTTCATTAACCACAGAGAGAGAGAGGACAGAGACGCATGCTCAGTTCCTTATGAATTGTTGTTTTTAATACGTGTTCATTGTCATGAACAGGGAGCAACAGTGAAACGATTTGTAGTTCTGATCCGAACACTGGGAACCTACAACTCCATACTGCTGGTGTCCTGGCTTCCTGTTCTGGTAGGAGATCATCTGCACTCACACCTGACTCCAGCCACTAACTCTCTTTGTGTTGAACAAGCAGCTGTCTCCTTTAGTGGCCTTCACTGTCACTGCAGGAGCCCAGTTGTTTTCATTTTAGCTAGTCTCTAACACACTATGAACGCATCATAGTTACACCCAGGACCTTTAAAGACAAAAATGTTGAAACCCATGAAAACTGTTTTTTGATCCCTCTGTCATCACAGCATAAAGTAATGTATTCTATTATATTAGGCTTTTATTCTGAAGTCCCGGCTCCAGAATTGTAGTTTTTATTATTTTCCAGGAAATGGAGCCCTATTTAGCTTTCGGGACAAAAACCTGTCCACAAGGGGCCCTGTTGCTCTGTTATGGAGCGCTGCAGGCCAGTGCAATAAATGTATGAAACTAAAATGGTGTGTGTGTGTGTGTGTGTGTGTGTGTGTGTGTGTGTGTGTGTGTGTGGCTTTGTGTGAACAAGCTGAGAATTAAAGGGTTAAAATCCTGAGAGTGAATGAATAATTGATCTTAATGATCAGGACTGATGTTGGTAAAAAAAAAAATTTAATTGAAAGTTACAGTGGAAAATAGTTTTTATGTCAGTTTGTTGAGGCGGACATTTTTGTCCTGTCAGGACCTCGGTGTGGTTTGGGTTAACAAATCCTGAACCTGATCCTGAAGGTTGAGGTCAAGGTTCCTGTGGAGCTGCTTTCTCCTGACTGGGTCCCCATTTTGTTTGCCAGGCCTGCACTACTCAGTTGACACAATACACATCTCGCCAGTGGTTTCACTTCACACCACTGACCCACAGGTGGCACTAAAGCACCTGAACATGCAGCAGTGCAAGGCAGTGAAGAAGAAGAAGAAGATCGCAAGCTAGTAATCAATGCTGGTTTTAAAATGTTAAGAAATGTAGTTTCACAAATGTTTCATGAGGACAGAGAAACCACATGACATGAGTCTGAATGGTTGTCAATTCTTACGAAAGTTAGTGTTAAAATAAAGGGGAGCAGTGAAAAGATAATACTGATACACACTCAGCCTTGATTGATTTAAATGAGTCCAGCTCTCTGAAGTCAAATATACACTCACTGGCCACTTTATTAGGAACACCTGTACACCTGCTCAGTAACGCTAGCATCTGATCAGCCAATCGTGTGGCAGCCTGCTGACACGATGAAGAGGTTCATCAGGTTTCAGTGCAGGGAGACTGGGTGTAGTTTGAGGACCTGAAGGAACAGTGAACAAACAGCTCCAGTTAGTCTGTGTGAACAGGGCTGTTAGTGAGAGCGCTCAGACAGGAAGGAGTTTACAAAGGTGTACCTAATAAAGTGGCCACTGGCCAATGTGATCATGACTGAGTGGTCATGACTGATCACTGATCACTCCTCCCTCCCTCCAGGCTCTGCTCCAGCTGCCCTATCTGGACGCTCTGTATGGCTACAGTCTGAAGCTGCTTCGTTACGCTGACACCACCACACTGGCCAGCCTGGTGAGAGCTGATTGGACCTTCTACTCATCCCACCCTGCTCTCTTCCTGTCCACCTACCTGGCCCACGGTCTGCTGGTCGACTACTTTGAGAAGAAGCGCCGCTGTGGCATCAGGAGCAGAGAGGACAGCACCACCAACCTTGAGTGGCTGGCCAGTCTGTGGGACTGGTACACTTCCTATCTGCTCCACCCAATCGCGTCACTGCAGCAGGTCCCGTCGGACCAGTCGGACTGGGAGGATGATCCCAACCTCTTGTTTGAGCGTTTGGCTTTCCCTGACCTCTGGCTTCGCCCGCTGGTAAATGTGGACTACATCAAAGCCCTGCCGACCTGGAGGTTCAGAGCTTTGGGTCAGAGCAGGGGGGGCAGCTCTGGTGGACCCGCTGCTGAAGAAACAGAGAGTTCACATTCAGACACAGAGAGCAGGGACCAAGGGGGTTCAGGTCCCAGCTCACCTCCACACAGCTGCAGATGGCACCGGAGGTGTGTGTGCAGTGAGGACAGCAGCACACAGCTGAGTGTGTCCAGCAGCATGGACCCCAGCACCTGTGAGTGTGCTGCTGCTGCTGCTGCTGCTGCTGCATCCTTCTGCTGTTGTCATGGGAACGGAAGCTCACCATCAGCTGACTTGGCAATGGAGGATGGCCGCCTCACACCTGAGGGCGTCTCTGCCCGGCAGCACAGTGATTGGTCGGCGTGGCCCTGGGGCGTGCTTCAGTGCTCAGAGTGTGTGGTGTGTCTGGAGAACTTTGTGAGCGAGGAGCTGCTGATGGGTCTGCCCTGTGGCCACGCCTTCCACCAGCAGTGCATCGTGGTGTGGCTGGCAGCGGGCAGACACTGCTGCCCCGTGTGTCGCTGGCCCAGCTACAAGAAGAAGACACAGAGAGGAGCACAGAGCAGCGCCGCTGACACCACCCTGCAGGACTGATGGACAGGTCTGACTGAGCCCTCTTCATCCTCATCCTCATCCCCACAGCTCTGCTCTGCTTTCACTGCTCACAGGCACCAGGCTCTGTGTTGGTCATCATCACAGGGTGTGATCAGGGCTACGGTTGTCATGAACCATCAATCAGCCTCTTTCCATTCCTGTTGAAGGCAACATACTGGTCATGAGAGGCCGGTCACCATAGAGACGCCACAGTCACACACCAACCGCAGGGGTAGTCATGGTTAAACTACATAGTGCAATAAAAACCTACTTCCTGTTTGAGTGTTTGCAGGACGGAGAGGACGGTAGAGTGGTCACCTGGTCCTCTCCGTCCTGGATCATGACTCACCACTGATGCAAAAAACCTCCATGATGTGTGTGTTTGCAGTGTAATTAGCATTTGGTTGAAGACTGGAGCGAAGTGGAAAGCTCCTGTTGACCCCTCACACTGTCGGTCAGCACAGCACCAACACCAACTCTACAGACTCTCATCCCTCTGCTTCTGAAGGTGTTGACCTGACTCCTCCTCCTCACTACCTTCATCTTTACACAGCTCTTTATTTTGATTCTTTCCCACCACTGTCATTAGCTTCTACTTTAATTCTGACTAATCACATCTCAGAGCAGCACCTCAGCTGTAATTCATCACTCAGCACCTAAACACATGCAGATGATGATGCAGGGTGAAGCCTGGTCATCACAGTGTGGTTATGGTACCAGTGAGCTCCCACAGAAACCCACAGAGGGGGTCCATACTGTAACCAGGGAGCTCTCATCATGTATATGACCTCCCCCACCAGCCTGAGGTCACATTTACATTAAATCATCCTGTTTATGTGACTGGGATCAGCTGCAGCTAACATCACTAAACCAAATCTAAGTACAACACTCTAATCAGTACTTTATATTAACAGTGAGTCAGAGGATGAACACTGACCTCCACCTCAGCAGCTCCTCACAGCATCTTTAATTTCATCTCTGCCCTCATCATCCTCCTCTCACAGCTGAGGACAGAGCCTCTGTCCTCGTCCTGCTCAGCAGCAGACAGACAGACAGACAGACAGACAGAGCAGCTGGTGGAGACCAAACACAGAGCTAACAGACGGAGACTCATCAGGAGGTGTGTGTCATGGTGGCTGTTATTGCCTGACCCTTGCCTTTACCAAGAATGGACATGTGTGAGTTTTATGGTGGGTATCATGTATGAAGGTGGATCACCCCTCCTCAGTCACAGAGCCTGTGCTCTGCGTGCATGCTTTTATTTCTCCTTCATGAACCTCCAGTTTGACCTTCAGGCTCCTGCTGCAGCACGAGTTCGCCGGGGGTCTGATGCCTTGCTCACAGGCAGCTTTCAGTTGTGATCATGTGTCATTGTCCTGATCAGGGTCCACACTGATGCTCAGCGGGACAGAGCAGAAAAGAGAAACCCTCTGTTGACTGGACCCTTTTAACTCTAAAAGTCTCAATAAAAGAAACAAACCTCTTTTTAAAATGACTTTCACACACATGACTTTTCCCTCTGAGCTGGGGCCGAGCCGCTCTCACCTCTGTCTGCTGCTCATATTTAACAATGATTTCTCAGTGTATCCAGAGTAATGAAGGGATATTCGGAGCTGGAGGTTTTTGTAGGACCTTACCTTAACCGATCTGTCCAGTAGAGATGACTTGCTGATAGTAGAGTATGACGGGGTCGTCCTGTTGCTCCCTCCCTCTGGCTGACGCAGGAAACCCCAGTAAGCTATGAAGCATATCCTCTGTGTTGTATTTGCCTGAGGTTTAGGTTCCAGGTCACCTCTGACACTCACACACGCTTTGCTGATGATTTCATTCTGCCTCCAGTCTGACCTGTGGAGCTGCTGATTCTTTACCCTGATCTGAAATGTCCAAAACTAACTGTAATTTATCAACGTTTAAGGTGCTTAACCGTAACTTTCAGCTCATTCCTGTCCTCTGTCCGTGTGTGAAGGGCAAGAACATAGAATTATAAGTAGAGCAGTAACACTTACCCAGAAATAAACAAGTGTTTCAGACCTGTGTGGCATTGTGTTGTGTTGTCATCCTGCTGTGTGTGAAGACACAGAGCAGCTGTTTTTATCTCTGTGCATTTTGGAGGTTTTACCAAGTTTAGTAAATGTTTCTACTAAAAACAACACGGTAGATCCTCTGGTGTTTCTGATTCCAGTGGTTTTTAGATATAGTGAATGTGATGGAATTGTATTTTAGGCCAGAGGCATTGTTAGGATCTTGAAACATGGGGGGCTTAACCTGAGGGGTGGGGGGGGGCCCTCTTCTTCACCAACCTGAGCTTTTGGGTGAGTCAGTGTCATTCTGACATCCTGACACACCTGCTGCTACAGCAACAGGTGACTCTACCTCCACCTCCTCAGCTTCACCTGCACCTTGTCGCCTCCTCATCCTCCTTGTTTATATCAACAGACTCAGCTCGTTAGCTGCCAACAACAACAGCCCTGTAACCGCTGTGCTCTCTCTCTCTGTCTCTCTCTCTGTCTCTCTCTCTCGCTCTAACACTGCCTAGTAGTGTCAAGTAGATCTGCTGCTTGAATGACAGAGGATCCTAAACCTAGCCTACCTGTGTTTTTGATCAACAACAGTATTTTAAAGCATGATCATAATGACTAATGAGTAGATTTGAGGCAACTTTTTATTTTTTCTTATTTTTGTATTAAATGAATAAATCTTTGAGATCCGGGGCTGAAGCCCCCCAGGCCTGACAATGCCTGTGTTCTCCACCTGACCTCTGGCAGTGAGGAGAACCTCCAGTCAGACCTCCTCTACAGGAGGAGGTGTGTTTCTTCTGTTGGTCTCCTGTTTTTTTCTTCTGCAGGTGAAATGAGGTGTGAGGAGGGAAAGTTTGAGTTTTATAACAACTGATATTGAAGCAGGTAAAGGCCTCAGTGGATGAATGAAATGCACACAGAGCAGTGAACAGGGTTCACCCATTAAAGGCTCATTAAATCAAAAGGATAAAATAAACAGTGGTGGAAGTGACTAATTACATTTACTCTCCCTCCTGTAACGAAGGAAAAGCTTCTGCTGTGTACATTTGAGTATTTTTTTAAATCAGTCATTTTAATTGTATTTTAAATGAACTTTGCTACATTTAAAGTCACATCCATTATGATACAACTACACAGTTCACAGCAGTAGTAATGTACATGTTGGTCCAAAAGCTAAAGCTAACACACACGTCCCGCAGTTACACACAAGCTGTAACTTAGAACTTCATTTTTATTAAAAGAGAAACAGAAGTGAGGACAACATGCAGCAGACAAACCAGACAACGATCTGAATGAAGGAGCTGGAGGAGGAAGAGGAGAGGGAGACCAGAACCCTGACAGAGAGATAAAGATGGAGAGATAAGGGAAATATTCATAAAGTCGTCAGACCCTTCAGTTTTTTCACATTTCCATTATATTATAGTCTCATGTTAAAATCATTTAAAATCGTTTCCCCCTCGTCAGTCTGCAAATAAGTGAAAACAATTTATTATAAAGTAAAAAACATCACATTGACAGAAGTTTTCAGACACTTCAGCTCAGGTTCCTCCATCTATCCGATCATCTCTGAGATGTTTCTACACCTGGACTGGAGTCCACCTGTGGTCGATCAGCTGATTGGACACACACCTGTCTATATATGATGCAGATCAGAGCAGAAACCATGAGGAGGAAGGAGCTGCTGCAGAGCTCAGACACAGGATTGTGTCGAAGCTCAGGGAAGGTTCAAGAGCTCAGTGGTTTCCATCATTCTGACATGAAGAAGTCTGGAACAAAAGGACTCATCAAGACCTGGACATGGACTAACTGAGACATCAAGGAGAAGAGAGGAGACCAAGAACCTGATGGTCTCTGAGCTTCAGAGAACCCTCCAGAAGGACGACCATCACTGCAGCTCCACTGATGTAGTCTCTGCACTCTTGAGACTGAGAGGAACCAGATTCTCTGGTCTGATGAAACCAGGACTGAACTGTTTGGTCTCAGTTCTCAGAGTCAGGTCTGTAGAAAACCAGATATGAACCGTTTTTTGACTGGAATATTATGAATGAAACTGTATTGACAGCACAGTCTCTGTAATTAAATCCAACCCGGGTGGTCTGAAATGTTCTATCCCAATGTCAGTTTTCCAACTAACAACCTGTCTAAGTTTTTATTATCACAATCAAACATTTTCACCTTCATAGTAAATATTATACAATACTTCATGATGATAAAGGTTAGATTTAGATTTCACATGTCGCTATAACCAAATCAATTCATTTATTGATCTGTTTTCTTCTGTTTCTTATTTATTCCTGATGATCGGATGCCTCAACGTGTCTTGCTGTTACCTGATGTCATCACTTGAGGGCGCTGTTGCCGACCAGGTGACGTACATGGGGACAGTACCAAGTTCAGATGTATTTATAAGGTCTTCCCATGTTCTCTGCTGTCTCTCCTCTCAGTCCTCGTCAGTCCCATTCAGCATCACAGGTCTGGAGGCAGCAGGACTGTAACTGCACCAAGTGTAACTACATGAGCGACGACAGCATGTCTGCTCCACGTCCCTCAGTGTCTGGATGGACACAGAAAACTCACCCTGAGCTGAGCAGAGACCTTCCTGGGCTGTAGGACCTTGTTTTTAGTATAAAAAGGATGTGGGACACTTCTGTGATTATGGACCATGAGGTTTTATTATGTTGTACTGTATGTTTACAGTTTTATTTTACGGTAGCAGCCATTGTTCCTTCACAGCAGCATCTCTGTGACTGTGGATCACTTTACTTTGACCCTCTGTGTCTGCCTTGACCCAGACAGACACAGGGACCTCACAGAGGGTCCTCGTCCCCTCATGGAGGTGGACAGACTGAGATCAGACGTCCCTGTTGGACACAATAATGCTTGATGTGTGGATCCGTCCTCAGGAGACCGTGAGGACGGATCCAGGTGGACTGTGGAGAGGACAGAGGATGAGCAGCTCTGTTGTGTTCCTTGAAGTTGAAAACATCCCAGTTCTGGCATCGCCTGCACACACACCATGTGACTGAACGTATCTGAGATGCTCTGGATCTGCATGTACGACAGCATGTTCCACTTCCTGTCAATATCCTGCAGCTTCACACAGCCCTTGAGGAGACTGGGCCAAAGTCAACACCCTGATCAGCTCTGTACATAGATGTGTTGCACTGCGTGAGGCAAATGGTGGTCACACCAGATTCTCCCTTCTCCCCAAAATCCACTGTTGACTGCATAATAAATGTCTTTTATCAAAATAAAACTGCACATTTTAAAGTGGCCTTTTATTGTGAGGCACACCTGTGTGATAATGATGCTGTGTAATCAGTGACAGGATCACACCTGTCAGGTAGAGGGAGGATCCAGACAAAGGAGAAGTGCTTGCTAACATGGATTTAAACACATTTGTGAAGAAAACTGGAGAGACATAAACCTCTAGAAAAAATCTTACATCTTTTATTTCAACTCATGAAAAATTGAAACAAAAACAAAAGTGTTTTGTTTATATTTCTGGTCAGTGTAGTTTGTGTTGCATAACTGGACTGATTTTAGGAAAATCTGAAGCTGTTTCAGCATCTGATTGATGCTGAAACAAACACTGTGAGGCTGCGGAGCTGCTCCTCTGCTTCTTCTTCAGCTAATTAAATCTTGGTTCATATAAAAATCAAATCAAATGAATCAAAGCAGCTGCAAAGCAGCTAGTGACCATGTTGTGATGCAGCCCGTTGCCTCTGTGTTCTGAAGGACAGGGTCCTTTTATTGAGAGACCCTGGTCCCAGACTCGATCCTGAGATCTGGATCAAGTCTTAGGTTCTTTCAGAGCATGTTGGACGTTAGATGAAGAGTCGAGCAAAGAGTGAGGCGCTCAGAGACATGAGGCTCACAACTGTGAAAATCTGTAATTGGACAAATTCAATCGAGCATGTGAGTTCCTGTTGTAGGCCAGGACGTGACGCTGCGGAGTGTGTGTGTGTGTGTGTGTGTGTGTGTGTGTGTGCGCGCGCGCGCGCTTGAGACAGCCCCAGCCAGTCAGACGCCAGCAGTCAGAGAGGGAGCCCCCTCTGCTCCGTCCTCTAATGTTTCCAGACCAGCAGAGACAGACGCGGAGGACACGGACCTGGAGGATCCACCGTGCCTGCTCAGGAGGACCAGCTGCTGGACTCATCAGCTGATACCGTATGTTCATAACAAGTGACTTACTGTAGCCACCCAGCGCCGTGGAGCCAGACCTCCCGCTGCACACCCTCAAGTGGCAGCGCGATACCGGAGCTTTCTCCCGGGGGGATGTCCCGGTACCGAGGCGGCGTGAAGGGGACATTGTGAACTTGGACTAGTCGCGACCAGCGCCAGATCTCCCCGCACCACTGTCACCCGAACCCCGAGGTTTAGTGGAGCGTGTGTGTGTGTGTGTGTGTGTGTGTGGGATGTGTTGACGCTCACAGGTTTTGTGAGGCTGTTTCACAGCTGCTCTGTGTCAGTGTGTGTCTGTGTGTGTCAGCGTGAAGAGCTGACATCCTGTTCATGTGCTGTTCCCCTCAGTCTGTCCAGTAGCTGCGGCTCCTCTGCAGCCCGCCCGCTCCGTGTGTGTATCAGTGTGGGTTATTCACAGTGCTGCTATGCAGACTGGCTGGAGCCACGCTCAGACAGCTCCACTGTAACCCTGGCTCTGCTCACACACAGAGAAACCTTCACAGCTGAGGAAAAGCTCCCTGCACGTCTCGATCCGGGGGGACGACTTGTACGGAACAGCAGATGTTACACAGCTTTGTGTATTACTGTGGATTATTCAGGATGCTGCTATGCAGACAGAGTGGAGCCACAGAAAACCTGCTGCTGGAGTTAAAGTAACACACGGCTGTGCAACTTCTGTCAGTGCAGTGAACAGCTTGTGTTACACAGTTGGCAGCTGAAGCTCTGGCAGGAAGGCAGGAGTATTACTGAACAACATTCACACTGGTTCAGTGTGTGCACGTTAGAAAGTGGACAGTCTGACTGGGACAAAAAGACAGGGCTGTAAAGTGTGAGCAGGTGAAGCTGCAGACAGATGACACTGCCTCTGACTGTGAGTGAAACTCTTTGTTGATGCAGGTTGTTCAGTCTCACTTCTGTTCTGCAGTTAGTTGTTGAAGTTTCTTTTAGCTGGTTAGTTACACTCTTGGCTAGAAATGAAGAATCCTCATCCACTGAGTGACACATGGAACAGATCCATGAACAAAGACCCGGTCCTGGTCTCTGTGCCGGGCACCAACAAGAAGTTCAAGAGGAAGTCCAGAGAGCCTAAAAGGCTCTTCAGCAGCCCCGAGCCTGAGAGGATGAAAACCTCCCTGGCCGACATGTCGGATGTGGACTCAGTGGATGACACCCAGATGGAGGCGTGTGATGTCAGCAGGTTGGCTCCACTGCAGAGACAGCTGATGATGTCACAGGAAGCGACACCTAGAACCACAGGGACCCTGTCAGGACAACCAGAAGCCAACGTGGCTCCAGCTCAGAGTGGTGCCATAGACATGAGGATTGGTATTAACATGCCAGCCATCACTTCCAAACTGTCCCAGTTCCCGGAGATCTCCCACTGGCCCACGGCCATATCTCAGCCCCTGTCCAACAGACTCAAACTGGGCCTTCGCTCCACATTCCCTCTGTCCACCTCAACCAGCAGCAGCCACTCACCCAGCCACCAGGCCTTCTCCCTGGAGCCTCCTCTGTCAGACCAGGCTGCAGCTCTGCCGCTCCCCAGACCCTCCCAGACCTCCCAGTGTCAGGAACACGTGGAGCCCCAGGTCCAGTCCCCCAAGGTGAGTATGTTAAATGGTCCAAATGCTGCCATGAGACTCACCTGTTCACTCTCACTTTACATCAATGAATCATCATCGTTAGTTTGAAATGTGTTGTTGCTGAGCCTCTATCTGAGTTATGAGCTGGATGTGGCTTTGAACCCAGATGAGTTTGAAGTGATCAGTTCCTGTGGTCAGGATCTGCCTCCTCTGTGACAGAGACACAGACAGGTCAGTCACTGTCAGTGTTCTGGATACAGGGATACAATAAAACGCATGAATCAGTGTTTCCTCTTCATGGTCCTCAGGCTGATCCACCAGGGTTCGGTAGAATGATGAACTGAGTGATGTGTGCTGCCCTTTAGTTCAGTACTGGATCAGGTCTATAATCTGGGCCCCTCTGGTCCTCTGCTCTCAGGAGTCTCCCAGGAAGCGGGCTGTGTGTGCTGATGGACCTGGGCGTCTTCCAGAGGTCAAAGCCATCCAGCAGACCAGGAGGCTGCTCGCCAACGCGAGGGAGAGGACCCGCGTCCACACCATCAGTGCTGCGTTCGAGGCCCTGAGGAAGCAGGTCAGACTGACAGTCCACACTGCAAACACACAAACAGTGGAGTGTGTACAAACACAAACACACTGTACACATGAACACTGCAAACAGACACACACAAGCTGCTCTGGTTTTCTGCAGACGTTGCATCGACGCTTTGAAACATGAACAAGGTGTTTGTTTCAAATCCATCATACTGAGCCGTCAATCAGTCATCATCATCTTAATCACACAAAGTTTTTGGTGCTTAAAGGTCAAAGGACACTGACCTGTGGCCATAACTGAAGAATTCATACAATAATGAACTGCAGCTGGACCAGCTGGTTTGACAGGGGTGACAGCTCTAAGGAAAATGCAGCAGGGCTGTAACTCCGCCTCCTGGTCACAGCTTTGACTTCCTGATTAACTGTGACACTTCTAGAGATGAGAGCTGGATCAGATTGGAACAGGTCTTCCCCAGAAGCTCCTCCAGTTGTCTGCGTAGCCCACACCGGGCATTTGTGTAATAAATCCTGTGTCTCTGTCAGCCAGGTCCAGATCCTCTGTAAAGCTCAGACTCCATGTGTACCCCGTTTCCATAGCAACCAGTTAGAGTCAGAGTTTGAGACTACTTGCCACAGATTAAACTGATTAGATAATACATTTAATTGTGGTTAATAAGATACTTTTAATTAGTTAAATAGATGACAGAATAATAAAATAGTTAAAAACTTAATGATTAACCGTATTATTCAAGTGGCTAAAGATTTTAAACCAGTTTAATTTATGATGAATTGAAGCCATTAATGAGAGTTCAGACTGTTCATTATTAATTGAGCTGAAGCCTCTTCTCTGCACAAAGACTTTTAATGTGACAGTGATGTGAGACTGAGAGACGACAGAGACAGAGGACGATTACACAGACGATCACACAGGAAGACAAAACGTCCGTCCTCACTCATCTCAGTGCAGAGTAATATCTGTACCAGGATTATCAGAACTCTTCCTCTCACTTCCTGTATAATGATGTTTTGTGATGGTAAACTCTCCAGTCCAACATGGATCACAGTAACAGCTCTGTGTCCTCTCCTCACAGCAGGAAGCTCAGGTGGAACCAATAACAAGAACCACGTTCCAGTGTTCCAGTCAGTGAACAGAGCAGTCACCGGCTGATCTTAATGGGACGCAGCTGTTATTAATGTGACTGATTCCACCTTTGCTTTTGCTGCTATAACAAAACAACTGCTGATGCTTCAGGACACAGATACCTGCTAACGGCATCCTGCAGGAGCCAAAAACAGCAGGGACTGATATTAAAAGTTCACATCCGTCAGTGAAGAAGACATCCGATAAAGCTTTAATCAAGGAGGAAATATTTGTCAGAACTTTAACAGTTTTCTGTGGTTGTTGTAAGTGACCTTAAGGTTTTGTAGATTAGATTCTCCGTCATCCTCCTCGCTTCCACTCCACTTTATTCAGTTTGCCTGTCAAACATGTAAAGATCTCCCTCCTCTCCCTCCCCCCTCTCTGTCCAGGTGCCATGTTATTCATATGGGCAGAAGCTGTCCAAGCTGGCTATACTGCGCATCGCCTGCAACTACATCCTGTCTCTGGCTCAGTTGGCTGAGCTGGACTATAGCTCCGACCACAGCAGCCTGAGCTTCTCTCAGTGTGTGGAGCAGTGCACCAGGACCCTGCAGGCCGAGGGCAGGAGCAAGAAGAGGAAGGTGAGGAAACAGAGAGTCACATGACGCAGGCCTTTATTTCTAATGTCCCTGCTTCATCATGACATGAGGTCATAGTTCGTCAGAGCCCTCCTGCTTCTGTTCACACAAACACATTCTCCATTTTTACCTGTTGTCTTTATGTTGAGTCAGTACAGCACAGTCATGTTGTCCTCACCTCTCTCCTGGCAACACCAATCATTTCTTACTCTCAGTGAAAGTTAGCACTTCCTCCTCAGATGTGTCACATTAAAAGCCAGGCTTTGAATGTGAAACATCTGCAGGAAATTTAGAGTTTCATTGAAGGAAACGGCAGAGCAGATTCATACAGGCAGAGAGAGGAGGACCATGGTGGCAGGAAGGAGTTGTGTGTGTGTGTGTGTGTGTGTGTGTGTGTGTGTGTGTGTGTGTGTGTGTGTGTGTGTGTGTGTGTGTGTACTTGTACTTGTACTTGTACTTGTACTTGTACTTGCTACATAGTAAGGACCAAAAAAAGTATTTTACTAACAGAGTGAGGACATTTTGGGAAAGTGAGGACATTTTGGCCGGTCCTCACTTTTTGAGACACCTTCAAATCACATTTTGAGGGTTAAGACTTGGTTTTAGAGTTATGGTTAGAATTAGCTTTAGGTTAAGGTTAGGGTCAGGGTCAGGGTTAGGCACTTAGTTGTGATGGTTAAGGTTAGGGTAAGGGGCTAGGGAATGCATTATGTCAATGAGTGTCCTCACAAAGATAGAAGTACTTGTGTGTGTGTGTGTGTGTGTGTGTGTGTGTGTGTGTGTGTGCAGACTTGTGGTTCCTCTCACAGGTTCTCAATTTTTAAAGACAATAGCCAGGTTTTGGTTTGTTAGCCACAGTCCCTGTTTTGTGCTGACGTCTGGTAAGTCACTGTCTCTGACTGTCTGTAGGAAACAGACTGAGAGCTCAGTGCAGGACTCTGGACTCTGATTCCCACTGGAAACATGTTGCATGAAAAAAGACAAGCGGGTCCTTACTGGTTTTTACACAGCAGCCCACACACATCTAAAACCCTGACTTAGAGTTAATGCTCGTCTCACCAGGTGAATATATGTTGATGCTGTTGGCTCATGGCTCACTGTTCCTGTGGTTTAATAGATGCATCAGCAGCCAATCACCTCCTGTTTGCAGGAGAAATCAGTTCACCGTTTAACTCTGTACCACTGAACCTGATTGTTTCAAAGTGGTGAGTGACACAGGGAGGGGAGGGGCTGTGTGTGTGTGTGTGTGTGTGTGTGTGTGTGTGTGTGTGTGTGTGTGTGTGTGTGTGTGTGTGAGTCATGTCATTAGTATAGAGGTGATGCTGTGGGAAATGAGAATTTGAACATCAAGAATTAATATTCACAGAAACGCACAAGATATATTTATTAAGTTTGACAACAGCTCACAGGAACACAACACAACAGGTCAACACTTTCAACACTGTGATGGTTGTGAAATAAATGTTTTAAAGTTAGTAAGAAAAGATTTTCACAGCTCTCTGCTCCAGCTTCACACTCAGGCTGCTCTTTTAGATGTAAACTAGCTGAGGGCTTCTTCCCTGCTAGCTGGCTGTTTCTCTCTCTCTCTCTCTGTGTGTGTGTGTGTGTGTGTGTGTGTGTGTGTGTGTGTGTGTGCTCAAAGTCCCAGACACCAGATGTTTAGAGTGGAGGGGAAGTGGAGCTGGCGCCATGAAGGGCAGAGGGCAGTGAGAAGGCACGCGAACTAAAACCACACACACACACACACACACACACACACACACACACACACACACACACACACACACACACACACACACACACACACACACACACTTGGCACATTCCCCAGCAGTCTCTCCAACATTCCCCCACTCTGCCTCTCCAGGCCATCTGCTCCAACATACTTTGAAACAAGGAGGGGAAAAAACACAGTCATCATCAGCCTGTCAGACAGCAGCAGCTGGTGGAAAGACAGAGAGAGAGAGAGGGTGTGTGTTTGTGTGTGTGTGTGTGTGTGTGTGTGTGTGTGTGTGTGTGTGTGTGTGGAGGGGGGTCTGGCAGGAACGAAATGCTTTTTTATTTTCTCAGAGCCACTGAGTCTGTGCGCTCAGTTCAGAGGAAAACAGACATTTTTTGCTTCATTGTGATTTTGCTCCACCACACTGAGCCTGAGGTCACATCAGGAAAGCTGTTTGTGTCTTTCACACAATTACATGGTAAATCTGTGAGCTGGAAATGTTTTTATCTCAACAATCTAACAATCGTGTCGACACTAAGAGTTTAATCTGCAAGCACTACTGCTCACATAGTAGCAGCAGTGGAAGAAATGTATTCACTGAAACTAAATCTGCACATAGACTCGTACATTACTGTCAGCAGTCAGAGTGACCTACATGACTTTGATTGTTTAAAGCTCCATGTTTTACTCTTCTGTGTTTTATCTGAAGTGTTGATCTCCATCAGAAGATATATTTGTAGTTTTAAGAACCAAAAACCATCTCAGTGTAGTTTTACATCTCCTCTCTCAGGCTTCTCTCTGGACCTCAAGTAACAACAGGTCAGTCAGCCAATCAGAAGAGAGGATCTGAGCCTCTCTTCTGATTTGCTGACTGTTTTGTGAGTGATCCAATAAAAATATAGCAGATTTCAGGTAAACACTAAATGCTGCAAGGTTGGTTGGTGGGTCCGGGTGGGCGGGGCTTGGGGTGTGGCTGAGGGCGGTAACTGTTTTGTTGTGACATCACAAAGTTCCAGAAGTCCTGACGGCTGGTTTTAAGGCTCAGTTTCTGAATACAGGCTGTGTGCATTTCTCTGTGGACTGAGGCTTTGACACTTTCACAGTATTAATATAGAACCTAGACCTGCTCTATGATCACAACCTCTCTGGCACTAGGTTCTCAGAGGTGAATCTTTGCAGGTTTCCAGTAATGTCAACGTCTTTGTGTTTGTTAATGTTGGTCAGACTTTAGCTTTAACGGCCATTTTCATCATTTAATTCACCAACAAGTCGATTGATAACTGATGAAATAACTTTCAGGCGTATTGATAATGAAAATAGTTGTTGGTTGCAGCCTCACATTTCTTGTTGTGATAAAACACAATTTTATAACAAATGTAAACTAAAACAGCTCAGGTCTGAAAACCAGATGTTAGAGTCCCTCTCCAAGACCAGAACCACAAGACAGAGGATGGAAGACCTGATCCAGCTGATATTGTGTAAATTTCAAACAAATTTGATATGAAGTAAACCTGGGGCCCCTAGGACGCCTGAGGGTCTGAGGCCCCTGGGTATTGGCCCAGTTTGCTTGGTTGGTAATCAAGCTTTGATTGTTGGCCACCAAGTCCTCCCACCTGAACAACCACATAGGTGACGTGTTCCTACCCAGGATATGACCCATTACAGCATAGCAGTGTACCAGACCCCTGTCGTCATGGTAACAGTAATAAATGCGTGGTTAACGTTGTGAATCTATGAATTGTGAAGATTGTGGTTTGGGTTAAAGTTAAAGTAAGGTTGGAGGACCTTTGTCGTCATGGTTACAATAATAGTAATTGTAATTGTTAACGACTGATTACACTTGGAGGCAAAGTCCTGTGTTCTGTCGACCCACCATCCACCCTGACCTCCTACAGTACTTTGTCACTCGTTACACTGCGTCATCTGACTTCCTCCTCTGTTCCTGTTATAATGACCACGGCCACTAGAGGGCGTCTACCATAAAACATAACCATGGGCTGTAATAAACTGCTGACAGACGAGCTGTGGCCTTGTTTCTGACGGGAGGACAGGGTCTAGCTGTGTGATTGCTTTCAGCAGTGATCTTCGCTCTGTAATCACACAGAGACTGCCGAGTTGCATGTGGTTTTGTCTCTAGAGGGCGCTATGTAGTGCTTAATACAAATCATTACCACTCCCAGACAGTAATGGCTAGAAACATGGTTCCATAGGCCATATTAGTTTGTGAACAGCTTGTTGATCTCTTATAATTTATGAGTTATTGATTTGAGATTTTTCATCATCATATTCCATGAGGTGCACAAGAAAAAGTCTTTTACCTGTGGCGTCTATGAGCTATCAGCTTTAACAGCTGCAAGAAAGCTGCAGCAGCATCAAGCAGCAAGAGCTTTCAGCAACCGCACTGCTTTTTCTTCAGGAAAGACACAATCTAGTTGGCACATGATGTTAATAATGTGATTGCTTTCAGCAGTGATCTTCACTCGTCACTCAGCCACAGCCACAGACGCAGCTTTTCGCAGATTTCAGTGTGGAGCAGTGGATAAATGTGGATAAATGTGACCAGGAGCAGGTCTCTGGTCATATTTATCTCCATCAGCAAGTAACAAAACATAGCAACAAGCCCCTCTCTCTAATGTAAACATCTAACTCACCTGAGGTTTAAACCTGTGTCGATAGCTAACTCACAGTCCAGCTCTCGGTCACTAAACTGCAGGCCCACTTTCGCCTCAGGTTCCAGTTCTTAAACTTAAAACACATTCCTCTGTGTTTGGAAACATGTTCTCATGTGAGGCTGAGAAGTTCAGAGTGATTCTTGTCTGTGGCTCAGCTGGTAACTCATCTGCCATAAAGGGTCCATTTCTGGGTGCCAGAGGTTCTGTTTGTGATCGTGAGGTGCCCCCCAGTAGGTGGCATTTCATGTCCCTCACAGAGATCTGCCTGTAAACAAACAAGTGTTATGGTAGTCATTGGTGGTCTTTGAGGGACCTCTGTTGATATTTCATCTTTACTGCAGGAAGGAGCTTAGAGCTGCAGCAGCAGTCACACACATTTCTGTGAAGATGCTCATTCTGTTTATTCTTCTGTCTTCTGTCTTCTTCCTGTGCTTTTTGGCACTGTAAAAGTTCTACTTGTTTGTTCAGGAGATATGTTTATGTCCTTAGGTGCTGATATGTGTAACAGCTGATTTTATATGAATTGTTTCATAACTTTTTAAAAATGGTTTTCTATGGGGAATGAGCAAAACATGATGGAACATGACTGAACATGATAAAGGCTGAATAACTTTCAATGCCTCACCTACATGAAAACTGTAGTGACAGCACCACCATGTGGTCAGAAATCAGCCAACAAATGTTGCAAAATGTTGTGGCTCATATTTCTGCAACTGTGAGGCGAAGAAGAAATGTGTCTCTGTGAATTCAGTGGATAATGCTGAACGAACTGATATAGGCCACGTCTATATCAGTTTTTCCACCATTCAGATTCTTTTGCTTGACATACTTTTGACTCTCTGTCCTACATCCTTGATCCAAGTTTCATCAAACTTGGTACATATCATGTTTAGATGGCCCAGAACACGTGATTGATTTATCGTTTCAATACATGAGTGAAACTGCTCATGTTCACACCATGTTAGTCACATCATCCCTGTCTCTTCTACTTATTCCTGATGGTTTAGCATCCTCATCTCTTCCATTATGAGCCCATTGGTACAACTGAAAGAGTTATTGATCTCTGTCTGAATAGTTACAGCAATCAAAAATTGTCTCAATGTACTCAATCCTTTGAAGTGCTTATGGCTTCAGTCTGTTTGCCTTGAAGTAAGTCCACATGAAAATGTCTAAAAATAACCGGACCTCTGTTCTACGTGTTGTTGAGTTGTGTTCTTACATCATCACAAGTGTTTCCATCAGTTCTCAAACAGAGAAATCTGTGATTTTAATCACAGCAATGCTCGGTTTAAATTGGTGATCTGTCACATTTTAAGATCCACTTTTTTTACACCTGGTGGTTTCTCAGCTGTACATTTGAACCAGATGAAGGATTTTAATCATCGGACGTGTGGATCTGAAGTTATCAGAGAAAACAGCTCAGAGTAAACTCCGCACCAGGAGGGACAGTGACTCTACCCCGTGGATTTGAATAGTGATAATTAATTAGTGGTGACAGTAATAGGTTTGCTGGTGGTTGTTCCAGGTCTGAATCTCCTGACAGTGTGGCTCATGTATAAGGTGCTGTTACACTGGGGTCCCTGGGGTCCTCCAGGATGGACCCACAGACTCTCCTCTGTTCTGAGGTCCTGGGAGACAAAGCCAAGCTCATCCTCTGCGGGACATAGATTAGTTATGGTGACTTAGTTCTGTTACAAATCATGATTTTGATTTTGTTTCATATTGAACATAATGAATGAATGAATTAAACACCAGATACCTGAGTATCTGCGTGTGGCCTGTCTGTCCAGGGTGATGGTGTTCTTTATTTTAAAGTGCTTTCATTTTGTTGACAGGTTGTGAGGATGCCAGAGGAAGTGTGATGTTTTCAGACCACTGTTACCAGAATCTCCTCTTCTTATTGATGCATCGCTGCGCTCAGCTCGTCTGTTGTAGTGGGTTGAACAAATAAGGAGAAAAATAACAAGTTCACTACAGTAACAAGTGATATGGAAAAAGAGCCAGATGTAACAGACTAACTGAAAAACATGGCTGATGTTGTTTTATGCTTTTATTATACCTGTTCCACCGCTGGGGTAGAAGTGGCAGCTGGTGATCATGACGATGATGATGATGATAACGATGATGACAACCAATTGTAGACATTGTAAACACAGTGGAAACTTCATCTCTAACTGGTATCTGTACATTTGGATGTCAATCTTATGATTTTGTTTGTTGTATTTTTCTTTAAGAAATACTAGCTCGTGTCTTGGCTCCTGATGCTGATTCAGAATGAACTGTGAACCTTTACGTTCTAAAGGTGTTTTCAGACTGAACACCACTGTCACACTGTCCGTCATTATCTGTCCCAAACTTCCAAAGTACTGACTCTACAGATGTTAGCTACAAGCCACGCACACATCTTCAAATGGCAGTAACTCTCTGTTATTTTCCTACATACGTCCACGCCATGGAGCCTTTAGAGCTGTGGAGCTGTGGAGCAGTGGAGCCTGGGGATAGGCGCAAAGTTTTTTTCTCAAATTCAAACTTGCATTTTGCACAGACATGTTTTTGAATTTGGGTACACTCATGGTCTCCCACTGACTTTACATGCAATCGTGCAACTTCATAAAATGAGCTTTGCTTCAGTCTGAACACACCTTAAAGAGCGAGGACCCATTGGAAATGAGTTCATTGTGCAACACCACCTTTATAACGTCTAGTGCTTTATATCAATCATGGTGTAGATATGTGACCTATATGGAAGGAAGAACTGCCCCCTGGTAAAGTGTGCATCATTACATCAAGTCATTGTGGTGTTTTTCTCATTTGCATAAAGTTAAGCCACCTGCTATCCCATAATGCTTTGAGATGTGATTCACTTGCATCCCATTGAAGACCCTATTGAAGACTCTTTACAGCTGACAGCGTTGAGTTGGTTACACTGATGATGGACATTGTTAGATGATGAATGTACAGTACATAAACTCTAATAACACAAATAAAAATACTTTGACCAGTGTTTTCTCTTGAATATGTCTCTGACTAAAAGTCAAATGAATGAATCACCTGATGTTGTTTAAATGGTCACTTCACTCACTCACACCACATTTTCTTCTGCAGAAAGTTTAAGGTTTTATTTGTCCAAGCTTTTAGATGTCTCTATGAGATTTCTGCCTCCACCACTGCCTCCACTGGGACAAGGACCTCATCATCACAGCATCATGCTGGGTAACAGAAGAAGGACATCTCAACAGTGTGGTGCACTTTCCCCTAATTAAAGCGTACACTGATGTCATGACCACAATAGCAGCAACATAAGCATGCACCAAGCACCCTCTGGATAATCTCAGCAAAATCCCGCAATGTGTCCATCATCAGGGGCAGACTCATGCAAGAACAGTTCTACACTGATGAAGCGTCTATGCCAACAGTCCTGGGGAAACTAATAAAAACCCTTAGCCAAGTGGAATGATGCAAATTTTAAAGACACTAAGCAGGTACAACTCAAAGAAGACACACCAGGGAAACTGAAATTCTGGTGTCTCCATTCCAGCCTGCTACCCTGACTTACATGGTCCTGTATCCTCTATGAAGTCTTCCTAATGCAATGGAGGGGCTCATCAGCTCACAAGTGAGGAAGTGGCCAGGCTTCACCAGATGCCTCAGCAGCATAGAGTAAAATAGATTTGAAATCCTTTCATTGCCAACTTCATCAGAATCAGTTTTATTGCCAAGTATGTTTTCACATACAAGGAATTTTTTATGGTGATTGGTGCAATTGAGGATCAGGGGGATCAGCAACAGTGGGGCTCTCTAGCCTTGTTGATAAGGCTAATAGCAGATGGGAAGAAGCTGTTTTTGTGGCGAGAGGTTTTGGTCCTGAAGGACCGCAGCCTCCTGCCAGAGGGGAGTGTCACAAAGAGTTTGTGTCGTGTTTGCAGCGTACCAGATGGTGATGGAGGAGGTGAGGATGGACTCAATGATGGAGGTGTAGAAGTTCACCATCATAGTCCTTGGCAGGTTGAACTTCTTCAACTGCCTCAGGAAATACATCCTCTGCTGAGCTTTTTTGATGAGGGAGCTGATGTTCAGCTCCCACTTAATGTCCTGTGTGATGGTGGTTCCCAAGAAGTGGAAATGCTCCACGGTGGCCACGGGGGAGTCACACAGGGTGATGGGGGTGGGTGGGGCTGGGCTCTTCCTGAAGTCCACTATCATTTCCACTGTCTTCAGAGCGTTTAGCTCTAAGTTGTTCTGCCTGCACCAGGTCACCAGACGGTCAGTCTTCCACCTGTAGGCAGACTCATCGCCATCAGAGATGAGTCCAATGAGGGTGGTGTCGTCTGCAAACTTCAGGAGCTTGACAGACTGATGGCTGGAGGTGCAGGTGTTGGTGTACAGGGAGAAGAGCAGAGGAGAAAGAACGCAGCCTTGCGGGGATCCAGTGCTGATGGTCTGGGAGTCAGACACGTGCTTTCCTAGCTTCACGTGCTGCCTCCTGTCAGACAGGAAGTCGGTGATCCACCTGCAGGTGGAGTCAGGCACGCTCAGCTGGGAGAGCTTGTCCTGCAGCAGAGCCGGGATGATGGTGCTGAAGGCAGAGCTGAAGTCCACAAACAGGATCCTGGCATAGGTCCCTGAGGAGTCCAGGTGCTGGAGGATGAAGTGGAGAGCCATGTTGACGGCGTCGTCTACAGACCTGTTGGCTCTGTAGGCGAACTGCAGGGGGTCCAGGAGTGGGTCAGTGATGGATTTGAGATGGGACAGGACAAGGCGCTCAAATGATTTCATGACCACAGAGGTCAGGGCAATGGGTCTGTAGTCATTTAGTCCTGTGGGCCTTGGTTTTTTGGGGACAGGGATGATGGTGGAGGATTTGAAGCAGGCTGGCACGTGGCAGGTCTCCAGTGAGGTGTTGAAGATGTCCGTGAACACTGGAGACAGCTGATCAGCACAGTGCTTCAGGGATGATGGAGAGACAGAGTCAGGACCGGCTGCTTTGCGGGGGTTCTGCTTCTTAAAAAGCCTGTTGACATCTCTCTCCAGAATAGAGAGAGAGACGTTCCTTTGGTAGGGGAGGAGGGGGGCTTGTCCCACTGTCTTTCAAAGCGGCAGTAGAACTCATTCAGATCGTTGGCCAGACGGAAGTCGTTAGTGGAGTGGGGGGGTTTAGGTTTGTAGTTAGTGATCTGTCTGAGCCCTTTCCAGACAGAAGCAGAGTCGTTGGCTGAGAACTGGAGCTGAAGTTTCTCAGAGTACAGACGTTTAGCTTCTCTCACCGCCTTGCTAAACCTGTACTTGGACTCTTTAAACCTGTCCCTGTCCCCACTCCTGAAAGCTTCCTCCTTTTGCCTCCTGAGCTGACTGAGCTTAGCTGTGAACCAGGGTTTGTCATTGTTATAACTCACCCTGGTGCATGATGGGATACAGCAGTCCTCACAGAAGCTGATGTATGACGTCACAGCCTCTGTGAACTCATCCAGACTGTTGGAAGCAGTCCTGAACACCTCCCAGTCAGTGCAGTCCAAACATGCCGCAGATCCTCTATGGCTTCACTGCTCCACTGCTTCGATGTCCTCGCAACAGGTTTACACAGTTTTAGTTTCTGCCTGTATGTGGGAATCAGGTGGACCATCACATGGTCAGAGTGGCCCAGTGCAGCCCGGGGGACGGTGTGATAAGCACCACTGATTGTGGTGTAACAGTGGTCCAGAGTGTTCCCCTCTCTGGTCGGGCAGTTAACAAACTGTCTGTATTTGGGCAGTTCATGACTGAGGTCACCTTTGTTAAAGTCACCAAGGACAATAACTACGGAGTCCGGGTTGGTCCGCTCCACACACAGTATCTGCTGTGGCCTGTGGTGGGATGTAAACACCGACCAGGATGAATGAGGTGAACTCACGGGGGGAGTAGAAGGGCCTGCAGTTTATGATGAAAGTCTCCAGGTCAGGAGAACAGTGCTGCAGGATCACTGTCACGTCTCTGCACCAGCCACTGTTTGCATAAAAGCAGATTCCTCCACCTTTGGTTTTGCCGGACAGCTCTGTGTCGCGATCCGCTCTGAAGAGTTGGAAGCCGGCCAGCTCCAGCGCAGAGTTCGGAATCGATCCACACAGCCACGTCTCCGTGAAGCACAGGACGGCAGATGAGGAAAAGTCTCTGTTCTTCTGCACCAGTAGCTGAGGTTCATCCAGCTTGTTGGGCAGTGAACGCACCTTGGAGAGAAAGATACCTGGGAGCGGTGTGCGGAGTGCGCGCCGGCGGAGACGCGCAAGCGCACCGGCACGTTTTCCTCTCCTCCGGCGTTTCACTGCGAGAGCAACGGTCAGTGACCTCTGACCAAAATGTCCAATAATTCCACAGGTGAGTCGAGAAAAGTAGGAAAAAAATCCACTGGAGTTGTTTCTCTGATGTTAATGAGCTCTTCTCTGGTGAAAGAGCTCCGGAAACCAAAGCAGAAAACTGGATTTACAAAGAAAATAAGGCAAAAAAGTGCGCACCAACACACCGAGGCAGCCATCCGCGGCGCCATGGCCCATGCCTGGCCCAGGAGTGCACCAAAGTAAGACTGTAAATGACATGAATCCTGGGAAGTGATGATAAGACGGGCCGCTTCAGCATTTTCAACAGGAAGGAAATTGACTCTAGCTGCATGTAATATCAGCCCTCAGATGTGGAGACATTGTAGGCCATGTCCAATAGGACAGAGGGAATCAAGAAACCCAAACATCGGGATATGGTCATGGAGTGACTGACAGGAAGAAGCAGCTGTGGGATGGAGCAGCGAGGAGGAGAATCACCAGAATGTTCCTTATGTGCCAGTCCAACAACCCTCAAAGATACAGTGGTGAGCTACAACACCAGCATAACACAAGGAAGGTATATGTGGCATCACAACCAAATACTGAGCTACCTGGCTTGTGAGCTTGAAGGCGTGAGGATAACATCCAATGAGATGCCTCTGATAACCACCTCATACTGACCACCTGTCATCCACCAAGAGGAGGAATTCAAGATAACTGCCTCTCTGTCCAAACATAGGCCCAAAGAATGCAGCCAGGGACTAGACTCCTACCAGAGGTCTCTGGTCCAGGGCCATGAAGTGAACCTTTATCATTGAGCTGACAGTGCAATGCTAACCTTCTGGCAGATGCAGAAGGCCCTTTGTTGCCAGCTCCACTGTCGAGCTCTTGAAGGAAGTAGGAGTCCGATGGTGACTCGCCATGCGCTTCAGTGAGAGGAGAAACACAACAGAGGTTAGAGATGTCAACCCAGCGGCGTACTGCAGTCTTGGTGCAAAGAATGAGTGCATCTTGTTGAATCTGCTCCTCACCAGCTCAGAGCAGGTCCATAGCTTAGTGCTTTTTTGGTCCAATAAACTTTGGTCTCTTTATTTGGTAAAATCACAGCAATATAAAACCTAAAATTACACAAACTGATGTGATCAAACACACACAGCCCTGTTTCCATCACTTCAGAGGACACTACTGGAGTGATGTGCTCATTGTGAAGCCACAACCATGGATCACGTGTATGTCACAAAATGAAGATTAAACAGCAGCTAGTTTGTTCCCAAATTGTCAGCAAATATAATTTTTTATTATCTAGAATAACTGCTGTTATTTCAAATATAATTGATGGTGGTATTGAAATGGTTGTTAAATGGATCACTGAGATAACTATAGGATCTTCAGCAGGTCCAACAACGTGAATTCAACTAAAAAGTAAACATCCTCTAATCTTGGTGATATGTTTGAATGTTTGAACTATGGGATCAGTGCTAAAATTCTGTTTGACTGGAAACTGAATGATTATAAGTTGGTAGGGACAAGTGTGTCTATTATTTTGTCCATCCCATTTAAATCTGGGTAAAAAGAGGCACAATAACAAAAAACGTGTGTGTGTGTGAGTGAGTGTATACTTTTAGATTACTTGTGGATATTTGATCTAACTTTCCTTTAAAACATCTTCTCTTTGGTTGAAGTATAGTGTGTGGGTTGTACATTCAAACCTTTAACTACCTCATAACAAACAAATATCCTCCAAACCTTTAGTCATCTGAGTCCATTCATACAGTATCAATAAAGTACACGGCAGTGACGTGTCATCAGGGCAAGCAAGGGAAGCAATGTTTGCCCAGTTAAAGCTATAAATAGACATCAAGTAGAACAATACTGAAGTGAAGTGATATCTCTCCCAGCTCGACGACCAGTCGTAGTATCTATAGTTTCTGTCTTTTTCCTGGGCGTGACCTCTTGACAAAAGCTGGGACTTGTCAAGGAGAGGGGAGCAGCATTTTTAGGACGATTGCAGCATTGAGGATAATCCTGGGATCTTTGACGGGTGACTGGCTATAGGCAATGTGTCCTTGACTCAGCTTCTAATGTTCTGAGATCATGATATTGCAGCATTATGCGCATGTGCAGATGGATGTGGAAACTAATCTTGTGCATTAGAAAATGACTCCCACAGTCTTTTCTTCCTAAGTGTTAAGCTTGCAGTAGTAGCAAGTAAATGAGCAAATTACACAGATTTATCATCTCTGGCCAAGATCCACAGTAAGTTTAAGTTTGAGACAGAATATTGTTGCAGGAGAAGAGCAGCTCCTTTCAGGATTAGATCAGTTTGGGTAAGTTGTGTGCATTAGTGTCAGTTAATGGTAAATATGTTGAAGATTAACATAGAAGTGATTTTTAGATATTTTACTCTATACTGCACTTTAATATGTTTAGTGTCAGTTCAAGAATGAATTCAAAAAAGTGCAGAAAGGTGAAGATGTCCAGACAGAGAGCAGCAAGATGGAGAACGAGACTTTCAGCACAGGAAAGACAGACAGCACAAAACCATGAGACAGGACAGGGCCTGAGTTTAAGAGAGGTTTATACTGATACTGTCATGAGAAGGTTTGTTTTAGTGTGGTCCATATTTCTCTTATTGGTGTAGTAAACAGCTGAATCACACAGCATCGGTTGTTCGGCTCTGCTTGCCTATCTGCAATAGTCACCAAACGTCACTGATATACAATCATATAATGACTTTTATCTTTTTAGTTTCACTGCAGAAATGTGAACTTATACTCAAGTTCTAAAGTCATCACTGAATAGTCTGATGAGCTCCTTGTAATAACCACAACACACTGAGAAAACACAGTGTGTGAAGATTTCTGAATTCTTTTACCAACAGACGTTCAAACCAGAGGCTGTCTGAACTGAGACCACAGTAACCTTGCAGTCAGTCTCAAAACTTTCAGGCTGGACTGTTTTAATGGACTCAGTCCTCTTTGTGTTTCAGGAGTGATGCTGACAGCAGTGGACAGACCCAACACTTGAGGATGCAAAGACACTGGAAGGACAGATGATGAGATGAGGATCAAAGCCTAGATGAAGATGTGGATAAATGGAAGAGGGAACAGGATGAATTGCTCTCACCACATTTTAGCAGATGAACTAACATCTGTACTTATCTGAGGTGGACACCACCTGACAGAAAGACAGATATACAAACTGTAGGGGGAATAAAAGGAAGTAAAAGATTCACCCCTCAGCAATAAACCCCACTATGCATACTATTACACACATTGCATTATTTCCCACTGTTGTCTTGTCAATACCATATTGAAGTATGTATTTCCAGTCACTCGAACTGTGACATCGCCATGAGCATGAAGCTTGTCTGGTTTCAGGTGTGTAAAAAGGTGCAGACCAGAGGATAAAACATTCAGGACAAATAGTCACAGCAGCTCAAGACACTCATTCATTCTGCAGTTTTAAATATTACACATTTGTTTTGTAGTTTATATTTCAAAATATGCCAATTATGTTTATTCAATACAATTATTTAAAAATTAAAATGACAATAACACTCAGATACAATAGATCCTGGGGCTTGAGGACCTGCTGTTTTGATTCATCACAGGGGTATGTGTGTGTGTGTTCATCATATGGACCGGCCTGATTTTACCCCAACAAACGCACCATAGTATCAGGCTGTTTATAATATAGGTTAAACAACAGATACCAAGTTGGCAGCGCTGCAGTTGTTTTAGAAACATGGAAATATGTGTTTAATGTGAAGGGGACGCGCGCAACGAGTATGTGACAATGGTTCATAAATGTGAAAAATATTTAGCGCCCTGTTAGTGCCACATCCGCGAGTGCTCTGATAAATAAATATGTTTTTGGTGTTGGACCCTAGGCCTCACAGTGGGCTCCAAAAGTCTCAGGAAAGTGGTCTAAGACTTTTGACCCCACTGATCAACTGTTGTTGTCATTGAGTCTTTGTGAGAGTGTGGCACGGTTAAAATAACTGAATTTCATTTTATGAAAACAAACCACTCTTGGATAAAATTTACGAGGCTCAATATCACGAATCCTTTCTGGCGTAGCACCATCAGCTCCCACTAGAACCAGCCCTGTTAACATTAGCTCCGTCATTAGCTTCTTTGTTAGCTCAGTTGTGATCTCCACTGGCTCTGTTGTCACCGTCACTACATGCAGCAGTTCCTGTGAGGCTGGTATCAGTGTCTCCTTCAGCCTGTGTCCAGAGGTTTTCCTCCTCCTCATTTGACACCAGTGCACAGTAAATGTTACTGCAGCTATCACTGACACTGACACTGTTAATGTTAACATTATTTTTGAATAAACTGGGTATTTAAAAATATTTTAAGGCATTGTTTTTTCCTTTAACCTTTTCTATTCCATGTTTGCTTTTTTTGGGACCTTTAACCATTTCATTTGTATTTTTGATTTGTTATCTTAGCCTTTTTCTGTCTTTGTTTGATTGTTTCCCTCCTGCGCTCTGACATTACATGTTTGAAGCACAGACTGTATATAAAAAGGTTTGATGGGTTGGGGGAGGTGACGGCGGTCCTGCACCTGCCTTTCATTATGGGTTGTGTAATCTGTGAGCCACTTATTGTGGGATATTTTTCCCACAATCATTTTTTCCCACATTGCTTGTGGCCTTGTGGCTCACTGGTTGTCTGCCTGTGCTGATTGCCAGTCTGAGCCTGCCCTCAAAGTGTAAATATACTGTTCATTTTCCTTTTATATTGATATCGACGAGCTTTGGGAATTTGACACTATTTGGCAAGTAAGTCCAGAGTATCTATGTTTGAACTATTTAGCATTTAAAATGTGCTAACAAGCTGTTGTTAGCGTTGATAGCATTTGGTAGTAATGTGGGAGCCAGTGGAATATGGTTGAGTTCTCATGTCCCATCCCTTGAACTTAACGGTCCCATCGCACCACAGCTGTTTTAATGGTTTCTTATTGTCTCCTTAGGTAACTTAATTAGCTAGCTGGCTAACGTTAGCTCTCCCTCTCCCTGTCCTATTAAAGAAAATAAATGTAAATAAATTAAGAGTGAAATTAAAGAAAAATAAGATAAAAATTGGAGCTTGAGTTTTATGTTTTCTTCTGTTTTACATCCTAACACAACTGACAGTTAATTAATAAAGGATCCACACACACTAAACCAGTCTAATCTGGCTACACTAACGCTACCATGTTTGTTTCATCCTCTTCACATCAACCAAGTCAGTTTTCCTTCAGACATGAGACAGAAGGGGTGACTGAGAGTGTGGCTCCTCTCCAGTCCAGTCAAAGGTAAAATCAGTGCAACAGTTCCAGTCACCACCCAAAACTACACACTCTCCTTTATCAACCTAATCTACACCTAGACCTACATCGCTGAGGGTTTACCAGAGGGTTGACAGAGAAAACTCCTCAACTCACCAACATCAGCGGAGCCTCTATCTTCCTTGGGTCAGGGTGGATCCCTGCAGCTGTGATGATGTGACCCAAGTAGACCACCTTGCTCATGGGGAGTTCTCACTTGTCCACATTCAGGGTAACACTGGCGTTTTCCAGTCTTTGTAGCACAATGTGGAGTCAAGCGTCATTCCTGATCCCACACGGCACCAATACGTCATCGATGTGGCAGACCGCTCCATCCAGCCTCTCTGTGATCTCGGCCATCGGGCACTGAAAGTGTTTGGGTGCTGAGCCAGTCCCAGATGGAACCATCTGCTGGGTGCCATCAATGTGTACTTGGCTGATTCTTATGTAAGTGGAATCAAACCCCCATGTTGCCCCCATGTTTGATGAACATTTTTTTCTCTGGAAAGAGTTCAAGGTTCTGTTCTACAGACAGCAGAATGTACTTTTCTTACACAAACTTCAGGCCAATCAGGTACACACACAACTGTACTTACTCTCTCTTGGGTACAATCACCAACAAATCAGTCGGCCCTCTGTCCCTGATCTGCTCATCATGCAATGCTCCATAGCTCTGCTACAGTATCCAGAGTGGTGACAGATGCATCAACAGCCTCATTTACTTCCTACTTATTAAACCATGCACATTCGTAAACAATGTTCTTTTTCACTACAAAGAGCGGCTGAAGCCCTTCCTCACTTTAGTGAATTGTTGCTGGTCTTCATCACTGAGCTTCAAGCCTCAAAGCATCACCAGCTTTGTCTCCCATACGATACATCAAAGTATTCTCTGTTAAACTGCTGCTTGAAGGCAAGATAAGTGGCTGTGTGGAAGTGATGTATGGTCATCATCTCATGTCCAACTCCTTCCCCAGTTAACCACAGTTTGTTCTGTTCAGTTCATGTGTTGGTGTCTTTATCACAGTTTAAACACTGAGGCAGCAGTGAACTGTTGACGACTGTGGCTGAAAAATCCAGAGAAAAGGCTCCACAATCATCTATGCATCAGCAGAGTGAGTTCAGGACCACATCTCCCAGTGAGTCCAGTCAAACACCAGCTCCCAGTGAGACCAGTACCAACACCAGCTCCCTCTGCTCCAAAAGCTCCTGCATTTGTTTTTATAACCACATGTTGAAGTCTAATTGATTTATACTCAGTGATACAACACTGATCAGCTGTTGAATGCTGAACAGGAAACACACACATGAAGAAAACAGCAAATATGACCAGATATCATAAAGGTAGTGATGCAAAATTCGTCTTTGACTGGTTTCATGAACATGACATGAGTTCAGTCAGAAACCAGGCTGATCTTCAGTCAGAAACCATCATCCCGGCTCTGCTGCAGGACAAGCTCTCCCAGCTGAGCGTGCCTGACTCCACCTGCAGGTGGATCACCGACTTCCTGTCTGACAGGAGGCAGCACGTGAAGCTAGGAAAGCACGTGTCTGACTCCCAGACCATCAGCACTGGATCCCCACAAGGCTGCGTTCTTTCTCCTCTGCTCTTCTCCCTGTACACCAACACCTGCACCTCCAGCCATCAGTCTGTCAAGCTCCTGAAGTTTGCAGACGACACCACTCTCATTGGACTCATCTCTGATGGCGATGAGTCTGCCTACAGGTGGGAGACTGAGCGTCTGGTGACCTGGTGCAGGCAGAACAACCTGGAGCTAAACGCTCTGAAGACAGTGGAAATGATAGTGGACTTCAGGAAGAGCCCAGCCCCACCCACCCCCATCACCCTGTGTGACTCCCCCGTGGCTACCGTGGAGCATTTTCGCTTCTTGGGAACCACCATCACACAGGATCTCAAATGGGAGCTAAACATCAGCTCCCTCATCAAAAAAGCTCAGCAGAGGATGTATTTCCTGAGGCAATTGAAGAAGTTCAACCTGCCAAGGACTATGATGGTGAACTTCTACACCTCCACCATCGAGTCCATCCTCACCTCCTCCATCACCATCTGGTACGCTGCTGCCACGGAGAGGGACAATAACAGACTGCAGCGTATCATCCACTCTGCTGAGAAGGTGATTGGCTGCAATCTTCCATCCCTCCAGGACCTGTACACCTCAAGGACTCTGAGGCGTGCAGGGAAGATTGTAGCTGACTCCTCCCACCCTGGACACAAACTCTTTGAGACACTCCCCTCTGGCAGGAGGCTGCGGTCCTTCAGGACCAAAACCTCTCGCCACAAAAATAGCTTCTTCCCATCTGCTATTAGCCTCATCAACAAGGCTAGAGAGCCCCACTGTTGCTGATCAATTGCACCAATCACCAGAAAAAATTCCTTGTATGTGAAAACATACTTGGCAATAAAACTGATTCTGATTCTGATTCTGATTCTGATCTGAGGGAGGCGTCTCAGACTCAGTATTAGAGGTGATGCTGATGAAGTGTCCACTGAATGAACTGAGAAGCTTATCTGCCCTGCTCTGCTGTCTGAGTCAGAGGTGGCTGATTTATCTCGGTGATGCTTTCATTTGTTCACACAAATCATCCTAATGTCTTCATATGTAAAACCCAAAGAAATAAATCACCATGTGCTGATGATGTATTGATAAAAATGCTACACTGTGTCCTCACCCTTATGTAAGAGAGGAGCTGCTACTGTCAAACTAACAAATGACGAAGACAGTAAAGAGGACACAGGTCTTGTTAACGAGCATCCTCTTCATCTACTCCTTTTTCCATTTAGCTTAGTTTTAAAGTAACTTATTAGCCTTGTTATTCAGTTGAGGATCAATTATCAGTTTCATGTCCTGTTCACAGATACTTTCTGTCTGAGTCCGGGAGCAGGAAGTCCTGCTGACATCCATAACCAGGTAAAGGTCCTGCACAGCCAGTGTAAACCACACAGGTGTTTTGAATTCTGTCTGATGAGCAGCCTTCACCTCAGGGCTGTGTGGGCGTGGCCATACCTTACCTGTTCACATGACTTTGAATAAATACATGAATACACAGTGAGGGCACGCCTACAGCATCACAGATAAAGAGGAGAGCAGCAAAGAGGTGGAGGAGAAGAACAGAGAGGAGGAGAGAAACAGAGGTGTAGGAACAGAGAGGAGGAGCAGAAGAACAGAGAGGTGGAGGAGAAGAACAGAGAGGAGGAGGAGAGGAACAGAGAGGAGGAGGAGAGGAACAGAGAGGTGGTGGAGAGAAACAGAGAGGAGGAGAGAAACAGAGGTGTAGGAACAGAGAGGAGGAGGAGAGGAACAGAGAGGTGGTGGAGAGAAACAGAGAGGAGGAGAGGAATGGAGAGGAACAGAGCGATGGAGGAGAGGTGGAATTTGACAGTATCTATTGTTTCTGATGTATGAACAGTTTCTCCTTCACTTAATGCACCTGAAGGCAGCAGGACGCATGTTGATAAAGCTGCAGACTCTGATTGGAGAAGAGCTGTGTCATAGCGCAGTGACATCACACACAACGTCCACTGTGTTTACTTTGATTAGATCACATGACAGTAACCACACACACCTCTACACACATCAGACTGAATGAGACTCATCATTCAGCCGTTCATGTGGGAAACTCACAGTCTCCTCTCACACATGCTCACAACACTGGTCATGAGGATTCATCACTGTTATATTTTTAATATGCATTATTCAGAAAACAGAAGCTTTTATTCCACTTGGGTGGGTGTAAATGAAGAGTAAAACTGACGTTGTCTGAACTGCCTTTGTTCTGTAGGTTTTCTATCAGCAGCAGATCAGTCTCAATTTGGTTTTGTTTTATTTCCATGTAACAACACGCCTGGAGGACATGTTTAAATGTTCAGTTTTACTGGAAATATTTAAGAGTTCAGACAAAGAAAATGAATTTTAAATATAAAATCAACATTATTACAAACAAACAAATCTTCTTATCGGACTGTGTATCTCCTAAAAATCATTGCACTTCATACCATGTTGAGATTCAAACCAGATGCTCATAGTGTTGTATGATTCCTCTGACTGGTCCTCACTGAACACAGAGAATAAGCAGGTACATCACTGGACTCAGACCAGTCCTGTCCTCGATCAAGAAAACACCTCCACTTCATTTTAGAGGAAAAACTCTGTTTGGATCTGTGTGTGTGTGTGTGTGTTCTCAGCGAACCACACACACATCCAGTATACAGAATCTGGCTCTACAGGTGGGGCAGGGGACTGTGCTGGACAACCAGGTCTCAGGTCTTTGCTGATCTTGGCGGCTGGCGAACCATCGACCCAGACAGGACAGACACCACATGGGTCTGCAGAAACACGGCTGGCAGTCTGACTCCGTATCAGCTCCTGTAACACACACAGACACTGTTACATTAACTAACACACACACACACACACACACACACACACACACACACACTCTCTCTCTCTCACCTTCTGTGTGGCAGAGGCGAACCAGCTTGGTGCTCGCAGGAACCTGCATGCAGCCGATACAGGGCTCGATCTCCTGTGCACACAGATACAGCGATGTCGTCACATTCAGGTTCATTGTGATCACAGAGACTGGACTTTGTGAGGTCTTCAGATGTGTACCTGTCCACTGGGGAGTGTGTATGGCTGGTTGAGATCCACCTGAGCCCTGAAGGTCTCCAGGAAGAGTTCACTGATTGTTTGGTGGATCACCACATTAGCAGAGTTCCTGATGGGAGCGTGGAGCTTCTCCCTGAGCTCTGCATACTCTGTAGAGTGCAGCCTGGAGACAGTGGAGAGAGGACGGACATGACGTGTGCTGCTCTGTCCTGACAGACCAGGACCAGCTCTGGTCTTGAGTTTCTGAGAACACACCTGATATCAAAGGGTCTGACGGCCGGGTTGATGCTCTCCACTCTCAGGGTCAAGATCTGTGCAGGGGAGGCGGAGTCTGGACTCAGCTGGTGCTGCCTGGATTCTGTCACCGTCACATGACATTCGTTCTGTAAGGCCATGTAGACGTGATAGGTGGTCACCTAGAGGCAGACAGAGCGGGATGTGACCACCGTGATGATGATGAAGGCAAGACCCTGTCTCACTGTGTGTGTGAGTGTGAGTGTATGACCTCTTCCTTCATTCAGAATGTAGCATGATGTTTGACGTGCTTCATAAGCATGTGTCACAGGTGGGACAGTGTGGTTCTACTCTGTGTGGAACAGGGACTCATTATGGAGCCTTAAAGCTGCCCTCAATGATTTTGGCCACTTGGAGGCACAGCTTCTTTAGCATTTATGTAGAGTCATGTTTACGTCCTGATGAATCAAAGTTCAGTTTAGTTTAGAGTCCTGGTCAGTCCTCAGAGAACTGAGGAGTTTGTGATGATGCTCTGTGGGCTGAGCAGTTCAAAGCAACATCACACAGATTCATCTGAGAGGAGCAGGGTCATGAGTGCAGCTCCTCGTAGTCAGTCAGTCAGTCAGGACTTGTTCTTTTAAGGTGTGTCACCTTGTCAGGGCTCCACTCCTTGGCTCACACGGTGAACAGTCCAAATCTCAAGGCCTCAGTTGCTGATTCTGTTTGTTTCCTTCATTTGGCCAATTTATTTTTACTTGGAGAAGAAGATAACAAAACATTTCTTTTTTTTATAAGTTATTTTTATGCCATTATTATTTGATAGGCAAGTGTAGAGACATGAAATGGGACAGAGAGAAGGGGAATGACATGCAGGAAAGAGTCTGGCCGCCTGGGATTTGGCCCAGGAACACCTGCCTTGAGCATCTGCACCCACGTGGAGTACGCCCAAACCACTCAGCTATCAGGTCACCCCAAAAACACATTTCCAGAAGGTGGATTCCAGGTTTGTGGTTTGTCTGGACCACTGTGAGGAGGTGGTCTGACTTGGTGGTCTGGACTGAACTGTTTGGCTCTTGTCAAAGTGACTCAGGTGTTTCCAGCTGTACATCTCTCTGCAGCACGGTGTCTGTTCAGTCATTGTCTGATAATCTTCACCGTCACCTGTGCTGTTGTTGGAGGGAAATGTGCAGCGTCGCTGTCACAACAAATGATGAAGTGTTCATATATTTGAAACACAACACCATCGGTTCCCTGTTAGATTTGGGTCAGAGGTCAGAGGTCAGACTCTGCAGCAGGGAGAGCACTCACCTGTCAGGGTTAATTCACCAGGACAGTGTCTCCCTTGGGAGACTTCACTGTGGTGATAGTGACTCCTGCTGTTCACAGTAGGAACTGTGTTTTAATGTGGACAACAGGTCAAATAAAGTAACTCAGGGGCTGTGGAGATGCTGGTGTTGGGCCACATGTGGCCCACAGACGTAGTTTGTGGGGTCTCTCACTCACCTTTAACACCCAGTTGTCAGTGATGATAACTCTGGCTCCTGGGGCCCCTGTAGCAAACTTATCTATGCGTCTGAACTCAGTGTTGACATTGGCTGCCACAGAGCCCCAGCCAGAGTGGGGGGCCTGCACGTGGGCCTGCAGGATCTGGCTGATTGGATGGTTGTGCCAGTTACGGCGGGACCAGTAGATGACGAGCGTCCAGCTGACCAGCTGGACGCTGAGAGAGACGAGGAGAAACACCCTCCAGCTGTCGCTCACCTGGAGAAACACAACGTGGTGCACTTCACTCACTCTGCACAACATGAATATGACAGGGAGTCTTTAGAAGGAAAACTAAGGTGGCCCTGAGAACTCAACACACTGCAACTTAAGAAAACACATAAAAACAGACAAAACACAAACACATTCAGAAAACAACTTCATCAGTTTGACAACACATGAGCTGCAAATACTCACAACAAAACCAATACACAAACATACTGCAAGTAGCACAACCGACAACCCTCAGCCACGTTTCCAGGGGACACTCGACAGTGATGAACCTGCTGGGAGGCACTTGTTGTTCAGGATTTGCAGCTCATGTATTGTTAAACTGATGAAGATGTTTTCTGAATGTGTTTTTTTAAGCTGCAGTGAACTGAGCTCTCAGGGCCACCGTAGAAGAATAAAGCTGAAAGCAGGTGATCAGACACCATGAACACATTAAACACGTTATTTCACTGAGGTGATGAAAAGTGACTGGATACATAAGACTGAGTTTTTACTGAGACTGAGCTTTGTCTGTCTCAGTGAGGATTTAGATGCGAATCCTCTGGTGAAGGTCATCATAGATCACATCATTACAGAATGGACCTGCTCTAAACTGTGGGATGTTACAGAGTTGTTATGGAGAGTGTATCCAGTATGCAGAGTGTGTGTTCATGAATGCACAGACAGACAGAGCGAGACAGGCTGACCTGGTGAACATAGCCCAGGTTCTTCTCTGGAGCAGCGACGCACATCCCCAGGTAGTAACCTGTAGAGACAAACAACACACGAGATGAATAACAGCAGCCAGTGATCTCCTCCACTACAGAGACACACCACCCCCACCCCACACAAAAACATAGTTCAGTTCACTATTCTCACTCTGAGGCACAGAAAAAAACTTCAAACACAGTTACTGGGAAAAATCCTCACACCAACAACCCAGAGAAACATCTGAGATATGACAGATTACAGTCACAGGATCCACTAGCATCACAGATTTACTGTTACTATGACAACAACTGAAAACGTGGTGGATAAAACAGCGACTCTGCGCAGGGACATGTGTGGTTGAGAGTCGGGAGCAGCTTTTACAGCCTCCATGCACACAGAGAGAGACCTGCACCTCTGTGTCTCTCAGTCAATGATGTGGCCTTTTCTTTACAAAAACAAAGCTTCATTTGGTTTGCACTAATTAGAAAATCTACTCTTTCTTTTACGATGTGACAGTGAAGACGTGTTTATGTTCCTCATGTTCTCAGACAGAACTTTGTTCAAACTCTTGTTCACTTTTTTTTGCCAAATGAATGAAAAGCAGTTAGAACTGAACACTGAGAGATTTGAACGAGGCTAATGATTTACAGTCCTGTAAGTTGTTAAGAATCATGTATAGTTTTTAATGTAAACTAAGAGAGTGAAAACTACTGTGGGCCAGTTATTTTTGCTGGAATCAGAGCTGCCAGTTTTCTTTTTCTTTAACTGGAAGGTAAAATGGATCTGCGCAGGTTGTTATTTGTGTTACTAAAAAATAGTTTGTCTATGATCCAGAGGTTGAAGCTGTCAGGGAGGCGCAGAGGGAGACAGATACTGTGAGAGGTACAGGTGTGTACAGGTGTTGTAAAAACAACAGGAGGTGTGGCTGCTGATCAGGGTTCCATGTTTCCAAATTCAGCTGAACTCTGCTGCAAATCAACCAGAGAACACAGAGGCTGAGAACCATCAGTCTGATCCAGTGACGGCAGCTGTCTGCACATCTGCTCACAGCTGGACACACATACTGACTCACTGTACTGAGACCATGGCAACCTCACACTTCCGGGTTCTTGTCAAAGTTTTCACCTGTTCACGGAAGTGAAAAGTTTAATGTCACATGACCCAAAGTTCATGTTCAGTGTTCAGCTCGCCGAGGAGCCAGAGTCCACTCTAACAAGGACCAGATCTCAGACCCAGCCAGACCACCGGCTGCCAGGCTGGTGGGGTGCTCCGGGTCAGCGGGGTCTGAGGACGGACAGACCGCGAACCTGAGACAGGCTGTTGGGGGGTGCTGGAACAAACGGATTCACCGGACCGCGCCCAGGACGTAACGGGAAGCACAGACTCTGACACCGGACTCTCCCACACGGTCTCTCCCGCTGCTGAACTGAGCCAGCTAACGCTCACATGAAGAATACAGACCGAGTCAGACCCGGTCCCTTTGAGTCCGGGTATCAGCTTTTACCTAGAGGTAGCGCAGAGTGGACCAGGACGGTGACGCTGGTCCTCCGGACATGGTACTGGACGAAGCCCACGTCCTCGCTGCCCAGCCAGGACGAGAACAGGTTCTGGACGGTCAGTCCGGCCGAGCGGAACTCGGTGGGCGTGAACACGAAGCACAGACAGAAAACCACGTAGGCCAGAGTGAAGCTCAGCTCCGGGCTCTCCATACTGGACCTGGTTTCAGTCGACCACCACCATGTTTACGATTCGGCTCTTCCTCATATGGCCTCCTCTTCTTCTTCTTCGAATGAATTTCCTGTTCACTGTAGTGCGTAATTCTACCCGCCCAGGTTCTTCTTCTTGTTTGATAGGCGGTTGGAAACCAGCTGACAGGCGCGTCACCGCCACCTGCCGGACTGAGAGAGGATTTCAGACTGTTGGCTTTTCTCAGCTGCACCGATCTGTTCCCTCTGCTTTTAAACACCAGCAGTTTGACCTCACACACCTGATCCTCTTATTTTAACTTCTTTACACCAACTTCAGACCGACCTGTTGTCTGAAATCCTAGCAAAGTGTGCACAGTCATATTTGGTGCATACAGGAATAACAAAATAGTTGTTTCTCTTGCAGTCAGTGGTTCAGTGAGTTTCAAAATCCAGCAGTTAAAATGCCCGTGGACACTGGGATGAACAGGTTCCACTTACACATCGTAGACTTGGATAATTAATGTTTCCTACACTAGGAACACCAACAGTCTGCAAACTACACCTTCAGTGGTGCTCATTTTACACCAGTTTGATTTCTGCCTCAGTTCTGTTGTGTTCTACCAGTAAGAAACTGGTTATTAATACTTCCCACCTCAGTTTGAGTGGAAGGCGTCCAATCAGAAAGGAGAAAGAAGAGGTTTGTTTTTATATAAAGTAAATGAGAAGATCCTCTACATTCAGCTGAAAGAACCACAGAGACGCTTCATGGTGCATTTCATGTTGACCATTTATTTCATTTGTTTCAATTCCAGCTGAATACATTGGCTCACAGCACAGAAAGGAAGGCACCATATACACATATAAAACATTTTATCATAAAGTTATGATGATGAAATATGTGAAAAAAGTCTTTTATTCAGAAATATGAAAATGTTTTTGCTGGTAAAACAAATAATTCTGTTAATGATACAACTTTTTTAGATGAATTAATAAATAACTTTGACATCATTCAGAAGTAGCAGAGGTCACCCTGTGTGTGTGTGTGTGTGTGTGTGTGTGTGTGTGTGTGTGTGTATGTGTGTCTTCAGGGCTCAGACTTGGAGAAACACTGCAGTCCTGGCAGCCTCCAGCGACGAGTGCCGCCATGGATCCTCAGGTCCAACCACTCCTGCTGAGCAGCACCCAGAGCCAGACTGAGAACACAAACACAGACAGAGCCGTTCTCACTTGTGGCCCCAAACACATCGAGAACACAGAACCTTTAATGTTGCACACCATCACTGCCTCCACACAGGAAGCTGTACAACGTACCTTGGGGCGAGGTAGGACTCTCCGGGGGTGGAGGGGTCTACAGGAGGGAGGTCAGAGGTCATAACAGAGGGGTCAGCCAGAGTCAGGTCTTCACCCTCCACATAGCCCAGGTTGGTTATACTGCTCCCCACCGCTGCATCAGAGCTGTCTCTGTTGCTGGACGGACCTGAAGAGTCACACAGAGTCAACAGAGTCACTGCTTCCTTCAGGTGTCTTTCTGCTCACACCCACTCAGAGCTGGTTCCTGGTCATGATCCTGTCTAAAGACATACACCTGATTCAAAGGAAAACGTTTTCCGGCTGTTTCTCCTTTGATGTGTGAGTGAACAAAGTGTGTTAGAAACACAGCGTGGCTACACTTCACTGCTTCTACTGACTTCATCTGTGTTTCTTTAATAATGAATATGATCAGAGGGAAACTGCAGCGTTCCCTCGGCTGCTTCACACACGTCGTTTTTCTGTCGATCATAACCACTGAAACTAATTCATTCTTCTATAAATGCTGATTTTAACTGTAAGGAAACATTTTAGCCATCCACAGGTGGATCTGACTCTGCTCTGACAAAACCACAACACGATGCAGCTGTACCAGGTGGACTCTGGAGGTCCTGCTGTCAGGGGTCTGCTGAAATCCTGAATCCTGGAAGCTGATGCAGTCTGACAGAGAAGTGCAACATGGGAAATATAAACCCAACCCAAACCAAAAAGACACATGAATGGCTTCAGGACAGTTGTAGAGCTGAAATAACTTCAATCAGTGAATTCACAGAAAACCTATCAGCACCAACGTTTTAATTATTGATTCATTGTCCTTGATTAATCATCAGTTTTACAACATACATGTCTGTGAAAACAGCTGCTCCCTGAACATCCTCAGACCATCAGACACTGGAAAACAGGACATGAAAACAAAACCATTCATTAGTAGCCTGATTGCTAATGAAAATAATCGTGAGTTGCAGCCTTAACCCAAACCTCACGACCTGCAGCTCATTCATGGTTCTAGCACAGCTGCAGTGAGGGTCATGTACGAGCCCCGGCTCAGCTAAGACTAAGTCCTGATGATCCACAACAAGGGAACAGGTCTGAGTTCACTGGGTGTAAAATCACTTTGATGTTGGGCCACATGTGACCCAATGCAGATGTGGTCCCTGAGCCTGTGGGTCTGAGAGCACAGTGATACTCACAGCAGCGTGTGAAGGGCTCCCAGGTTCTGGACTGCAGGTATGGTTTGGCCTGAGGCTGCTGGAGCAGACACACCACTGCTGAGTCCACCTGCTGAAAAACCCTGCAGACAGAGAGGAGGATTACACAGGTGAGGGACAGGTGGAGGTTCACTTCACCTTCCAGCAGGTCACCAGTCTGATGAAGAACATTTCTAAACTCCAGATCATTTCCAGTGCTTCTGTTTTGTGTTCTTATATTTGAGGAGGACTTGTTAACTGACTCAAACAGGTTCATCCAGTTCACATCAAGGTAAAACAGAGAACTGAGACTCTGAGTGTTCATGTCATGCGTCACATCTGTCAGGCATCTCATTAAACAGACAGAAAGATGGTGAGTTACTGAGAGAATGTCCAAACTGCAGCTCTCTACTGCAACAGCCTAACCTTCACCTGCATCAACCAAAAATCAGCTGACCTCAGAACTCAGCTGTCAGACTTTTACCAGGATCCAGGAGAAGTGACCACATCACACCGCTTTTAGCCTCCCTGCACTGGCTCCCAGTACGATTTAGAATTAATTTTAAGATCCTACTGTTGACTTTTAAAGCTCTTCACGGCCTCTCTCCATGCTATATATCTGACTTTTAACAGCATATGAACCAGCTCGTAGCCTGGGATCCTCGGGCAAAGATCTTTTGGTTGTTCCTGAGGCAAAGCTACAAACTAGAGCTGACAGAGCTTTC
This sequence comes from Trachinotus anak, assembly GCF_046630095.1. Lineage (NCBI taxonomy): Eukaryota > Metazoa > Chordata > Actinopteri > Carangiformes > Carangidae > Trachinotus > Trachinotus anak. The sequence goes on from NW_027273872.1 coordinate 28,440,918, forward strand.
ACAGTCAGAGCCTGAAACTCTGGAGCTGTCTGAGGAGATCAGCTCAGCAGAATCAGTGAGCTCTTTTAAATCTTTTTCTGAAAAAGTAGAGCCTTTTCTGATTTTACTTAATTCTATTGACTACTTTTACTTTTATAGACAACTTTTATTTTTTGGTTTAATTGAGTTTTATTGGTCACCCCATGGCTGGTGACACTGCTTTTGGTCCATCTCTACTGATACTAAGACACTTTAATTCTAATTATATTTCTGATTGCTTGTTTTTAATTGTTGCCTCATATGACCTGCATGTTTTATTTTGCTGCCTTGTGTAAAGCACTTTGTAATGTGGTGCTCTATAAATAAAGTTTATTATTATTATATTATTATTTCTCATGAGCTGAGACTTAATAAAGCAAAGTGTTTGTTTTGTCTGTTCAGATGAAGGGGCAGACAAAACAAACCTCTCTGGACTCAGGTGGATGTTACTGGGTTTACTTTCTCACACACAGAGCCAGGAATGGTTTTATTAATATCCTGATCATCGTCCTGCCAACCTTAACTGGTGTTCAGGAAGGGAGCAAAGGACACTGAGCAAAATATACAAGTTAGAAATATAATCCTTCATGGTCTGAAACCAGATGGCCAAGCGACGCTCCTACAAGAGTAAGTTTATTTTTCCTTTGTCTGGGGGTTTGTTTGATTTGTGTAATGTGAAATGCCTGTGGGGGCTCCTGTACTGTGCTACACTGAACTGTCCCAGGACAGATCAGAGCTGGTTTGTGTACGTGCTTTGTTACAAATAAACTTGCAGTGAGTGAAATTCTGAGAATCTCCGTTCACTAAATGAGTTGATTTTAATTCACCCATGTAGAGGATTTCTATGGTGCCTCAGTACAGCTTTAAAACCTGGGGTCTGCTGAGAAAAACCACCACAAACACTGTCTCTGAGGAAACAGGTCAGGTAAAAGGTGACGTACCGCAGGCTGAGCAGGCGCTGGTGGAGGTCAGCTGACAGACCGTATCTGTCCGACTGGATCAGCTCTCTGATGGAGTCAAAGTCCTGCTTCAGCTGGAGAGCTCCTTGCACACTGAGGAGGAACCACAGCACAACACAGCACAACAGCTCAGCAGCTGCGCCAGGTCCCAGTGCAGCACACTGAAGGACACACAGCCTGGTTTCACACCTCACACCACTACTTTGTTTTGTCCCCGTCCAAGAGTCAGACGTTGACAGAACAGTGTGTTATATATGTCATGATAGTACCTTAACCCTTCAGCTACAGGGGCAGAGCCTGGAGTTGGAGGGGACACTGTGGTTTTCCAGTGAACGATGCTGCAACCACAAACGTACCTGAATTTGATCCTCTGCCTCAGGATGTGCTCCATCCACGCCTCCAAGAATGCTGTCATCGTTACACTCAGAGCCTGGACGCGGGCGTCGTCAGACAACGGAGCCACGCCCTCTAAAACCTGACCAATCACAGTCTGAGCTGCCAGAGAAGCATACTCACTAGGGCTGCTGGGAAAACCTGCACCGTCAGAGAAACACACAGTCACCAACACACAGTGTAAAGTGTGTGAGCTTATGTTAGTGACATTGTGACCTGTTAATGGTCCCCACAGGGGCCTCACGCTGTGATGAGACAACCCCCCCGATGTCACCTCCTCTGGCTGCAGTGTTTCTCTGATACCTGGTCCCCTGATCAGGGACCAGACTGATCTGCCTCCAGCCCTGTTCTCAGCCCCTGCTTATGTTTCTCTGATGTCTGAGTGTTTTGCGTAAGTGTCTCTGACCCACACCTCTGCAGGTGTGATGAGAGTCAGGTGTCAGTACCTGTCCTGTGGCTGTGTCTCCAGTGAAAAGAGGAAGGCATCGTCTGTGCAAAGATCTCCCCTGACATCCTCTTGCAGTCACTGGAGAAGGTCTTCAGAACCAGAGAGGAGAAGGTCTGATGGACACAGAGCAGTGGCACGGGATCAGATGACAGCTACACTCTAGTTTGAATCATCTCAAATCTATGACAGAGGAAAGTGCAGCTTTCTGCTCCTGCTGCAGGACGTTCATCTCTCCAGTGACAGGAGGCGGATGTGAACTCAGCTGCTCCTGTTTTGACATGGACACGGCTGAGTTTATTCTTGAACTGATCATTTCTTTATCAGCTGACTTTGGTAAATGCTTCTTATCAAACACTGCTTGTATGGCGCTTTTCCAGTCTTATCGACCACTCAGTGCTTTACAGTGTGAGCAACATTCACCCACTCACACACACAGTCAGTCAGACAGCACTTCTACCATTTACACACACACACTGATGGAATCTAGGGTTCAGTATCTTGCCCAAGGACACTTAGTGGATGACCTGCTCTACCTCCTGAGCCAGAGCTGCTTTGTGGCTCGGGTCTCTCTGCCTCTGACCAGCTGTGTATCATGTGACCAACTTGTTCTGTAATCCACACAGTCCTAAACACTGGAACAGCGTCCTCACAACAGGACTGAGCTCAGCTCTCAGGGCTCTGCTGTGAGTCTTGTACGTAGGTCACCTGCAGCTCAGACGCCGCCCTGTCCAGTGCTTCCAGCTGCAGCCTCAGCAGGGGCTGGCTGTGGTCATGAAGAGCTGAGTGATGGTCACTGTCTGGTTTCATCATCAGGGACCTGGTCTGATGCACCAACACCTCCAATGACTCTCTCAGCTCCTGCAGAGACAAAGTGTGTTAGCACCATTAGCTTCAGTCAAGGTGGAGCTCAGAGGAATAACACACAGACAATGACTGATGGTATCGGACATTCATTGTGTTGTGGTCAGGCAGGTTTTCCCCTCTCTAGTTAACTTCAGAGGATCAGATCAAAACATGTCAACAGCCAAACTACTGACCAATGTAAAACAGAGCTTCTAATAAACAGAGGAGAGTTTATCACTAAATAACTCCATCAGAACTATTAGAGCTTAATCTGAACTGAACACAGACTCTTTGATCCACAGGATCCTGACAGTGATGAAGCTGTGACATGAACATTTCAGTCTCACTGACCTCATCAACTACTTCTCCCCACAAACAGTCTGAACTCACTTCGAGTGTTTAATCTGCATCACAGGTTCAGTTTGTTCATCATGAGACAGGAGAGAGAAACACTCAGAGACACTTCATGATAATTCATCATATTGTTTACATGAACATCACTTTATGAAGTCACTATAACTGAATTCACCTGCAGGTATCAGTCTTTCTTCTTTTATCATATTAATTCTTTATTCATTCAAACTCTTCCTCTCTCACATGAATATGCTACCTGGACAGGTAAACCGAGAGTCAACTGAACCAGGTCATAACCAGCTTCATGGTCCAGGCCTCTTTTTGTTCTGAGTTTGTCTGTGTGTGTGTGTCTGTAGCCTCACTGCGTGCAACACTAGATACAGTAGCCCCTCTGAGGAAGAAGGTAGTGAGTCAGAGAAGGCTAGCTCCATGGTACAACTCAGAAACACAAGCTTTAAAGCAAAATTCAAGGAAGCTAGAAAGAAGGTGGCGTTCTACTAACCTGGAAGAATCTCTAAAGGCTTGGAAAGACAGCCTATTGGCGTATAAAAAAAGCCTCCGTAAAGCCAGAACATCCTATTATTCATCATTGATAGAAGAAAACAAGAATAATCCCAGGTTTCTGTTCAGTACTGTAGCCAGGCTGACAGACAGCCACAGCTCTGTTGACCCATCTATTCCTTTAGCCCTCAGTTGCAATGACTTTATGAGCTTCTTTACAAATAAAATTGTCTCTGATAGAGAAAAAATTCACCATCTCCTCCCCACAGCTGACTCAGATGTACTGTCCACTGGTTTATATTTTGACTGTTTTCCTCCTGTAGATCTCTCTGAGCTCACTTCAACAGTTTCTTCATCTAAACCATCGACTTGTCTTCTAGACCCTGTTCCAACAAGGCTGTTCAAAGAAGTTTTTCCTTTAATCGACACCTCTATATCAAGTCTGATTAACTTATCTTTATCAACTGGTTATGTACCGCAGGCTTTTAAAGTTGCAGTAATTAAACCTCTACTTAAAAAGCCTACTCTTGATCCAGATGTTTTAGCCAATTATAGATCTATATCCAACCTCCCCTTTATTTCCAAAATCCTTGAGAAGGTTGTTGCAAACCAGTTATGTGATTATTTGCACAGGAATGGTTTGTTTGAAGATTTTCAGTCAGGTTTTAGAGTCCATCATAGCACAGAAACAGCTCTGGTTAAGGTTACCAATGATTTCCTCCTAGCCTTAGACAATGGACTTGTCTCTATACTTGTCCTACTAGATCTTAGTGCTGCATTTGACAGCATCGATCATAAGATTCTATTACAGAGATTAGAACATATGGTCAGCATTAAAGGAACCGCACTAAGCTGGTTTAAGTCATATCTGTCAGATAGACTCCAGTTTGTTCATGTTAATAATGACTCTTCTATCATCACTAAAGTCAGTCATGGAGTTCCACAAGGTTCTGTGCTAGGACCAATACTTTTCACTCTATATATGTTTCCTCTAGGAAACATTATTAGGAGGCACCAGATAAATTTCCATTGTTACGCAGAAGACACCCAGCTGTACTTATCCATGAAGCCAGGTGAGACTAACCAGGTAGCCAAGCTTCAGGTGTGTCTTAAGGACATAAAAACCTGGATGACCAGTAATTTCTTACTCTTAAATTCAGACAAAACTGAAGTTATTGTAATTGGCCCAAAACACCTCAGAGATACACTATGTGATAATATACTGACTCTGGATGACATCACCTTGGCCTCCAGTGCTACAGTCAGAAACCTTGGTGTCATTTTTGACCAGGACTTGTCCTTTACTTCACATATAAAGCAAGTCTCTGGGACAGCCTTCTTCCACCTGCGCAATATTGCTAAAATCAGACCCGTTCTGTGTCTAAAGGATGCTGAAAAACTAGTTCATGCATTTGTTACCTCAAGACTGGACTACTGTAACTCTTTATTGTCAGGATGTCCCAAAAATTCAGTAAAAAGCCTCCAATTGATCCAAAATGCAGCAGCACGAGTACTGACAGGAACTAGGAAACGGGATCACATCTCTCCTGTGTTAGCTTCTCTGCATTGGCTCCCTGTAAAATCCAGGATAGAATTTAAAATCCTCCTCCTCACCTACAAAGCCATTAATGGTCAGGCACCATCGTACCTTGAAGAGCTTATAGTTCCCTATTTTCCCAATAGGACACTTCGCTCTCTAAATGCAGGTCTCTCTCTCTCTCTCTCTCTCTCTCTCTCTCTCTCTCTCTCACTATTAACCACTGTTATCTGTCATTATTATTGATAACACCATTACCTATACAGCTGTTCCTGGTCTCTCTCTCTCTCTTTTCTCTCCTCCCCCTGAGCCCGGTTCTGTTGGAGGTTTCTTCCTGTTAAAAGGGAGTTTTTCCTCCCCCTTGTCGCCAAGTGCTTGCTCTTTGTGGGAACTGTTGGGTTTTTCTCTGTAACAAAGTAAGGTCTTGACCTCACCCTGTAAAGTGCCTTGAGATAATGTATATTATGATTTGGCGCTATACAAATAAAACTGAATTGAATTGAATTGTGTGTGTGTGTGTATGGCTCTGCTGTGTCCTCTCCTGTCTCTGTCTTTGTCTCTGTCTCTCTCTCTGACTGTGTCTCTATCTCTGTCTCCTTCACTGTCTCTGTCTGTCAGCTGACCTGCCACAGTCTTTAAGTTTAAAATAAAATCAAACTACTTTTAAACCAAGACTTGTCTTGTTGCCTGTGTTCTGCTTTTTGGTTTCCATGGTAATGCTGATGATAACGACACCATGATATAACACTAACAGCTTTATCCTCTATCTGAAGTGAGGTGTCAATACTGCAGCACATTTATGCCTCCACAGAACAAACCAGCTCCTGTAATGTGATGCTTGATCCTCAGCTGGTTAGAATAACAGTCTGCTGTGAGGAGGAACCCACCTTCAGGTCCCCCTGTGTGATGAGCAGGAACTTGTTGAGGCTCCACGAGGAGAGGAACTGGTAAGCCTTGGACACGACCCAGACTGTCGACAGCTGCACTGTGGCCAACACCAGGCTGGCAGAGTGTCTGTGGAGGGTGAGGAGGTGGGGGGAGCCTGGGGGGAGAGAGGGAGAGACGGAGGACAGTTTGTCAGTAACTGTCTGACATGATGATAAAACATGGACTGTTTTTCTGGCGTGTATCAGGTGATGAAGACTGTGTCCTGGTGATGAAGATCATGATGGAGCTGATAACACACAGCTCCAGCCAGTAGTCTTTTTACCTTCAAGTCTCAAATCGAGTCACAAGTCCTCATTCCTGTAACTTGACTCTGACTCCAGTCCAGGTCTTAAGTCTCAGGTCTAACACTGGTCTCTGAAGTGAATCCACTCTAAACAGCGTCCACGCTGTAGCACAGGCTATAGATACGTCTGTTAGCCTGGGAGTCCCTGCACATCATCAATGTGACTGCTTAGAAAATTTGCAAATACTACACTGTTTGCCTGTATTTGTCCATGGGAGCTAACCACACACACACACAAACACTGACCCTTCTGTCAGATACATACCTGTCTATTTACATATAAAGAGGGGGGGTCAAGATCAGATCACAGGTGATCACTGAAACACATTTTAAAACAGGTCCTGACTTTTACCTGAGCTCCTGCTGTTTGAGAGCTGGCAGCACAGAGACGACAGGAGAGGAGGGATCAGCAGCAGGAAGTGCTCCATGGTCCCTGAGATCATCTTAGATGATGACATCACAGAGTGGCTACTGTCTGAGAGGCACTTATCCTTCAGAGCTGAGCCTAAACTTCTGCACATCACTGAGGATAGAGGGACAGTGTGTGAGAGACATCATGACAAAATACTGCAACATAAAGAGTTACAGAGGAAAAAACTGTAGTTAAGATTTATCAATAAAACACCTTGATGAAAAATCTGCAACATTCAGTCTTAATGAGGGTGAGGCTTTACAATCTGCTAATAATCAATGACCCAAATATAAAAACAACAGAGTAGTCTGTGTGTGTGTGTGTGTGTGTGTGTGTGTCTACTAACCATAGTCCCACTGAGCATGTGCTGTACTGACTAAGAGATTCAGACTGAAATCCTCCAGCGTGGCCCTGCACTCCTTTGGAACCAGATCTAAAAGAGACAGCACAAAAACCCACAAACTACATGTGTTATATAAGAAGCTCAACAGCTGTGTGTGTGTGTGTGTGTGTTTCATGTAGAGTAAATAAACGTTCATATGAACACTGGACATGGTGTACAGAAAGGAAACAGTAACTAATTGATGAGACAGAGGTGAGCAGATGAATGAAAGGTCGTGTCTGCTGCAGTTACAGGTGACTGAGACATACTGTTCACATGACATCGTCTCCTGACCTGTATGTGAAGCTCGGCTGATCTGGTGCAGGATCTGGAACCTTCTGTGGGGGTCTTGGAGGTTGATGCTCTCTGCAGTGTTTAGTCCTGCGGGGACAAACATCTGCAGCCACAAGGCCTTGCTGCAGAGAGTCCACAGCAGGATGCGGTACTGTCCAATCAGATCAGCAAACACTAACGACTGACCAAGGTCCAACCACTGGACCGAGTGAGGCCGAACACAGTCCGGCTCCACTGTGGTCCCCTCTAGTTCCACAGTCTCCTCTCTCTCTGGGTCTCTGTCCCTCTGAAAACCTGAGCTGAGGGACACAAACAGTTACAACAGAGGGCCCTGCTACCTGCAGCTGTCAGTGTGTCACTTACAGAGCATCACAACGCAACATTCAGGCTGGACAATGTGACAACAGAGCACATTTCTAGCCACATACCTGGTGGATCTGCTAAGATGTGTGAAACTGAACCACAGTCAAGGCAAGACTGAGGCCTTAGGCCCACATCAACACAACAGTGGCTGGTTAATTTGGACTTTACCTGCCACTGGCTTCCTGCCTGGTCGTCACTTCCAGTTCAGCCCACTCCTGAGCTTCTTCCTTGCTCTGGTCCTTGTTCAGGTCTGTGCTCAGTCTATTGATCTCCACAGAGTCAGCTGCATTAGTGATTGGAGCTGTTACAGTCAGAGGGTCAGTCTGTCCATCTGTTGTTGTATTTGGCAGCAGCTGTTCAGCTGGAGCCTCTGGTGGAGACGTGTGTGAAACCAGTGGAACCAGCACGTCACTGGAGGAAACCAGCAGCTGAAAAAGTAGCTCTACTGAAGAACGCTGCTGCTGGCAAACAGCTGACAGGGGCGGGGCTGAGAGATGGTGGGAAGAGTCTGACAGGGGGGAGATGGTCTGTGGTGGAGGTTCACAGTTTTCTACACTTGGCTGGGCTGAGGTCTGGGGTCTGTGAGTTTGGCACCGGCTGGTTGGGTCTTTGTTGGACCTGTCTGGTCCATGTTGGACAGAGGTTGATTTGGCTGATACAGGATGGTGGTTCTCAGTACTTTCCAAACGAAGCTGCAGAGCGGGCTGATGAGCCACAGAGAGGAGAGGAGATGACATAAGGTAGGTGTCCTGCAGCTGCTCCCAGGTCCAATCAGATCTCAGTGTGCCGGTCCCACAGCTGACAGTGGGATTAGCAGAACTGATGTAAGCCTCATGGCTGTGGTGGACCTGACAGACCTGGTGAATCTGAGCAGAGGCCCAGCTCTGCAGCTGCTTGGCTGCCACTTCTGCATGATGCACTGCTACAACCACTGTCAGCTGTTTGACTGAGAAGGCAGCAGGGTGGTGCGCTCTGCTGTGAGGAAGACCAGGACTCAGTGTGGAGTAATGTACTTGGTGTAGTACTGCAGTTCTCAGCTGGGTGGCGCTGTGCTGCGCTCTCTGCTCCTCCACTGCCTGGTTATACATGTCCATACCAGCTAGAATATCCTCCAGGACTTCTTGTGGTACAGAGTCCAGCTCAGTCTGGGCCACAGCAGACAGGATGACAGTCACATAGTGCTCCATCAGGACCAGCGCCTGCAGACCAAGAGAGTCCAGAGTCTGTTTGACTTCCACCAGCAGCCTGGTCTGCTGGACTAGAGCAGGTCTCAGGAAGTGGTCTGACTGGACTTTGGAGAACAGACAAGACCAGTGGTTGAGATGGACCCGGAGCTCCTGACTCAGTGAACCAAGACTGAACCTCAATGAAGACCAGCTGGACTTGGTCTGGAAAAGAGAGGAGAGAAATGTGATGATACAAGAGCTGGTGGAGAACAGGAGAGTCAGCGCTGATACCAGGATCACGCTTCACTCTTACTCTTTAAATATGTGTTTTAACATATTTTATAAAAACCTCTTTCCAGGTTTTCCGAAGAAGCCAAAGGTCAGATTTTGTCGAAACACAAGCAGCCAGGATGAAATAAATATAACTGAGTCAAAACACTGATTTAGAATCAACAGCTATCTAATGGAAACCATCGCACAGCTGATGTCAGATAACTGTTAGCAGAGCATCTCTGTCTGTCTGTCTGTCATATCTCTACAACCACAGGATGGACTGACATGATCCCAATGCTGCTACTGCTCTGATGAAACTGGCAGGTTCATATTTTCTCCTGTGAAACATCTCAACATCTGCAGACCTACACGTTACCCAGATGAGGGATTTTCATGGTGTAGTTGGTTTATAGCCTAACATGAGCTGCTGATTGTATTTAGGCTTCAAACATCATAAAGTAGAGTCATTAGTTAAGATTATCCTGCTGAACTAAACCTGTCAGGATCAGAAACTGTTGATTATCAATGAGCTTATTTTCTGTAATAATCCAACAGCAAGAGGAGAAATCTGGAACTAAAACACATCATCCCTGCAGCTCTTTAATCATGAAATGAAGAGTTATTTTCTTTCACTGGCTGCGGTGCCTGTGAAGCTCTGATCTACTGGAGCAGTTTCACTGAACAGTCCTGAAACTTCACACAGTATCACACAGTAATGTTATAGCAAACACACTCCTTTGAGAGGAAACACATCTGTGTGACATAAACAACATTTGGACACTCCTTACTGATACAAAGACAGTACATGTTTAACACACTCCAGCTGTTTTCTTCTTCCTGGAGGCGGGACTTACTTCAGCTTCCCTCACAGAGATGATAATGTTAAATATTATTGAGATATGAGTCGCCTGACGAAATGTTGTAATAAGTTATTAACCATCATCTCTGCTGCTACAACTGGAAACACTGTAATGTAACTAAACTGAGGGTGAATTATGACATTAAATTATCTGGATTTCTGTATAAATTTGTCATAAATATGATTAGATGATCTTCATCAGAGTTACAAACATGAACAAACACAATCTATGACTAATAACAATTGTGTTGTTCTTGTCCACATTAAAAACATGATTCAAACACTCACAGTGTGTCTGAAACAGTGTGAAAAGCTGCCTGGAGTCAGGATTATCAGACCTGGACTCAGTGAGTCCAGACTGGAGGTTGTGGGTCAGAGACACTTTGACTTAAAAAGAGGAACATCAGCTGATGCGAAGCAGGCCTCACAGCAAAGATGATGATGAGGCTGAAAGTGTCAGAGTTCAGATCTTCATCAGTCCGCAGTCAGACAAACTGTCTATAGATGGAGATGATTCAGGTGTGTGTATCAGATCCAGAGGAGGACTAAGTCCAGCTGAAAGATTCAGCTCAATGCAGATGCTTTCAGACAGCTGAAATGAATCATTGGAGCTGGTTCATGAGTCCACCACACACACATCATGGAGCATGGAGTCCTGTTGCCATGGACACCACAGAGGAAGCTGCTGCATCACTGACCTCCACATGGACACATTTGATGGACTGATGAGACTGAGGGTGAACTGTGAAGAACATGCAGCTCTGTGTGGTGTAAACAGGTCTCTGCAGACCAACATGAAAACCTCCTCCCACAGGTGGAGCAGGTGGAGGAGCATCAGGTTCTGGACCTGGACAGCTCCACATCATGGTTTATCAGGGTCTCTTCAGGATCATGTCAGGGTGACTGTCCACCTGCTGAAGCTCAGGAGAAGCTGCTGATGCAGCAGACAATGATCCTAAACATCAGAGTAAATCCACCTTCTGGAGTGGTCCAGTCAGAGCCCAGACCTGGATCCAGTAGAGCTGCTGTGGACTGAGCTCAGAGCTGCTCAGAATGTATAAATGTAGATGCATCCATGTCCATCACAGCTGTACAAAGCCACAATCCAGCACATGCTCAGCTCCAGACACACACGCTGTTTCACATCACACAGAGGAACCTAATTAAATGTTCACATCACTTCTAAACTGTGTGAGACATTCCTGCATTCAGGCTCACCTGGATAGGCGTCAGGTGTGGTCTCTTCAGCTGCTCCTCCAGTAGGTGGCTCACTCTCGATACGTACGCTGCAGCAAGGCGAGCCCTCCTGGTGTACTCGTGTATGAAGAGCAGCAGGGATCGCTGCTCCAGGAGTCGCCACAGAGTCCGGTAGTGCCCCTGCAGGGAGGAGGAGGGTACGAGGAGAACTCCACCCTCTGCAGGGAGGCCTTTAACACACACCTGATGGAAAAGAAGGAAGAGGAGGGAATAGGTCAGCTGATGTAACAACTGCTATCACCTTTATAGATCCAGAGAGCAGTAGTCATTTGCACCTGTTGATGGTGCACCCCCTCCAACTCACCTGGGGAGACCCCACCTGTGCGCCGTCGACCAGCTGCCATTGTGGTCCCACAGTCAGAAGAGCCTGTTGCAGACGCAGCAGACGAGCAGAGGACCGGGTCACCAGGTTGTGTGCAGCCACAAAATGTCCTTCCTCTGCGTCCTCGTCCTGACTGCGGCCGTGGAACAGCCACTTCAGACTGGGATTAAAGGTGGTCCGGAGTAAGGTCTCTGCCCGCTGTAGGGAGCGGGAGATGGAGCTCTGTGACCACGAACCTGGAAGGATCCAACATTAACAGAAGCAGTGCAGAGACTGAAAGAGACAGCTGACAAACATGAGATCATCTGCATTAATTTAAATGGAAACAGAGAGTTCACAGGTTAAATAGATGGTTTTAAATATGGATTTTCTCTATTGTCTGTATCCCATAGCCATGTCTTTTATTTTGGGAGCATTATTTCTTCAATTGTCTCTAACTATTGATCCCAGAGGGGAGATCTGACACCAACCCCGCGAGTCCAGCCACCACCTCCAGACCACCAGCTTCTCCTCCCCCACTTCAGCAGGGGCCCTGGCACCTCAACAACTAGCCACATCAGAACCCCCCTCCTCCTCCCCTACCAAAGGAACGTCTCTCTCTATCCTGGAGAGAGATGTCAACAGGCTTTTTAAGAAGCAGAACCCCCGCAAAGCAGCCGGTCCTGACTCTGTCTCTCCATCATCCCTGAAGCACTGTGCTGATCAGCTGTCTCCGGTGTTCACGGACATCTTCAACATCTCACTGGAGACCTGCCACGTGCCAGCCTGCTTCAAATCCTCCACCATCATCCCTGTCCCCAAAAAACCAAGGCCCACAGGACTAAATGACTACAGACCCATTGCCCTGACCTCTGTGGTCATGAAATCATTTGAGCGCCTTGTCCTGTCCCACCTCAAATCCATCACTGACCCACTCCTGCACCCCCTGCAGTTCGCCTACAGAGCCAACAGGTCTGTAGATGACGCCGTCAACATGGCTCTCCACTTCATCCTCCAGCACCTGGACTCCTCAGGGACCTATGCCAGGATCCTGTTTGTGGACTTCAGCTCTGCCTTCAGCACCATCATCCCGGCTCTGCTGCAGGACAAGCTCTCCCAGCTGAGAGTGCCTGACTCCACCTGCAGGTGGATCACCGACTTCCTGTCTGACAGGAGGCAGTGAAGCTAGGTAAGCATGTGTCTGACTCCCAGACCATCAGCACTGGATCCCGGCAAGGCTGCGTTCTTTCTCCTCTGCTCTTCTCCCTGTACACCAACACCTGCACCTCCAGCCATCAGTCTGTCAAGCTCCTGAAGTTTGCAGACGACACCACTCTCATTGGACTCATCTCTGATGGCGATGAGTCTGCCTACAGGTGGGAGACTGAGCGTCTGGTGACCTGGTGCAGGCAGAACAACTTAGAGCTAAACGCTCTGAAGACAGTGGAGATGATAGTGGACTTCAGGAAAAACCCAGCCCCACCCACCCCCATCATTGAGTCCATCCTCACCTCCTCCATCACCATCTGGTACGCTGCTGCCACAGAGAGGGACAATAACAGACTGCAGCGTATCATCCACTCTGCTGAGAAGGTGATTGGCTGCAATCTTCCATCCCTCCAGGACCTGTACACCTCAAGGACTCTAAGGCGTGCAGGGAAGATTGTAGCTGACTCCTCCCACCCTGGACACAAACTGAGTCACTCCCCTCTGGCAGGAGGCTGCGGTCCTTCAGGACCAAAACCTCTCGCCACAAAAACAGCTTCTTCCCGTCTGCTATCAGCCTCATCAACAAGGCTAGAGAGCCCCACCGTCACTGATCCCCCTGATCCTCAATTGCACCAATCACCAGCACAAATTCCTTGTATGTGGAAACATACTTGGCAATAAAACCGATTCTGACTCTGATTCTGATTCACATGTTACAGCTGTATAACACACCTGTAATATTGTACATAAGTCCAATATGGCGGCAATGATGATGTACGATCCAGCAGCCAACACAGTGTCTAAACACACACTGTGTGTGTGTGAGGCTGTTGTTATAGTAACAAATACAAACACTGGTAGACGGATTAACTCTGAGAGTCCTACATGAAAACAAATGAAGAACATATAATAAGGCCCTGCAGGGTGTGAGGGGATGAATCCAGGGCCCAATCCCAGTGTCCACCCTCATGGACTTCCCTAAGTCTCTGAGGGTTTAGGTCTGTCCCACTGTAAAACCATTGAGTCCATGAGTCCATGAGAACTTTCTGTAACTCCACATTTCTGCAAACTTAGCCTGAGGGAGTTATTCAAGGTCCATAGCATTGTGATGTTAAACACTGAGTTACCATGGTTACCAGGTGATGCCCAGAAGGGTAAACAAACGGTTAACAAACAAGCATGAAAGGAACAAACACACACATGACAAGAAAAAAGAAGGTTGGATGTGAGTATAACACAGAGCTCAGTGGGGACTCACAGCCTGAACTGTGTGTAGTTATCTGTCCTATGATGATGATGGTGATGATGATGATGATGATGATGATGATGAATCTGCTTTCATCAGATCTGATCAGCTGAGTTTGTGAGGGTTCAGGACTGAGGGGGGGCATTGGGGATGGGCCCAGGTAAATATAGATCAATCAGAGAAGGCACTTCCTGTTGGATGTCTGATGTTGCATGTGTGTCATTTCCTGTTAGTGTTCTATGATGATGAGTATGTAGTAGATACTGTGTAGAATTAGTGTGTTGTGTGGATTTGGGGCAGAGCTCATCAGTACTGATACTGACTGCTGCTGCTGTCACATGTTCATACCATTAGTGGTCACATCCTCTGTCAGCAGGCATCTCCTCTGAAACACAGGAAGGAAAACATATTATGACTTTGTTTAGTAATTTAGCTCTTGAATATCACTAAAACCTTGAATATAAGGTTTCTGTTGGACAGCATCGTGGTGCTGTAACACACCACAAAGCCCAGCAGACAATGCTGAACTCACGGGCCTGATCAGAGCACAGACAATGTGAGAACTTAAACCTGCAGTGTGGAGTGTTTGTCTCCCCCTCTGGCGGTGAGAGGAAGTACACAAACACTGATGTCCTTTACATTAAGCAGGGAGTTTGTTAGAGCTGGGGAAGTCGTTGTGTTGTCTGTATGGACAAGGTGAACACATCTGGAGGGTAGCAGACAGCTGTCCCAGACTTTTTCTCTGTGTCCCCTGTACAACAGAGTACAAAATGCGGAAGGTTCCTGTGTGAAATATGTGGGGAGAAACCTTCAGCATGTTGTACTGCTTTGAATGGGGGACACAAAATACAAGTCAGAGAAATAATGCAGCTGTCTGTCCAGTGCTTAACTGAGCCGGCTCTGTACCAGCTGGTCTCTAACTATGTTCAATGGGTTTATCAGAGTGTTTTCACTGAAACCGCTTGTTAATGGACACCAGTAATCTGTGCAACCATGCAAACAAATCTATGAATTAGTTAGAAGATGATAAAAAGCTGAGTAGAGAGGTTAGGGTAATAAGGTTTAAGAAAAAAAATTGTACTTTGAGTTCTGGACAAATTTAACAACTAACCTGCTCCTTTTCTGGACAGAAAGACTCAGAGTGGTCCCAGTCTGGGAGAGAGAGACAGAGAAATCAGAATCAGAATATTTCATTGATTCCATGGGGAAATTAGGTTACGTTCGAGCTGCTCTCTCAGGGATGAAAATGTAACAGCAAAGAATAGAGAACAACATAAAATTAAAGAGGTAAAGATTTTTTTATCTTTATTTTTATCTTTATTTTTTGTACTAACTTCATCTTTTTTGATGAAGTTAAAACAAGAAAATATAAACATTAAATGTAAAAATATGTTCTTATACTATAATAAACAAATATACAATATAAATATAAATGCAACAACATTGCACAGTTTAAAATTGCACTTGTCAACAAAGAATCATCACCAACAATCATCAGACAACATGAAGAAAACAACACTATCACCAGTTTCACCAGTCACCGCGGTGATCTCAGTAATCCAGTTAACAAATGTGTTTATAGGCCAATGTTAAATCACACCCAACAGGCTTCTCTACTTCACAGTAACGTCCGAATGGATGTGTGGAGTGGTGTGTGTGTGTGTGTGTGTGTGTATCACCTGCTGTCAGACCAGGCTCTCCTCCAGGATCTCTCAGTGTCTCTGGGTTGTTGTGATCCATCCCAGAAGAAGCAGCTGAGCTGTGAACATGCAGCCTGGACAGTGTCAGAGCTCTGTGCTGCTTCACTTCACTATTTCAGTTTTATTCCTCTGTTTTCTCATATCCCATCACACTTCACTTCTTCACTCCGTTTTCTTCTGACTTTACAGACTCAGACTTCACATTGAAAACATTCAATGAACTTCAAGTTCAAATGAACCACTTCCACAAACACTCACGGGAGCCATCTTCCTCTGTGTTGGCCGGTGTGTACAGGGGCTCTGTTTCAGTAATGAAGGTCAGGCTTCTACTTGTGGTGTATTAGTTTTACACAGCTGCAGACTCTTTATGAACAGTCGGTGGCTGCAGAGCTACGTCGGTCTGAACGCTGCTCATGTGGGAGCTGAGCTGAGCTGAGATCGAGTGGCACAAAATAGACGTTTTCACCATCTCATGATTCTCACTCAGCAGCAGAAGTGGCGTCCCGGCGTCCCGGCGTCCATCCCCGGTGCCCCCTGACAGACCCGCCCAGACCCTGACCCGGGGTACTCCTGTTCAGACTCCAACATTACTGTGTTGAATGGAGCCGGTCAGTGTCGGTGTGTACAGTCCCGCGGATCTGCTCATGTTTATCAAACTGAATCTTATTATTGACTTAGGCCTTTCTTAAGACGGACGCGTTAATCCACTGTAGGAAGTGAGGTTTAAAATAGCATCTTCTGCTAGCGATCCCGGAAAACTCAGTGTGGCAGGAGCCAATCAGGAGACAGCGTCCCCGGTCGTTACGGAGGAAGGAGGCGGAGTCTTGTGTAAGAAAGGTCGCCAGGGCTGTTTCCATGAAACATCATGTATAGCTGTTCATGGCAGGATAAACCAGATGATAAACTTTTCACTCTCTGTTGTATTTCTCTAATTTATGTCAGAATTTTTTAACCAGCAGCAAATGAAAGGTTAAAGTCTCAGCGATAAATAAATATGTTTTAATGTGAACAAAATAATGATAAAACTAGGCGATTTGTGATTAAAGTCATGTTGTGCATTTGGACCTTACGGGGTTAGCCTAAGCCTCAATTTTCATTTCATTTTTGTCTAATTGGTTGGTAATGTTAAGGAAACAGCGACATATAAATATAAACACACTATGAAAATGTTTATACTTACTCTTACTTCAGGATTACAAGACTGTGATGACCAGAAAGTTACAGCAATTTTCTTAAAGGGGCAGTGGCCTCTTTTTTTATATTCTTTTTTATTTGATTTTTTTTTAAACTGTATACTTGTTTATACATTTGGTCATTCTGATGAATTGTTTACGTTTGTTCATGCCTGTTCATATGTACAATGTTCATGTGCATAAAAAAAACGAACTAAATTTTTAGTTATCAGGAAGCTTTAGTTTGTAGTTTTAGTAATTTGATGCCATTAAATTGAAATGTTGCCCTCAACAAAAAAGTTAGTGACATTCAGATGTTTGATGACGAGGTCAATGAAAACGTTAATTTTAATGTTACATTTTTGTTTGTGTAACCTTCAAAGGACCACCTTCAATTAGCTGTGTGCCATCCCTGAAGGATTAACCATGGTGCTGTTGCTGATAATGTTGCTTCTTTCTGATAATGGAGCTGTTACTGATAATGTTGCTGGACGAATGTATCTGCTCAAGCAGCATCGGCGCTGTCCCAAACAGATCAGTCCTAACTGTAGCCTCCTGCCGCCAACTGCCCTCAAACACCACCCACCTCCGACGGGCCTGTTTAATTTGCATGTGTATGCGCCCCTTCCGGTCACCTGACCTGCTGGGTCGTTCGGAGCCGCGCGTCTTTCAGTGTTGGCGGGTGTTTGTAGACTGTGAGACACAGCAGATCTTCTCAGCTGACCACAGAGACACTTCACGGTCCCACATCCTCAGTATTATCCAGAAAATGTCCGAGTGGACCAGAGGCAGACGACGTGACGCTCACAGCGGCCAACACGACGAAAGGTACGTCTAGACGTAGTCTGACCCGCTGCTAGCAGCGTCACTGCGAGCTGCTGTCCTGCCTTTGTCCGCCGGATCAGAGGCTTTGTTAGCGTCGCTCAAAGTCTTGTTTCCAAACATTACCTCGTACACGTCTTACTACATAACACGTCTGGTAATGTGTGTGAGGCTGTTTCTATAACTAGTTTCTATGACACCTTGCCTGTGCCGGCTTAGCTCGTGTGGTTAGCTTCCTATTTAGCCCAGCAGGAGCCTGGTTCCTGCGGCGGGTATTGTTAGATGGTTCGTGGCGGGGGAAGAAAGAGGCGGTAAAGACTGTCAGCAGTGTGTTGTGTTGTGCTTTGTCATGTATGCAGAGAGCTGAGAGCGTTTTAAGTAGGTCCACAACTAACACAGTGAGTGAAATCACCGGTTTGCTGACTAACTGGTACAACCGAGCTCAGGCCCCAGCAGACTCAGACAACAGGTGGATAATGGAGGGACACAGCCGGTCAGAACAATCGGAAGTAGGTCGTAGATGGCGGGAGAATCCCTCAGGATGAAGATTGTTCTTCTGATAAACAACAGAAAGCTGATTTAAGTATGACTACAGCTAAACCCAGTCTGTGTCCGTGTTTGTCTAAAAGATATTTAGTCGATTTAAAATCAAAAACTGCTGTTGTGACGGTGCAACAAGTCGTCAGACCCAAACCTAACCTCACTGACAATTAGCTGATCAGGACACACACTCGCACACATACGCAGCCATGGCTCTAGATTTATAATAAGAGAATATTGAGATTATAATGATTTTAGATGAGAACATGCAGGTTCCTGCACAGTTTAATTAAGACACAACAAAAGTTTGTAGACTGAAAAAAGAACCAATCCATGTAGTTTGAGATACTGTGAACAAAAGATATAAACTCAACCAAAAGATTCAAATTGAGTTTTTTTTAATGTGATGTTATGTTTGGAAACTTTTAGCAATAAACTGAGTTTTGCTTAATGTTGTTCGTGATATTAAAGCTGCCTTTTAAGAGATTTTAGAAAGGTTTCTGTGATGATCAGGGAGAAGTCTCTAGCATGTCCACTGGAGACTCCACCAGTCATGCAGCAGCTTCACAGGTGGTGTGGTCCGACTCGGTGCTGGTATGTGGGTATAAACCTGCCGTTGGACGTCTATTCCAGGTGGCGTTCTCCCCTTCTGCTTCCCCTGTCTGTTACTGTTTTCAAAATCCTCTTCACTACAGGAAACCACAACAACTTCTGAGCTACTACACACTGAAAATGACACGTTTTTATGGAAATGTGCATCATGCAATCACACAGTCAGCAAACGTCTTTGTTTAATAAAAGGTGCTCATCTCCTCATGTGCAAATGTTCAACCAAAACAAGCCAGAGGAATTTTCCCCTGTAGCAGAATGATGCGGGTGCAGTCAGATCACTCTCCAGCACGGACAGTGCTGTGGAGACAGGTCTGGGTTTGTGAGACTCATGCTAGTCTGACCACATCCATGGGTCGAATGTATAAGTTTTCAAAGGGCAGAAAGACTGTGGAGCTCAGTGTAGAACAGATGACGCCTCTAACACAGCAACATGTATAAAATCAGACTTATGTCCAGGATTCTGTTGCCCCAGTGCATTGTGGGAGGAGTCCCAAAACACCCACTGATTTACACATTTTGCCTTTTGTTAAATAAGAGGATACCTTCCTCCACCCTGGATCCTCAAACCCCTCTAACCACCTGGATGAACAAATCACTCTATCTGCTGCACAATGATGAAGATGTTTAACCTGGTTCACAAGTTGCAGCTGTTTTCTGTCCAGGCAGCTGGAGGACGGCCATCTTTGTTTTGATTCAGAAACATTAGCATTACTAGCTGTAGCTAGTTATAAATTAAATTACAGAACCAGGGGTTACAGGTAGTGTGCATACTAGTTCTGTATCTGGTACTCTATATAAGCAGTTGGGTTATTGATGTGTTTGTAATGAAGAGCTGTTGAAATATAACTGAATGTCTGATTGTGTGTTAAATTCCAGTCTTTCCTGTGTCCTCCCTGTAGGAGCTCTGGCCCATCTCGGTGGTCCCACTGCAGGAAGAGAGGGGTGGATGGAAGCCTGCGGGCCAACAGAGAGGCAGAGGGTGGTGACAGGGAGAACGGCAGCCACAGACACTCTGACAACAGACACGCCAGGTAAGATCATACACCCACTGCACAAGTAGATTGACATTTATATGTATGGAGTTTAAAGGACTACACAAATGTATCTATGCATTGATAAATGTCCAAAAGGCCTGTGACACAGAGTGAATTCCATCACAGATTTGGGGTCACACCGCCGTTGACCACCACACCTGCTGTAACTGTGGCAACAGATACTTCTGTCTCCCTCAGTGTGCTTATGTGGGTGTGTACCCTTGTGTTTGCTCCTCAGTTTCACCACTCCAGAGAGCGAAGGCCCCGTGTCTCGCTGCGGTCGGCAGGCTGACTGGGGCAGCCAGGTGGAGGATGATGAGATGAGGAGGGATGTACACAGAGACATGCAGCGGTAAACAAACTGCTTCTTTTGAGAGTTTTTCTCTCTGATGTAAGCTCACCCTCGAGGCTTCACTGACTGTGTGTGTGTCCTGTTCAGTTACAGGAGGAGGATACTGGGTGCAGAGGGTACCCAGAGAGAGCGAAGGACCTCCTCTGGCTCCTCTGGGAGGTATGTCACCTCCTCTATTTGTCTCTGTCTGACCATCACACTCAGGAGTTTCTTATTTTAGCTGTTAGGCTGAGCACATAATTTGCACATTCTGATTGTGTAAGCAAAGTAGGATATTTCCTGAGTGATATGTTTCCTCCAGGGGTAACAGTTGAACCGTTTGGTGGTTCCATCCATGTTGAATAGCAGCCTGTGGTGATTTTACTGTTTGACTCTGTATGTGTGAATGAGGCTAAAGATGTCTGTCTGCTGCAGCTGTGACTCCAGAGAGGGAGACAACATGGAGACAGATGAGGCTGTTCTGCTACGGCGACAGAAACAGATCAACTACGGCAAGAACACACTGGCCTATGACCGATATATCAAAGAGGTCCCAAAGTAGGTCCACACACACACACACACACACACACACACACACAGACAATACAGGCCTGAAACTATTATGAGCACATACAGCACTGGGCAAAAGTTTGTAAGGTAAAGTGATGTTACTTTCAACAATTAAAGCCATGAATTTCATTTAAAGTGCAGCAAAGAGTAAAAACCAAAATCAAGTCAGTATGTGGTTTGACCTAAGAAAGCAGAGTTGAAATCATTTTGTTCATCAGAGGTTGGTTAACAATCAGTTCAGCTGCTGCTTAGTGGGACGCGTCATGCACATGCACAAATGCACAAACACATGCCGAACTGTATCTGGTCCAGTCTGATGTTGGCTCGGCCTCAGGCAGCGAGCTGTGTGTCTGCTGCAGTGTTCATCAGCACAACACACTGAGCACAGACAGCTGTGCTTTATTTCTTCCTTGAATGTTGAGTAGGTGCGCTCGTTTTATCATTTGTGTAGCCCTTAAGGGCAGTCAGCAAACACACCTTTAGAGACACCACCTGCACACAGTTCTCCAGGTACTCTGCAGGTAAGTTGTTCCAGCGTCTTGGAGAACCTGCCTCAGTTCTTCAGTCTCAGTGTCTCTGTCTGTTCATGTGATCACACACTGACTCCATGCTGTTGAGATCAGGGCTCTGTGGGGGCCAGACCATCTGTGGCAGGACCTGGTAGAGAAGAGTCCGAACATGTAAAGAGTCTAAAACCTCTGCTCAGTACTGTGTGTGCAACATGAAACATCATAGTAGGAAGTAGCTCTTGTGCAGAGAAGGGCTACTGTGGAATAAAATATTTCAGTGATGGTTCCTGCCACAGAAGACTCAAGTGTTGAATAAGTAAAACTCTAACTCTTGTTTCCTTGTTTTCTTGCTCTCCCCTCGTCTCCAGACACATGCGTCAGCCAGGTGTTCATCCAAAGACTCCCAATAAGTTCAGGAAGTACAGCCGTCGCTCGTGGGATCAGCAGATCAAACTGTGGAAGGTCAAACTGCACGCCTGGGACCCCCCAACAGAGGACGGCCAAGATAAAGTCCTCGATAACATGTAGGAAAATATTTTCACTGTCTGACCAACAGAGCTCAGATATTTATTGTATATGACAGAGAAGCAGTAAATTCTGCCTTTTGAGAAGCTGCATCATAAAAATGTTCAGCATTTTTACTAGAATAATGGCTGAAATAAGTCATTAGTGTTATTACGATTATATTATTAATATAGTTGCAGATTATTTTTGTGTGGACAAATCAATTATGGGTCCACATATTTTCTTTAGAGCTTACACAAGATAAAGCTCATTCTGTGCACAGTGTCAGTCAGCTGCTGGTTATGCTGACGTGTTGCTTGTCCTCTGTTCCTCCAGTGAGGAGCTGGGTCTCGATGATGTAATGGACATTGAACTGGACTTCCCAACCCTCTCAGACTCCCAGAATGCCCCAGCCTCTGTTGCTACACACAGCCTTTCACTGGAGGTGAGTTAAATTCAGTGGAGATGTAGACACATACATGTAAAGCTCAGACACAAACACACACACGGTTTTGACTGCAGGAGAAACAGGAACCCTCCTGTTTAAGAGACTTGGACCTGATGTGTCAGGACAGGTGTTTCAAAAACTATGGCAGGTGATTGGATGATGCTTCTGATGACGAACAGTTGCTTCTTGCTGTTGTCACACCTACGACACACCCTTAGCTCCCAGAAGCTCCTCCCTCAGAGGATGCTGATTGGTTCAGCCACAGCCCAATAGCTTGGAGCCTGCTAAGATGGATTCATCTAGCTGCCTCACAAGGTTGATGAATCTGAACCTTTGAAAAACTTACAACTCTACATCTGCACAGATTTTCAGTGATGAAATGTTGAAGGAAAACTGTTTTGGTTAAAGCTGTTTGGTCCAGTGTTCGGTTCACATGAATCACCATGACAACCTTTGTCAGAGCAGTGCAGGTTATCTAAACATGCAAAAAGCCTCATTTGCCTACAGGCAAATACACAGTTTAACATGTGGACATTATTGGATAATGGATAAATGAAATCAGCAACTGCTTTTAAATTTAACACGACTGAACTCTAATGACTGTGTCAGCTTTGTATCACATGACGTGCAAGTGAAACCTCCCAGGTCACTATCGGAGATTAGATTTATTATGTTCCAACAGCATTGTGACATTTCCCTGTCAGACAGAAGCTGTTATTAGATGAAGACTGGTGAAAAAACAGGAGGAGAAACAACAGACAAGACATGCAATCCTTCTTATCTATTTTATCTTAATGTGTGGCTCATGTGTGGGTTCTATGTGTAACCTGTGTTGTGGGGACCTGATTGCAGCAGAGATGTGACTGAGACCTGGGGTAAACCTGTCTGTGCTCTCTCCTCAGGGTGAGGACTGTCTGGGTACTCCAGTTAAATTACAGAAGACAGAAGAGCCGGACAAGGCGTAGCTCATCACCCAACACATTCACACTCATCTCATCTGGTTCAGCTGTTTCCCTGCACAGCCCATCATGTTACCCAGAATGCCTCTTTTCCAGGTACCAGCTACTTGACCTACTCAAGGTGACGCCCCATGTGCACAGCTTGACAGTGCTGTGTGTGTGTGTGTAACAGCTGGTTGTTGTTGGTTCAGCACTGTAACATGTTTAGTTTTCTTTTTCCTTTGACCTTTGACCCCCATGTTGGGGCTTTGTCCAGATGATTAATCTGCTCAGGGAGTCTTCTTCTACTGCAAGAGTTTCCAGTTGCCTCAGCTGATGGTAAAACATCCCCTGACTGTAAGAAGGGACTGAGCTCCAGGTTCTCTGAACAGTGTAGAGGAGACAGACAAACCAAGGTCTTTTCCTTTTAATCATTCATATCAACCAGAATTAGTTTTAAACACTGAAGAGCTGTACTTCAGTGATACTGGGCTGTGATTTGTTTTTACATGGGTTGTTTTTTAATACTAATGTTAGTGTTTCTTATTGCTGTTTGCTTCATGGTGAAGACTTTCAAATAAAAAAAAATTGAACCTTGAGTCTCATTGTGTTTGGGTCGTTACTCTTCCTGTTGTTTGGACACAGAGCTACTGATGTGTGTCAGCTCTGCTCAGGTTCACTGTGGGATCACTCAGCCCATCAGTGCTCAGTGTATACGGCTGCTGAACTAACATATAGTGTGAGGTGCAGATTTACAACATTTATCTAACAATAATTTACTTGTTCACAGGTCATGACTTAAACCAAAAACTAAAATACATTCCAGGAAAGTGCTGGAATGTCAGCTATTGATAGGTAAACAATATCTCCCTCATCTGACTGTGATGACTCTTCATCAGGCTCTAATTCAGGAGGTTTAATCATGATGATGTTGTGTGAGGGCCTAGCTCACACGGGTCAAGTGTGTGGTGGTGACCGCCTGACAAATGCATTGCCTGGGCTGCCTTCGCAGTGGCCAGGATGAAAGAACAAGGGGGCAGAGGTGGTCAAAGGGGGTTCAGTTATGGCAAAAAATGGTCAAATAAAAAATCTTTCCTTTTCATCTTTCCAAAATTGTAGTTTGTGGTTTCAGTAGTTAATTACACAAAAATGGCAAAAAAGCAATTTAACTACTGAATAAAATTTAACTTATGTATGCACATATGGATGTAGCTGAACTACTGGCAAACTTCTGCAAAGTGTAGTTAAACTACTAGTTCACCACTCCCCAGCATGCAGCTGGATGATGGCTGTGCAAATAATGCAACACAACACATCTGAGCAGAGGGAAATGAGGTGATGATCGAGGTTAAGTTTGGGTCACAGTGTGAAAGTCGATTGGATTAACGGACCAGTCCTGGCTGTAGTGGGTTTTCCAGGGGCGCTGCATTCATGTGGACGAGGGGGGCAGTGTAGCGCACACAAGCATTCAAACAACCTAAAATAACAAGAAGAAGAGGGGGAAGGAAAAGGAAAACGAGGAGAAAGGAGTCAGAGCGCTGTGCAGGTTAAAGTGATCAGTATTTGAGAACAAAGCAACTGAGGACCATGCTGAGGGCTTGTCTGAGAGGAGCTAACGCCACAGCCCGGGTAAGAGCCGCAGCCAGCCTCCCCCGACCCGCCGCCAGCTGCCATGTCGGCATTAGCGTGTTGTCATTCAGTGACCCACAGCCCGGCTCAAGGTGTCACAGCGGATCTAATGTGAACAGGGGCGGGCTGTTGGCCTCAAACACGAGCTAACGTTAGACTGTAGGAGTAACACGGCTCTTCAGTGAAGCTGTCACCAGGAAGAGCCGCTGAGAAGCGCGCAGTGCCAGAGCTGAATGTTAGCTAGCTGTTAGCTTCCAGTGACAGATGGCTAAGAATGAAGCCAACGAGTTTAGCTAACTGTTGTGTTGTAGTAAATACGTTTCTGCTTGAAACCCGCGTTTTTTTTAAAACCCCGGGCGGTCCGGCTCTTCACTCCCACAGATCTGCTTCTTCATGGCGGCTTCACGCTTGACTAAGTTGCGTTGTGACATTAGTTAAAGTAATTAGTGCAATGCACCAGGACCAGGACTGTGACACGGCCCGGGGCTGAGCCCACTAACCGCGGGCCTCTAGCTCCACCTTGTGGTCAAAACCGAGAGCGTTGTTGCTTTGGATTCCGTGACGTTTCTAAAATGCAGCAAATATATAGTCGCCATGATGACTGTGATAAATATTATTTGTGTGTATAATAACACGTTGTTCTGGTTATAACGTTGTGATTTTAGTGATTTTTTTCTGTGAAAACTGTGATAACATGATTATAGTGGTTTACATCCAGAGACGTGGTTTACATCCAGTAGAACACATCAAAATACATTTCACTCTCTACCAAGGTGAAATCATATTTAGCCTATCATGTATCAAACAGATGCAACACAGGGAACGTTCTGTGCACCTCCCTGTTCAGAGGTTAGAGATGACAGGAAACACCTCTTCCTTGCTTGGAGCAGGATGATGCTTCCTTCCCTCTGAAGCAGTCTCAGCTGCACAGCTGTCTGCAGCAGCTTCTGTTATTGTTATTTAAATTTGTGTTTGCACAGGTGGGGTGTGCTGCTAGTGCTCCTCTTTTTACCTGACAAAATCTGAGGGTGAAATAAGTCTGAATCATACATGGAAGTATTATTGAAATTGCAATATGGCCAAGTGCAACATCCAAATAGCAGGAGATGCAATGTTTTGATTAAAATGTGACACAACAGACCATAAAAGTGTTGTGATGCTACAGAGACTCCTCACCTGATAAATCATATTCTTCAGACAGATACCAGCAAATAAAAAGCATCATCATTTTTATATTTTCTCAGTGAAAACACAATGTAAAAATTGCACTAAAATCATGACCCATAGCCAATCACATTGTCTGACAAAATAAACACAATTAGACTTTTTTTCGTTGAGCCCTATTATGAAGTGTTATCCGCTGCGTGAGTTCCCTTAAAATGATCAGTTTGACATTCATCTGCACACACAACAAACCTGTATTTATACGTGAGTCAGACAATACCTGTACAGAAACACCAAAACTGTTTCTACAACAAAGTGTTTGCTCTGCTGTTACCCCCCCCCCCCCCCACTTACTCTGTCATTGTACCTCTCCTCTCTTCAGAAGCACTGTGGGAGAACTCCTCTAACCAATCTGCAACACTCCCGGCACTACACCACAGGGGAGACTGGGTAATACCCAAACACACATACACACACACAGATGAAATGTGTCAAAATGAGAGCTTGCATATTCCTCTTGATGATGGTGAGACACTGTCACATCGCACTTTGAGCTCAGGTTCATGTCTGTCCTCTTCCACCACAGTGGAGCTGCTAAAGTGGTTGCTGCTGGCTTGGTGACAGTAGGTGGTGGCATTGGAGGTACGATACTCTACGCCAAATGGGACAACAAGTTCAGAGCAGCTGTGGAGAGCAATGTTCCATACTCAGACTGGCTGTTGGGTCTGACTTTGGGACCCCCTTCTCAAGATGGCGGCCTCCCAGTTAAGAAACAGGTGAGTGTGTTTGCTGAGGCTCATTAGATCAAGTATCATTATTATTATCAGCACTGACGACGACGTCACATCAGATAAACACCAGTGTTGTGTGAAGCTCGTCTCAGAATTCATCCTGGGGTTTTACATTATCTCTACATTCAATAAGAGAGCAACACTGTAGTTCACTTGAATCTAAAACTGTGAACACATTTCCTGTTTCTAAAACTGTGCAGCAGAAATGTATTTTCCTTGGTAAATATCAAACAACTAAAACATGACACATCTTTTTTTATTGACATTCATCAAACAAACAAGGTGTTTCAGATTTCAAACTGGATGTGTATGACATATATTTATGTTGGTCACAGGTATCAAAATACTTAACAAAATGTACACAGATAGAAAAGAAAAAAGAAACAATGAAAAAGATGTGTGTATTTTAAGGTTTGACAGACCCTTATATATACATAAAATGATTCTACTACCAGTATCTGAACATGACTCATCTTTTATTATGACTCACATTTTTTATGTCTAGATGTGTGAAACAGTTGAGCTGTTAGCTGCAAACAGGTGCACACAGGTGTTAGCTGCAGAGACAAATGTCAGCTGCAGACAGATGTCAGCTGCAGACAGATGTTAGCTGCAGGCAGGTGTCAGCTGCAGACAGATGTCAGCTGCAGGCAGGTGTTAGCTGCAGGCAGATGTTAGCTGCAGGCAGGTGTTAGCTGCAGACAGGTGTTAGCTGCAGAGACAAATGTCAGCTGCAGACAGATGTCAGCTGCAGACAGATGTCAGCTGCAGGCAGGTGTTAGCTGCAGGCAGGTGTTAGCTGCAGGCAGGTGTTAGCTGCAGGCAGGTGTTAGCTGCAGAGGCAGACGTTAGCTGCAGAGACAGATGTTAGCTGCAGACAGGTGTTAGTTGCAGAGAGGTGTTAGCTGCAGAGACAGACTGAAAACACAGACTGAGCTCAGATCAGTTTTCTTCTGACAGTCCCATTCACTGTTTATGAGACAGTGAGCACTCTGACCAGGACATCCTTACCTTGAATTATGAATCTGAAGTATTTAACATGTTTGATTTTGTCCATCTAAAATATCTTGTTGTGGACATGACTTTGTACAGAACTGAATATCACAGGTGACTCCACACAAAAACATTTGGAGAGTCTGAGGCCTTAGTTAAAGTCAGTCTAATTCTGCTGTTTAGATGGAGAAGGTCCAGCCTCCCTCCATGATGGAGAAACAGGTCAAAGCATCTAAAGCCAAGTCAGAGAAGAAGGTGAAGGAGGCAGCAGAGAGTCCGGCCAAAGAGACGAGTCCTGTCCCCACACAACCTGCACAGAGCATTGAGGGTGAGTCCTCAGAGTTACTCTGCTATGAGGTGGGGGGCACTAGTGGGCAGCAGTGTGTCAGCACGGTACCACTGTGTGGTGACATCACCTCAGACTCCAAACTTTTCACCATGACCTCATTCTTTCCTCAGCCTGAACCCAGTCTTTCGTCGTCTTTACTTAACGATACTGGAAAAATGAGTTCATATGTGGTGGAAGAGAGAACAAGCACTGAACATGAAGCTCGGGGCCCCTCTGCTGTTACCATGGTGATGATACTGATGTGATGATACAGTGAGGGGCAGACTAAAATGAGATGACTGTACCTTCTGCTTTGAGGAGTAAATGCAGTCAGTCATTTAGGTTAGTGGTTCCCAACCTGGGGGGCCCGACCCCCCAAGGGGGGCGCCAAAGATCCAGGGGGGGTCGCGAAGCCATCTTAATTTTAAGGGGTTTAATAATTTTTATGTAATTAAAATGTTAAATAAATGAGTAAGCATTTAATTCATATATGTGACAAAATCAACTAAATTCAAGGGCCACATTAAACATTTATTCGTGTATTTAAATAGATAAACAAATAAGTTATATATATCACGAGGAACAGAGCGTGTGTGACGTGAACGCCTCTCGTGCTGCAGCCGTTGCCTAGCAACGTAAACGGAGCTAAGGGAGAAATGGCGAAGCGTCAGGTAGAGGAGACTGTGGAAAATGTCAAAAAGAAAAAGAGGGGCTACCAAGAAAGTTATATTGAGTTTGGCTTCATAGAAGCAATGGGTAAAATTAGAGCTGAATGTATATTTTGCCGTGAGAAACTGGCAAATGAAAGTTTGAAGCCCTGCAAGCTGAAGCGACACCAGACAACTAAACATCCCGAGACTGTGGGTAAGCCCAAAGAGTTTTTCATCAGAAAAAGAGAGCTTGTTGTCACTAGCAGGCCCCAAAACATAAAGGAGAGTTTCTTCAGGGCCGGAAGCGACCAGAGGCAGGCAACGTTTTATTTTTCATCGGGGGGGTGGTCACCAAAGTTTACAATGGTAAAAATAAGGGTCCCTTAAGAAAAAGGTTGGGAACCACTGATTTAGGTTGTAGGTTAGACTGTAAGAGCAACAATGTGAAGGGGTCATCATTTTTAGCTGTACGTACTGTGGGTCCAGTTTCCCATTCATTTCTATGAATGTATACTGTGTGTGTGTGTGTGTATTTGTACTTGCTACATAGTAAGGACTTTACTAACAGAGTGAGGACATTTTGGCCGGTCCTCACTTTTTGAGACACCTTCAAATCACATTTTGAGGGTTAAGACTTGGTTTTAGAGTTATGGTTAGAATTAGGTTTAGGTTAAGGTTAGGGTCAGGGTTAGGGTTAGGCACTCAGTTGTGATGGTTAAGGTTAGGGTGTGTGTGTATATATATATATATATATATATATATATATATACACACACATGTGATATGTGATAAAGCATTCATTCTGGAGGATGTAGTGTGTGGAGCTGTTGACCTATGACATTGTACAGAGGTGTTTCTGTTATTTAACCTACCTTCATTGATAAACGGGGTTGACAAAATAACAGGAGCATCTGGACGCCACGGCAGGTGCCAGTTTTGATTGAATTTGATTGGAGTTAGTTAACGGAGTCTGCAAAACTTTAATCACACAGAGACTTGATAATTAACCACAGTGGAGCCAAGTTTCTCCACATTTCAGTGCAGAATGTTGTCTGTGTTGCTCTTTGACCAGGAGCTAGGTGCCAGTGTTCAATCAGCCCACAGGTAAGACCAGTGTGAACGGCCCCAGGACGTCTGAGCCATGATGTTAGAGGCTGTGTTACTGTGTGGTTGATTTCACTGTTGTTGAAATGTCAGTGTTTGATGTGCGTTCTGTTGTTTTGTGCGTTCAGAGACGTCTGAGGGTAAGCTGTCCTCTGTCCTGTAGCTTCCTGTAGATCTCTGTGCTGCTGTGATGTCTCTAGACTGTAAAGAGGAAACAGTGAAGGGCTACACACACATACACACATACATGCTGGACACTGCATTTTCATATTCAGAGGTTCCTTTATCTAGTCAGGTATTCACTGATATTTTTTTAAAATGACTTTTTTTTTTTTTTTTTTAATTATTTATTTTGGGCTTTTTGTGCCTTTATTATAGGACAGTGGAGACTGACAGGAAAGGGGGTAGAGAGAGGGGAATGCAGGAAAGAGTTGGACCGATAGGGAGTCGAACCAGTGACTGGCTGCTAAGAGCGTCTTGCGCTCACACATGGTACGCGCCCTAACCACTCGACTACCGGGCTGCCCCTTAAAATGACTTTTTATTTAGAACTTTTATTATTTATTGATAAATGAATGTAAAATATTTTTCATTTAAATACCAATTAATAAAATTAATGAATTCATTTGTAAAATCTCTTTATCGATTCTTGTTTTTATTCCTTTTTTTTTGTCTAATCAGTGAAATGCTCTGTGAGTATTTCCGTGGTCCTGTGTAGACCAGAACCTGCAGGTTCATATAAAAACCTGTAGATGAAGCCAGCGATGGTCTGAAGACACATGTTAATGTCAGAGATCCTCCTCAGCCCAGATCAGCTCCTCCAGTCTCAGCAGACAGATGTTAGCTGTAGTGGATCAGCAGATCCAACATGTGTAGAGACCAGTAGAGACCAGTCCAGATCTGGACACATCCTGTTTGATGTGTCACATGTCACTGATGTGTGTTGCCCTTTAGTCCTTGAACTGAAGTAAAATACCAAACTGCCAGACTTGTGAATATTCACTGCTCATGTTTTTACTCTGACATTTTCAAAACCAAACGACTAAACTAAGAAGAAAACGAGCAGATTGATCAATAATGAAACTGATTGTTAATCTCAGCCCTGTTGCACTTCTTCCCGTTGTGGCCTAGAAAACCTTTACAGCTGGTAGAGCATGAGAGTGTAGTCCAGTACATGTAGCGCTGTGATAACTACTACACTGAAGTACAGATGAAACCATGTGCTCATGTACCTGCTGTGTCTCTGTGTGTGTGTGTTTATGTGTGTGTGTGTCCCACCCAGAGGCTTCAGCAGAGGCGACTCACATCATCTCAGCCATCAGTGAGGTCCCATCAGTCCCTGCTCCATGTGACACAGAGGCAGCAGTCAAAGGTAACACGTCTCCACCACAGAGACACTCTGCTGTCTTACAGTGAAGGAAGAAACTCACCCTGTCGATATGATCTGGTACTGATGCTTTAAAACAACTAACAGCTGTGACCTGCTGACCCTGTGTGGATGTGATGTGACTCAGATACATGAATGAATGTCTTTTATTATCTAATTGGATTGTCAGTCACTTCCTACACCAGTACCACCAGCCAAAATTAAAGCCTTACATACTGCACACATTACCTTTTTACTGCTGGGACTCGCCACTGTTACTTGTTACCAAATTGCTGACGTGACTCTGTTTACCACACAACAGTTCTTCTTCACTGCTCTAAAATAGTAGCTGTTAGTGACTGCACTGTTTTGTCCTGGTGTGAAACTGTACAGTTTATTCATAAATTGTGTGGTATCAGATTTGTGCACAGACCAGATCCAGTACTTTATGTGTCTCAGGGACATTTCTGATGTTAGTGTCTGTATCAGAACTACTCTACTTCCAGGTGTGAATCAGAACCTGTACCTGTAATCCTGGTTCAGTCTTGGTAGGTTCCCCCTGAACTGATGCTCACATCTATGATCTGTTCAGTGATTCAGTTTGTGTGTGTATATAAATTTGTGGTCCTTATCTTCACCACTAGGCCACTTAATCTGAACACACATTGAAAGGGTTTCAGGTCCTAACAAGTCAACACCAAACCAAACACACTCTCCATGTGGAGCATCGTATAAGTGACTCATTAAGGGAACGGTTCCTCAGTGTCTGTAAGGTGTTCAGTGACAGAAAGACTGCGATGTGTGTGTGTTTTCTTTAGAGGAGTGTAAAGAGTGTCACAACCATAAGGACACCTCAGTGTCAGCAGCCGTTCACCCTGAGTCACCTGCAGCAGCAGAACCAATGAGAGAGCGTCCAGCAGAAGAGGTGATGGCCAGATTGGCTCAACAAGACCAGGAGGAACAGGACATCGTAGCATGTAGGCACACACACACACACACACACACACACCCTCACTCACACACAGCAAAAACTCCTCCTTCATGAAGGTTGTTCAGTTTTTATTGAAAGTTTGTGTCTCTGTCTGTCTGTCTGTCTGTCTGTCTGTCTGTCTGTCTGTCTGTCTGTCTCTCTCTCTCTCTTTCTCTCTCTCTCTCTCTCTGACTGTCTATCCATCTGACTGACTGTCTGTCTCTCTGACTGTCTGTCTGTCTCTCTCTCTCTCTCTCTGTCTTCCTGTCTGTCTCTCTTCCTATCTGACTGCCTCTCTGTGTGCCTGTCTTGCAGCGGTCTCAGCCAGTCTCGAGGACTCTCTGTCCAGCTCAGCTAAAGCGACCCTTCAGGCCATTGGAGCTCAGGAGGCGGCGCTGCAGGCGATCGCCCGACACACACACAAGCTGAAGGAGGCCATGGAGGCAGAGGTACAGAGCTCACCTGACTCACCACAGGTGTGGTGGTTTTCAAACGTCTGAGACCACTGGTCCCACCCGTGACTACTATACCATGGTGACCGGTGTGTTTAATAGGATCTGGTTTTAATGAGCTCTGGTTTTACTAGGATCTGGTTTTAATAGGATCTGGTTTTATAGGGATCTGGTATTAATAGGATCTGGTTTTCTTATTTTTTTATTTTTATGATGAAACTCTCTGGACTGAAGGAAAAAAAGAGATGTATATAATCAGCTGTCTTTATATCCAGTGAGAGAACAAAGTTGTTGTTGTGATGTAACTGATTTGACTTTAATCACCATCACAGATTATTTGACATTTTTAATTGGTTGTTAAAATTCAAGAGGGCGGGGCTTGTCTAATCTTATCTCATCTCTCCTGTTGAGGGGTTCAGGTGTGTGTTGTCAGTGGCTGGTGCAGCCAGAAGGACATGTGCTCATTAAAGACCAACAACAAAACATTGAACTCGTCCTCTCCACAACAGCAGCAGAGTGATTTCAGTTCTTCTTAAATCCAGGTCCCTCCTCAGGAGAAGTCAGACCAGTGGAAGGATCTAGAAGCTGCTCTCACTGATAGAACAAGTGCTGTGAATGATGCTGGAGCTGCTCTGTTGAAAGCCAAGTAAGAGGATCTACACACACACACACACATACACATGTACACACACGTGGATGTGCACATTAACATTGACAGTACAGGATGTGGCTGCTCTTTGCTGCTTTATGGCAGTGTTGGATGTCTGTATGATTTTTGCATCAGTATGTGAATCTCCTCCATTTGTCATGAATTTGATTTGCTACTGAGCCCAACACAGACTCACTGGTTCTCTTATTCCGGTAAATTTATTGTATCAATGCAGCAGTATCCACACTAATGTGCTGATAGAGCAGTTTGTTAAGTCTGAACTTCCACCAAGTCTGAAACTTGGTCTCTACAACTACAGCGAAGAATAATGTTTGTTGACTGATCAAACTGTCCTCTTCCTCCCCTGTCTCTCTCCTGTCTCTCTCCCCTTGTCTCCCCCTGCAGTGAAGCCTTGGACAGTCTGAAGTCAATGATCGACAGGTCTAAAGGGTTGAAGGTCTCTGCTGTCCGCCCCCTGGTTTTAGCAGCAGAGGAGAATCTGCACAACATGGTGGTGGACTTGGATAAAGTAGTCACTAAGGTGAGGACATTATCTCCTATATTATGTACAAGCAGTTGAAAAATGAAAAGACTTTAAACATTTTGGTTCAGTGGAGACTGTTGTAACAAGATGAAGAGTCTGCAGCCATGCTAACAGCGCTTTGAGCTTAGTGCTACTGTTAGCATGGCATGGCTCATATTTGGTGATTAGCAGCTGAGGCTGATGGGAGGTATTAAAGGAAAATGTTGACTTGATGGTCATGAGGTCAGTGTATGGTCATCTGAGCCTCAGCACACAGGTATGTTGAACAACCTGTTACTGCTCTGTGCAGTGACGCTGTTGGCTTCAAGATGAGCTCAGCCGCTACACAGAGGATCATTGGTCACTACTCGGTTTGCGGATGCAGGGGCGCATCATGGATCTGCTGCATAAGGCTGCTAAATGTGTGTGTTGGTGTGTGTTGGTGTCTGTAGGTGCAGTCTGCAGAGTCAGAAGCTAAGATCGTCTCCCAGTACAGTGAACTGGTTAATGAAGCCAAACAGCAGTTCCAGAGGGAAGTAAGCAGCCTCACTCCAGAGATCCAGGCCAACTGGAAGGGCCTCAGTAAGAACACACACACACACACAAACACAACCTCTATTAGAAAGTTGACAAAACACACATTTTAATTTTAGCAGGTTCATTGCTTTATATCATGTCTACATTGAATTCAGCAAGTTTGAACAGAACAGGTGCAAAAGAGGAGGAAGATTGTTTGGCAATGCAGATGTGAGGAACCAGACCTGTTCAATATGAAGTCATATACTGAGTCTAATTCAGCAGAGTGTGGCCCCTGGTGGCCCTTGAAGGTCCCTCATCTCCTGTCATGTCTCTACTATCCACTATCTACTAAATAACACAATGTTTCAGATGTTTATAATCCCAGGGTCCTCATCACTCACAGACTGTTCATGAGTTTTAGTACATGCGGTACTCTCTGGTACCTGTGAGGGGATCAGGACACCTGTTGTCAGGATGAACACCTGAGACTTTAGATAAAAGAGACATGTTTACAACAGAACTTAGAGTGTGTGTGTGTGTGTGTGTGTCTGTGCGTCAGCTGGTAAACTGTCACCGGATGACCTGAACGCCCTGATCGCTCATGCTCATCGTCGCATTGACCAGCTGAATCGAGAGCTGGCTGAGCAGAGGGTCAGAGAGCAGATCCACATCGACGCAGCTCTGGAGCAGCAGAGGCTGGAGGACCAGAAAGCCCAAGAGAAGGCTGTGAACACCGCCCTGCTGCACATCAGGGAGGAGGCCCGGCTGGAGCAGGAGAGGAAGGTATGGAGGGAGCAAAGGGTGGTCCAGCAGAGGTGTAGAGCTGCAACCACCCACTTATTTATCAATGTAATGTTATTATCAATGGAACTTGACAATTATGTTTATTAATTAATAATGATTAAAAATCACCTACCACTACAAGGCAATCAGCAACATGTTGGTGCTTGTTTGTGTGATGGCACCAACAGCTGGAGTGAAACTGGCAAAGCTAAAAAAAAAATGGAAGATAAAGTTCAGATCCACCCAAATTTATTTTGTAACCCTTCAGTTTTATTTTGATTTCAGTTCATGAAAATGTTTTTTCACATCTAGTTTTCCTTAATATTAATAATCTTGGTGTGTGTGTGTGTGTGTGTGTGTGTGTGTGTGTGTGTGTGTGTGTGTGTGTGTGTGTGTGTGTGTAGCTGTCTGAGTTACGGGAAGTGATGGAGGCAGAGATGAGGACTCAGCTCCGGCGTCAGGCAGCAGCTCACACAGACCACGTCCAAGATGTCCTCAAAGTCCAGGGGCAAGAGCTGAGAGCTGAGGCTGAGCAGGTCAACACACTCTCGCTGACCTCATTTACACACAACACACACATATCACAGCACACTGAAGTGTTACAAAGTGTTGTATACTGGTGGTTAAATGCTTCGTATCACGCATCAGGTGTGCGGCGTCCACCTGTCCACTCCACCTGCTGTGTCTGACAGAGGCGCAGCTGTAACCTTCCTTCAAAGCTCTGCTGTGGTTGTGTTCAGGTGCTGAGCAGTAAGATGCTGGAGCAGGAGACACGCTACCGTCAGCTGAGCCAGGAGCAGCTGGATAACTTCACCCTGGACATGAACACCGCCTATGCAAGACTGAAGGGGATGGAAGAGGCCATCGACAGTAAGACACACACACACACACACACACACACACACACACACACACACACCGTCTGTCTTTCATGCTCTGTCCCAGTAGTTTAATCATCATATTCTATGAACTCACACAGATGGTGACAAATTAAAGGAAAAAAAACAACATGAAGAATGAGGACAGATAAAAGTTTTGATCAGAAATACATATTCAACATCAGCCATACAGCTGTGTGGTGCCATGACTACAGTGCACCATGTTGCTGGTGCTCAGAGGCTCTTCACAGCTTTTCCCCCAGTAAAGAATAACTGGACCCAGTCCTGTGGTCACAGCAGTGTGGTCAGTGTGAACCATCACCAGCACATGAAAGCTGGTTTGCCTCAGTGCAGTTACTCCTTAAAGAAATACAAGGGTAAATCCTGGGCCAGTTGCACAAAGCACCTTAAGTTTCTTCCTTAAGTTTGACACTTAAAGGTTGAATTTCTCCTTAGTTGAGGGAGCTCCTTAAGGTTGTTGCACAGAATCTATTTAAAGGGTTCCTTAGTTGAGGAAAGATGTGAAGGCATTTACAGCAATGAATGAATTTTACAGCAGTAAAATTCCACCGTTTCCATGGAGACCATTTGTTTGCTAGTATTAGCCACCGGTTATCATCTCACAAAGTTGGTCTGTAGGAAAAAAATGGCAGAAGAAAAGAAGGTAAAGGTAAAACCAAGTTCTTCTAGAAGAATATACCAAAAAAATTGGGCATTGGATCTTATCTGAAGGTGTTTTGTGAAACTGGCCCCTGGTCTCTACATAATCTGTATTAATGTTAGCACAACAAGGCTGTGGACAGCAGGAGCAGGGTTCAGTGGTGAATCATTTTGACCTGTTAATTATTTGTAAAGATCAGGACTTCTGGCTGAATAAATGTCTTCACAGATGATGTGGTGCTCCATGACCCCCACTAATGTGACCCCCCCCCCCCCCCCCCGCTCTTTAAATTTAGGCCATGTGGTGGCAGAGGATGAGGCCCGTAAAGCTCACCAGCTGTGGCTCTCTGTGGAGGCTCTCAACTACACCCTAAAGACTGCAGAGGCCAATTCGCCCAGTGTGCCTCTAGAGAGCGCAGCTCAGGTCGTGCGAGACAGCTGCCACGACAGTGACTTCGCCTTGGCTCTGGCGTCGGCTATTCCAGAAGAATCCCTTCAGCGCGGCGTGTACAGTGAGGCCTCTCTCCGTGCCCGCTTCAACTCCCTGCGATCACTGGCTCGCCGGGTCGCCCTCATCGATGAATCTCATAACTCCTTGTACCAGTACTTCTTGTCCTACCTTCAAGCTGCGCTGCTGTTTGAGGCTCAGCATGAAGCCCCTCCCACCCAGCTGAGTAGTGAGGACTTAGACCCATTCAAGCTTCTGTCATATGCTAGTTACTGCTTAGAGCATGGGGATCTGGAGCTAGCAGCTAAACTGGTGAACCAGTTGAGAGGAGAGGCTAGGAGAGTGGTGGAGGACTGGCTGACTGAAGCCAGAATCACACTGGAGACTAGGCAGGTGGTCAGTTTGCTGTCTGCTTATGCAAACGCTGTGGGGTTAGGAACCACGCAGGCTCCATAGGCTGCCTCTCACTTAACCTGGCAACCCTTAAAGGAGCAGTCCACTGAATATCTTCCTTCGAGGATCAAGTAGTAACTTTAAGCTTGAGAGGTGGCTGGGTAGAGGGCAGCAGTCGGGGGGGGGGGGGGGGAGTGTCAGATACTCAGATTTTCAGGGGTGTTCCTTTAAGGTGACTGAAGATTTAGCAGAAGTTTATTTGTTTTAAAGCACTAAGTCACTGAGGACGATTATTTGTACAATATAACTGATGCACCCTCTCAATCTAGTCTTGTCGATTCAGGCCCAAAGGTTTGGTCCAGGTATTTATTTCTGGATAATTTCTTATTTTTTGTGTGTTATGGAAAATGAGTCCTAACATTGATTAAAGAATATGTCATGCTGCATTTTATTTTTGTCAGTACTGCACATGTTACAATAAATCATGAGCAATTATTCTGTTACATTTCTTCATTCTTCCCTCACAGTTGCGACTGTTAAACTTCAGTGATGATCAGTTTGAGTTAATGACATAACGTAAGTCATGAGTCTCCAAGATCACTGTCTGCAGTCAGTAGATCAGATCCGAGTCATTACTGTAAATACTGACACCACAGAATAAATTCTGAATATTTAAAGGATGTATATGTATGTTTTTTCTATTGCCACATCACCAACGTTTGCATTTGCAGCTGTTTATTCACCAAGAATTTCAGCCATTGTTACCTCTAGACAAGATAAGAGGTTATAATATGTCCTCTGAGCAGCTACGTCTTCAGGACAGACTGGAGGCTACAGCAAGTCAGGAAGTAACGAGATAATCTGACCAGAGCGGGGCTACCTTGTTAGCATGGTAACTTCAAAAGAGGTGATAGAAATAAAGCAAAACAAAAAGTTTGTTTCCCTCTCTGGCGAGACAGTTCAATGCTGAACTCGTGTCTTCTAGACTGGAAAGTAAATAGCTGCTAATGTTAACATTCATTGATTATCAATGGCACCTTTATGGGATGTGGTTTGGAGAGCTACTTTAATTTAAATGAGATCCCTTTCTACATGTCACATTTTACTGAGCAACTTAACAGCATCAGTCGAGTAATTATTCTCCAGTCGAGACAGATGTGGAAGAGTACGGCTCTCAGATCGTCAGATGTTGTTCATTGAGGGTGACGTAATCAACTGAAATAACTCGATGTTTCTTCATAGCAATGCAAATAGTTTGTTTGGGTTTACTACTCTAAGAAAACATTTACTGTTGTTCCAGTCAACAGATAATATCAAAAAAGTCATCAGTGATTCATAGCTGCAATAATTAGTTGATTAATTGATTAGATGGTTGACAGAAAATTCATCTGCAGCCACTCAGATAACTGAACAATCATTTTAGTCATTTCACAAGTAAAATGTCAAAATAGTTGTCAAATGTGACAATCTGATGCATTTGTTGTATGTGATAAAGGGGTGTCACCAGGGATTTTGGGCCCCATATATATATATATATATATATATATATATATATGAAGATGCATGTAGCCTCTGTTATGTCACCCACAGAATTCTGAGGAACACTAGGTTTTGAAGCTCAGAGTGAGCTGTTCCGTTGTCGCCATCTTGGCAGTGTCTGACTCCTCCTAATTCCTTGCTAATCCAAAAATGGGCGAAGAGGTGGTGCGTGTGTGGAGCAGAGACCACAGTCATATTAGTTTAATAACTGCGCATGCATACACCCACGTTAGCATTATTAGCACAGCTGGGCATCTGGGCAACTTGTTCAGAGGCTAACCCAGGGCTAATTGCTTTATTGGTTGATTCTCTAGTTAATGACCTGAGCTAACAGGCCAGGAATGATGACTGATACCTGTGAGATTTCCTCTCCTTCTGTTAGTCAATTAACCAACAGCTAGTAACGTTATCTGTCTGATATTTCTATGAAAAAGGCAGCAACACCACAAACCAGACCAAGTTCAGGGACTTGAAGTAGCTAACACTTAACAGCTAGACACCAAGTGGCTAGCCACCTGTACCGGCACCCACTTGTCACACAAAGATTCCACGCCCTCAATTCTCCATCACTTTTGTCCTTAATAAAATGTAAACAGGTGAGTTATATAAAATTCACCTGTACAGTTTTCATGAATGATGCTGTAAAGTTGGACATTTGAACATGGGAGTCTATGGGGACTGACTCACTGTTGGAGCCAGACTCTGGTGGTCATTAGAGGAACTGCAGGTTATAGCTCTTCATCTTCCAGTCCGGAGGTTGATGCTTGCTTGGAGCCGTTCACTGATTCACATGTCATGGTGTTCTGATTTTTTTTTAATGTGAAGCAACAATAAAAACAGGATTTTCCTTCCAGGTAAATGTCATGATTTATTGTGTGTGGATTATCCATAAATCACATTTTAAGTCTTGTGGTCCATCACAAAGCATCACATTTGTGTATATGACTCATTTATTGCTAAATGAGTTTTACAGTAACCGTAGTTGCTGTTAGCACTGAGCTAATGACATCAGTCCTCAGATAAAACAACAAGATTTATATCTGTTTTAAAGACAAAATACAGGGCTGTGTCTCCACCACACCTGTAAAACTGTTCTGGCCCCCAAGTGAACAGTGCTGAGGAACCAGGCCTTGAATGGATCCTGACTGTCCTGCACTGTTTTTCATGACTATTCTGAGATCAGTTCAGAAGTTTAACTCTTAGTGTTTAGGGACGTAGTGTGTCCCTGCTAGAGGGAAGACTGTGCAGCAGTTTTATTCTCATTTACAGTCACTTGTTGCCTTAATTGTCAATCATATTTTACTGTCTCTGTGGACAATCTGAAGAAAGTTTACAAACAGGGATCAGAGTCAGTCACACTCAGTGGCCCGGCTGTGTTATGACACTCTACTGTCCCACACTATTGAACTAACCATGGTGCACAAAGCACCTACTTAATTTGAAACATCACCATATTTAAGATATTCAGTAATGTGTTTAACTGAATTCTTTTTTAAAAAAGTGATATATATTACATTGTGTTGTATATTATTCTGTTGTCAGTGTAAAGTGATTTATTTGCCATTTTTCTGATGTAGACAGACATGGACATACACCAAAAATGCTAATGTTGTGTTGTTTATTTTTATATTGCTATATTTAAATCTTATATTTATTGTAGTATTTTCGTATTGACTGATATTTTCTGGACCAGGGAACCAGAAATGCTAGAATGCAACTAATTTCCAGGTTTTTAGGGCTGATTCCTTCAGCCTTCGTTAATGTCTGCACTGGATACATTCGGCTACAGTACTGATGTGTGCAATCACTGTAATTATGTGCATAAAACAGAAGAAAATAGACTAAGTACCTTAAAATACTCTTCTGGTTGCAGTTCGACAAATAAACGTATGTGACGCTTCCTGTGTTTCTTCAGGTGCTGCTGAATGTAGAAAAGGTTTCATGAGGAGTCTCATTAACTGCAAATGACCTGTGCAAATATTGCTTCAATAATAAACTTCTAACCTTCTTAAATATTTGGATCGACATGGTCTGATATGGTGTGAGATTCTTCACATGATGATTTGGATTTTGTTTTGTTCACTCGTCATGTGTGAGACGTGGTGATGCAATAACATCATAACCACTGGAACAATATTGAATTGATTTTCAGAATTAAGACCTGGACCCTGACTGTTGCTTCAGAACCTGCAGCTTTGACCCAAACTGCACATGCAACAGTAATGAAAAGTAAAGCAGGAGTTACATTGGAATACACATCTGTTCATGCCGGATTCTACTGGCACTGCCCATGAATATTAGTGAAGAGCCCAGTTTTTCTGATGCCAATGTTAACTCTGTATTTTACATTGGAGTCTTCGTTCACAGACATGTTGATGTTCTCTGGTCGGGTCATGATAATGTTGAGTTTTCTCTGCTCTGCTGAGTGAGTGTGAGGAGGAGAACAGGAGTCCAACAGTGAATCTGACCAAGCAGAGGCCTGAACCGTGTTCTGCACCGCTCTCAGTGTTGATGTCAAACTTCATATCCTGGGCAGGAAGTGTGTCATGGTCATGGTGGGTGTGACCCGGTTGCCTCTCTTGGTTTTGCCGGTCTTGCTGAGGCCAATGTACATGCCGGGGTAGGCAGCTGATTCATAAGCATTGTAGTTGTTGGCCAGGAGCTTCTCCTTGAACTTGCACTCATCACTGTAGTGGCCCTGAGGAGAGGAAGAGGAGGATGAAGAGGAAACAATTATTCATCAGCTCAGTCATGTTTTAGCTTCTCACATGTGAGAGTTTCCTGCTTTTCTCTGTTTTGTGAATATTTGTGAAACAAAACATCAGGTTAGTTTAGACCAGGACATAAACACGGATCCTTGTATCTATTATTTTTTATCATCACTGATCATGTGACACTTTCTGCTAATGTCGTCACTTTATTTAATGTGGTTTTGATATGGTTATGAAACAGTAAGACAAAGACTGTTCTGTAACAAATGAGCCCACAGATCATCTGTCAGCAGGTGATTATGACCCATAGTTAGGTTTTGTTGCTCGGCGACACCTAGTTGTCGTAGTAATGATGACAAGATCAAAGGGAAAAGTGCAGTGACGAAGTTTATAGAGCGACAAAGTCCACATCAGGAGGAGGTTGGGGTGGCTGATCAACAAAACAGAGGAATATGACACAGGACAGCGGTGTTCGATTCCCATGTGAAAGTAACAGTTTATGTTGTTTCTATTATCCATGACCATTGGTTGTAGAGGTGCTACTTCAGGAGACACTCCTGTGGGTTGTTGGTTGTTCAGGGGTTCTAACCTGAAACCTAAAATCTCAGCCTTTTTAACCACACAGGTACATCCACACAGGAGGAAATTATTTAATGACATTAACACATAAAGAGGGTGGTGTATCTGATGGAGGCAGCTGTAAAGAGAAGAAGAACCAGGTCCAGTGAGCTGGTCAGATAAGGGGCTGTTTGTTTGTGCCCCCCAGTGTGCATCAGCGGATGCAGATCTGAGAGCAGCTACAGCCAAAGGTCAGGACTCCCACCCGACTGAGGCACTGACCTCTGTACACACAGGACGCTGTTAGATGACTATGTGTTGGATGACTCACTGCTGTTTATCTCAGTGCTCATTATGTGTGTTAGTATTATATTCAATCATCATCATCATCATCATCTACACAGCTGAAGTGGTTTGGAACAGAACATCTCCTCTGTGATGTGATTGAATGTTATTCCAAATACACAGGTGTTACTGTAACTCTGAAAGTGTGTGTGCAGCAGGATGTTCATCTCTGGCTCCTTGTCCACTGTTTCTGCTGCTTCACTGTATCCCTCCCTCCTGCCATCAACTCCACCACCTCTGGTTTTGTTAAGCCACAACCTCCACACCTTGTCTCCCACCCACTTTTCCTCAGTGGTCGCCTCTGCTCTGCCTCCTCTTAGCACATTCTCCTCGCTAGAGGTCAGTGATGCCACAGAGCCTCTCTGCTCTGCTCTGACCTCATATCTGGACACCCTGTGTCATCTATCAACCAAAGCTGCCTGTCCTAACCTGCCTCACCTATGGCCGACTGACTCCATCCGTACTGATCTCAGAGCTGCTGAGAGAAAATAGAGTAAAACCAGTGACCCTGACTCCTCTTCCTTCTCATCCAGCATCAGTGCTGCCCAATGCTGCTGCATTACCACAGACACTCAGAAATAATTTTCCAGCTTTAAAACATTACCTGAGCCTCCACCAGGACCAGACACAAGCCTCTCAGCTGATATATTTGCCTCTTTCATCACTTAGGAGGTGGAGGCCTTCAACTGCCAATTCTCTGAATTTCCCAGAGACAATCAGTCTCCGCTGGTTAATGGAGCATCACTCTCCTCATTACTCTCATGCCCTTCTCTGCCTCCTCCAGTCAGTACCTCACCACCTCCCTCACTCAGCCCTGTAGCTGAGTGCAAGGCTCCAAAAAGTCACATGTAGTCATCCTACCTATTAAAGGAACCTGACTAAGCTGTTTAAGTCCTATTTATCAGTTTGTTCTTAACAGTAAATCTTCCATGTAAGCTAAAGTTCCACAGGGTTATGTGCTTGGACAGTTCTATTCACCCTCTATCTGCCTCCAATAGACTGCATCAACACTCCATAAACTTTCACTGTTATGCAGATGAT
Organism: Trachinotus anak; assembly: GCF_046630095.1. Lineage (NCBI taxonomy): Eukaryota > Metazoa > Chordata > Actinopteri > Carangiformes > Carangidae > Trachinotus > Trachinotus anak. The sequence continues at coordinate 28,484,638 of NW_027273872.1, forward strand.
ACCTAATTATATTTATCAATGAAGTCAGATGAAACCAGTCAAACTTCCAGTACTCCTCAAGAACATAAAGACCAGAAACTTTCTGCTATTAAACTCAGACCAAGGTGAAGTTACTGTACTTGACCCCAAAACACCTCAGAAACACATGAGCTAATGACATAATGACTACGTGGCAGTGCTCTGGGCTCCAGCACCACTGTGAGGAATCTCAGAGTTATCTTTGATCAGGACGTGTCCTTAAACTCCTACAGAAAACAAACTGTTTTCACCTACGCAACATTGAAAACTCACAAACACCCTGTCTCTGAAATACTAGTCAATGCTTCTGTTACTTTGATTATTGTTCCATGTTATCAGGCTGAACCAACAGGTGTCTACAGACTCTGCAGCCAATTCAAAATGCTGCAGCATGAGTACTGACAGAAACTAGGGAAGAGATCACATCTCTCCTGTATTAGCTTCAGTGGTTCCCTATAAAATCCAGAACAGAATTTAAAATGCTCCTCCTCACCTTTATATAAAGTATAAATAGTATATATATACACTGGTTCAGTTCACACAACCTGTCATTAGGTTAACAGTCCTGATCAGTTCTTACCGAGCCGTAGAGTTTCCCTTTGTTGCTCATGGCGATGAAGAGGCCACTTCTCATCCCAAACAGTGTCACCACTCCTCTTTCCACCGGGGAAATCTCTAGAAGGGCTGGGAGAAAACATGACCACGATCAGCAGCAGACAGAAAACATCAGGAAGGGAGAGCTAAACCTCATCATGAATGCTGCACCATGTTTAGTTTTACTCTTTAAAGCACATTCTTTTGTCAGCTTACATTTGCACACACACAGAGAAAATCACATTATGCTGTTGGCCTGAAGTTTCAGAGAGTCCACAGAGAGCTTAACATGTTTCCACATGTTGTAGTTTTTGTTTTTAGCTCTGTCAGCTGAGCAGGAGGACTCAGCGCTGGAACCTGTCTCCTCCTCCTGGTGGCCTTCCTCTGTGCTCACACCACAGAGACACACAGGATTTACAGGGACTCTGCATCTGCTGGAAATAATCTGCTGGCTGATCCACAGGAAGTGGTCTCGGTCTGCAGTACTGACCCCCCCCCCTTCTGTCTGTTTTCCATTTTCTTGATTTGAAAATGCTGCGTAGAGTCACTAATGATACTCAGCAGGAAACACTTGTTTAGTGACAAAGAGACATACAGCATGGCTGATCACCTGGTCACCGGACCTGGTTTAACCAAGTCACTGGTTGGTTGCTGATTCAGCATGTGATCACAAAATGGGGACTTGTTAATAATGAAAATTAAGGAGAGTAACACTGATTTTATGGAGTTTTTTAAAAAGATTTTTTTTGGGCATTTTCGCCTTTATTCGATAGGACAGTAGAGAGTGACAGGAAAGAGGCAGAGAGAGGGAGAATGACATGCAAGAAAGAGTCAGGCTGGTCGAAAGTCGAACAGCATCAGCTCATCTGGTATGCACCCTAACCACTCCACTATTAGGTCAGTTCATAACATATATGAAATATCCAAAGTAATATTTGTACATAGGTTAAAAATATCTATATGGTGAATTTTAGTGTAGTATAACATGTTGAGACCATATATGTTAATGATTCATATTTAATTATTTATTCATATATGTTATTATGTGGCACTACAGCAGATCGTCATTAAAGCAGTGGATCATTAGTGCTGCTTTTTAATTCCACATTTTTCAGCACTGCCAATGTATTATTACATATACATGTTCTTTATTTAAATGAAAACTTGTAATGCTGACCAGTAAATTATTAAATAAATTACTAATTAAATAGTGATAAAATACTATGTGTGAAAGAAATCACTGGTTCTACTTTGAATCTAAATTCTCTTGGGTTATTCATAACATGATGACAAAGTTAACCAGCTGGTTATGACCAGTGTTACAGCTTTACATGGATGCTAACAAGAAATGGTAAAACTACTTACTGTATCTGTTCTCATTGTGCACACCTGTGATCTTCCCGTTGGGTAGGACTTCAATGTGGAAGCCGATGCCCACGTTACAATAAAGTCTTCTCAGTCTTTTGATCCCCAGCAGGTATTCTCCATCGCTCGCTGACACCTCCCTCTTGTCCCAGGAGACGCCGCTGCCAGCCTGGACCAACGACACGGCGCTCTGCAGGGTTTGTCTCTTAGTGCTGATGACTGGGAGAGGAGCACAGGAGCTGCACAGGAGGATCCCGTACAGGAGCAGTGGAAGCTTGGACCTTGATGACGACATCCTCTGCTCACCAATCCCGAGGAACATAATTACTGTGTATGTCAGAGCCCAATTAAATGTTCACTTAGTATCAACAAAAATGTTCAAAAGATGATTTCTGTGAAATACTGTGAAGAAAACGCCTCAATGTCTATGCTCTTTACAGCCCAGAGAGAAGTTTCAGTTTGCATATTGAGACATCTCTAAACTCTGAACCCACCAGGGTTCAGTTCACCAGTGACTCTGTTTCCTCCTCAGGTAGATCCTGCAGACAGACACCAGACTTATATGTGGCCCATATTACATCACACACCACCTGCTGTCCTGTTTGTCTGTGAGTCACAGATGCTGTAGAAGCACACAAACTTAGAAACACATAAAACACATAGTGACAGAAAACAAAGAGGAACACGCAAGTACACAGAGACGTGGAGTCATGAAAAAAATAAAGAGAGAAATGGATGTAAACAGCCCCCTCAGTCATTTTCTCTATGTCACCATGTTAGATGTCACATCAACATGGCTGTCCCGTCTTCCCTGGCTTGTTTTGACTCTGCAACTTCAATGTTTTATTGTGCTTTTATTGGATTTATTCAGTGTTATTAAAGTGAAGACCCATCACTTAAGTCTTAAGTGTGAATTAAGCTCTTCTGTGGACAACAACCTGTTGCTGCCAGACACATGACTGTTGTGAAGCAGAGGATTGTGTCCTGGAGAGAAAGAACTTTCGCTGGGCCCTTCTGACAGGATGGAGAGAGCTCAGACAAGTCTGAGATGTTTTTAGTTGTTAGATGGAGGAGTTTACTGTACAATAAAAAGAAGAGAAACTGATTGATTTGCACATGAAGCTCCATCAAATGCAACTTTTCTGGTTGCAGAGACATGAGTGGAAACACTGGCCAAGGAGCATGTTCCACCACTGACCCCCAGCAGAGCAGCTCCAGCTCCAGCTCCAGGGCACTTAGCAGGCCGTGGAAAACAGGTGGGCGACAGAGACGAGTGGGGAAGACAGAGGGAAATCCTCTGCCCACTACCATCTCATCCACGGCTTCAGCTGGAAAACCCTACTAGAATGCTGTGCCCAGACCGATCAACATCCTCCTCCTGCACCCACCCCTCCAACATCACTTACTTCCACTGCAGTGACTTCATCGTCCAGGGCCCGTCACTTCCCTCCCATGGACCTGCTGCAGGAGCCCACTGTCTTTTTTTTAAACTTTGTTTAACACTGACTGCTGATTGCCAAAAGGAGCAGAGAAAATTTTTGTCACCTGTTCTGCCTGAAAACAACATGTCAATAATTCAATTCAATTTTATTTGTATAGCGCCAAATCATAATATACATTATCTCAAGGCACTTTACAGGGTGAGGTCAAGACCTTACTTTGTTACAGAGAAAAACCCAACAGTTCCCAAAAAGAGCAAGCGCTTGGCGACAGGGGGGAGGAAAAACTCCCTTTTAACAGGAAGAAACCTCCAACAGAACCGGGCTCAGGGTGGGCGGCCGTCTGCCTCGACCGGTTGGGTTTAGGAGAAGATAGAAAGAGGGGGTGGGGGGAGGAGAGAGGATAGAAGAGAGAGAGAGAGAGACCAGGAACAGCTGTGTAGGTAATGGTGTTATCAATAATAATAACAGATAACAGTGGTTAATAGTAAAGATGAGTAGTGGTGGATCTGGATCCTGCTGCTCCAGAGGCAGAGAGACCTGCAGAATGAGGACAGAGAGAGAGAGAGAGAGGAGAAGCACAAACTACGGGAGAGAAAAAATACAAAGTTAATGGTATAAAGTCATCGAGAGAGAGAGAGAGACAGAAATAGAGAGAGAGCGCCCAGTGCATCATGGGAATCCCCCAGCAGTCTAGCTCTATAGCAGCATAGCTAAGGGATGGGCCAGGACATACCTGAGCCAGCCCTAACTATAAGCTTTACTAAACAAGACAGTTTTAAGCCTGATCTTAAAGGTAGAGAGGGGGTCTGCCTCCCGAACCCACACTGGGAGCTGGTTCCACAGGAGAGGAGCCTGATAGCTGAAGGCTCTGCCCCCCATTCTACTCTTACAAACTCTGGGAACCACAAGTTGACCTGCATTTAGAGAGCGAAGTGTCCTATTGGGAAAATAGGGAACTATAAGCTCTCCAAGGTACGATGGTGCCTGACCATTAATGGCTTTGTAGGTGAGGAGGAGGATTTTAAATTCTATCCTGGAGTTTACAGGGAGCCAATGCAGAGAAGCTAACACAGGAGAGATGTGATCCCGTTTCCTAGTTCCTGTCAGTACTCGTGCTGCTGCATTCTGGATCAATTGGAGGCTTTTTACTGAATTTTTGGGACATCCTGACAATAAAGAGTTACAGTAGTCCAGTCTTGAGGTAACAAATGCATGAACTAGCTTTTCAGCTTCCTTTAGACACAGAATGGGTCTGATTTTTGCAATATTGCACAGGTGGAAGAAGGCTGTCCTAGAGACTTGCTTTATATGTGAAGTAAAGGACAAGTCCTGGTCAAAAATGACACCAAGGTTTCTGACTGTAGCACTGGAGGCCAAGGTGATGTCATCCAGAGTCAGTATATTATCACATAGTGTATCTCTGAGGTGTTTTGGGCCAATTACAATAACTTCAGTTTTGTCTGAATTTAAGAGTAAGAAATTACTGGTCATCCAGGTTTTTATGTCCTTAAGACACACCTGAAGCTTGGCTACAATTCCCTTCACTTTTATTGATTATCTGTTTATCTAATAAATCTTCTTATGGGACCACCTGACAGTTTTTAATTGTGATGTGCAGCCCAACCACAGCAGCTCTCAGATGCTGACAGTACAGAACCACATATCTCACCATGACTTCTTACCTTCTTACTGTCATCTCCACACCAGCAGTGTGTCTGCTGCAACACTGCTGCTGCTGTTTGTCTGAGAAAAATCTAACCAATATTTCATTTTTATATATTATTAATAATAGGAATATTTTCAGGAAAGTAAACAGGAGCATGAGGAAACAGCTGGGAAACTTAACAGACTTTTCCAATGGTTCAGACAACTGTAATAAAGTAGGTTTTAACATGAACTACTCTCCTGCTACTGTTTATATCATTTTATACCAGCTCACTATGCCCACCTGGGAGACAGGAAGTTTCAAGCATTTCAAACCACTGATGCAGCTTGTACTGGGTTATCTTTGTTATCTGTATTTTTACAGCAAATAAACAAAACTCTACCAATGTGTGTGCCTTTTGTATTATGACAGTAGAAGAAATAACCTGGAGATGATAAAAGTATTTAAATCAAAATGCAAAACTCTTACTAACACAATGAGCACTAAAAGTTGTGTAACTTACTGAAACTGCAGCAGTGGGTCTCTCCAAAGTCCACAGGCAGCAGGAAGCAGGAGTAATATCCACAGGCAGCAGGAAGCAGGAGTAATATCAACAGGCAGCAGGAAACAGGAGTAATAACCACAGGCAGCAGGAAGCAGGAGTAATATCAACAGGCAGCAGGAAACAGGAGTAATAACCACAGGCAGCAGGAAGTAGGAGTAATATCTGCAGGCAGAAGGAAGCAGGAGTAATAACCACAGGCAGAGGAAGCAGGAGTAATAACCACAGGCAGCAGAAAGCAGGAGTAATATCCACAGGCAGAAGGAAGCAGGAGTAATAACCACAGGCAGCAGGAGGCAGGAGTAATATCCACAGGCAGAGGAAACAGGTGTAATATCCACAAGTCTGTGTGAGCTGGTATCAGAGATGAGTTTATGGGTTTGTGGTAATGCATGATGTCAGCAGCGAAGGAGTATGACCTGCAGAAGGTCAGAGGAATGTGAACTGAATTTCAGCCAATAATGTGCCTGCCAATCCGTAAAAGTCAAAGCACACCACTGTTTTTTGCCTTTATTTGACAGGACAGTAGAGAGTGACAGGAAAGGGGCAGAGAGAGGGGGAATGACACGCAGGAAAGAGTCAGGCCGGTCAGGAGTCGAACTGGCACTTGCCTGCCAAGAGCATCAGCTAATGTGGTACGCGCCCTAACCACTCCACCACCGGGCCACCCCACGCACACCACTATTTTGAGCTATACCAAGCAGACAATGTCGATATGTATGTGGTGTTGATCATTATCAACTGATTTCTGTTTTACCTATAATGGCAAAAGTGGTTGAAGACTTGTTTATCATAGATTGATGAATTATCTGGATAGGAATAATATTTTATATGAACCTCAATATGGGTCCAGAAAGAACCGTTCTACTTCTATGTGTAGACTAGTGTGCTAACCTGGTAACAACAGGTACTAATATTAATATATTAGTTATTCATAAGTTATTAATAATGAAATAATAACACATTCATTTGTCACAGCTACTGTCAATTAACACTTTCAGTCCTAATTAATTTATTAGTTTTGTTTCAGTCACAAACTCTTAATCTAACCCTGAACCCTGAACTCAGGTTTAACAAATTCTGAATCTGACCCTGAACCCACGTTTAACAAATTCTGAATCTGACCCTGAACACTGAAAGCCTGAAACCTGAAGCCAGAAATATGAGAAACATGAAATCCCAGCTGACATCAGATAGGATGCCAGTCTATCACTGACACGTAGAGACAAACAACCATTTACGCTCAGATTCACATCTACACAATTTTAGAATCGTTGAGAATATGCTGGGAGGTGACAGTGCTAACCACTGCACCACCGAGCCACCCGTTTGAAGCAATCATGTCGTTAACAAACGGAAAATCAGATGACCAAAACAAGCAGACAACAATTATAAAAACAGGAGCAAAAAAAGAAAATCATTAAATCTATCGTTAATAGTTTTTTACTATTACAAGAAAGATTTTCTCATATATCATGTTCTGTTTATCTTCCAAACCCCAGATTGGGTCATGCTCTAATCAGAAGGTTGGTAGTTCGATTCTCTCCTCTTCCAGTCCACGTGTCATTGTGCCCTTGGGCAGGATACTGAACCTCAGACTGCCCTCGATGTATTGCTGGTGTTTGAGTGATTAAAAACTTCTTTATGTTTGTAAAAAAAAATGCTTCATGAATGTTGCTTGTATGGGCTTTATAAGTCCAGTCTGTTTACTATTCACATCAGTATTTTTGTTTTTCTCATCACTCTGTGTACACACACAGAGCAGGATAAAAATATATTCTCATTAGATTACAGTTTGCACTTATGTAGTTAATATTTCATGACCCACTGAAGAATTAGTCAAACAGAGTTTTATAAGAGCACAAAGTCTGGTGCTAACTGGCCTTAAATGCTCTGATATTCTCATGGCCTGGGATGCACACAATGTGTAAGAAAGACATGATTAGATGGGAGCTGAAGATGTCTGACCTCTGATTTTAATATGACTTATATAGTTAAAAATATCACAGGGTCATTTGGAATAAAGGAAGTGTTAAACTGTAGTCATTTCAAGGGGCACAGTGTTCACGGCCTTTCACTCCCCTGTGCTGCCTCAGCTGCTTCTGGGCATCTTACAAATAACTCAAGCATGAAGACACACTGCAAACAACAATGTGATTCATACCAACAAATGTTGGCCTATCTAGTCTGCACATACGGCACATAATACAACAGCAGTGGAGGGCTGATATCATGTGACATGTGGTGCGTCAGCACGCTGCTCATGTAGTGCTCAGAGAGAAGAAGAGAGACATGGGCAATGATAGATCATGTGTGTACACATGCGAAGGACTAGTTAGCCCACCGGGAGAAAACCCCACAGTAGTCGTGACGTGGGTAACTATTTACCAACATTTGCTCTGACATCAAACCTCGTCAACAGAGTTTCCCCCAAGCTGTGAGGGTGAAATGGTGACACTGACTGGCCTGGAAAATCCTGAGAATCTGGGTTCATGGATAAAAAGCTGGAAAGCAGTTCATGGATAGATGCTCTCATTCTCTCCTCCCGTTTCTCCCTCTAAACAAGGCTGCAACTCAGTAACCCTAATCACACTTGGCAGCTGGGTCTCTGTGGCTCACCGTTACTTAAGCAGTGCTGCCCATGTGTACAGATGCTGGAGCATACAGTACATTTACATGATGTTTCAAAAATGTTCACCACTAATTTAGACAAGGAAAGGAGACAACCGGCCACCCTGCTTCTCTGCATTCAGCTGTCAGCTCCATGTACCTGTCCCCTTTCCTCTTTCTCCAACATTCCTCCAATGGGACCATGAGCTCTTATATAAACATACATACATATCTTATTATAGTGTAATCATTCTTCTCAGAACAAAAAGGGTGCTTCAACCACCCTACTACACAACAAACACACACTGGAAAAACTATAAGTGCCCCAGATATCCAACAGGGCCCTCAAGGAACTTAAAAATGTATTTGGGTCATTCAATAAACATTTTACATATGATGAGGTTACTCAAAACTCTAACTGGCAACTCAACTAACTTAAAACTATAATGAAGGTGCTTCAAATAACTGTTCCACAGGATGAGGTTCCTGGAAGAACCCTTGGCTACCTGTAAGCTCCTACAGGAACCTCTGATTACCAGGGTTCCAGCAAGCACTTTTCTTCAGGTCACAGCATCTGGAGGAACCATTTTAATTTGAATGAGTCTTTGAACACCTTCGGGGGTTCCGAGAAAAACCAAAGGGTTCTTTTTTTTAGGGTTACACAATGGATGCTTTTACCCAAGAAAGCCCCTGGAGGGACAAGGTTTCTGTGACCAATATTCATGACTGCAGTGGTCTCCTGCAGTGTTTGCAACAAAAATAAAATAATAAATAAAAGGAATGGTTAGTTGTAATTTTTTTTTTATTGTACATCAGTGTGCACATAGGCCTGTATAACATAAAATTAGGAATGTAGACTATATGTATATGTATAAATGTATATTATGTAAATGTCTCTAAATGTTTAATGCTAATTCTTTTTGCTACTTGCCCTGTTGGGCCAGTGAGTCTTAAACCTACCAGCCCCAAGACAAGTGTTACTGGCCCAACCCAAGTTCAGTATCAGTATTATTATAAATTACTATTTACCTATTTTATTTATAATATTGCAGGTTTGCATAGACATTTGATGTCTGAGCTCTGGTGCATAATGCTTAGTGTTACAGTTGGATGAATTCTAGCTCCACTTAATGGACATCTCTATGGCGAGGACCTGCTTTCAGAGGAACCTACTGACATCACCGTGGCTAAAGACATAATTATGGGTGTCTTCTTCCTTCCTCAGCCTCAAGTATCCAAATCCCATACACAATAAATTATTCTTGCACCAGACTTTGAAAGGCATTCAGGAGGATTAGCATCAGGGTCCCTACAGCTGTTCTGTGACTGCTGATGTTGCCACAGGTTCTTAAGCAACCTGTGTTTTCATTTCATCGTGTTTTCCCTTTTAATATATACTTGTTTTGCTGTTTTTTAACTTCTCTTTTAATGTGAAGAACTTATTCCTGAGTCCTTAACCTTTGCCTTAAAATGTGCTAAAAATAATTTTATAGGTCAAAGTAACAAAGATGCTGGGACACTGTGTTTATTGTCTCGAGGTCTTCTTGAGCTTTTGTGGTTCACAAACATAGATTTTGATGAATAATCTGTTTATTGTTCATTGATGAAATGATTCCTTTCTGTCCATCAGTCACCTTACGTTACTGCCTCTCACCTAACTCCCAAACATCCCCAAAACCACTAGCGCTCCTACTTCAGCAATATTGTGGTGAGCTTAGATGGAAAAAAAAAATTTGGTGTTTAGAAGAAACTGTGTATTTTTTCCTTTTAGGTTTAGTGTTCTCTGTATTTCTAAAGTGCTCTACTGTTGCCTCAGAGGCTGTGCCCTGTACATTTGTAGAGAAAGTTCTTTGCCTTTGCCTGGTTTTCCTGATGGTTTTCTCTTTAATAGTTTTATCCTTTCCTTTTGTGACTTGGACATTTTTTACCACATCTCCAAAGAGAGGATCCAGAGCTACTTTTGCCTGGTGGTTGATGAAGTTCACTAGGTCAGAAAACCTTGCTCATCATCTTCCCATATCATAGATCTCAAATGCAGTTGTTCTCCATTTCTCTTATTTCATAAGGAAGCTTTGAAATAAAAACTTGCATGTTTGTTGGATTGTTCATTTCCTCCAGGAGTTCTGTATCTACCATGGTGTTCCTGCAGGCAATCAGGAGGTGAGAATACGCACCTAGTGCTTTACCATCCTCTGATGCATTGGCTATCTTCAGTTCATCTCAACAATGCCTTTGGAGTAACCTCCTGGCCTCAGAGTAGCCTCTCTCTGCTGACACATGCTCAGTACTGAGAACAAGCTCTTGTGGCTCCCCACTGATTTCTGACCTGACCTCATTCCTCTCTCTTCTAACTTTGAGAACACCTCCTTGATGCATAACTGCCTATGCTATCTTTTTTATTGTCATATTCTTCAAACACCTTAAGCCTTGCACTGGATTCTGCTATAGCAGTATCAAGCAGTTGTTCCATCTTGGCAGTACTTTTTCAATCTCAAGGGTTTGCTTCTTCTTAAATGCTGCTAAATGGGCGATGAGTGCTGTATGCTCTGCTTCTTCCTTAATGTGCACTGAAGACCCTGAAGCCCATGAAGCAAGTGAACAATGGGAAGCAGATGAGCTTGTTTTGCTTTTAATCCGATGCTGTCTTGTTGCAACTCGAGATGTGCTGTTTTCATGTTTCATGTGTTATCATCTAGTTTGAGTGTGCATGCTTGATCCAGTTCACTGGCATCATCTATTTCTACTACTCTCGTCCACTTTGCAGAACATCAGTTTTCAGTATTTTCTACAGAGTCTCTTATGGGTGCTGCTCTGGGTTCAAACCAGTTATGCTGATCTACTTGTCTTTCATCTTCATCTAGTAAGGCGATAACCTCAGTGTTAATGTCCTCAAAATCTTTGAACACTTTGCAGAAATTATGATGAAGCATCTCTTCCATTTCCTTCACATTTACACCATCAAGTTTATTTTTTTCAATTGTTTTCATCATGCCTGAGAGCTGAGATAATTTACCTCCTCTGGTACCAATAAGCCTGCTAATTCTGCCCTCCACAGCCTTCTCGGTTGGCTTTGGCACCCTCTTTTGGTCAGAATCATCCATAGTGGCCCGCTGTTCTGCCTGTTCAGTCATCTTAGTCAGTGCACAAACCACTTACGGCTCCAAAATAAACTTTTTTCTGATGCAAAACCAATGTCCAGCAATTTTTTAAAAATGTGCACAGGTTTTCAATAATGATGTCCAAATGCCACTTATACACTTCCTCCACTGACACAGTACATGCAGTAGTTTTTTAGTCCATGTTTTTTGACTCTTATGTAGCCGCAATCTTCTTTCTTACTTGTGAGATCATAGATCAACACTGTATATATCTACCTGTCTCTCATCACAAGTCTTGTCACAAACTTGTTGTCTTCGACTTGTTTGGTCCTGAAGAGGCTTCATCACTTCATCACTCAAAGTTTCTGGACGAAGAAGCATACATTTTGAAATACAAGGATTCTTATGGTTTTTGTTTGTTCTTAAAACATCTTCAAGATGTTTTTCTGAAGTTCAGCGAAATCTTCAAGTGGGAGTGGCTGGATCTTTGTCCTCTGCCTTCCACTGAAACATCTCCTCCACGGTGACTCCTTCCTCTTGGTGCTATGTCCTCATGCTGGTGTCTCTTCTTTGTTGTTATGCTTCAAACTTAGTTGTGTTCTGATCCTTCTTGTGATGAGGTTACCTCGTCCTATGAGGAAGGATTTCATTATTGAAACAGCTCCTGCCAAACACTTCTCTCCTGCTCTGTCTTTTGATACTTGGCTGCTGGAGGATGCCTGTATGCTCAGGACAGAGTTGACCTCACCAAGTACATCTGATGGGGTTCATCAGGTTGAAGGATGACTGATGGATCGACTGTAAGATGGTTCTAATGATAGAGTCTGACATGATCTTCAACTCATCTGTGCACATGTCAATTAGCTGCTCCTTCACACTTCGGCTATAAACACCTTCACTGACTTCTCTCCGCTCACTGAAAGAGAAAGAACAGAAACAGAAACAATGCACACAAATACCCTAAATGTATTCCAGGATCTACTACAGTATCAGAGGGGGACAGATGACGGACTCTTCAGTGAGACCTCCTAAGAATCTTCTTATTGTGGAAGTGATGGTGGAAGAATTAAGTTACTGTTTTAATACTTCTGCATTTTCCTCTAGAGATCCTGGAGCCAAAGAGGTTTCCCTGACGTGGTCCTCATCAGCCTCTGCTAGTCTCTGTTCAAGAGGCTCAGAAACCGCTCCAGGTGTTGCTGCACCTTCTGCTGGGTGAGAAAATCTGTGGAGGATTCATTTTTGCTGTCCTCAGACAGGGTACGTTCCTCTGCTTCCCAGCTGAGGACTGACTGCATCGCAGCAGCCTGTTCGACCACTTCTGAGACAAGTGTGTTGGTGATCTCCTCCATGTTGTCTTTTTCCTTGTCCATGAGTGTTGAAGTTGAGTTCTAGCAGTGAAACATGTGTCAGAAGAAACATTCAGATGCTTTTCTCAAATGAAGGTTGACAGACCACAGAGTTTGAGTCCTCTGATCTTTACTGTAGTTAAAATATCAGCTGTATAATGTACTCAGCACATAGGTCTTAATATTACATGTGCAAACGTTTTTGTTTCTCTGTTGTTTAATTGATCTTTTGCTCAGATACTTGGTTGTAATCTGATATAATGACTGTAAAGTTTTCATCTTGTTTCTGACACAATGAATTAATTTACTGAATCACAGAAATGTTTTGAAGTGCATTTAACCTACCTGTCTGCAGACATCTTAAGATAAGTTCTTTTCTTATCGAGCTCTATCTTCAGCTTCAGTCGCTGTGATAAGAAGTTTGTAGTTTAATACAGATCCTCTGACTGTTCACTGTGGAGAATAAAACTAAACTGAGACCTGTGTCTGCAGAACACTGTTCTACTGCTACAACTGCATACAACTCTGTGTTCTAATAAAATTTTTATCTGTTACTGTGCATTAGAGATGAATTCTATTGATTTTTATCAGTTTTTCTGCCTCTTTATCTACTTTTTCCTAATTGAAATTAAAGTTTTAATATTTGAATGGTTTTTCTGTTCAGACCACTTTAGAATACGAGTTCAACTTACTTGAAGTTTTATGACTTGAAATGATGAGTTGAATGAATAAACTGCACTGAGTTAACATGATCAGCAGGATGTTGTGGCTCTAACACACTTCAGTCTGGAGCTCATGAACACGTTTATTAGTATGTGCAGACTATTTTTCTCTGGAAAGAAGTGAAATAGAAGTAACAACAGGGAAATACTCAAATAAAAATCTCTAATTTGTACCAAATAGTGGCCGATTAAATGTACCACAGCTGTCTTCAACAAAACAGCTCTACCAGAATCAGAATCAGAAGTAGCTTTTCAAGCATATGAGGAATTTGTTTTGGTGTTTTGGTGCAAAACATAGTAAGAAGGAAAAAATATAAACAAAGATAACACAAACAAGTACTGCAGGAAAAATCACTTAAATATAAACAGAAAAATGTAACAATAAAATACATGTATTTGCAATAAAGATGTGAACAAATATTATAGAAAAATATAAATATATACAACACAAATATGTGCGAAAAATAAATAAGGTAAAATAATGCGCACCTACACATCGAGGCAGCCATCCGCGGCGCCATCTTGGACAGACCAATATTGATTATTAATGAAGTTTCAGTTAGTTTATGCATGTGTAATTATTGTTAACGAAACTGAAAACCTGTAAAAGTGTATTATTACCTCCATGTTTCAGTGATTGACCAGCAGATGTCGCTCTTCAACAGTAAGGGCGGTGTTTTGTAGGCTCATGGTGAAGGTTGGGTGTGAGATCAGCACTTGGAAACAGTGGACAGCAGTGTTTTAGAAACGCCATCTGCAGTGATTACATTCTGTAGTTTTTGTGTTGATGACCGTATTAACCATCTGAGAATTGGGTTAAACGGATTCTTGAATGAAGCTTGACTTTACATTCTTTCCCACGAGACTTTGAACGCTGCATGAGATGTATCTCGCGAGAAGAGACTTCCCTTGACAACACAGTAGTACGTGGCTTGACAGCTGTGGGCAGGGAGTGTTTACTGGGACGCTGGTTCGCAGGTAGAGGCGCCGTGTGAACAGGGAGCCTCTGAACGTCGAATAAACGTCCGGAAACCTTCACACGTCTCTGAATTTAGTCCCGGAGCGGTGACTGTTCCCGCGGAGGCCTCCCACCGACACCCCCCCGCCACGCAGCAGCAGTAGGGGCCGCTGCTGAAGACAGCTCTGCCTGCTGATCGTCCAGCCCGTCGGTCTGATATGGCGGAGAGCGGGTCGTCGGTTGAATTCTCCGGGTCTCTGACGAGCTCGAGTCTTCCGCCGCCGAGGACCCGCATCTTCAAAATCATCGTGATCGGGGACTCTGGGGTCGGAAAAACGTGCCTCACCTACCGCTTTTGTGCCGGCAAGTTCCCCGAGAAAACCGAGGCCACGATCGGGGTGGACTTCAGGGAGAGGCTGGTCGAGATTGACGGCGAGAAAATCAAGGTGTGCACTGACGTCACAGATCAGGTGTAAAAAACACTAAAGATACGGTCAAGTTGGAGATGTTCTCTGTGCTTTCCTGCTCTGGGATGGAGAAGGTGTCATGCAAACTTCTCATACCGTGTATATACAGTAGAAGAAGAGGAGGAGGTACAGATGGGAGGTTTCACTACAAGAGAAGCATAATGAAACTTCAGTGGTACATGGGTCTGTGGTGGTGTCTAAAGTCTCATCTGTGGACCGCTGAGCAGCTCCACTGCTGCTGAGGGCTCAGTGCCTTGCTCAAGGCCAAGGCAGGTGTCAGTCATTCACTTTCCTGGCCACATTTTCCTTCTGGTCCAATGACAGCTGGCCTCTAGGTACAAACTATTTAGACCATTAAGATGATCACCTTTAACTCCAAATAGCAGAGAACAAATAAACCCACATTTAAAGGGCTACTGTTAATACTACAACTAGTTTACTGTTGTCCCTCCACATGGTCGGAGACTCGCAAGAGACATGTTCAAAAAAGAATAACTAAAATCAGAGCAGCTAAAATTAAGACTTTCAGTCCATTGTTTGGCTCAAGCTCCAGGATCCTACAGTTCCATGTTGCAGCTATTTGCATTTTAAATAAGACACAGGCTGAAGGCCAATTTATACTTTGACTCAACATCATAGGTATGGTATAATTACAGTGCAGCCTGGGACCCTATGCCATGCTCCTCCTTAGAAATGTCACTACATGCTGCGGCAACGCAGACCACAACAACTGTGATTGGTCTGCTTGGTAGCATCTCTCATCCGTGTCTCTCAGTGGCCGGAGAAACACAGAAAACTCACCCTTCCTGTTCCTCAGTCAGTTCAACAGTTGTACCCCGGAAACCCCCCCGATGTCTTCTGGCTTTGGTCTTCTCACTTTTGTGCATTGCCATAATTTCAGTAAAAGTTGCTCAAACTCTAACATACAACCCCCTCTGCCAACTAGTGTGTTGTTGGTGTAATAGCAAAGTGATGCGACACCCCACCATTAAAGCTCAGACACACCAGTAGAAACACTGGGCAGAATACTGGACAGAAGTATAAACCAAGCTTTAGGTTAAAGTGGATTCACTAAAAAGTGAATATATTTCAGGAATGTGTTACAGACTCCGAACTGATGAATGTATAAAGTTTTATTTAAATTTTGTTTTTGAATGAATTTGGTGCAGTTTCATTAGTTAATCTACATTCACTGGCCACTTTATTAGCTACACCTTGCTAGTACCGTGCTGCAGATTTGTTGGCTGCACATCCATGACGTGAATCTCCCATTCCACCACATCCCAAAAGTGCTCTATTGGACTGAGATCTGGTGACTGTGGAGGCCATTTGAGTTCAGTGGGCTTATTGTCATGTTCAAGAAACCAGTTTGAGATGATTTGAGCTTTGTGACATGGCGCGTTATTCAGGTAGGCTGTAGCGTATTGATGCTCAATTGGTACTAAGGGCCAAAAGTGTGCCAAGAAAATATCCACCACACCATTACACCACCACCACCAGCCTGAACCGTTGATACGAGGTAGGACGGATCCATGCTTTGATATTGTGGACACCAGATTCTGACCCTACCATTGTCCACCTATTGTCCAGTGTTGGTGAACCTGTGTGAACTGTAGCCTCAGCTTCCTGTTCTTAGCTGACAGGACTGGCCCCCGGTGTGGTCTTCTGCTGCTGTAGCCCATCTGATTCCAGGTTCGACATGTTCTGTGTTCAGAGATGCTCTTCTGCAGACCTTGGTTGTAACGAGTGGTTATTTGAGTTACTGTTGCCTTCCTATCAACTTGAAGCAGTCTGACTGTTCTCATCTGACCTCTGGCATCAACAAGGCATTTTATCCAGGAGAACTGCTGCTCACTGGATGTTTTCTCTTTTTTGGACCATTCTCTGTAAACCCTAGAGATGGTTGTGCAGGAAAATAGATAGAAAATAGTAGATCAGCAGTTTCTGAAATACTCAGACCAGCCCGTCTGGCACCATGCCAACCATGCCACGTTCAAAGTCACTTAAATCACCTTTCTTCCCAGTTCTGATGCTCGGTTTGAACTTCAGTAGGTCGTCTTGACCATGTCTACAAGCCTAAATGAACTGAGTTGCTGCCATGTGATTGGCTGATTAGATATTTGCGTTAATGAGCAGTTGAAGAGTTGTACCTAATAAAGTGGCCGGTGGGTGTATATTTTTGTTAGTGACTACAAATTCGATAAAAAATATAATCTGTGACCAACAGGGTGTAATGTGGCTCATGATACTCTGAATGGTTTTTGGCTGACAGTGGAACTCTGTGGTACAGGGTGTACACACAGTACTTGTTAGTAGAATTAATTAATTATTGGTTTGGGTCTTCTGATGGGATTTATTTCCACACTGTCCTCCACAGATCCAGCTATGGGACACTGCAGGCCAGGAGCGCTTCAGGAAGTCCATGGTGCAGCACTACTACCGCAATGTGCACGCTGTTGTCTTTGTCTATGACATCACCAATGCCGCTAGCTTCCGCAGCCTCCCCGCCTGGATTGAGGAGTGCAAGCAGCACGCTCTGGGCACAGAGGTACCCAGGATCCTGGTCGGAAACAAGTGCGACCTCCAAGACTCCATCCAAGTGGGCACAGACGTGGCGCAGCAGTTTGCAGACGCTCACTCCATGCCCGTGTTTGAGACGTCTGCTAAAAACCCAAACAGCCAAGGAGATGGAAGCTCTGGCGGTGGAAACAGCGACCACGTTGAGGCTATTTTTATGACAGTAGCCCACAAGCTGAAGTCGCAGAAGCCTCTGGTGTTGAGCCAGCCGCCCGGGGGATCAGGGGGCACCATCAACCTGAGCAGGGGGATACAGGATGGGGGTGATGGGACCAGGAGCTGGGGCTGCAGCAGCTGCTGAGGGG
Source organism: Trachinotus anak (assembly GCF_046630095.1). Taxonomy (NCBI): domain Eukaryota; kingdom Metazoa; phylum Chordata; class Actinopteri; order Carangiformes; family Carangidae; genus Trachinotus; species Trachinotus anak. The sequence continues at coordinate 28,502,347 of NW_027273872.1, forward strand.
TGTGTGTGTGTGTGGGGGGGGGGGGGACAACTTCAGCCAGTGAAATGAAGTTGGAGGGAGGTGAGGAAAGAGTGGAGGTCTAGAAAGAAAGAGTGAATCGAGCAAAAAAGGCTCCACAATCAGAACAGCACATAGATGAATGTCTCCAGTTGAAGATGACCCATTTTTCCAGTGCTTGTGCTTGATTTTTTTAAATGACTTTAAATGGTTTGGGCAGTACGTAGTGTGATTGTTGCTTTTAGGATGCCAAAATCTACTGATGGGTCATGGAAATGATCCAAAAACCTGATCCTGTTCGGTCAGTCCTGAGCCTGCACCACCAAAGTTACAGGTCAGTTATCTTCATGTGGTCATGGACACACAGTGGCATTCACAAATAAAATAGTTTTTTTTGTTTGTTTGTTTTTTTTTTTGTTTTTTGTTTTGGGGGGGGGGGGGGCAGTGTCCTTGTTTTCTAACAGCAGTGGTTGAAATGTTAAATCTGAGTTTTGACCTCCTGTGGGAACAATGCAGCCCCTAGTACAGCCCACACAGACCATCTAACCTTCTTGGTTGTTGTTTTAATGTCAATAACAACACAACACCGGGCAGTCATTCTGATGCTGAGCTAACAGCTACAAGACAGAAAAGGAAACTCCTGCACTATCGTTGGATGTCAGGAAGCTGATGTATCACTGCACCGGGACCAGGGGATGAAGTTTATTTTCTCTGAAACACTGCAGCATGTTAGTCTGTTTGGCTCATCTCAGCCCTGACTGACCATCACTGTTTAAATTTACTGGTGAATTTTACCAAGCTATAGCAGTAGACTACAATGTGATGTATCACTCAGAAAACAGTCAAATATAAAAATATAAATATAATCTAATACAAACACAGGTAAAGTGTAAAATATGGGACCTTTACAGGAATTTTTGGTTTGTTCTTCAGTTGTATGTGCACTTATAAACTTCTCACTGCTTGTTAGAAGTTGAGGCTTTGGACTAGTCTGGGTTGTTACTGATAGTCAGAGCTTGGTCTCATGGGGGGGGCTAAGATGAGCTGCTGAGCTGAATTGTATTATTATGTAAAAGTATTTGCTTAAGGTTGTAAATCCAGATTTTGAAACAACAAGCACTTTAAAGCATTGCAAACATTGTCTTCTAGTATCTAAGATTTTTAGTTAATCAATCAACCACAAACCAGTTGCCAATCAGTGAACCTGGGGCATTTGGGGCCCCTGGTGCAGCTGTCTGTTTTGCCATGGTTGATAACTCCAGCTTCCATCCAGAGTGATTCAGCTGAAAAGATGTTTCATTTGATTTGTTTGGTCCAATCAGGTCAAGCCATGTCTTTATTGTGGCTGACCCAGGAGAGGTCCAAATCTGAGAAACAAAAACAGTAGCACCAACTGATAACTAGCTAGAGCTGGTCCCAGCCTCACATCTCCAACGCTCCAGTCTTACTGATGACTTAGACTGGTTCATTTACACTCATAGGACGCGTGATGGTTCTCAAGTAAAGAGTGCAGCCAAACTGTTTTCTGACCCTGTGGAGACAGACATTGGTGTCATCTTCTCAGCTGCTGTATTCAGATCAGATGGACTGGTATCAGCACGGATATTGACCCTTATTGAGCAGCTCCGGCATCAGCAATTACTTGACCTACCCACATTAAATACAGTTACATCTCGATGGTTCACTGACTCATATTGTAGTGGCACAGACACCCCTGACCTCCTGTTACCTCCCACTGCAACTCAGTGAGGTGCGAGAAGAGAGAACTGGTCTAAGATCAGTGCTGTAGTGAATATATATCACAGCAGTGGCTGACGACCTCAAACAGTCAGAATCATTATCAGGAGAGAAAAGGTTGAATGACTCCATCCCCGGTCAGCTCAGGCCATTAAGTGTGGAATTATCAGCTGAGTCTGAAGCTCCTCAGCTTCACAGAGCTTTATAATGAGTTTCAGCTCATTGTTTATCTGTCCCACACAACCTTTCTGTTCTGGTTCACTCTCACTGCTCTCAGCATTGTCTTCAGCCGCAGCAGCTGTTTTCACATCTGTAAGAAGCCTCAGTCCTCTACCTGCTGAGCAGCAGATAGACAGGAGACACTCAGCAAACAGAGAGGGAAGACTGGACTGTGACACAGACACCACAACATGAGTCATCCTGTTGCTCTGTAGCTGCTGGATGTGGAGACAAGCAGCTGTTTGATCACATGTTCAACATTCAGACTTAAAGGTGATGCCATGTCGTTGTGTTTTCAGTCATTGCAGGTTTAAATGAAGACACCTAGTTCTGAGTGATAGCACCTTTGTTAGCACCACAGCTAACTCTCTGCATCTGACAGTGTGTGATGTTGTTGTCACGTAACACTTAACACAGAATTTGTGTCCTCCTTTAAACCATGTCAGCCAATCAGGCCCACCCTGAGCCACTGTGATGGGAGCGTGAACCTGGACTCTGATCAAGGATTTTAAAGGGAACCTGTCAATGGAGTTCAGAGCTGTCCGATACTTAGTGTAGCACTGTGTAGGTCAGCCAGCGACAACACTTACCTGTCAGTGTGTGAGGCTTTGAATTGTGCACCTCTACGTGGATGCCTGTACCCACTCCTTAGCCTATGTAACTTGAGATCAAATATTGTTCATGTCTGTTGTGATAAAAACTGTTGCCTGTTCATTTGTCACGAGCTGACACACCTCAGTCTGGTGCCCAGGTCCTGTTGGTGTGCAGCTCTGTCTCTGTGTTGGATGGTTGTCGTGGCCACAGCTGGTCTCGTGGCTCCTCTGCTCATCACCATCAGGTTACTCTGTATGTTTACATCTTCCTGAAGGATACGGACTATCAACGAGACCACATGGCCTTCTCTCAGGACTCGCTGTTCAAAGGCTGTGTGACAAGGACAACATCGTGTGGGTGCTTTACTGTTTTAGATTTGCTTTCTTGTTCTTTAAGTGTCCTTTGTTTTTGATAAATGCACACTAGGTTTTATCATTTCCTTCCACTACAGCCATGAACGACAAACACTGCTACTGTACCTCTTATTGCAAACCCTCACTAAGAAAAATATCAATTACAGATGGTATTAATTCACAAAGTGACTGATGAATGAAACTACTGGGGACAAGTGAAAGAGGGAGATGCTTGCAATGGTTTTGTCATGTGTAACCTTGCAATAAAAACCCTCAACATGTCACAGTGTGGAGTTGTTTCTCCTCAGAAAGCACACGATGACACTTCAGTCAGGTTTTATTTATTAAACACATAAAATACGTAAAGGTTTATGAATTAGAACAAACTAAATCTCAGTCCTGATGTGGCTCATACACAGGTACTCAGCTTTGGCAAAGTTAAAATGAAATCTTTGGTCAAAGAGCAAATAAAGACGCTGCCAAACTTCAAACAGAGACCCCTCCTCTCCAAAGTGTCAGGATGTCGTTAATCATGCCTCCCCTCCCCCCTCACTGGCTGTGTCAGGTCAGCCTACTGTAAGGAGGCAGTTTGGAGGGTCCCTCCTCTCCCTCAGTGGGGCCCTGCTCACCGGGCTGAGCTGGAGAGTTGAAGAGCCTGTCGTCATCACCACCTGCTGGACACAGAGGAGAACTACATCACAGACTGACGGCAGCAGCTGCAGAACAACCCACTGTGTCAACCCACTGTGACGTCACCCACTGGTTTGTGAGCTGCTGTTTTGAAGCCTCCAGTTTGTCATTTGTCCGTCGCCATCTTGGTTTTTTTAAATCAGAAGAAACCATATTTGGAGGAGAAGGTGGAGCTGAGGAGGAGTGAGGGGTGGAGCTGACCTGCTCTATACTCTATCCTGATTGTCAGTTACAGTCTGTCAATCACACAGGAGCCCCGCCCTAATGCATCCCCTGCTTTATGGTCTATTTTCCTCTAAATGGACCATGATGTAAAAACTGAACATCATGTTGTGTTGAAGAAGACTTGAAACTAGAGACTGAGACATAAACTCATCAGGAAAATGTTTACTGAGGTAATAAATCAGTGAGAAGTAGAGACATTTTCACATAGACTTCAATACAATCAGACTTCTGTTTACAACCAGTGGAGTCACCCCCTGATGGTCACTAGACAGAATGCAGCTTTAAGGCTCTTCAGCACTGGCTGCACTTTTCACACCCAGAGTCTACATCCAGGTTTATAGACAGTCTGTGAGAGCAACTGAAGCAATGAGAAGTTTTCCATCAAATTACCTCGCCAAGTACACACCATCTCCGTGTCCCCTGGGTCACACTGAGGAACAAGTGTCTCCTACAACACAGACACACACATAGTCAGTGAGACATAATAGTTAGTTCATTCAAATAAACTAGAATCACCTCCTCTGGTTGTTTCCTCGAGCAACCAGTAAAGTTACAGGAAACTTTGGCACAGCCTCTCCTTAACAGTGTCACAGTGAAGTTGACCTTTAACCTGATGGATATAAAATGTCACCACTTCCTTTTATCCATATAGACATTTGAGTTAAATTGTGTCATAATTAGTGTAGTGTGTTATGAGTTACGGCCAAAAATGTGTTTTGTGAGGTCACAGTAACCTTGACCTTTGACCACCAAAATCTAATTAGTTCATCACTGAGCCCAAGTGAACATTTCTATGCAGGGTTGGGACAGACGGACATACGTATGGACAGACAACCTGAAAACATAATGCATGAACAGTCACAAACTGGTGATAATTATCAGTTGTACAAAAGCCTTGTTCTTAGAGCAGAAGTTCTTCTTTGACAGCAGTGATACCTTCTCCTACAGTATTTCCTGAACTAGGGATCTGTGGGATCCTGGTCTTTGGAGCACATTACCTCAGACTACATGAGGCCTCATGCTAATATAACATCACCTCCAAGGAACAGAGCCTATCTTTGTAACTACGTGGTTTGATAGGGTTACAGATGATGTTAGGACTGACCAAAGACGTTATGTTTTCACCTGTGTCTGTTTGTCAGCAGGAGTACACATAAAATACTGAACCAATCTGCACCAAACTTGGTGGAGGGAGGGGTCATAGTCCAGGGAAGAACCAAATACATTTTGATGAGGATCCAGGAATTTTAATCACTTCAATAAACACTGTGAGAAAGAACATTTTTCTGCATTTTCAGGTTCTCTGTGAATAATGTTTTCCGGATCTTTGGACAAATTAACAGTGTTGATCTATGAGCGTTTACAGTTTGGTCCAGATCCAGGTAATAATCTGGATCCTGATAATAATCTGGGTCTGGTAGAAGAACATGCAGAATCCACTCAGAGTTGTACTTATTAATAATGAGCGAATATGGCAGCAGCAGCATTAGGTAATGATCCCATCAGTATCTCCTTCAACATGCAACAAATACAATCACACAACAAAAGCAGTTGTAACACAGCAATGAGACAGTTCATACAGGTGTAGAGCTGTGTGTAGTGTATAATGCTGATGTCATCATTCCTGCTGCAGGTAATAAACCATGCATTTAATTCAATATAATTCAGGTCATGTGACCACTGAGAATTAAGCACAAGTGAGTTTTATTTGTTTTTTATTTTGTTTGAAGAATTTATTGAAATTAAAATTAAAAAGGTGCCAATAACAGTGTCCAGTGTGTATGTTATGTCTAAAAGATTTTTGTTGTTGTTCATTAACTTTGGTCATTTTATTAAAATATTCTGCTCATCCAAAATCGGTTCATTGGCATTTAGTTAGATATTCTAAATGATGTACTTGAAATTCAGGGGTGCCAGTTATTATGAGCACGACTTTAAGGACGCTAACACAAGCAGCAGTTTACAAAACTGTTGGTTGGTTTGATGAGAAGCTTTTTTCAGATGCCAGTGTTTCAACTTGCCACCATCAGATCTGTGAACTGCATGTGTGTCGTGCAACAACAGAAAGCTTGACAGATGTAGCAACAGTAACTATAGTTTAGTGACGGCTCAATGCCTCATGGGTAAAATGTAAGCTTTTTAATGCTGCATCCTACCAGTCCAGTTCTGGTGTCGTAGCAGCCACAGCAGGGCAGACTGCGACAGCCCAGGTAGGCGATGAGCGAGGAGAGAGCCAGGCTGACGGTGCAGGTCAGCAGGATGGTGGCGTTGGCCCCCTTCACCATCCGATGGAGCACAAATGTCTGAGCCACACAGAGAAAGTCACTACAACACAGTATGTATGAAATAAAACCCTAACCTTTTTGTTTGAGCTTCCACAGATGTTCTCAGTTTGACTCAATGATAACATTCAGCTGAGTTATCTTTCGTCTTTCATTCTACAAACCTAAACTTTAAAAGATGAAAACTGTGCATTTACTGACGCCTCGGTTCTACATCAGTGATACCAGGAAGCTGGCAGTTATTACTGGATATTAATTACACCTGTGTTTGATAAGTCTGCTCTAAAGACGGTCTACACGCTTCCTTAAGTACAATCTTAGTGCAGTGGTTACCACTTGAGGACTGTCATGGTGGTGGAAGACTTCTTCATCCTCCTCCCCGTAGGTGAGCGTCAGACAGGAGTAACCTGATATGAACAGTGCAGCCACACAGGAGAGGACGGCTGCTGCCACCATCACACTCACCTGCAGGGACAGGAGGAGGAGGTCAGTCAAGGTAACAGTACTGTGAGAGAGCGAGAGAGAGAGAGAGAGAGAGAGAGAGAGATTGTTTGTGTATGTGTGTATGTGTGTGTGTGTGTGTGTGTGTGTGTGTGTGTGTGTGTGTGTGTGTGTGAGAGAGAGAGCATATTTTTCTTAAATCCTTAAAGCTCCATATTTTATCGTCTCCAGTGTTTTATTTGAAGTGTTGATCTCCATCAGAAGATATATTTGTGGTTTTGAGAACCAAAAACCATCTCAGTGTAGTTTTACGTCTCCTCTCTCAGGCTTCTCTCTGGAGCTCTAGTAAAGACAGGTCAGTCAGCCAATCAGAAGAGAGGATCTGAGCCACTCTTCAGAGGCTTTGATACTTTCACAATATTAATATAAAACCTAGACCTGTTTTATAATCAAAAACACATGGACATCTACCTTAGACTGGATGGAGCTTTAAATTTCAACTCTGTGTAAAGAATGTTCTCATATTAGAATTGTTTAGGAATTATTTTACTGATATCATGTCATGATGAGCTGAGCCTTCTTTCACTGTAATACTGGAGAGCAAAAACCAAAACTCTTGATATATAATTAGAGTAAAAGTGACAGAGGTCAATGTTCACGGTGCACAGATAATTTGGTCCGCCCTCTGCAACTGAACTGTAGGCAGGTTTATGGCCCAGCATCAGAGACAATAATATGGACCTGGAGGCTGCAGATTCAGGGCTTTCAGGACTGCATTCCTAGGACTCTAGTTTTTCACCAGAGAGCCACTTACAAACTGGGTTTCTGGTACGGTGGCAGTGTCGTGAAAAATTAGGGTCCTAGGGACCTGAAAGTCCTGAAACTGCAGCCTCCGGGTCTGCAGAACAGACCTGCCTCTCATGAAGAACCTGAGAGAACCTGAGAGTAAAGGTGGAGAAAAAAAACGCTCCTTACCAGCACTGAGTTCTTCCTCTGGGAGGCGAACAGAGCCAGAACACCTGGAGAGGCCATGATCTACAGGAAATAAACAGAATGAACTGACAGACAAGGAGCAGGCGGGAACAAGAGCCAGCGCAGGTTCAACAGGGAAACAACGTCCCGGTGTCGGACAAAGACCTGTGGTCTGTGTCCCGCTACCTCTGTCCAGACAGGTGGACACACTGAAACTGGACTTGAACGTGTACTAACTCCAGATATGTCTACCTGAAGATCATTACAGTTACCTCGGTCACTTTATTACGTCATTGTTCCGGACTGCACCGGTAAAGGTAAAACCTGCTGCCAACACAACAACACGGAGAGTGTCGGTGGTCGTAGTCCGGAAGTGTCTTACCACTTTAACGAATGCGTGCTGGTTACCTGTGGAGCGGAGTTTCTAACAGAGCCAATATCTCACCAGTCCTCCCCACACCGGCGTCCTGGTGCTGCTCAGCGGGTTGTCCTTGCGGAAAACAGCGTCCATGAGCCCGCAGACCACACAAAGACCTGCACAGGCGATTTGGAGGATCCCCAGGACGAGCACGCTCTTCTGGTTAAAAATAAAGTATCTGTGTCGGTCCATGTCCACAAGTTAACCACTAAGTCCAGTATGAACAGTCCGCGTCAACTTCAGCCCGCGGGTTGATCCTCAGCATAGCCTGACGGTCGGCGCCGTTTTGGGTCACAGGTTTTCGGGGTCACAGACGGTCCCGGTGTTGACAGCGGCGGAAAGTGTCTCTGAAAACTACAGTGTGTTTGTTTTCATGTCAGGGAGCGGAGCCTCCGGTGGTTCCCGCCCGCCTGTGTCTGTTCCGGGCTGCGGACTGGCCCCAGCGCTGGTTCAGCAGGTAGGAAGTTTATCCATTAACCTGGCCGAGCAGCAGCAGGTGCACAGGAGGCGGGACATATTTACCCAGAAATACGACTCTCAGGCTGCTGGCCCCGCCCCCTTCTTAACAGGAGAGTCTAAAACAGTTGCTCTCTACGAAATTAACAGACTCAGAGTTCAATAATATTAGTTCTGTATCTGACCGGTAACCTTCCGTAGGCCTGCCTGAGAAACTCACCAGCGAAGAGTTTCATGTGAACCTATCACTAATGAAGGGACTGAATAATAAATGTTATTTCAAAAAAAGTTCTAACATTTAAAAGATAATACTCAATGTTAGCCAAAGCTAGTTCTCCTTTGTATCACTGGGTGTAATAAAACATGTACATGAAATATGAAATTATACTAACTTTGGATTTATCCTAACCCACTTAGCTTTCAGCATTGCACTAACTTATTTGCATTAACAGCATTTAATAGCATTCTTCATTGTGTCCTTTCTCAGGCATCATCAGCTCTTATTTTTGATCCTAAAATGTCAATATATTTGTAAATCAAAGTGTCCTACACATAAATTATCAGAGTACTTGTAATAGCACAGCTGCACTTTTTTAAAGCTCACCTTTTAAAACACTAACATCTAGTTTCCCATTGTATTGTCTTTTACCAAAGTCAAACTCATGCAGGTGGATTATTAAAAACAATGACAGCAATATGAAACAGTACACTAACTTTGTAAGATAAATACCAGCTTGAGAATTAACTATTTCAATATGATAAGTCACGCAGATAGATTTTCTTCATCCTGGACTTTATTTTGTAGCATCTGAACAGGTTATCAGGTTAGAAAAGTGGAACAGGCTCACATGTACTGCAGGAATAGACCATCCATTACAAATCACCTCTACAAATACAGTGCTTTACCAATTTCAGATATTATAAATAAATTAGTCACTGTAATATATATTGTATACCGTAAGCTGTGTGCAAGCCTAAGTGACCAGGCCTGTGAAGTTACACTTTTTAAATGTACAGTGCTGTGCAAAAGTTTCAGGCACTTGTGTGAAGATGCTGTAAAGTCCAGATGCTTCCTCAAATAATTATTTATCAATGAATTTCATACAAAGAGAAAAACCAGAATCAAATCAATATTTGATGTGACCCCCCCCTGCCCCCCATTTTAAAACAGCACCAAATGCTGATGTCAGGGCTCTCTGGGGACCAGACCATCTGCTGCAGGACTCCTGGTTCTTTATGACTCTGTGTTTGGACTCTTCCTGCTGTAGAGTGAATCTGGACCAATCAGACGCCTGATGGGACTGATGATGGAGAAGGGTCTGAACATCCAAAGTGCCTAAATCTTTTGCACAGTATTGTATGGATTGGGCGAGTAGAATAAGTTCAAATGAAGTGAGTTAAACAGCTGAAAAAGATTAAATGCTGCTGTACAAATAGAGCTGTTAAACCCAACACCTTGGGGGGAGCCCTGTAAACTGTAGCTGCTGCATAAAGCTGCGTCTACTGACGTAAGATTTAAGTGAAGATATGGTAACTGAAAACTGAAGAAATGAAGGTAATTTGTGGTCATAAAATTTATAAGCACCAACCATCAGCATGTAAATCTTTCCCATATGAGTAATATGTGATGAGGAGGACAGTGGTGACGGACACACAACACCTCCAGCTACTGACATGTCTCCTTTCATAACATTTGGTTTCTTGCATAGTTCTTGTGTTGCTTTGGGCCTGGATCTCCAAGGCCTCCAATCATACTCAATCACTCAAGCAGTATTCTGCTCGAATACCACATGAAGCAAAGTAACTTCTCAAATATCTACAGTGTGGGTTGCAGCTGCAGGGGATATCAAGTGCTGTAATGCTCCAGGAGTCTTGTAAGGTTGTAGCACAGGTACAGGGTTACTTTATTGTCCAGAGGTATTCATCTGTATTCTCATTGGCCAGTGGGAGCCTCCTGTCTCTGCTGGAACACCTCCAGCTCCTGCTTGTACCAATCAGGAGCCTCTGGGCTGTTCTTCCCCGTCAGCCCATGATCATAGCCGTAAGCCACTGTTAGCTCCTCCCCTTTCTGCACAGCCCTCAGTGTTCGGATGCACTTGATTGGTCCAAAACGAGGATGGACATACCTGCACAGAAAAAACATTTCAACTGAGACAAGAAACTAGAGACCATCTTGTGATGGGATCACAGCAGCTGCATCGCTCGTCACCACCCAGCAGTATTCTGGAGTTACTACATTATCACAGGAGTACTCAGTACTCAGTCCATCGCACCGCTCATCTGTGAACTCAGCCTTCATTTTGATCTTGGCTCCACACCTGTAAAGTTTTATGACTGTATCTTTCCAGCTGTGACGCTGTCATGGAGATAAAAATCTGTCCACAGTCAAACAAACCTGTCATAGTCCTCACAACCACCTCTGTGGTAGAGCCAGCACCACGCAAACACACACACACACACACACGCACACACACACACACACACACACGGTTACAACAATACCAGTCCTGCTGTGACATCTGGTGACTCATCAGTCGATCTTCGCTCTGACCCTCATCTGTAGTCATGAGCTCTGGGTAGTGACCGAATGAGATCACTGATAAAGTGGCTGAAATGAGTTTCCTCTGTGAGGTGTCAGGGCTCAGTCTCAGAGAGGGTGAGGAGCTCAGACATCAAGAGGGAGCTCGGAGTAGAGCTGCTGCTCCTTAGCATCTAACGAGCTGGTTTAGGAGGTTTGGGCATCTGATTAGGTTCCTCCTGGGCCTCTACCTTTGGAGGTCTTCTGAGCAGACCCTCATTTTGAGGAGTCCCAGAACTCACTCAAGGGACTACATATCCCATGTGCGCTTGGAAGACCTCGGGATCCTGCAGGAGGAGGTGATCAGAGTTGCAGGGGAGAGGAATGTCTGAAATACTCTGCTTAGCCTGCTGCCACAGGACCTGACCCCAGGTAAGGGGAAAAAATGGATGGATGTATCTTGTGATATTGCTGGACCCACTATGAGCCCAAATTAAAATGGTAGCTGAGAGAAAAAGTGACAGGTGTGCTGGATGATTATCCCCACGTAAAAGAGACAAAGACTGTGACATCTCATAGTAGTAGTGCTTGACGATTAGGTTGGCCGGCTCTCTTGCCCTGGATATATGGACGGTGACAAAGGAGAAGCCAAAATAAAGTGTCTTTGTCATGTGTTGTTGTGAAGGTCACAGCATATGATTCACATCATATTCATCCTCATCCGACCATCAGTGACCCCTGTGAGGAGGAGTGAGGGGTGGATCTGACCTGCTCTGATTGTGTGGTACAGTCTGTCAATCACACAGTAGCCCCACCCTAATGCATCCCCTGCTTTATGGTCTATTTTCCTCTAAATTGAGCATAATTTAAAAAATGAACATCATGTTGTGTTGAAGAAGACTTGAAACTAGAGACTGAGACATAAACTCATCAGGAAAATGTTTACTGAAGTAATAAATCAGTAAGAAGTAGAGACATTTTCACATAGACTTCAATACAATCAGACTTCTGTTTACAACCAGTGGAGTCACCCCCTGATGGTCACTAGACAGAATGCAGCTTTAAGGCTCTTCAGCACTGGCTCTCACTTTTCACACCCAGAGTCTACATCCAGGTTTATAGACAGTCTGTGGTCTGTGTGTGACTGTGGACGACTGGTGTTGTGACACAGTCTGTTCTGGTCATGCAGTCACATCCTTAGGAAGAGCTGCTCTTCTGTTTTTCTTACATATCATCTCTAATGCTGTCCCTGTTTACTGATGTCTTTCAAACAGATCTAAATGCAGATGTCACTTCAGCCACTGTTGCTATGAAAACACCAGCCAGTTGAGCATCTCTGTGACTGAAGCTCCTGCTCTGTGACCCAGCAATGAACTTCTGTCAGAGTCACTTAGATCTTTTCCTCTTGATACAAAATCTGAATCAACTGGGCCTGCCACAGAGCATGATGGGAAGCCAACTGCTACATTGGAAGCATCTGCAGTTATGTTTCTCCACTCATTTGTCACCTGTCTGTACAGTTAGCTGTAATGACTGTTACAGGTGGCTAATTTGTGTGTTTACACTGGGTCACACGGGTTTTTGAAATGATTCATGTAAAGACTGTGTTTATCTGAAAGCTGCTGGAGGCTCACACTGGCTTCCCTGATATAAACTTTTCTGTGCCAGACCTCGTTTTCCCAAATGGAGGTGGAGAGGGCAAAGTTAGCACGTGTACAGCCAAGGTGGACACACACTGATATGAACGAAAGCCCCAAAGCAGTTTCTACATGAACCTGATCAAGAATTAACTTTTCAACCCCAAACTTCTGAATCTTATTTTGAAAATGTCTGACTCTCCTCTGTCTGTACTCACGGGTCGTATTTGCAGTTGGGGGTGAAGGAGTGGTTTGCCTTGTGAGCCAGAGAGGCACAGTATCTCTCCGTGTGGTCAAATGGCTGAGGGACGTCGATCACAGTGTCCTCATCCAGTGAGATTGTGTTTCCATTCAGGGCCCAGTCTCTGCTGTCTACCTGAGGAGCAGACACATGCTCTAATTAGTACAGTTTCAGCCTCTCTGCTGGCCTGCTAACGGGCTTATTTACAATTGGAACAGGTGGTGTTCAGGTGTTCCAGCTGACTTCATATAATAATATATTAATCAGACATAGAAAGTGTAATTTATTTTTTCAGATTAGTTTAACTACTCCACAATCTTTCCACATACCTCCAGGCATCTGCAGCAGTACCCCATTTGTTAACTACTAAATGATAAAATGTGTGTCATACCTCAGAGTGTGTGATGCGTACTCCGTTATAAAAAGCCATCACAGTGTTCGTGTCAGCATCTGTCTTGGCGAACAAACCCTGACCTGCTCCTTTAATCGTAGAGTCGGCCACAAACACCCTGACAAACAGAGGCAGTACGGGGACAGTATGATGAGCAGCACTGAGGTGACCCCAGTGTCACAGGATAGAGGACTCATGTGTGCAGCTGACCCACCTTTGGCTCTCATATGGATCAGGAAGCAGAGCGTGGGTGGCGATACACATGGATGTGGACTTGTCGTATGAGTAAACAGGACCTTAAAGACACAGTATGTCAGGTTAGTGTCCATCCCTCCCTCCCTCACATACAATGACCATGAGTCAGAACAATAAGAAAACAGAACTGCGGCCCGGTAGTCAAGTGGTTAGGGTGCGTACCATGTTGAGCGCAAGACGCTCTTAGCAGGCAGTCACCGGTTCGACTCTTTCCTGCATGTCACTCCCCTCTCTCTACCCCCTTTCCTGTCAGTCTCCACTAAGCTATAATAAAGGCATAAAAAGCCCAAAAAAAAAAAAAAAAAAGAAAACAGAACTGCAGAGGACAACCTTACTGAAACCACTGTGACTCCCAGCACACCTGAGGTTATTGTACTTGGCCCTAAACACCTCAGGAACACATGAGGTCAGTTGGGTCATTGAGTCAATTTTTTTCCCCTAATTCATTAGAGCATTAACATCAAAGGCTCGTTTAAGAAAGTAAATAAAATAATAATGTAACTAATGCAACTATGTTACTGCTCACCTTTTCCCACAGTAACATGGTATATGTTTGACTGATTTATTGAACTGGTGTCTCACACACAGAGTATGTCCGCTGTTTCAGAGGTCTGTCAAGAGGGCAACAGAACCTTTGTAACTTCCTGTCAGAACTTGTCAGAATAAAAGCCCACATTAGGTTGAAAAACATTGCTGCAATGAAGGAAAAAAAAAGAACTTTCTTGTGCTTTTATTTTGTAGGCAACATTGCTAAAGAGGAAGTGATTCTGTGGTAACTGTTGCTGCCATGATGGAGATCCATTTTAATACCAGGTGCTGTGCGCTGACTACAGTGATTGTTTGTGTCTGTCAATCACTCTCAGCATGGATGAAAGTTTAATGAGCATCTTTAGGTGGGATAACTAAATAACTGAACGTGTGACTGTCAGTCTCATGTTGTAAGATTCCAAAAAAATCTCATTATCAAAATAATCTAATGTCCCAGATATTATTGCTGGTGGGCCAGTTTTGTCCCTCTGTGTTATATTGAACATTAAGATGCTCTGACAATGTGGAGCACACAGCTGATGCATGTGTGATTGTTTCCTGTGAGACTTGTGAGTAAAACTTCTGCTCAATTATTCTAGAGGATATTTCAACCTCCTGCACTGATTACAGAAAATTGTACAATGCATTCAAATGAGTAAAGAATGAGGTTAAAGTCTGCAGCTCTGTTAGAGCTGAGCAGCAGAACAGTGTCAAGATGTTCCAAGATCTGTGTCTTGAAAAACCAAGAGGAGAGTGCTGAGTAAAACCAAAACCAGCTTCACCTAAAACTGGCGCCAACTGAAGATGACGTGTGAACTTACTGCTCGGTGTGACTTCGAAGCGCGGCCTTCCAGTCTCGCTGGAGATCAGGGTGGCGAGACGAGCCTCGATCAGCTCCCCGTCCACAAAGCTTCCAAAGAGAGCTGTGTGTCCGTCCGGGTAGACGTATGCCACACAGTCGCCGGTCATCTCCCCGTCCTCATTCACCTCCCCAAACACACAGCCCCCATCCTAGACGCACCACAGTACACACCAACATGCACAATACTCCCAGTTAACAAAGATCATTCAGTTATGTCACTTCTGTAAATGTGTGTGAGCCAACTGTTGTCTAAAGCAACATTCAGCGCCCTGCAGGACTCCTCATGGACAGAATAGTAAGGTCTCCACATGTAACCATGGCAGTGAGCTGACTCACAGGGTAGTACACCCAGCACTCCCCACAGCGGCTGTTGTCTTTGTACTGGCCCTTGAACACCAGGCGGCCCTCTCCATCAAACTCCTGAGCATGCCCGTTCAGCTCGCCATCTACGTATGTCCCATGGAGGACCCCGCCATCTTCATACGTGTACACCCCCTGGCCCTGCAGAGCATCATCTACATAGAAACCCTCCAGGGTGCTGTGGGCAGAGGACATGAAGAAGACAGCTGCAGCGTCAGGCGAGCACAGTCAGATATGAAGGATGGAGTCATTAGTGAGCATGTAAACACACTCAGTGGTGCTTTTAAATATATGATTAACTTCATGTTCTGATCTGGAGACAAATATTGCTGATTATGTACTACTCTGTACAACACAGTTTTAAACTGTAAGGAAAAAGCTTGAGAGTCTGAGAATAAAGATGAACAAAATTTGTGATGTTATAAGAAAAAAGTATTAGTTCGATAAAAAAGTAAGACCATGACGAGAGAGGACTGAAAACATTGAGAAAAACAAAACAAAACACTGAAATATTTTGATTTCTGTGATTAAAGAAGAATCAAGACTGACCACTGCCAAGATTAAAGGAAAATTCTGAATATTTAGGAGGAAAAGGATAAAACTGTAAAATTAGAATTGAGAAGAATCAAGAAAGATGTTGCTTCAAGAGCACATAGACTGTAGCAGTTAATACTGGACGTCAGGTTTGGCTGGAACATCACTACGCCCAGTACACAGCAGTGGGTTGTGTCTCTGTGTGGTGATATGACCACCACAGGTGCAACTACCTAAGGTAACTGATCAGGTAAGCAGCTGTAAGCTATTTTCAGAAGAATGCCAGATCTTCAAAGACTTCAAGGATGAGAAGTAGTAGTAGTTGCTTTGGTAAATTTGAACTTAGTGATCACTTTATTAGGAACACCACACTAACTCTGTAGCTCCTTCAGGTCCTGGATCCAGATGTGGACTCACTGGACTCACTTTCATGTTGATGAAACCTGTTTGTGTCATGGAGCATTATCCTGCAGGAAGTAGCCATTAGAAGATGGTGGCCACTGTGGCCATGAAGGATAAACATGGTCAGCAACAACACTCAGACAGACTGAGAGCTTCAGACCAGGACTGATTGGTGTTAAGACCCAAAGTGAGTCCAGAAAACATCCCCACACCATCACACCACCACCACCTGGACAGGCTGGTCCATGGATCCAGACTCTGACCCTGCCATCTGCTGCCTCAGCAGAAATCCAGATCCATCAGACCAGGTCTTCACCTGTCCAGTGCTGGTGAACCTGAGTCCACTGCAGCCTCAGGTTTCTGGTCCCGGTGACAGGAAGTGGAACCTGACATGATCTCTGCTGTTGTAGTCCATCCACCTGATCAGGATGCCTCACCTTCCATTCGAGATGTTCCAGGCTCACCCAACTGGTAGAGACTCTGGGGTAGTGCCAGAACACGCTTAAAAAACCCATTTAAAATTTAAAAAAAAAATCAGTTTTTATGGATTTACAGTAAGGGGGAACCCTTAGTCATAAATGTAGTCGCCAAGGGGTTTTCCATCTGCCCTGGGAATGCCTCCAGATCCTCCAGGAGGGGCGCGAACGCTGGGAGAAGGGATGTCTGGACTACCTTGCTTGACCTGCTGCCACTGTGAAGCAACCCCAGACTAAGCAGCTGAAAATGGATGGATGGTTGGCAACAGAAATTTTACCTATCCTGCATGAACTAAATGATGCAGCAGTTCAGAAACAGACAGAGATGACATGCTGTACAGGCTCCACCACATGCTTCATCACAGTCACTCACTGAGAGATGTGCTCTGAGCTCAGTTCACATGCCAGCTGCAGTAAATCCTCCAGTGCCAACACAGTCCTTCTTCTTCTGAACTTTTTTTGGCTTTTTGGTGCATTACCACCACCCTCTGGTGTCTGGGTGTCACTAACGTTCATAGTTGCTAAAGGATATATTCATTTCACCCTTAATCAAAAACAAAAGGGTTGTGTTCATGCACAACGTCATTGATTATTGGTGACACCTGTAGCTTCAGGTGGTCATCAGACGTGTGAATAGACATGTCAGATCTTTTTCCTGTCAGTGGTCCTGATGCTATTGTTGTCATTTTGCAGAAACATGTGCATGTTTTATGTAGACAACTTTAGTTTAGTTTGTTTAAAATGCTTTCCAGGGATAAACAGTCGTATCAGTCCAGACAGCACAGTTACAGTACCTTCCATCAAAGAAGAAGAACTTGCCCTTTCCATTCTTCTCTCCATGGGTGAAGTGTCCCTCAAAACGATCACTGGATGAGTAGGTCACTGTGCAGAAACCATGGGGCTGACCATCTTCATCCAACGGGCCTGAACACACACACACACACACACACACACACACACACACACACACACACACACACACACACACACACACACACACACACAGCAGAGTTAAGTCTGGTGATCTGAGTCAAGTGGATTCATGTATACATCAGCAAGCTGTGCGGTGCCCTCATCTTTCTCTGATGGAAACAGGAAATTCATTGTTACCCAAAATATTTCAGAAAAGATATTTTAATGAAATCTAATTTATCTAAAAGTAAAGCTTATACACACAGATGTGGGTGTGTGGGCAGTGACATGGCACTCATTATGTTCATGGCATAGTGAGCTTGTGAAAGGAAAATTATTAACAAAATAATAAATAAAAAGTCACTCCACTACTTCATGATAATGTTTTGGATGCATTTCTGTTTTTTTAGTTTGCCATCTTCATCTGATTATATCCTTGTTTTTCCCATAGTTTCTTGAAATTATCAGGTCAAATACAAAAACACATGTACAGTTTTCCCAGGTAAACAGTAAAAAGTTCATTCAAAATTACAACGTCACCTCTAATTTGGTCATGTGTGTAGAAAACAGTCATTTTTGATGTCTCCTTTGGAAATAACTGCACAGAACTTGCTTAGTGGCATTTCATCCATCTCACACTCCCTGCTCTTCTCTGGGAGTGTGGCTTGTAAGCCTGTGTGGGTGCAGACCTGGTATTGGAGGGCTTTATAACCCACTCCCACTTAATAATCATTAGTTTGGAACACATGATGTGATGGACTGGTCTCCACCAAGACAGAGACACAGAAATTTCAGGCTCTGACTTTGAAGCTGTTCTGAAGATGGGACCTCCTGAACCAGCGGTCACTCCCTGAGCTGACTGTGAGTGACAGCTCTGTGGGCCATTACTGGTCTGGGGTCCCTCCCGTGAGAGGAAGGAATGACAGGACTTCACAGCTGTTATTTGGGTTCGGTTGTCAAGCTACAGACACAAGTGTGTGTCACATCCAACAGTTTTCATTGACTCTGTTGGTCTGAGCGTCTGCGGGCTACGCGAGATACAAAGTATCCTAATTCACCACACCTCTGTGTGTGTGTGTGTGTGTGTGTGTGTTATAGCACTGCTGGTCGCCATGAACCGAAATAAGACCTTTCATGTCGTTTTTATCGCTGACGAGTCGAACACCTCCAGCAGCCACGCTGGCTGCGGGACGCACACATCACCCGGGCCGCGCTCAGTCGCCTGTCAGGCGGGTTTCCTACTAAAATAAAGTCCGTGGCGCTCCTAGTTACCGAGCGGGCCCACAGTGAGACTGACTCATGGAGATTCACGGAGACCTGAGATCAGGATCTGAAACAGCACAGACATGTCGCACACAGCCCACACTTCACCGTTTACACAGAAGTCAAAATAAAACGTTACTCACCTTCCACAACCTCTTCTATATTTTCATCATCGCTGTCCATGCTGCCGGACGACCACGCCACACCACAGCACAGCCGGGCCGACTGACTGCGTCTCCGTCAGCAGGGGGGCGGCAGAGAAGCCTGACAGCATGCGACGACCGACAAGCCTCTGAAACACTGAGTGATGTGGAAGTTTTCACTGTAGATTGAAAATGTTCAGATCAGACTCAAACTGCCCAGAGGCAAATGTAACAGATGTATAAATATAGATGTATGAATTTCCATATGTGAAATACATGTAAAATAAAAATATATGTAAAAATTATATATGAGCTCTTTTAGTTTTATAATTGGCATGTATGTCTATTTCTAGACAATACAAATAAGTATGTTTATGTATGTATGCTTATATTGTAGACATATGTAACATAAATATATATCCATCCCAAAGCCTGTCAGTATATGTTGATGTTGGGTCGAAAAGACACATGTTTGAAATTAATGAAAAATTAATAAGAAAAACGTATGTAAGAATACAGATTTTTATGTTTGTTGTTTTAATAAACTTTTATTTTATATCATACAAGAATGCACCATATAGATATTTTTCATATATGTACATGAAAAAAAATTACTGTTGGAGTCTGGTTTAAAACAGAGCTTCTAACAAACAGAGGAGAGTTTATCACTAAATAACTCCATCAGAGCTATTAGAGCTTCATCTGAACTGAACACAGATTCTTTCATTGACAGGATCCTGACAGTGATGAAGCTGTGACTCTTCTCTTCATCACTGCAGCTCAGAATAACATGAGGAGACTGTGAGCAGAACAGGAAATAAAAACTAAACCTCTGATGTCTTTGATCAGATTAATGATCCACGCACTGATCAATATTTACATTTACATAGTTCCAGCTTTTTGCCTTTTTAGGGATATTTTTCTTTTGCGCTCATACAGATATCATGATGTATCGTAGATGATTGTTGAGAATCGCACAATCGTGATGTCATTGTATCGTATCATATCGTATCGTATCGTATCGTATCGTATCGTATCGTATCGTATCGTATCGTATCGTATCGTATTGTGAGTTTCTCTGTGATTCCCACCCTCACAAATCACTGACTCTTATTTCAGAGAAGCATCATGACACCAGCATGAATCCTGCACTGATTCTTACTGATGGCCTTCATCAGCCCACATGAACAGAACATAATGATATTGACATGATGTTACAGCCAGTCCTCATCACTGATCACCACTGTTACTCTATCAAGAGCAACTCTCCATACCAGACCAGTGTCTGCTGCAAGTGCTTCCTGTAAAAATCTGGACTGTATAAAATAAGAGCACACTGTGTTATCAACTGTGCACTACATGTAATATAATAAAATAATAAATTTATAGAGCACTTTCCAAAATCCAAGTAACAAAGTTCTTCAGAGGGAAGAGATGGAAATAGCTTGGTGAATAAAACCAACTGTGTGTCTGTGTCTTCACAAGTTCAAATACATTGTAGGTGTGAAATATGAAACTTAAATGAAGTTTCTTCACAGCAGGCTTGACCTGTCTCACTAGGCAACCAGCAGGTGGTGGTGCTGGGATCCAGTGATAAGGGTCCATGTGAGGGTCTGATCCAACATTTAGCTGTTTCCTGTCTGAATTTCCGTGGGATTGTATTGAGTCAGAAATCTGTAGCTTTTTCCCTCCAAGAACCAGTGAGAGAGCTGATGTTACTGGTAGAAAAATAATGTTTCCAAAATACAGGGTGCTGCTCATCAAAGCTACAGATACATTTCTACAGATAAATCAACTTCTGAAGGAAAAGTTTGATCAGTGGAGGAGCTGTGGCCTGTGGTTTTGTGACACAAAAACCAGTCCTACTAGTTACTGTATATCGTCCTCCTGCTCCTTACTCTGAGTTCTTATCTGAGTTCTCAGACTTTTTATCTGAGTTAGCTCTTAGCACAGATAAAGTCATCATAGTGGGTGATTTTAACATTCATGTAGATGTTGAAAGTGACAGCCTGAGTCATGCATTTAATTCATTATTAGACTCAATTGGCTTCTCTCAGCATGTTAATGAACCCACTCACTCTTTTAATCATACCCTTGATCTGGTTCTGACTTATGGGATTGACATTGAATACCTAACAGTTTCTCCCAGAAACCCTCTTTTATCTGACCATTCTCTGTTAACATTTGAGTTTTCAGTCATGGACTACACAGCATCTGGGGAAAAAATCTATTACAGCAGGTGTCTGTCTGACAATACCATTAGCAAATTTAAAGAAAGGATCCCATCAGTACTTAGCCCACTGCCATGTATCAATGCAGCTCTCTTAACTTCACAGCCACACAGGTTGATGATTTTGTTGATAGTACTGTAGCCTCACTGCGTGCAACTCTAGATACTGTGGCCCCTCTGAGGAAGAAGGTAGTGAGTCAGAGAAGGCTAGCTCCATGGTACAACTCAGAAACACGAGCTTTAAAGCAAAATTCAAGGAAGCTAGAAAGAAGGTGGCGTTCTACTAACCTGGAAGAATCTCTAAAGGCTTGGAAAGACAGCCTGTTGGCGTATAAAAAAAGCCTCCGTAAAGCCAGAACATCCTATTATTCATCATTGATAGAAGAAAACAAGAACAATCCCAGGTTTCTGTTCAGCACTGTAGCCAGGCTGACAGACAGCCACAGCTCTGTTGACCCATCTATACCTTTAGCCCTCAGCTGTAATGACTTTATGAGCTTCTTTACAGATAAAATTGTCTCTGTTAGAGAAAAAATTCACCATCTCCTCCCCACAGCTGGTTCAGATGTATTGTCCAGTTCAGCAGCCTCAGAGTCCACTGTAACTGGCTTATATTTTGACTGTTTCTCTCCTGTACATCTCCCTGAGCTCACTTCAACAGTTTATTTATCTAAACCATCATCCTGTCTTCTTGACCCCATTCCAACAAGGCTGCTCAAAGAAGTTTTTCCTTTAATCGACACCTCTATATCAAGTCTGATTAACTTATCTTTATCAACTGGTTATGTACCGCAGGCTTTTAAAGTTGCAGTAATTAAACCTCTACTTAAAAAGCCTACTCTTGATCCTGACGTTTTAGCCAATTATAGACCTATATCCAACCTCCCCTTTATCTCCAAAATCCTTGAGAGGGTCGTTGCAAGCCAGTTATGTGATTACTTGCACAGGAATGGTTTGTTTGAAGATTTTCAGTCAGGTCTTAGAGTCCATCACAGCACGGAAACAGCTCTGGTTAAGGTTACCAATGATCTCCTCATAGCCTCAGACAATGGACTTGTCTCTATACTTGTCCTACTAGATCTTTGTGGCGCATTTGACACCATCGATCATAAGATTTTATTACAGAGACTAGAACATATGGTCGGCATCAAAGGAACCGCACTAAGCTGGTTTAAGTCATATCTGTCAGATAGACTCCAGTTTGTTCATGTTAACAATGACTCCTCTATCATCACTAAAGTCAGTCATGGAGTTCCACAAGGTTCTGTGCTAGGACCAATACTCTTCAGTCTATATATGCTTCCTCTGGGAAACATTATTAGGAGGCACCAGATGAATTTCCATTGTTACGCAGATGACACCCAGCTGTACTTATCCATGAAGCCAGGTGAGACTAACCAGGTAGCCAAGCTTCAGGTGTGTCTTAAGGACATAAAAATCTGGATGACCAGTAATTTCTTACTCTTAAATTCAGACAAAACTGAAGTTATTGTAATTGGCCCAAAACACCTCAGAGATACACTATGTGATAATATACTGACTCTGGATGACATCACCTTGGCCTCCAGTGCTACAGTCAGAAACCTTGGTGTCATTTTTGACCAGGACTTGTCCTTTACTTCACATATAAAGCAAGTCTCTAGGACAGCCTTCTTCCACCTGCGCAATATTGCTAAAATCAGACCCGTTCTGTGTCTAAAGGATGCTGAAAAACTAGTTCATGCATTTGTTACCTCAAGACTGGACTACTGTAACTCTTTATTGTCAGGATGTCCCAAAAATTCAGTAAAAAGCCTCCAATTGATCCAGAATGCGGCAGCACGAGTACTGACAGGAACGAGGAAACGAGATCACGTCTCTCCTGTGTTAGCTTCTCTGCATTGGCTCCCTGTAAAATCCAGGATAGAATTTAAAATCCTCCTCCTCACCTACAAAGCCATTAATGGTCAGGCACCATCGTACCTTGGAGAGCTTATAGTTCCCTATTTTCCCAATAGGACACTTCGCTCTCTAAATGCAGGTCAACTTGTGGTTCCCAGAGTTAGTAAGAGTAGAATGGGGGGCAGAGCCTTCAGCTATCAGGCTCCTCTCCTGTGGAACCAGCTCCCAGTGTGGGTTCGGGAGGCAGACACCCTCTCTACCTTTAAGATCAGGCTTAAAACTGTCCTGTTTAGTAAAGCTTATAGTTAGGGCTGGCTCGGGTATGTCCTGGCCCATCCCTTAGCTATGCTGCTATAGAGCTAGACTGCTGGGGGATTCCCATGATTCACTGGGCGCTCTCTCCCTATTTCTGTCTCTCTCCCCCGCTCTCTCTCAATGACTTCATGCCATTAACTTTGTTTTTTTTTTTTTTTTTCTCTCCCGTAGTTTTGTGCTTCTCCTCTCTCTCCCTCTCTCTGTCCTCATTCTGCAGGTATCTCTGCCTCTGGAGCAGCAGGATCCAGATCCACCACTACTCATCTTTACTATTACTATTACCTGTCTTTATTATTAATAACGCCATTACCGACACAGCTGTTCCTGGTCTCTCTCTCTCTCTCCTCTCCCCTCTCCTCCCCCTCCCCCTCTTTCTATCTTCTCCTAAACCCAACCGGTCGAGGCAGACGGCCGCCCACCCTGAGCCCGGTTCTGTTGGAGGTTTCTTCCTGTTAAAAGGGAGTTTTTCCTCCCCCCTGTCTCCAAGCGCTTGCTCTTTGTGGGAACTGTTGGGTTTTTCTCTGTAACAAAGTAAGGTCTTGACCTCACCCTGTAAAGTGCCTTGAGATAATGTATATTATGATTTGGCGCTATACAAATAAAATTGAATTGAATTGAATTGAATTGATTGGATGATCTCTTTCCAAACAGACCTGTAACATCTGTCTGTCCAGAAGTTTGGTTTAAATATCTTTTTGTGAAATCTCAACAGCCAATGTAAGCCAATGTAACATCAGCTGTCAGGTAACAGCAGTAAATCCATCACTGACCTGTTGGAGCAGTGATGAAGCGTTAGTTTCCACTGTGGACTGAGTGAAATGTGCAGAGTGAACAGACTTGATGCTGAACGTCTCTGCAGATCTGCACATCTGTTCTGAGCTGGACTGAAGTCACCTCTGTTGTCTGTCTTCTCTACAAAGATGTTGGTCTTCATAAAGGTGAAGAGGACGGTGTGTGTTTGTTGCTAGAGAACAAGCTGTGTCCTGATGATCCAGAGGTTGAAGTAGCAGCAGCTTGTTTGTAGAGAGGCTCTGAATGGGCCATGAGTGGGGAGGAGAGCTTCATCCAGCAGTGACTGACAGAGGAACCAGAGGAAGTGGATATGACTCTCAGTGCTGCAGTCTGAACTGATCTGAGATCAGCTCCACTGTCACACACAGAGTCCAGTCCACCATCATCTCTGTGTGTTCCTCTGGATCTGACAGAGCATCATCAGTGTCTCTGGACTTAAAGGTCATGAAGTTCAGCTGAGGTTCACCTGAGGCATCAGCAGTGTCACAGACTCAGCTCATTCACCTCCACATGTACAGTTTAGTAGAAAGTTCCTGTTTGTGCAGCTCTCAACAGTCTGAGCTTCACAAAGAGGGAAGTAGGGAGCAAAATGACTTGAACTCTGAAGATTAGTTTGACTCAGACGTTGAAGTCTCGATCTCGATCCATTTTAATGCTAGAATCAAATATCAAAACAATGATTTAACTAATCATAATTAACTGTAATTTAAATCATTCTTTATGGTAAATAATGTTTTATTTTTACTTCCTGCTCTTTACTGCCTTATCTTTGACTGCTGTTTTTATAGCAGAATAAGAATTTACTGTAAATTCAAATGTAGCTCTATATTTTCATAAACCACAGTGAGGGAGGCAGTAGAGGTTCAGGTTCCTCTCTGGCTGGATGACCAGTACAGCCTCCATCAATCAGAGGTTTAGTGCAGCCTGAGAGGTAAAACCCAGGGCTGAGAAAGAGCAGCAGATGCAGCTTGTAAAGCTTGTTGCTGCAAAAGTAGAGAAGTTAAGACAAACCTCGGTGAGAGCATCATCATCATCTTCATCAGCTCCTCTCTTCTCTCATGGACAGACAGGAGACACAGCTGAGAGGTTTCAGTGAGGAAATCACAGTGAAACGTCCATGGTCTGCAGATCGGCACTTCTGTCATCAACACTGTACTTCTTGTCATGTGATCTTCATATGTGACCTCACAGATTTTATTTGAACTCACTGTTAAAAACACACGCTTCCAGGTTGTAGTTCATGTATTTCCAACAGTCAATGTCAATTGATGGGTCCCTGAATTAAACAAAGAAATTAAGCTGTTACTCGTACTGTGGAGACTGAGGGTGAAAGAAGTGGGAGTTGGGAAAGTTAGAGGAATAAAAATAGGAAAAGAAAAAGAGAGATCCACGGGGAACAACAAAGATCATGAGAATGGAAGGTAGCCAGCCAGAAGAATTTAAGGTGATCTTTAAACTGAAGGAGGGGTAGTCAGGATTTAGGTCAATCTTTCTGCTTGCTAGTCATGGATATATGGATGTAAGACATCCATGTTGCTAGTTGGGTGAAATTTAAAATGC
This sequence comes from Trachinotus anak, assembly GCF_046630095.1. Taxonomy (NCBI): domain Eukaryota; kingdom Metazoa; phylum Chordata; class Actinopteri; order Carangiformes; family Carangidae; genus Trachinotus; species Trachinotus anak. The sequence goes on from NW_027273872.1 coordinate 28,528,031, forward strand.
AAGGATTCTGGCAGAAGGAAATTACTTGTAGTCTGTAAGAATACAGTTCAGTTGGTCAAACCTGTTGCACTGGGGGCGATAGGAAAGAGATGAGTGGAAGGATGTGTTCCAGGACATAGGACTGGCGTGAAAGGGGTTATCTATGAGTTGTCACTTCAACAAATTACTGAGGCAAAGGTCTCTGATGTCACTTGAATAAGAGAAAATAAGAATGGAGCTAAACGTGATTCATCAGGCGTAGCTTTAAACTTCCATGAACAGGCCTCCTCCCAGAGCAAGTGTTTCTAGGGTGCTTGTCCTTTAAAGTTCATTCACATAGGAAGCCACACTCAAGTGTTAGAGATACAGCCATGCTGCAGCAGTATGAGGACTCATAAGATGGAGGGACAGGGAAGGTCCTGCTCTGGTGAGCTGTGTAACAGAGGACTCAGTGGTGGTGAGCAAGTTTAATTTCATGGCTTTTATTGTTGAAGTGTTTTGCAACATGAAGCAGACCAGAATCAAGATGTGGTAAGACGTGTGGTGCAGAGAAGGTTGGGATTGGAGGGGTTGAGTCATCTATTCTCCACAGCTATGTGTTCTTATCAGACAGGAGGGCAAATATAATAGGGACCAAATAGAAGAAAGTGATGATAGTTAGATAGATGCCCCAGGTTTGGTAGCAATGGGAAAGACTTAAAGGGGTTTGTGGATGGTTTTTAAAAAACACTGGAATTAATAGGTGTAGAGACATGGCTGAAACCAACTCAGAATTTTATAATACTGCGATCAAAATACTTCCAGGCGAGGATGTGCTGTCTTTGTAAAGCCAAAACTGCAAAGACCCGCTAACATCGGGCTTTTGTTGGCAATGGAAAAGGGTACAACTGGCATTGACACCTGTGTCAAATTACCCCTTTTACTGCTGCAACATCCTTCAGGGCACAGTCTCTGTAAACAGACCTGTCACCTGCTCAGCACAGTGCTGTTACACCAAAAACACTGTGGCTTCACTGTGCTTGAAGATGAGAGAGTGAGCCGCAGCCCTGAAATAAGTTTTTAAAAAACTTAACCACAGATCAGAGTGTCACACGGAGGCTCCGACACTTTTACAGTAGCACCAACTCAGAGATGAGACAGATCCATTTTACCAGTTTGTACAGCAGCTAGCAGCTTACTATCTCCCTGTAAGTGCATCTGATGACATCACTCTCTGCACTCTTTTACAACCCTCGTCTCCCATTGGATGCAGTCTAAAAAGTTAAAGCATATGGATTACTTGGAGGTGTTATTGCTGAGAGATACAGCGTGGAGCAAGGGCTCATCCCAGCTGAGTGGAAGCATGCAGTGGTTGTTTCCTGGGGCACTGGGATTTAGATGAATAAAGATAGGGCCAGAGCTACACCAGACATGGATGTGAGCATGTTAATGATGGTCTTGTAATGTGGGTTTTCTATGGGTGCTAGCACATGTTGGGGTTGAGGGTAATGAGGTGGCAGATAGGGTAGCTGAGGCAAGATTAAGTAGCGATTGTGTAGATGTGCATGTGCCATTTGATGGGACGGAGTGTCGCAGCATCATCAGTGAGAGACTGAATAATCATTGGCAGCAAGAGCGGGATGCAAAAACCATAGGAAGGAAGCAATATAACATACAGCCATCAGTTAAATCTGCCAATGGATTGCACATGTCTTGGAAAGATGAGATCAAGCTGATAAGGCAAAGACTGGAATACTGGACCAGCAAGCGGGCTGGTGCAGAGAGAACTGTAGAGTCCTGGAGTGTGTACAACATGCCTTAATGCATTAAAAAAAAAAAAAGGAACTGATCAATCAAAGGATCAGAATAAATTATAATCAGACATAAGTATACAGAGTTTTCTGATATGGGCGCTTTTAACACTTTTATACATTTGTTAAGTAAAGAAATTTAATTGTGTCAATTTGTTGTGTAGTCCACAACAGGAGGGGATTTTGTGAAGTGACATTTATTTGCGTCGCTTTAAATATTGTTGTGGCAATGAACTGTTAGACGGCATTTTCTCCTTTCCTTTATTACAGGGATGTCCAGTGTTTCCTATGCTTAAGGAGGGAAGACATGAAGCATTGAAGCTCCTTTCCTCATCATTAAGAGACTTCGACCAGCTCTGTTCATGGCTGCCGCTTAAATTCTTTGGGGTCATTTCTCTTGGTTCGGAACCTTCCTAAATTAAAAAGACTTTTCGACCGCAGTCAAGATTTCCCACAGTCGCCTGAAGGCAGCACTGTGTTCATTACGCCCCCTGGCGGCTGTAAAGTGTACTGACCTGATGGTGGCCGCCTGAACGAAACAGGCTTATCTGTGGGAAATTACACAAACCGTGTACACTTTCTGTTGAGACTCTACGCTTCAGCAGCAGTTGTTGTTTTTCACTTCGTAAGGTTTGTGTTTTGACTTCACAGTACCGCTCATTGGCTGGTTTTACCTTTGTGCCGCAGCTGAAGCTAAACAACGTCCGGCTAGTGTGTGTTAGCATGCTAACAGCTCAGTGGTTATCAGCGCTGGTTCGGGGTTTGTGTTTTCCGCCAGCTGGCCTTTTCCTTCGCCCCTTCTAATGCGGCAAGCTAACAAGCTAACAGTGGTTGACATCATATCTCGATGGGAAGGGGCTGCTGGTCTCAGCTCTTATTAGCTTTGCTCCAAGTTAATATGACTTTTTATTCATTATTTTTTTAATGGCATACTTTTTGATTTAGCTAACCTCACCCAGCGATGCAGCACTTGAATGTTGAAATCGCGATGTAGAACACAGTTAAAAAAATCACCTTTTTCATTTCGGTACACACGCGTACCATATACAGGCAGAAAGGATATTTTTTGTAAATCGTGATAATCTTAATACAGAGTCGGCGTAGCACTACAAAGCTATTCAATCACATTTGATAATTATAGTAAATTCTAATTTGTGAATGTGACGTTACTTGGTATCGCCCATCACGGTCTATTTTAAGTGAGAGGCTTTACAGGAGATTTGGCGATGACACTTAAGTATACGAAAGACTAGAATTTGATGTTATGTAATCATCACAGTGAGGGAAGTTGTTAAGTCACGTTGAACCAGGTTTCTCTTGTGTCGACATACAGTGCACCCGGAAAGTATTCACAGCGCTTCACTTTTTCCACATTTTGTTGTGTTACAGTTTTATTCCAAAATTGATTAAATTAATCTTTTACCTCAAAATTCTACACACAATACCCCATAATGACAAAGTGAAAAAAGTTTGCTTGAAAATTTTAAAAAATATATAATAATTATATATATATCTCATCTCTAGATCTCATCTATCTCATGTACATAAGTATTCACAGCCTTTGCTCAATGCTTTGTTGAAGCAACTTTGGCAGCAATTACAGCCTCAAGTCTTTTTGAGTATGATGCTACAAGCTTGACACACCTATTTCTGGGCAGGTTCTCCCATTCTTCTTTGCAGAACCTCTCAAGCTCCATCAGGTTGGATGGGGAGCGTCGGTGCACATGTAGAACGCTAAATAGATGCACTGTAGAACGCTAAATAGAAAGATATATGATATATTAATATACATTTCCAACTCCTACAGTGTCAGAAAGAATCGCAGCCCTGCATACCAAAAAGGAAGACGAGTATTTCACCATGAGCTCAGACGACGGTGAGACAAAACACACACACACACACACACACACACACACACACACACACACACACACACACACACACACACACACACACATACATACTTGTAATTCTATCTTTGTGAGGACACTCATTGACATAATGCATTCCCTAGCCCCTTACCCTAACCTTAACCATCACAACTGAGTGCCTAACCCTAACCCTGACCCTAACCTTAACCTAAACCTAATTCTAACCATAACTCTAAAACCAAGTCTTAACCCTCAAAATGTGATTTGAAGTTGTCTCAAAAAGTGAGGACCGGCCAAAATGTCCTCACTTTCCCAAAATGTCCTCACTCTGTTAGTAAAATACTTTGTTTGGTCCTTACTATGTATCAAGTACAAGCGCGCACACACACACACACACACACACACACAGAGGGTCTCAAACTAGTGAGTGCATAGGGCCACTGCAGGGGGGTGTGTGGGTGTGTGGCTGACCAGGGGAAAACTATGGAGTGATAGTTGTATAAATCTGATGTCAGGAGGGAAAATAAACAAGAGTTAACTCACACACTGACCTTTATTTCAGTAAAATTCAACATGGATGCTTTTTTATTTGTAGCTTCCCCTATTATTGTTAATCACAGATAAAAATTGTGCAGTGGTGGGGGTTAACCTTTTTTGGCTTCTGAAGGGGGGCATACCAGAAACAGTTTGAAAACCACAGATGTACCATGTCTATGTGTGTTTCATGGCTGCAGGTGATTTGGAAAACCAGGCTGAGCTGGAAGAGAAGACGAGGCTCATCAATCAGGTGCTGGAGCTTCAGCACACTTTAGAGGGTATGACAGACACACACACACACACACACACACACACAAATGCACACAACAGTAGGCAGAACAAAGCAGCTTGACAGCCTAATGAGAAGAACTGAAGGAAGTAAAGTGGGGAAGGAGAATGGTGCATCTGTGAAACAGTGCAGTGTTGAATGAACAGTGTGTCGTCATTTCCAAAAGCTGCCCTAATATTCGAAATGACAGATAATGATATTTACCTGCACAAGAGCGTTTATTTCTGCCATCTGAACCAGTTTCAGTTCATCTGTCATAAACGTGAAATAAAAAATAATAAAAATAATTAATAAGTAACGTTAAACCATGTAATCAATATAAAATTCTTCCTAACCTTCCCTTTGAGAACTGTATGGAGGCAGATGGACCAGCGTGAGGTTCTTGAAGATGCTGAAAGCCGTCTTCAGTAGAGCCACCAACAGGAGACCTTAGAGCAAGGGTCAACAACCTCACCAGAGGTTAACCAGGCCGGTTGCACAAAACACCTTAAGCTTTCTCCTTAAGTATAGCAGATGCGGTTTAATTTCTCCTTCGCTGAGGGAATTACTTAAGGGTGTCTCGCAGAATCTTAAAAGGTTTCCTTAGTTAAGGAAAAAAGTTGAGGCATTTGCAGCAGTAAAAAAGATTCCACAGCGGTAAAATCCTACTGTTTCCATGGAGACCGTTGATTTGCTGCCATTAGTACTTGTGATACCCGTTTTCACTTTTGTGAAGCAGGTAACAGTATAGAAGTGAACTGCTGTCTCCTCCTCATGTTGTTCTAACGGTAACTTCACACTGTTGATCAGATGGTCAGAGAGTTTAGACTCTGAGTGACCCAGCACGCCAATGATCATGTGACCCGGCACATGAACTGACCTCAGGTCAGATCTGTGATGTAGAATCAGTTCCTCATGGTTCAGGTGTCTCCTGGTCAATGAACACTCTTCTTCAAGTTCTTCATTTATCACCATAAACTCATCATGTTGAGTTCAAATACTCAACATTAAAATACTTACGTTAATACCTTAAGGAGAAGACTGTGGCTTTGTATGCATGTTTGATATTGGAATAAACATGGTCCAAAGTGTTTTTCCCTCTGGTGGCAAAATCCACAAACTGGGCGAATTTGGGTAGCACAGTTTTTAGGCACGCTTGATTGAAGTCACCGGCAACAATAAAAACCGCACCAGGATGGGCGAGCTGCTGTCTATTGATGGTGTTGAACAGGAGGCTGAGAGCCGTGCTAACGCTAGCATCCGGTGGGATGTAAACAGCTATCGCAATGACTACCGTGAACTCCCTCGGGAGATAGAAAGGTCTGCACGAGACTGCCAGAACCTCTAAATCCGGAGAACAGTGTGTGTCAATGATCCTGCTGTTACAACACCACTCGTTGTGAACGTAAACACAGACCTGGCCCGAAGGAGCCCTCTCTCAGCTTACAGGACTGCTTCTCCACAACTGTGTGGGACATATTCTCCAGCCACAACCTCCAGGAGTATACGGACACTGTACTCTCCTACATCAAGAACTGTGTTGACAATGTCACCGTCAACAAAAGGGTCAGGGTTTTTGCGAACCAAAAACCCTGGATGAACAGTAAAGTGCAATCCCTCCTGAAAAAACGCAACACTGCCTTCAAGTCAGAAGACAAAGCAGTGTACAGCGAGGCCAGGGCAGACCTGAAAAGAGGCATCAAGGAAGCCAAGGCGGCCTACAGGAAGAGGATTGAAGACCACTTTGTTGAAAACAACCCTAGAAGGATGTGGCAGGGGATAAACCACATTACAAACTACAGAAGCAGGAACCAGGCAACAACTAGGATCGACGCCTCGCTGGCAGAAGAATTGAACCAGTTCTTTGCCCGCTTCGAGGCGGTCAGGCCCTCAGCTGTCGCATCACCCCCATCCCCCGTCAGCACTAGCACACTGACACTCCAGGAGCAGGAAGTGAGACGTGTGCTTAGGACAGTGAACCCCAGGAAGGCAACCGGACCCGACGGAGTACCCAGCAAGGTGCTCAGAGCGTGTGCGGACCAACTGGCAGGAGTGTTCACCACAATTTTCAACCTGTCCCTGTCTTTGGCCACCGTTCCACCCTGCCTCAAGACCTCCACCATCATCCCCATCCCCAAGAAGACAGCAGTGGACAGCCCCAACGACTACAGGCCTGTTGCACTTACGCCTGTGGTCATGAAGTGCTTCGAGAAACTGGTCTCTCAGCACATCAGGACTTGTCTGCCTCCCACTCTGGACCCCCACCAGTTTGCCTACAGGGCAAACCGATCCACCGAGGACGCTATCACCACAGCGCTCCACACCGCACTGAGTCATCTGGAGCACCCGGGCAGCTACGTGAGGATGCTCTTCCTGGACTTCAGTTCGGCTTTCAACCATATCATCCCGGAGATCCTGATCCAGAAACTGTCCCACCTGGGCCTCTCCACCCCCATCTGCTTCTGGATTAAGGACTTCCTGACAAACCGCTTACAGACTGTCAAACTTGGCCCCCACCTGTCCAGCATCATCACACTCAACACCGGCTCTCCACAAGGATGTGTTCTGAGCCCCTTACTGTTCACACTCTACACATCCGACTGCTCCCCGACACATCTCTCAAATACCCTCATAAAGTTTGCGGACGACACAACCGTGGTCGGACTCATCTCAGGGGGGGATGAGTCCAACTACAGAGATGAGGTCAAAAGACTGACTGCGTGGTGTTCGGTTAACAACCTCCAACTGAACACCACAAAAACCAAGGAACTCATTTTGGACTTCAGGAAGGGCAGAGAGGACCCGGCCGCACTTTACATCCACGGGGACTGTGTGGAAAGAGTCCACACCATGAGATTCTTGGGTGTACAGATTTCCGACGACCTCTCCTGGACTGCGAACACCTCGGCGGTGGTGAGGAAAGCCCAGCAGCGTCTCCACTTCCTGAGAGTGCTCAGGAGAAACAACCTGGAGGAGAGGCTGCTGGTGACCTTCTACAGAGCCACCATAGAGAGCATCCTGGCGTACTGCATCACAGCGTGGTACGCGGGGTGCTCAGCAGCTGACAGGAGAGCACTACAGGGGGTTGTCTGCACAGCCCAGAAGATCACTGGCTGCTCTCTGCCCAGCCTGGAGAACATTGCCAGCTCTCGCTATCTGAGCAGAGCTGGCAACATCATCAAGGACCCCTCCCACCCCGTAACCACCTGTTTGACCTGTTACCGTCGGGCCGAAGGTACAGGTCACACAAACCTAGGACCAACAGACTCAGAGATAGCTTCTTCCCAAGGGCTATCACTGTAGTCAACAAGGACAAAAAGAAATCCGGATGACCGGATGATCACATAATAACTACCAATTACCTGTGCAATAAACTGGGCCTAAAGTGCAATAATCGGGCTTTCATTCATACCACGTGTAAATAGCTGTACATATCACTTGCCCTTTTATACCTCCTTTATTTTAATCTGTGTTCTCTTTAAGTTTCTATTTATTTTATTTAATTACCATTGTTTGCACCAAGGGAGCAGCGCTCAAATTTCGTTGTACTATGTATAATGACAATAAAGGCGATTCTGATTCTGATTCTGATTCTGATTCTGATTCTAAAGGTGTTTTTGTGCAACAGTTTTTGAGGACACCTTAGCTCAGAATTAAGGAAAATCTTAACTTAAGGTTTTTTGTGCAACTGTCCCCTGGTACTCCCCATGGTCAGCTAGAAGTGAAGAAACCTTTCAGATGAGTGGAATATCTTCAAGAACCTCAACCAGGTCCAGCTGGGTCAGAAAAACTCTAAGAGAACCTCACAGACAGAACACACTCTCCCACTATAGCTGAACTGAGCTCAGAGACCTGAGACAGAGTCAAAGACCTAGTGCAGGGTCAGAGACCGGGGACAGAGTCCGGTCACCTGTCTGCCTCCAGTGTCTGTTTTCTCCGCGGTGTGTACTGTTACTGTGGTTGATGTATGTTTGTTTGTGTGCTCAGACCTGTCCGCCCGGGTGGACGCTGTCAAAGAGGAGAACCTGAAACTGAAGTCAGAGAACCAGGTTCTGGGTCAGTACATTGAGAACCTCATGTCTGCCTCCAGTGTCTTCCAGACCACTGACACCAAGAGCAAACGAAAGTAAGAACGCCCCCCCCCAATGCACACAGTCCCCAACCTAATCTTAAACCAGCCTGAAGACTGGACTCTGATGTGTCTGCAGAAGCTGGAGACATGTCCTGAGTCTGCTGGTGTTTGTCCTGAGCTAATGTGATGTGTTGCATTTATCAAACATGTACAGGAAACAAAAGACCCCCCCCCCCCCCCAACTGAAGCTGTTTTTTTCACTTCAGGAAAATGAGTCTGAAAACACAGACCAAGGACTTGGAGCTGGACCACAGGGTTTTGAAGTGGGGGGGGGGTGAATCCTCTGTGAGCTCAGTAACTCCTTCTAAATGTTTGAAAAGGTTTAGTCAGCTGAAAGTCAGACCTACATCAAAAAACTCTAAACACGTGTGAGCCCCGAAATCCCCCTCAACCAGTCCCAGACACCCAGCACTGACGTGACAACAAAGTCTCCCCACGTTAGTACAAGCTCCTTTATCTGAATCACATTAAATGTAAACTGTTGTTGGTGCTTAACATCAGGTTAAACCAGTAATGTAAGCATGAAGATGTTTTATATTGTTCTATGACAGTAGAAACACGAGTGTTGATCTCAGAGCCTGACAAACATTGAACAGCTGACATATTCACTGCTGTTCAGTGGCAGCATCACTTCTACCTGAAACATGAAATACAATAATATAAGGATATTATTGTGATGATGTTTTGGCTGGACTGTATTGAGATATTAAAGGTTGGATGATGTAACTGTTCTTCATTCTCTCCACCCCCTGAACAACCGCACCCCCACCCAGCAGCCTGGGCAGATTTTGAAATTAAAGCTGAACAACTGAGGGAAACATTGAAATTGCAATATGACCAAGTGAAATATCCACATCACAGGAACTGCAGTTGTTCTGTTATAAAATAAGCACTGTGCTCCAGAGAGGTTCTCCAGATGTTCCCATCATCTTTATAATGTTCATTGAAGATGTAAAATGACCACTCCAGCTGGAATCATGACTCTTATCACAAAATGATTTTTATTTTGAAGTGTTGATGTTGAATGTTTCAGTGTTTGCAGGTGGGAAGCTGGTGAGGGATCATGTCTCTGTCACAGTGGATGATGGACTTTGTGTTATTGTTGTTAAAAATGGTTTCATTGTTACTTCAATAGGAAACTGAGTCAGTCTTTGTCATTTCAGCACAACGTCACTTTTTTTGTTGCTGCTTCCTGCAGTTTGTAGTAAAAGTTCAGAGCAGAGACCACGAGGAAGTGGGTTGGTTCTGGACTCTCTGTTGAACTGGTTCTGCCCTCAGTGAACCAGCGACAGATATACGTTGTGTATTTTATGAGTAAATGTTGAAGGATCTTAAACCTTGTTGCTTTTGTACATCATTAACTTGATTATTTTTGTTGCACATTTGACATGGTTTGTTTAATAAAGTGATGACCATTTTTGATGAGATATTTCCTGATTTTAATCACCTGTTTCATTTTTCACATGCTCTCAGGGTCACTAAGGGTGCTCGCAAGGACAAGTGACCTGCTGCTTTGCATTCTGGGTTTTCATTCTGGGTATAAACTGCATTCAGGTGGTGATGAATCAGAGGGCAAAGCCTCATGAATGAGACATGATGACTGTGAACATGGGTCACTGAATGATACTCACTGTAGTTTTTACCTTTGAGTAGTCACCCACCTGTGTGTTTGTGTGGTAGATGCACAGCTGTAACTGGAGTGTGTGTCACTGGATCCATATTGAGGACCTGGTTTCCCTCAAACATCTGAACACCTGTTTGTTTCTGTCAAGTTGGATCATGTGAGATGTCTGGGAAACTGGATGTCACTCATGAGGCTGTAGACGCAGTGGTGGTGTGTGTTGTTGTCCTGTGTCCAGCAGTATTAGCATTAGTGATTTGTACATTGTTGTGTGCTCAGACAGTTGTGTGTCACACACCAGTGTCTGGTAGTGAACAGAAAAGGACTCGAGTCACAGTAGAGATCCTGGTCAAATATTACTCCAGTACAAGTGAGTACTTGCTTATAAAAATACTGAAGTGTAGATAATAAGGTTTCAGTGAAGAAGTTTGGTCATAAACAGCAAACATTTCAAATGAAAAGATTCTTTATTTCTAAAATTTCAAACATTGACTCAGGTCGTGGTCTCTGATGAAGAATCTTCTGCCTCCTCTTTGTCAAAGGTAGCTTCGTTAGGACACTGACAACATGACTGACAGTGGGGCTGGCTGTGATTGTTTTTTCTCCTGATGAACATGGTTAATGGTCTATCACATTTTTCAAAATAAAATAAAATAAATTCCACTGACTAAAAGCTGTGCTTCAAAGTAAGCACTTAACAGAAATGTAGTGGAGTCAAAAGTACATTATTTGTCTTTAAGTGTAGTGGAGGAAAAGTCAGAAGTTTACAATAAAACAAAACTCAGGTAAAGTACAGATACTGGAAAAAGTACTTAAGTACAGTACTGGAATAAATGTACTTTGTTACTGTGCACCCTGGTAGTGAAGCAGAGACATGGCTAAACCTGTGGCTCAGGTTCAGTTAAAGACCTGGAGCATCTCTGTCTTAGATACAGTATGATCCCTGATGTTTCAGAAATATTACCTCTCACTTCTCACATGTGACATATCTACATACAAACTACCAAACAAGAACTTTGTCTAAAGAGTAAAAACCCAAATAAAAGACTAAAATGAGCATACGTTTGATTTAAATGTGGATCAGATATGGACAACTTTCTGTACCTGACACATTCTTTTTTTTTTTTTACCACCACCACACTGGCTCCTACTGGAGACGTCCATCTTTAAACCACCTCACAAATATTTCTGTTTCCTAAAACTGCTGCTAACTGTAGTTTTTCTTTTTACAAAGTGTTACTCAGGAGGAAATACTGCATTTGTCTGGAACTATTTTCAGTGGTGGATTAAGCCACATTTGGTGCTGTAATGGCAGCAGGACAATGTGTGTGTGTTTTTTTATACTCCAGGTAATGGTCACATGCACACAGAGCTTTTGTTCACTGCTGGTTTGGATCTTTGTGTTACAGAACATCAGCAGTCACCTCCTTCATCAACAACCTGCATCTGCTCCCTGTATGTAGATAAACTTCGGCTCTGTCCAGTGTTTTGACTTTAAACTGCTGTGTTTGGTTGTAATTCCCAGCCATGTGACGACTTCACTGTCACACCAGGAAAATAAATCTTCACAGAGAACACCTTTGTTTGTAATTTGGGGAGCTGATTTTGTGGTTTTGTATTTTATATAAATGCAGAAAAATAAAGAAAAAAAAACAGTAGCTGAAGTTAAAAACTGGATGTCTTTATTTCTCAACAAAATATAACGTCAATAATAAATTATTCTGCTGTTTGAACTGATGAGCATCCCATATTTCTGCCCACACCAGTATGTGAGACAGGAAGTCCAGTGTGGACCATTTCTAGAGGTTAAAGCACGACCCCAAGAAGACGACATGCAAACATTCACCTGTCATTGAACAGCATCAAACATGATTGATCATTAGAAACATGTTAGCAGCCTAACGTTAGCCACTTAGCATGGCCGCTCGCTCCAATGTTCTCCCTGCTGGTTGTTCCAACACAGTTGTTTGTAAAATTCATATTTTAAAGGCACATTAACCCAATTTAAATAATTAAATGGCTAATATAAACCAAGAGAATCTTTGGTTGGGGACACCTCCACATGGGTCCTCCTTCACAGACCAGAGTCACAGACCAGGTTCAGGCACGTCAGGTGTCCCTGTAGTGACACACTCTATCCAGCAGGGGGAGGGGCTTGTTCAGGATGGTTTCCTTCTCTTCTGTAGTCGTCAAACTTTAATGAGTACCTGACAGACAGGAACAAGAGTGAGTGTTAAGCAAATGTCAGCTGCTGGAAGACCACACACTCACACACTCACAGCGTCAGTGCTGTGACTCAGGTTCAGCGTTCAGCAGAGACGACAGAGTCTGACTCGTTACAGGGCGGAATAACAGACTGAGATCAGACCAAACTGACTTTATCTCAAAGAAAATGTGTGGTCTGTCAGATTTAAAGCTCCACATGGTGGAAACAGATCTGCTGGAAAGCACACCGTGCTTCATTAAAACCAGGGGTGAATACACATCCGTTGTTCACGTGACTGGCTTTACCAACACTTCCACACTGTGCAAAGAGGAAACTAAAGGAGTAGATGCGATCAAAAACCTTCTTCAGTTTGGAGTTTGGAGTTTGTTGTTACTGCTGGTGAAAAGTGATGTCAGTCTCAGTCTGAGCTGGACTCAGGATGTGGTTAGCCTAGGCTAGGCAAGGCTAGGCTAAAGTAAGCTAGAAACAGGTGAAGGATGGATGCAGCCTGTTGAGCTGCTCTGTGTTCACCCCACACTGGGGAATGTCAGCATGTTCTCTAAACAGAGCAGCTCAACACTGTTGATTTCTTTTACCTGCTCAATGATACACAAATATAATGTATGTACATATATTTAATTTGCATATATGACATATACATGCATGTAAAATAAAAGCACATTTGTAAATAATATATATGAAACATGTTAGAAATTGGAATAATTTCATATATCAACATATATGTCTGGTCCATACAAATATGTATGTTTATGTATTGTAGACATATGTTACATAAATATGTATCTCTCCTAAATCCTGTCAATATATGCTGATGTTATAAACAGCAGGATCCAAAAGGCAGAATTTTTATGTGTATGTTGTTAAGTAAACTTGTGTATATGAATTAAATATATATAATTAACATACATGGTTGCAACATATGATACCATGTGAAAATTCATCATACAGATATTTTAATATATGAACATAATTTTACTGTGGGTATTTCATATATGTTATAAACTTATATCTTCATATATCCAGATATATGTGATAATAATATAGGTGACATATATGGTAACATCACTTTTGATGGAGGGACGTAAATGTCATATATTACATTTCTGTATGGGCAGAGTGAGGGAGATGTTAATCAAGCCTGGTGCACACCTGAGCAACTTCGTGTCCTCTTTATGTCTCATTTGAAATGTATGTCCACGCCTCTGTGATGTCACTTTGTGTCTTTATAAATAAAGCGTCTTTGCCTGATGAAACACATGAAGCTCCTGTGTGGGTGGAGCATGTGAAGAATGTGGTCAGACCAGACCATGTGAAGTCATCCATGTTCTCTGACACATTGGATGTACTGATGATACACAGGAGTGTGGTCAGTGTGTGCACGTCTTTATTTAATCAGCACGAATACTAAACCTCTTTCAGTGCCGCTGTTTAATTGTGTTAAGTGCACACACACACAGAGGTGAACGCACTCTTGATACACACAGACCTCACTCAGTAGAGCCCAGACGTCAGAGTCGGAGTGAACCACAAGGCGCAGAGCGGAGATCGGCTGCAGCTCCACCTCAACCTCACCCTCAGCTACTCCGTTCTCAAAGGCACCTGAAACAAACACACACACACACACACACACACTTTTATGTGCTTTGTAAAAGTGAAAGACAGAAAAAGCAGACAGCTATACATCTATTAAAGTGTGTGTGTGTGTTGAATGTATGCTGGTGACAGATTTATTTATTTACCGATGATGATGAAGCCGTTGTCAGACACTCTGTGGTGAGATGAGATGTTGGTCACCAGTTTGTGTTGTGTTGTCACCTGCAGGAAGACAACACAACTTTTATCAGTGAAGGTTAACACACACAGGGTCAGAGAGAAGAACCACCTCAGGCTACAACATCACTTCCCTGTTAGTGTTCATGTGCAGCTGTAACTACTGCTGCTTGTTCAGCATCTTCATCTTTAACTTGAACGTCTGGCAGGTCATCTGCTGTTCACTGACAGAAGCTAATGACACGACAAACACAATATTAACATTAATGCACACACTCCAGTGACCTTTGTGACAGATCAGCTTCAGTGACAGAGGTGATGACTAGAGTCTGCAGTCCGTCACATACTGTGACTGACACAGTCACAGTTTTTAAATAAAGATTTCCAGTGATTTCCAGTGTCCACCTGGACCCACCAAACCACAAATATTTTATATAGAAGAAGAGTAGATGGACCTTTAATGTCTCAATACAGTCCAGCCCAAATATCATGATATACGATGTAATGTTTTTTAGTAATATTAAATAATGATATAATTGTGTTTTTTTCAACATCATGGTCCTGCTCTCTAGTGTAAGACTCACACCACATGAACACTACACTGACGTATGATGGTATGTAAAGCTCACTGTAAACTACCAAACCCTGTAAGACCTGATCTGAGTCACTGACAGAGACAGAAGGGTTGAAATGATAAAATGAACTTTAGGCACAGAGACACATGTCCAAACATCTGTCAGCAGCTGGAGGTCGATGATGTCACTGCTGCTCATCTCAGCACCACACACTGCCACAGGCCTAAAATAACCATTCAGCACCTGAGGGCCGTGGTGTCCCTTACACCTATCATACTGATCACGTTTCAGTGTAGCCTCAGGATATAATGTAAAGTCGAGGAGCTCAGACACATTCAGAGGGAGTCTTCTGAAGGACTCCTTCCTTCTCCTTCACTAAACCTCAGTATTTGTCTGGTTGATGGTTCCAGATTTATTTAGTTCTTCTATGGCTGATGACATTCTTACATTTCTCATTTGTTTCATTTTGTTCAATGAAAAACAAGATTTTATAGAAAAAATATTTATATTATTTATATTTGTAAAACTGAGGAACATTTTGTATCAGAGCCTTAGGTGTCGTACACAGACCTGCTGGTAACCAAGAACATCAGTAACAAATGTCACGTAGCAGAGTTCATAGTGTGAGTTAATGGTTGGTGTAGTTTCTTCTGTGGGGAGCAGGAATGGAGTCAGGTACTGAAAACTAAACCTCCACTGGGTCAGGTTGTCTTCCATGACCCAGCTCACCAGGAACCAGCTGACTGTTGAACATGCTGATGCACCTGCTGGTTTAGTCTGTGGTCTGTTTCACCTGTAACCTGAAGCCTCTGGAACTGGACTCATTCTGGAACCAGGTTTCCCTCTCACCTTCTACACAGAGATCCCATGTCTGTCTAACTTTACTCAAAGGACAAACAGCATTACCACTTTTCCCCTGGAGTGTGACAGCGGTGCCAACACACACACACACACACACACACACAGACAGGTAACTCACATTGCTGGGCAGCACCTCCACTGTGGTGTTGTAGAATTTATCTCCATTCGTCTCAATGTTTCCACTGCGAAACAAGTACCTGCAGCAGAGGAGACAGCACAGGTGAGTACAGGTAAGTAGAGCACAGGTGAGTACAGATAAGTAGAGCACAGGTGAGTACAGGTAAGTAGAGCACAGGTGAGTACAGATAAGTAGAGCACAGGTGAGTACAGGTAAGTAGAGTACAGGGGAGTACAGTGTTTCCCAGCTCCTGCGTCTGTTCACTCCTTCCTCCTCTGTCAGTGTTGCTCAGTGAAGCAGAAGCCTCTGACCTCTGACCTCTGACCATCAGCCTCTTTTTTTTCTTTTTAACAAATCTCTGACTTGACTTGTGTCAGCTGAGAGTGAAGTGATGCTACAGCCCCAGCATGTCATTGTCATTCACTCTCAGGTGTTTCCTGCTTGTTTGAGCTTGAACGCTTCGTTCAGGTCTGTTGCGCCATTCGAGTCCCACTCTGTGACTTTTTTTCAGCATCTTCTCTGGATCTGTTCCTGCTTCAGCTTCCTCTAAATCAGGGGTTGGCTGGTAAGTTTTTTTCTAATCCATAAGATGGCGGGCCAGAACATAATCAATTAATTAATTAATTATTCAATTAATTAGCTAACTAGCTAGTTAGCTGATTAGCTCAAGCTCGGGAAGAGGCTCGGGTCGTCCTCCCTGCAGACAGGTCTCTCGCCCCAGGCACAGACTGTAACTCCACCGTCTTGGACTGCGGCTGGTGATGGTGGTTCTTGTTCTGCTCTGGTGGAGAACTGGTTCACCAAACTTGCCAAAGAGCAGAACAAGAATCTGCTGTCTCCAGCTACAGTTAGCAACTAGCTGTTTAACAGTTAACATGGTCAGTTAGCAGCGACTGAACTTGAAATGAAATATCTAAATACGGCAGCTTTAGCAACGCGATCTGTAAAGTTCACAATAGTTTAAAATAAAGCATTGCTGCAAAAAAAAAAAAAAAACACACTTTTACATTTTGTTCATTGGTGACAAAAATAAACAAACACTTCTCTCATCTCTTAATTAGCTGTTGTTTTATATTTTGTAAGTATGTGCAGTTGATAGTGTTAAACCTAAAACTACAGAGGTGTCAGCAGGGCGGGTGAGTGTGTTTGTGAAGGAGGGAGTGACTCTGCAGAGAGCAAGTACACACCTGAGTGAAACACACACTTCAACAAACACACACACACCTCACAGCGTCCTGTTTTCACTCAGCACTGAACCAGACAGCTTCACGCAACAGTGACGAATGTGTGTGTTCAGTGGGTGTGTAGGTGTGTTTTCATTCAGTGCTCAAAATCTGTCTGTCACCTGAGGCCGATCACCTGTCAGTGTCAGATATCTCAACAGGTTAATGGTCCTCAGAGGATCGGCCCACTGAATCTGACTCTTCAGTTCAAGTGTGATGTCGCTGTGTCAAAATATGGTTTCTCTCCAAACACCCGCAAAACTAACATTCCCAGTGGTGCTTTTGCGCTAATTAGCATGTTAAACAGTGTTAGCATGCTAAGCTAAGATGGTGAACATGGTGAACATGAGCTGTAGACTCTCAGGCTCCATTTCAACTTGACATCTCTTGTATTCAGATAAAGCCCAGATGAGATCTGAGATTCTTTACACTTATATATCAGAGACATGTGTCTCTGAAGCAGTTGAAGTAAACTGAAGAAAATAATAAAAATTTTAATTGCAATGATTCATTCACTTTAGCTGCAGTTTCTCCTTTTTTTAAGTCTTTTATTTCCACAGTAAGAGACAACAGACCCACAAACCTTTACAGTAACGGCTGAAACTTTTTTATTAGACGTCCTATGTTCTCGTTCTGTGGATGTGTAGTTTGTTGTGTTTGTGATGAGAAGCTAAACATGGGGTATCAGCTGTAGTGTCGGCTGTAGTGTCGGCTGTGGTGTCGGCTGTAGTGTCGGCTGTGGTGTAGTGTCGGCTGTCGGCTCTGTGTAGAGACTTTCAGCCGAAGATGAAAGGTGGCTCCAGGTGACACAAACAGTTTGGTATGTTGATCTTTCAGGGCTGGGACTGAGCTGATAATCTTGTTGCTGGTTTAAAATTCCAGTGTTGGTATTTACACACACATAATTAAAATACCAACACAATGTTTAAGTGTTAATCTGATGCTATTGGCATTGTGTGTTTGCTGTATGTGTGGTGTCACAGCTGTGTGTCTGTGTAGCTGAAGGTGTAAAAAGTTTTATTGTAAAAATGGATCCAAACTAAACATGTTTACAGCCTGGTACACAAAGTTTTGGTCTCTAGAGCTAATTTCCTCCTTCATGACAACTGTACGGGGTGAATTTTCTATAACTCACCTGTTTACATTTTATTAAGGACTAAAGGTATAGAGAATTGAGGGCGAGGCCTCTTTGAGTGACAGGTGTGTGTGTGTGTGTGTGTGTGTGTGTGTGTGTATGATAGACACAAAAAAACGTTCAGACTGACCCTGATATGTGGACTGGCTGCAGGAAGCTGAGGAGGATGAAGTCCCCCTGAACGGGTGTTAAAGCCCAAAAGAAGTCCTCTCCTCTGTAGGCCCTCTCCAGACTGTGCTGCTGGTAGTGTCTCAGACTGCTGCTCAGCTCTGCAGCAGGGTTTCTATGGGCCTGGAACAGAGGCTGCTTCCCAAAGTCCTTATCCTGGGGGGCGAGAAAGACATTCAGACACACACATGCTAGCATGAGGACATCAATAAAAACATGTGGCCCCATTTTCATATGTGTTGGTGTGATGGCCACACTTGCAGCCACACATTAAAAGTCGGTAACCCCATGAATTGACATCTTTATTGACTTTTTTTGTTAACATTTGTGTTTATTTATATAAGTTGCCTTAAGATGTGTTAATTCTTCTTTCTGTTTTGCTGGTGCTCGCGGTTTCCTTCCCTCTGCTGCCTGGGTCATCTGGCTGGGGTCGGGCAAAGGACGCTCCTGAGGAAGCTGGAGACTTTTATCGTGGATGTGTTAATTAGGACTGAAATAAGTGTCTGTCAGATCTTAGTTTGACAGTAGGGTATTTCTTTTTGTTGTGCAGGTTTATTAGATATTGTGTTAAGCTTGAGACCAACTGTCCTGTTTGTTTATTTGTTAGTTAAATTGTCAGTTTTTATGTTATCCCTCCGTGTGTCTTAGCTGGTCTGATCAGCCAGTATATATGTTCCCTTATGTTCTTTGTCTGTTGGTCAGTTGAGTTAGGTTGAGCTCTAGGTTATTTTGCCTCAGTTAGTTTTGTTACTTTCACCTCTTTTATGGGCCCAGACTGGTTTGGTTTATTTTTTGTAATAGCTCGGTCCCTCACAGTTGGGTTTTGATTTGGTTTTGTCAGAAACAAAATACAGTAAAGCTTCAGTTAGAAGCCGAGTCCCTGCTGCTGGTCTGGTGTGGCTGCACATGTTGTCTAATAAACACAGGTCTCAATTAGACCTGTTTCTTTGGATTTGTTGTCGTGAGGGTAAACAACGCTCACGTTCAAAAACCATGGCAGCAAAGACAAAAGGCCACGATCTGAAATTTAAACTGTTATCAAATTTGCTCATGAAAATAAAAGTTTGAATAACTATGGTCACCTTTAACTTTCAACCTTTCTAAGGTAGGTCAGAGACATGGAGAAATATAAACAGTATAAACACAACAAAACCACTGTAGATTGTTATTACATTATGTCAATGATTCAACAGGGGAAGGGCAGTCTCTCTCTCTCTCTCTCTCTCTCTCTCTCTCTCGTTTTGATTTGCATATACAGTGAGGAAGTGAGATCACTGAGACTTTAAAGCAGGTGTGAACAGGTGATCTGTGGTGTCTGCTCAGAAGGTGGAGGTGCACTGACCTTCAGGCGCTGCAGTTTCCCATGTAGAGAGGAGTGGAGGCCCACGTGCTGGAATAGGGACGGCCTGTACCTCTGCTTGAGCAAAGCCTTCTGTGTGTTACAGTGTTTCTGCATCAGACGACACACACACAGGGTCACTACAGACTATCAGGTGTCAGCTGTGGACACTCCCCTAGAACTGACTGCTATCTCGGTTTTTCCTCCCCCCTGTTGCCAAGCGCTTGCTCTTTGTGGGAACTGTTGGGTTTTTCTCTGTAACAAAATAAGGTCTTGACCTGACCCTGTAAAGTGCCTTGAGATAATGTATATTATGATTTGGCACTATACAAATAAAACTGAATTGAATTGAATTGAATTAAGCATACCCTGCACCATTCATCGTTCATTTCCCTGTCACATGATGTACGGAAATCTGTTTCATCATGCTGTCAGAGTGATGGTGACATCATCATTTTCTTACATGTGGTGTGTCAGTGAAGCTCAAACTGGTTTTATTTTGCTCCTCTCATACATCAGGAGCTGCTCAGTGTGTCAATCTCTCAGCCTCAGAGTCACTGCCAGCAGGATGCACTGTAGTATACACTTTGTAGTACAACACACCGACACACACCTTTCCAGTGTCAGTGGGGAGGAGGGTTAACTTCCCTCAGCTGTGCTTTCGGCCAAATCTATTGTAAATGTTTTTCTCTGACTTTATTTTTCTCTCAGATGTCACTTTACTGCTTTGGCCCAATGCACTTGTACCTGTCCCCATCACTTCACCACCCACACACACACAGATCACCTGTGTGCTGTCGTTACCTCTCACTCACCTCGTCTTTCTCTGGGTTGCAAACCTTCACCCACAGAATGTGATCGAGCAGCCAGTCGATGGGTTTGTCTCTGTGGAACATTAGGAAGAATTCAGCAATCATCGGGAGGTCACGAGTCCGAAACATCTTCCCTGAGACACACACACACACACACACACACACACACACACACACACACACACACACACACACACACACTATTGTCAGTATATGATAATAATCATGTGTTTGAAGTAAATAAAAGTCCTTCAGCCAACACACAATAAAAATGAACCTTTCCTCAAATGTTAACGTTTTGTTACTATTTTTTAAGATCATGAAATAACAAGTAATTAATAACATAGGGGTACAGTGGTATAATAAAGTTAAAAATAAGCATAATAATAGTAATTGTGGCATCAACTTGTTAGGTCTGTCATCAGGAATTCTCAGACTTCAAACCTCGTAATAAAACAAAACTAGAATCACCTCCTCATGGTCGTCTCCCTCCGCCACTCAGACTAATTTCAGGTCAGATCAAATATTAACCATTTGCATAAAATCTTGTCCTAATTGCTGTGTGAAGTCTTGAGTAATGGCTAAAAAGTGTTTTGTGAGGTCACACTGACCTTGACCTTTGACCACCAAAATCTAATCAGTGAATGTTCCAAATGTTCAGAATGTACCAAATTACTGGGATGTCGTGTCCACGAGAATGAGATGGACAATCTGAGAACAATATGCCTCTGACCCTGACTGTCACTGTAATACAAGACTGCCCTTCCCCTGTTGAATCATTGACATAATGTAATAACAATCTACAGTGGTTTTGTTGTGTTTATACTGTTTATATTTCTCCATGTCTCTGACCTACCTTAGAAAGGTTGAAAGTTAAAGGTGACCATAGTTATTCAAACTTTTATTTTCATGAGCAAATTTGATAACAGTTTAAATTTCAGATCGTGGCCTTTTGTCTTTGCTGCCATGGTTTTTGAACGTGAGCGTTGTTTACCCTCACGACAACAAATCCAAAGAAACAGGTCTAATTGAGACCTGTGTTTATTAGACAACATGTGCAGCCACACCAGACCAGCAGCAGGGACTCGGCTTCTAACTGACTCTGCTGATCGTTATTTGTTTCTGATGATCTTCCCTTGTGTCATATGTCTCAGTTTGTTGAATAACATCAGTCTCTGGTGTCTGGTCTTTTTTCTGTCCTGGGATCCGGAGCCAGGACAACCCCAAAAGGTTGTGAAGTGGTTTCACATCCTGCTGTAAATGTGGTTATCATATGAAACGTAGGCTGGTTCCTGGTCTGGCCAGTGTTAACCTGACACTTTTATTGTGAAAGGCCCTCAAAGTATCCAGGGGGGTTGTCCTCACTACAACGGTACATTAAGACTATAAGCCAGGATTTGTGTTAGTGCACCTCTCTAATACCTCATACAGTCGGTGAACCTGTGACCTCGTCTGCTTCAATGATAAAAATAAATGAGTACAGACAAACACAACAACTGCTGATCCTGAAACCAGTTCTTCAGTAGCTGCTGATCAGACCTGCTCCATCTTCAGGAGGAGGTCTGGACCAGTCCTCTTACAGAGCTGCTTCAGCTCAGACAGACTCTCAGGATGTCTGGTGTTAGCAGCCCTGAGATCAGTCCACAGCAGCTCTACTGGATCCAGGTCTGGGCTCTGACTGGACCACTCCAGAAGGTGGATTTACTCTGATGTTTAGGATCATTGTCTGTTGCATCAGCAGCTTCTCCTGAGCTTCAGCAGGTGGACAGTCACCCTGACATGATCCTGAAGAGACCCTGATAAACCATGATGTGGAGCTGTCCAGGTCCAGAACCTGATGCTCCTCCACCTGCTCCACCTGTGGGAGGAGGTTTTCATGTTGGTCTGCAGAGACCTGTTTACACCACACAGAGCTGCATGTTCTTCACATAGTTCAACATTACACACCACCGTGTCTGCTGCAGCTCTGTCTTTGTATACTGAGACAGAGACTGAGAGATAGAGACAGACCAAGAGAGAGAGGGAGAGAGACAGAGACAAAGAGAGAGAGAGAGAGAGAGAGAGAGAGAGAGAGAGAGAGAGAGAGAGAGAGAGAGAGAGAGAGAGAGAGAGAGAGAGAGAGAGAGAGAGAACCTGCCCTTCCCCTGTTGAATCATTGACATGTAATAACAGTCTACAGTGGTTTTGTGTTGTGTTTATACTGTTTATATTTCTCCATGTCTCTGACCCACAACCTCAAGTCTGGTCTTCTCACTTCTCACTTCTCTCCAGGCAGCTTTTCACACTGTTTCAGACACACTGTGAGTGTTTGAACCATGTTTTTAATGTGGACAAGAACAACACAATGATTAATGTGTTATTAGTCATAGATTGTGTGTTACTGTATGATACAGATCTGACCATATTTATGACAAAGGTCACTCGACAGGTTCACTGACTTGTTCCTCTGTAAACACACACACAGACACACACCTATAAATCCCAGCTGGGAGAACTCCAGGTAGAGCCACGGCTTTGAAGCTTCCTGCGTGGCGAAGGTCTTCATGTCATCGTAGTATCCTGCCTTTGCAACAACGTCATCCTCTAACTGGAAAACACAACACAACAACTCGATTCAGTGGGCACATGTTGGTTTGAGTTTATGACAATGACAGTTAAAATGTAGCCTACCAGGGCTCTGGCCCCCAGTCAGACCGCTCTCAGGGAGGGAGGACTGTCTGATTTAGGAGAAACTCCTAAAGATAATGGGCATGTCAGTCCTAACTTTAGGACTCCAAATTTTTTTGACTGAGAGTAATTCATAAAGCCACTTAGTGCTAAAAGTAGCACCAAAGTCTGGAAGGAGTCAGAGGTAGTTGAGAGAGATCCCAGGAAACTTTAAACAAAGCTGAATTACTGAAAAGACACTGACTCAGTCAGAGGGATAATGATTGTTGAGGAGCTTGTGAGGGATGCAACAACATCTCCAACCTACTGAAACAACCCAATCAGCGCACAAATTAAGTGTTTGGACATGCTGTGTTACTCCGCAACAGGGAAAATACAACTTTGTCCTTGGAGTTCTCCAGCCACCTGAAAGTCGATCGATTCACCATACAACAAATGTTCTCTGTAGACCTCACATCAGAGGACAGTTCATATGATTCCCTTTAGATGTTCACCAGCTACAGAGAAATAAAGCAGCTTCATCAGGTTGACCCGTTGTGATCAGTGTCAGAGATGGAGCCACAGACTGTCTATAAACCTGGACGTAGACCCTCGGTGTGAAAAGTGCAGCCAGTGCTGAAGAGCCTTAAAGCTGCATTCTGTCTAGTGACCATCAGGGGGTGACTCCACTGGTTGTAAACAGAAGTCTGATTGTATTGAAGTCTATGTGAAAATGTCTCTACTTCTCACTGATTTATTACCTCAGTAAACATTTTCCTGATGAGTTTATGTCTCAGTCTCTAGTTTCAAGTCTTCTTCAACACAACATGATGTTCAGTTTTTACATCATGGTCCATTTAGAGGAAAATAGACCATAAAGCAGGGGATGCATTAGGGCGGGGCTCCTGTGTGATTGACAGACTGTAACTGACAATCAGGATAGAGTACAGAGCAGGTCAGCTCCACCCCTCACTCCTCCTCAGCTCCACCTTCTCCTCCAAATATGGTTTCTTCTGGTTTCAAAAATCCAAGATGGCGACGGACAAATAACAAACTGGAGGCTTCAAAACAGCAGCTCACAAACCAGTGGGTGACGTCACGGTGGGTTGACACTTGGATGGAACTCATAATATTACTGCAGGATGATGCTCATGTATTTTCTCTGGCACAGACTGGGGGGTGGGGGGTGACGACGACCCATATGACTCAGTTACAGGAAATGATGCGCTGTCTCCTCCCTCAGCTGTCTCTGGTCGCACTCCAGCTCCTCAGTTTTCATCTGGAGAAGCCAGCGTGGTGTTGACCTCACACATCACTTTTGACTGGTCCTGGATTCTCTCCGCCCGTCGGTCATTGGACCCCCTCCAGTTTGCTTATCAACCAGATGTTGGAGTGGAAGATGCCATCATATCTGCTCCACCATGCCTACACCCACCTGGACACTTTTCCAGTACCTTTAACACCGCTGAAGCTGCTGGGGAAGAGGATGACTGCTGAGCAGGCTGATGCTGCTCCGGTGTCCTGGATCCTGGATCTTTTGCACGCACTGTGATTTACCTCACACATTGCTTTTTACTTTTTGCACATTTGCATTTATACATTTTTGTACTGACTCACTGTGTATGTATCATTAGGACTGTGATAGGATCTGACGAGCTGCTGGAGGAAGTGTCAGGAGAACCAGAAGCTTTGAACGATGCTCGATGCCTCGAAGAGACGAGTGATGAGCGATGACAGGTTAACCAGTGTAATTCCAAACCTGGGTGACCCCATCTAACCCTACGACTATGTCACACTTGCTACATGTCCAAATAAGGTTATTCTCCATAGGACCTTCATCACATCCATGTACGTGTTAAGAGTGTTGGGTACTCACACTGTATATCCCAGTTACCTCTAACTGACCCAACCTCTGAGACACAGGTGTGTTATGGCTCTGACTGTCCCGTCTCTACTACTATATGTGTAGGGTCTGTCCTACGTCCCTGGTTGCTATGGTTACTGCTGAGGGGAGTGGAGCAGAGGTGCCTAAACAGCTGTGAACTATTGTTTAAAGTGCATTAGAGTCTGACCTTTGACCCCTACCTGAACATAATAGGTTCCTTTATCCTGAGCATACAGCATGAGGAAGCTGAAGTCCAGATTCTGCTTAGTTCGCCATCTAAGACCAGACAAGGTGACACGCACAAAAACACACAAAGTGTTTATGTCTTGTACATATACTGAATATATAAATAATATCTGCAGATCCCTCACAGCAGGAACTCACACATGGATACAACAAATATAATGTAATGATGACATAAATGGGTATAAAGTATATATGTTCCCACGACCAACATGTCAAACATTTCAGTAACAGAAATGGTACGTATGGACGTACTTGACTCTGTCCTTCGAGTCTCCAAAAGTCTCCTGGAGGCTGCTGAAGTCAGGGTAGTAATACTGTGAAGGAGAGATGACCTCCAGTAACCCCGACTGCACCTCTTTGGGAAAACTGAAAATAAAGAGCAGGTTATTGGAGAAAAAGACAGAGCTGCCTTAATTTCATTTGGAGAAGATGAATCCCGTGTCTGCAGTGTGAACATGGTTAACACTGTTCCACTCTGGAATAGGAAATAATCATAGTCAGGTATAAAGAAATGCTACAGTCCTTCAAATAGGATCTTTAAAAACCATTCTCATTATTTTACTGTTTTAAAATCCAACTGGATATAAACTGGAATCATAATCTGTAAAATGAAGACATACAGTATCCAGTTTATGGCACAAAGAAAACATGTCAGGGAAACAGAAACCTTTCAGTCATGGTCGACTGACGGCTTCAGATGAGTCTGAACATGTTCATACTTCCACATTACTTTGTTTTATTTGCAGGTTATTATCACTCATTACACACAGCAGCACGCAGAGCTCGACCAGTCTTTAATATCCTGCATGTTACCGCCTGCAGGATTTACCCGACATGATGCAACATTTAAAGATGCGCTCATCAAATCTTTGTTGGGGCACCTGTTTCACTTTGGCTGTCACACAAGGCAAGTTTATCTATGCAGCAATTAATCAATATTAAAATGCATTAAATATTCAGTCAATCCAGGCGTATATAGGCTGAAGACAGCATATGAGACATAACTTCACAGCCTGTCAAAGAAATGCCGAGGGTTATTTAAGGTTTGTAAATGTGTGCAAAGATCTACAGGAAAATGCAAATGTGTAGAAAAGCTTTGCAGCTGTCCAGAGAGAGACAGTGTCAACATGTTTCCTGGTCGTGGATACAGGCCGGGAGAATTTATGTAAGATGGAAGATGATGCTCTATTGTCAATTCCTCCTGAGCTCATACATGTTTGTTTTTTTTGTTTTTTTCAAAGCTTTATTTATAAGTTTTGGGTTATTTAAATGCAAGCAATAAAAAAAACAACAAACATAAAATCCCTTCTAAATTCAATCTCAATCAAAATTCAGCTGGACCTGCAGCTCGCCCAACATATTTAATCTTGTGTCATGTACTCACATCTTTTAATCTTGAAGTACGGGTCGTCTTCTTATTGCATTTGCTTGTTTTTTATTTTATCACTGCAGCACTTCTTTTAAAATGCTGAGTTTTAAGTTTCTCACCTGATTTGATGCAAATATGAGATAAATATTTTTCTTTATTCAAATTTGTTTTATTGTTTTAAAAGTTATTTTAATGTCATCTTAATGTCATATTTCTAATGTATCTCCACGCTCTGTGTCTAATTGTTGCTGTAGAAATAAACTTGAAATGAAGCTTAGTGAAAGTTCAGTCAGGAAGACCACACCAGCACCATTTCTATCTATAAGCTCCACCCACTCATTCTAGTCTTCGTCCAATCACAGCCTGACATGCTGGCCTTCAGCCAATCACTTGTAAGCTGTCAAACTTTAAATTTGTTCTCTCTCTCTCTCTCCACTGTCATTTCAGCACCATGACCCACCTCCACCCCTCCACCACCTCAACCATAAACACTAGACTATCTCCAATCAGACCATCTGATCAGAAGTCTCCCTTTCATCCGGACCTTCCCATCTTTGAGCTCCATTCCCCATCACCACCACCACCATCTCGGCACTGGGGGGAAGATTCCTTTAACTGGAAGCACCTTAAACCTATGGGTCGCTTCCATGGTGATCCGCTTCCTGTTGGGGTCTGTTCTTTCGGTTCACAATCACATTTTATCTAAATTTCTCATACTCTCTCTGGTCTCTCGTTAGTCTGCCCTGATGAAATGACAGGGTCAAGGTTTCTGCTTAGAGGGAGACTCTCCTTCCCTGCAGTCCCGCTGTTTGCTCCAGGCTGACTCTATGCTGGTGAATGATTTCATACAGGACAAACTGTAACACATCTAAGCAGTTAAACACTTGGACACAGGACACCAGCTGCTGTCACTAACCGCTGGCAACAGCAGACATGAAGACATGAAACAACGGTAAACATCACTCACTTCCTCCTGATGGTCTCTGCCAGGCTGCTCACGTAGTCCGAGTCCGTCTGACAGGACATGGAGAGAAAAACAGACATAGTTAATACCAGACCTCACTCTCTCTCACACACACACACACACACACACACACACACACACACACACACACACATGCTTGTACTTCCATCTTTGTGAGGACACTCATTGACATAACGCATTCCCTAGCCCCTTACCCTAACCTAAACCATCACAACTGAGTGCCTAACCCTGACCCTAACCTTAACCTAAAGCTAATTCTAACCATAACTCTAAAACCAAGTCTTAACCCTCAAAATGTGATTTGAAGGTGTCTCAAAAAGTGAGGACCGGCCAAAATGTCCTCACTCTGTTAGTAAAATACTTTTTTTGGTCCTTACTATGTAGTACAGGTACACACACACAAACACACACACACACGCACACACACAAGGTGACCACTAAAACTAGTTGGACAGGTCTCAGGTGGAGTTGAGTATCTCCTCTATATTACATTACATCTTAATACAACTATGTGCCTCCAGGTGTTTCAGTGAACTAGACCAACAAACAACTGAGAGGAGAGGTGTAAGCCCTGTGTGTGTGTGTGTGTGTGTGTGTGTGTGTGTGTGTGTGTGTGTGTGTGGTGCCGAGTTATTTCTGGCTTCTTTCTTTGATTTATGAGATGCAATCAGAGGTGTTGTCTTTTAATTATGACATCAACCTCGTGACCTTTGTAATACAACAGAAGCTGATCCCATGGAACAGTACAGCCTGTCACTCAATGACTTTTATTAATGGTTTCATTAAACCTGGTCAGTCACAAGACACAGGTTACATAACTGATTCAAGTTTCTCTTTAAAGGAACAACACTTTCATGCCAGTAACCAGCTAAATGTGAAGCCAGAGACGGTGGGGGGCGGGGGTGGGGGGCATGTGTGTAACCTCAGCAACGAAGATGATGATGAGCAGGTCTTGGCGTTGAGAGGACGTCAGGCTGTAGAGCAGAGAGCCAAGCGTGTTGACCAGGTAGCTCTGCTTCTCACGCTTCACTGTGGGAATACCAAGCACCACGGACACTGAGGGAGGACAGACACACACCAGCTGACGCTCACTGCTCCTCACACTTTGTGTGTGTGTGTGGAATGTCTACATCTCAAACTGCTGTTGACTCTTCTTTCATCCTTCAAACAAAGAATATAAAGGATTTTAAACAACAGTCAACATGTGTGTTTGTGTGTTAGCACTCCATACCTCCACGGCGTCCCTGTCCCAGGACCACGTTGGGTACAAGACTGTCTGGGTGCTGCCTGAGGTGGGGAATGTACAGGTAAATGTTGGGCTGGAGGAGCACCTGTGTACCTGGATCACCTGTCAGCTGCCTGAATGTTTCTGTTCAGAGGAGGAAAGAGGAGAGGAGGACGACCATTTAGAGTTGATGTGCAGAGGTGCAAACTTAAGAAAAATGTACGATGTATCATATTTATGTGACGTAGTGAATATGGGGCCTGTGGAACCCCTGGGGTCTGTGCCCCTGGGGTCTGTGGCCCTGGGGTCTGGACAACTACCTGCTTTTCCTGGTTGGTCCTCCATCCCTGTGGAGGTGGGGGTGGTGGTGGTGTCTCTGGTGGAACGGGAGATGCTGCCCGCTCTGGACATGTTCCTCAGCTGCTCCAGGATGTTGCTGAGGTTCCTGCTGACCTGCCCTCCCGTCTCCTCAGCCACCAACAGACGCTCGTACAGGACCTGCAGGTCCGGCAGCATCGGAGAACCTGGAGACACTCAGAGGAAAACACACAGAGACAGAGCTGAAAAGACGACTCCCTGATACAGTGGTGGTGAAGGTGAGCAGCCGTTCGACATCTTCAAATAGTTGTTTTGACCAACTAACAATCAAACTTCAACTGATTTTTACTTTTCCACTTCTTTAACAGACACGTCTCAGTTCTCTGCATCAAAATGTGAAGA
This sequence comes from Trachinotus anak, assembly GCF_046630095.1. Classification (NCBI taxonomy): domain Eukaryota; kingdom Metazoa; phylum Chordata; class Actinopteri; order Carangiformes; family Carangidae; genus Trachinotus; species Trachinotus anak. Next base: position 28,557,533 of record NW_027273872.1, read on the forward strand.
GCTCACTTTGTTCAGCACATCTGAAACATTTGAACAATGTAATCCAACACGCTGTGATCCACCTGCTACTGATGTTAGCATCACATAGCTGGTACCACATACGTAACCCCTGCATAATCTTCTTTTCCTCTACACCTGGCAGCTGATGCTGACAATGAGGCCGTGAAGGAGGAGTACAACAGTATGTGAGTAAGGACAGAGGGAGGGAGAGGAAATGTTAAATAGAGACAAGTTAAAGCAGTAAGTTTTTTTTAAACAATATTTTTATTAATTTTCAATAAGAACATACAAAGCACATTGACACATGTCACACAAGTAGTACAATGAGATGCAGGCGAACCTCGCTGCATACATATACATACAAAAAAGATAAACACGCACACAAACATACATACCCACGTAAAATAATAACAATAATAAATAAATAAAATAAAATAAAGTTGTCACACACACACACAATAGCCCTACAGATAGATATAGTCTATTGTTGCTTGAGAAAGTCCATTAAGGGTGCCCACACTTCTTCAAATTCTTGTGCTTTACCCCTGATTACATATGTTAGCTTTAGTGGTCTACCGACAGGTTCAAAGTGCAATTGAAATCCCCACCAATAATGTTTAAGCCATACAATGAAGACAAGGTTGGCTCAGATGTACTGTCCAGTTCAGCAGCCTCAGAGTCCACTGTAACTGGTTTATATTTTGACTGTTTCTCTCCTGTACATCTCCCTGAGCTCACTTCAACAGTTTCGTCATCTAAACCATCGACTTGTCTTCTTGACCCCGTTCCAACAAGGTTGTTCAAAGAAGTTTTTCCTTTAATCGACACCTCTATATTAAGTCTGATTAACTTATCTTTATCAACTGGTTATGTACCGCAGGCTTTTAAAGTTGCAGTAATTAAACTTCTACTTAAAAAGCCTACTCTTGATCCTGATGTTTTAGCCAATTATAGACCTATATCCAACCTCCCCTTTATTTCTAAAATCCTTGAGAAGGTTGTTGCAAACCAGTTATGTGATTATTTGCACAGGAATGGTTTGAAGATTTTCAGTCAGGTTTTAGAGTCCATCATAGCACAGAAACAGCTCTGGTTAAGGTCACCAATGATCTCCTCATAGCTTCAGACAATGGACTTGTCTCTATACTTGTCCTGCTAGATCTTAGTGCCGCATTTGACACCATCGACCATAAGATCCTGTTACAGAGACTAGAACATATGGTCAGCACTAAAGGAACCGCACTAAGCTGGTTTAAGTCATATCTGTCACATAGACTCCAGTTTGTTCATGTTAATAATGACTCTTCTATCAACACTACAGTCAGCCATGGAGTTCCACAAGGTTCTGTGCGAGGACCAATACTCTTCAGTCTATATATGCTCCCTCTGGGAAACATTATTAGGAGGCACCAGATAAATTTCCATTGTTACGCAGATGACACCCAGTTGTACTTATCCATGAAGCCAGGTGAGACTAACCAGGTAGCCAAGCTTCAGGTGTGTCTTAAGGACATAAAAACCTGGATGACCAGTAATTTCTTACTCTTAAATTCAGACAAAACTGAAGTTATTGTAATTGGCCCAAAACACCTCAGAGATACACTATGTGATAATATACTGACTCTGGATGACATCACCTTGGCCTCCAGTGCTACAGTCAGAAACCTTGGTGTCATTTTTGACCAGGACTTGTCCTTTACTTCACATATAAAGCAAGTCTCTAGGACAGCCTTCTTCCACCTGCGCAATATTGCTAAAATCAGACCCGTTCTGTGTCTAAAGGATGCTGAAAAACTAGTTCATGCATTTGTCACCTCAAGACTGGACTACTGTAACTCTTTATTGTCAGGATGTCCCAAAAATTCAGTAAAAAGCCTCCAATTGATCCAGAATGCGGCAGCACGAGTACTGACAGGAACTAGGAAACGAGATCACATCTCTCCTGTGTTAGCCTCTCTGCATTGGCTCCCTGTAAAATCCAGGATAGAATTTAAAATCCTCCTCCTCACCTACAAAGCCATTAATGGTCAAGCACCATCGTACCTTGGAGAGCTTATAGTTCCCTATTTTCCCAATAGGATACTTCGCTCTCTAAATGCAGGTCTACTTGTGGTTCCCAGAGTTTGTAAGAGTAGAATGGGGGGCAGAGCCTTCAGCTATCAGGCTCCTCTCCTGTGGAACCAGCTCCCAGTGTGGGTTCGGGAGGCAGGCCCCCTCTCTACCTTTAAGATCAGGCTTCAAACTGTCCTGTTTAGTAAAGCTTATAGTTAGGGCTGGCTCGGGTATGTCCTGACCCATCCCTTAGCTATGCTGCTATAGAGCTAGACTGCTGGGGGATTCCCATGATTCACTGGGCGCTCTCTCTCTATTTCTGTCTCTCTCCCCCTCTCTCTCTCGATGACTTCATGCCATTAACTTTGTATTTTTTCTCTCCTGTAGTTTGTGCTTCTCCTCTCTCTCCCTCTCTCTCTGTCCTCATTCTGCAGGTCTCTCTGCCTCTGGAGCAGCAGGACCCAGATCCACCACTACTCATCATTACTATTAACCACTGTTACCTGTCATTATTATTGATAACACCATTACCTACACAGCTGTTCCTGGTCTCTCTCTCTCTCTCTCTCTCCTCTCCCCTCTCCTCCCCCTCCCCCTCTTTCTATCTCCTCCTAAACCCAACCGGTCGAGGCAGACGGCCGCCCACCCTGAGCCCGGTTCTGTTGGAGGTTTCTTCCTGTTAAAAGGGAGTTTTTCCTCCCCCCTGTCGCCAAGCGCTTGCTCTTTGTGGGAACTGTTGGGTTTTTCTCTGTAACAAAGTAAGGTCTTGACCTCACCCTGTAAAGTGCCTTCAGATAATGTATATTATGATTTGGCGCTATACAAATAAAATTGAATTGAATTGAATTGAAGGTTAAGAAGAAGTCTTCAAAAAAATTTAGGGTTGTCCTCATTAGGACCATATATGCTGACCAAATTCAATGCGAGAGACAGGATCCTGCCCTGGGCAATTACAAACCTTCCTTGGGGGTCCTGGATTGTATTAGTAAGTTGAAAAGGGATTGTTTTGTGGATAAGAATTAGTACCCCCCTGGCGTAATTGTTATATGTGGCATGTATAACTTGACCAGGCCACCTACATTGTACTTGCTTAATTTCTGTACCTGTTATATGAATTTCCTGAAGAATAATTATTTTAGAATGTAGGTTTTTAAGTCTGTTCGTTACCTGTTTCAGTTTAGTTAACTTATTGAGTCTCCTGACATTCCAGCTTGTAAATCTTAAATCAGACACTTTTGGACTTTCCATGTTGCTTCAAGTGCAGTGAGATACATGACCATGTTGAGTGTGACAAAAAATAAAGGCACAGAATAAATGATAGTATGTAACAACTGAACTACACATATAAAAACACTTTGAAATCCCACCCCCCTACTTAAACTAAATGGTGTAAGAGCAAATACCAATACACACTAATGAGGAGTGGTTTAACTGTAGGCACTTCTCTCAGACAACCCTCATGGTCCCCCACAGCTCCACATCCCGACCTGAGCATTCAAACACCTACTGTCCTAAAATGATAGATATTAAGCATAATATTGTTAACGCTTCTTGATTTAACTGCCTCAGTAGCCTGTATGAAATAAAAGTGTTTTGGTCTATAGAAGGTGTATAAAATAAAGTGTCCACTAAATATGGTAGTAGCAGCTCTGCATATAATTAAAATAAATTAAAAAGTACAAAATGTATAAAAAATTAACCTGTATTACGCTGCAGTGCACCTATATTGTCCATATCAGTCCTTTTGTAGTTACCTATACTCCTCAGGGTTCAGAAGTTTAGGAGTTTGGAAGGAAGTTCTCAGCTTCTTCTGGTGTGGAGAAAAGGATGATCTTCCCGTTGTGTAGAGCCCTCATTTTGCAAGGGCGTAGAGTGAATCTCCGAAAACTTCCAGCTTCGATGAACTTTTTTCTCACTGCATTGAATGGGCTCCGTGCTTTCATGGTTTCCGCTGATAAATCTTGAGCAAAGAAGATTTTGTGAGCATCGTGAGTGGGCGAGTCTCACTCGCGGTCTTGAAATCGTAGGAAACGAATGATTACAGCTCTGTTGTGATCCGGTCTTGGTCTTGCCAGAGTGCGGTGCGCTCTTTCCAAAGTGAACGACTTGGTGCCGTCGAGCCCCAACCAGACCGGCAACATGCGCTGGATGTAATCAGTCCCTTCAGCGCTTTCAGGGGGCCCTGCTGCCTTAAGTTCTTTCTCCGAGCACGATCTTCCGTCTTGGACTCCAGATAGGCGATGCGTTTAGCGGCGTCAGTCCCACTCACTCACACGCTGCAGGCCGTCTTCGGTGTCTCCTATGCGCCCTTCGGCCTCCGCGAGCCGTTTAGCATTAGCGATAATATGTTGTTGAAGGTCCGCAAATTCTTTTGCACAGCATCGACAGAGCTATTCATCCCAGCTATGCGTCTCTCCACGTTGTCGAGTTTTGCCCCGAGGCCATCGAAGGTACTTATCTTGGTGTTAATCGCGGTGACAGAAGAGCGGAGTGACTGTAGACTAAATCATTCCGTAGCAACAGTAGTTGTAGTATTTCTGTAGTAGTTTTGGATTTCTGAGACTGCTCTCACAGTCTTTACGTCGTTTGTTTAGACATCTTTTAGAAGTAGTTAGAAGCGTTAATGACGTTAATGACTCGGATTTTGCAAACTTTTAGCAAGGCTGTGAGGAGACCCCACTCTAAGCTGCCATCTTAGTCCGCGGCTCAAACAAGTTCCCTGACCGGGAATCGAACCCGAGCTGCGGCGGTGAGAGCCACTAGACCACCAGGGAGATAGTTTGTGAATCTGTGTCCGACAGCTTCCACCAAATCAAACCTTTTCCCTCTTTCAATATAAAGAAAAAGTGACAGACCCAGCTGTGTGTCTCCCCTTCTCTGGTCCTCACCACATTAAAAATAAAAGGAAGAAACACTCCACAGATCTAATGTCCTGCTCAGAATTAGCTTCGGTTTAAACACTGCGTCCTCTTTGACCTGTGCTTCACACCTGCTCTTTCATTATCGCCTGTTGTGGCTGGACTGATCCAATGATTTCATTCTGCGGCAGAGAAATCCACAATGAGCAGTAACCACAGCATCAGAGACAAAGATAAGACCTCACCTCACCTGCTGTTTGGGCGCTGCTGCTGCTCCTGGTGACTTTGACCTGTGCCTTTAAACTAGATTCCAGTTGAGGTGAAAGCTCCAACCAGCTGAGCCAAAACCAAAGGAAGCTCTAAACAGCAGCCACAGAAACAAAATGCACAGACACACATGGATGCTTGGACTGTAGTTCCTTTCTCTTCCACTCGGACAGTGGCTGAAACACCAAATATTCCTGCCCACACTTCACTCATGAATACAAGGGCGTAGAATTGGATAGGGACGCTCGGGACACGTCCCTACCAATAATCAGCTGCTACAGTGTAGTCCCTATCAATACAACCGCTGTCCGTAGTGTTTAATCAATGATTATGGCACACAAAGGGTTAACAGTCGGTCTCTGCTAGAAGTCCCGCCTCTGACCTAAATATCGCTCTTCGATTGGCTGCCGGTTTCTCGCTTACGTACATGTGATTGGCTGTCCCCGCTGTCACTACATCTGCCTGTAAAAGTTACCTGCTCGTTGGGCCGGACAGCGCGTGTTACCTGCAACCGCGAAGTGGAAGTTGTCAACATGTTTGGCATGTTGTGCCTGGGTCACGTCAGCTTAGACGGATTTTAATATCAGCGGTGTCATTTACATTTACATTTGTGGTTGTGTCGGTTTGCGTGCGTGGTATAGGATTTGAAGGATGTCAAAGAAAAGAAAACGGGATATAAGAGACTTCTTTAGGAGTCAAAGTGTAAGTAACTTCAAGGGTATAGCCTACTGTAGAGGCTCAACAATACAGATATTGAATAAAAGACTACATTTAATGCCAAAGAGATACACTTTTTAAAGTTATTTTTAATTAATTATTATTTTCATGTATTTGTGTGGAAGAGAGCAACTGTATAAAAACTCAAAAAAGAAAATTTTGGGGGAAAATACAATAAAACCTCAGATTCTAGATAAGATGCTCATGTGATTTTATACATCCATATTTTGGGGGGAATAAATTACACATAATAATTGTGTGAAAGTAAAAGCCTCAGGCAATGACTTTACCATCAAACTCTATGATCATTCTATCCCTAATCTATCTGTTCATGTCATGCATCAACATGTTTTTGTAAGGTGACAGACAGCAGAGTGGCTGGAGGAGATGGAGGAGGAGAGGCAGGAGGAGGTAGAGGAGGAGAGGCTGGAGCAGATGAAGGAGAGGCTGGAGGAGGTAGAGAAGGAGAAACTGGAGGAAATGGAGGAGGAGAGGCTGGAGGAAGTAGAGAAGGAGAAGCTGGAGGAAATGGAGGAGGAGAGGCTGGAGGAAGTAGAATCAGAATCAGAATCAGAATCAGAATCAGTTTTATTGCCAAGTATGTTTTCACATACAAGGAATTTTTTCTGGTGATTGGTGCAATTGATCAGCAACAGTGGGGCTCTCTAGCCTTGTTGATGAGGCTAATAGCAGATGGGAAGAAGCTATTTTTGTGGCGAGAGGTTTTGGTCCTGAAGGACCGCAGCCTCCTGCCAGAGGGGAGTGTCTCAAAGAGTTTGTGTCCAGGGTGGGAGGAGTCAGCTACAATCTTCCCTGCACGCCTCAGAGTCCTTGAGGCGTACAGGTCCTGGAGGGACGGAAGATTGCAGCCAATCACCTTCTCAGCAGAGTGGATGATACGCTGCAGTCTGTTATTGTCCCTCTCCGTGGCAGCAGCGTACCAGATGGTGATGGAGGAGGTGAGGATGGACTCAATGATGGAGGTGTAGAAGTTCACCATCATAGTCCTTGGCAGGTTGAACTTCTTCAATTGCCTCAGGAAATACATCCTCTGCTGAGCTTTTTTGATGAGGGAGCTGATGTTTAGCTCCCATTTGAGATCCTGTGTGATGGTGGTTCCCAAGAAGCGAAAATGCTCCACGGTAGCCACGGGGGAGTCACACAGGGTGATGGGGGTGGGTGGGGCTGGGCTCTTCCTGAAGTCCACTATCATTTCCACTGTCTTCAGAGCGTTTAGCTCTAGGTTGTTCTGCCTGCACCAGGTCACCAGACGCTCAGTCTCCCACCTGTAGGCAGACTCATCGCCATCAGAGATGAGTCCAATGAGAGTGGTGTCGTCTGCAAACTTCAGGAGCTTGACAGACTGATGGCTGGAGGTGCAGGTGTTGGTGTACAGGGAGAAGAGCAGAGGAGAAAGAACGCAGCCTTGCGGGGATCCAGTGCTGATGGTCTGGGAGTCAGACACGTGCTTTCCTAGCTTCACGTGCTGCCTCCTGTCAGACAGGAAGTCGGTGATCCACCTGCAGGTGGAGTCAGGCACGCTCAGCTGGGAGAGCTTGTCCTGCAGCAGAGCCGGGATGATGGTGTTGAAGGCAGAGCTGAAGTCCACAAACAGGATCCTGGCATAGGTCCCTGAGGAGTCCAGGTGCTGGAGGATGAAGTGGAGAGCCATGTTGACGGCGTCATCTACAGACCTGTTGGCTCTGTAGGCGAACTGCAGGGGGTCCAGGAGTGGGTCAGTGATGGATTTGAGGTGGGACAGGACAAGACGCTCAAATGATTTCATGACCACAGAGGTCAGGGCAATGGGTCTATAGTCATTTAGTCCTGTGGGCCTTGGTTTTTTGGGGACAGGGATGATGGTGGAGGATTTGAAGCAGGCTGGCACGTGGCAGGTCTCCAGTGAGGTGTTGAAGATGTCCGTGAACACTGGAGACAGCTGATCAGCACAGTGCTTCAGGGATGATGGAGAGACAGAGTCAGGACCGGCTGCTTTGCGGGGGTTCTGCTTCTTAAAAAGCCTGTTGACATCTCTCTCCAGGATAGAGAGAGACGTTCCTTTGGTAGAGGAGGAGGAGGGGGGTTCTGATGTGGCTCTGATGTGGAGGTTAGTGTCAGGCTTGTCCCACTGTCTTTCAAAGCGGCAGTAGAACTCATTCAGATCGTTGGCCAGACGGAAGTCGTTAATGGAGTGGGGGGGTTTAGGTTTGTAGTTAGTGATCTGTCTGAGCCCTTTCCAGACAGAAGCAGAGTCATTGGCTGAGAACTGGAGCTGAAGTTTCTCAGAGTACAGTCGTTTAGCTTCTCTCACCGCTTTGCTAAACCTGTACTTGGACTCTTTAAACTTGTCCCTGTCCCCACTCCTGAAAGCTTCCTCCTTTTGCCTCCTGAGCTGACTGAGCTTAGCTGTGAACCAGGGTTTGTCATTGTTATAACTCACCCTGGTGCGTGATGGGATACAGCAGTCCTCACAGAAGCTGATGTATGACGTCACAGCCTCTGTGAACTCATCCAGACTGTTGGAAGCAGTCCTGAACACCTCCCAGTCAGTGCAGTCCAAACATGCCCGCAGATCCTCTATGGCTTCACTGCTCCACTGCTTTGATGTCCTCACAACAGGTTTACACAGTTTTAGTTTCTGCCTGTATGTGGGAATCAGGTGGACCATGACATGGTCAGAGTGGCCCAGTGCAGCCCGGGGGACGGCGTGATAAGCACCACTGATTGTGGTGTAACAGTGGTCCAGAGTGTTCCCCTCTCTGGTCGGGCAATTAACAAACTGTCTGTATTTGGGCAGTTCATGACTGAGGTTCCCTTTGTTAAAGTCACCAAGGACAATAACTACGGAGTCCGGGTTGGTCTGCTCCACACACAGTATCTGGTCGGCGAGCGCCCGCTGTGCCTCCTGCACGTTGGCCTGTGGTGGGATGTAAACACCGACCAGGATGATTGAGGTGAACTCACGGGGGGAGTAGAAGGGCCTGCAGTTTATGATGAAAGTCTCCAGGTCAGGAGAACAGTGCTGCAGGATCACTGTCACGTCTTTGCACCAGCCACTGTTTGCATAAAAGCAGATTCCTCCACCTTTGGTTTTGCCGGACAGCTCTGTGTCGCGATCCGCTCTGAAGAGTTGGAAGCCGGCCAGCTCCAGCGCAGAGTTCGGAATCGATCCACACAGCCACGTCTCCGTGAAGCACAGGACGGCAGATGAGGAAAAGTCTCTGTTCTTCTGCACCAGTAGCTGAAGTTCATCCAGTTTGTTGGGCAGTGAACGCACGTTGGAGAGAAAGATACCTGGGAGAGGTGTGCGGAGTGCGCGCCGGCGGAGACGCGCAAGCGCACCGGCACGTTTTCCTCTCCTCCGGCGTTTCACTGCGAGAGCAACGGTCAGTGCACCTCTGACCAAAATGTCCAATAATCCCACAGATGAGTCGAGAAAAGTAGGAAAAAAATCCACTGGAGTTGTTTCTCTGATATTAATGAGCTCTTCTCTGGTGAAAGAGCTCCGGAAACCAAAGCAGAAAACTGGATTTATAAAGAAAATAAGGCAAAAAAATGCGCACCAAAACACCGAGGCAGCCATCCGCGGCGCCATGGCAACAGAAAAGAGAAGAAGAAGCTGGAGGAAATGGAGGAGAGGCTGGAGGAGATAGAGGAGGAGAAGCTGAAAGAGAGGCTGGAAATACACAGGTGAGGTTAAATAATGATGGAGATGTTAGTCAAGAGATTCAGCACTGTGACAAATGTTAGTGTGATGATGATCTGAATAACAATGCTTCACCCATGTGGCTTTAAAATCAGAGCTTCATATCAAGTCTGGTGTTCTAAGAGGCCCCGTCATATTACTAGTTGCTATATAGTGGTCAAATTTATATTGTGGTTTATTCTTAAGGACACTGATCCTCCAGGAGAGATCAGCAGGGAGAGTGGCAGTAATCAGGAGGATATCCTGGACAAGCCCAACCAACCTGACCCAAATTTCATACCAGCTCAACAGCTACCAAACAGGGTCCTTAATTTTCAAGCAAGTTGGTAAAGGCAGTATCCATGTCTGCACTAAAGCTCCTCCATCAAGGGTGTTCTTTGTTTTCACTGTGTGAAAACATACATTGGAAAGAAAAGTACACTGTCCAAAAAGGCAGACCCTGCCTTTTCATCAAAGGGATTCAATAATTGGAAAAATGCACTTGCCAGTTTTCAGCGGCATCAAACTAGTAAATCCCACCATCATGCCATGGAGGTTAGTGCTCAAGAGGGAAGCCCAATAGATTCGCAAATCTCAAGTGCATGGGCACAACAACAGGAGGATGCTAGGCACTGCCTAAAAAGTATTGTGGGATCAATACAGTACCTTGCCAGACAGGGCATAGCACTGAGAGGCCATGAGACACAAGATGGCAATCTTTTTCAGCTTTTGAAATTCAAAGCCAAGGATGATGCACGTCTCTGTACTTGGCTAGCTCGCTGTCATGATTATACCTCTCCTCAAGTGCAAAATGAGATTTTGCAAATGCTACAAAACTGTATTGTCAGGAGCATTGCACAGTCCATCCAGTTGCTACCAGTTTTGCAGTACTCACTAATTATTGATGGCACACAAGATGTCTCGGGAACAGAGCAAGAGTCTATTTGTTTGAGATATGTGGACCATGACCTGGTACCACAGGAGGTTTTTATCGGTTTGTATGAGGTCCCTGGTACTACTGGAGTTGAGATTGCAAAAATGGCTGAGGATGTCCTCTTGAGGCTCAATATTCCCATGTCTGGGTTAAGAGCCCAGACATATGATGGTGCTGCAAATATGTCAGGCAGATATTCTGGAGCACAAGCAGAACTGAAGAGACAGCAACCCTTGGCATTGTTTGTGCATTGTCTTAACTTGATCACACAGTCTGCATGCAGAGCCAGTCCTTTGATAAATGATTCCTTGCAGTGGGTGCATGAGCTAGGGACATTAAGCAAACAATCTGGAAAATTCAAGAGCATATTTTCTACAGCAGCAAGTTCAGAAGGACCATTAAAGTCACTCAGACCACTTTGCCCAACCAGGTGGACAGTGAGAGGAAAGGCTATCAGAGCAGTGCTGTCTCAGTATGAACGTGTTTTGTCCAGCTTGGAGGAGATGGCATCAAGTGGGTCCAACACAGGCATGAGAGCAAATGGTCTGCGAGAGAGGTTTGAGAAAGGGAAAACTCTACTTGGACTTTGTCGAGCATTAGAAGTGATAGAGGAGCTGGAGTGTCTGAGCATATCCCTGCAAAAAAGGACTGAAACTGTTGCAGGGATGAGAAGTGCCATAGAGTGTGTCAGATCTACGGTACATGGCAAAAGAAGTGAGGAGAGCTTTCATGAGGTTTTTGAGAAAGCAGTGGCAATGGTTGACTCTCTTGGGATTGAACCCATCCAGATTCCTCACCAAAGAAAGCCACCAAAACGATACACTAGTGAGGTGAGCCAGCACATTCCCAAGTCAGCTGAAGAGCATTATAGAACTCAGTTCTATAAAATGTTAGATAGTGTACATATTCAGTTTGAGGAGAGGTTCAACCAACCAGATCTAGATGTCCTGCAGAAGCTGGAAGAAACTCTCCTGACTGGAGAAGTGAAGGACATTGTTGATCAATACCCAGAGCTGAACAGGGGCAGTTTAAAGGTCCAACTAGCCATGTTTAGGTCCAAATACACTTTCAAATCTAGTGCTGAAGTGGCTGACATAATGAGAGGTTTGACAGTTGAAGTGAGAGGCTTGTTTGATCAAGTTGAATCCCTTGTCAGGCTGCTTTTAGTCATCCCAGTTTCATCAGCTGAGGCTGAAAGAAGTTTCAGTGCTCTTAGGAGACTTAAAACATGGCTCAGAACCACCATGACACAAGCAAGACTGAACAACCTTGCTGTGTGCCATGGTCATCAGGAAAAACTGGACAACACTGACCTGACAGTAATCTGCCAGGAGTTTCTGTTACAGACCGGCGTAGGCATGTGTTTGGTTCTTTCAAATAGGAACAACCAGTGGACACTAACCTGCTTGTATTTGAGTATTAGTGAAAAACACATGTACATTTCATTTATGTTTATTTACAATGTTGTATTGTATTTATGTATGTCCAATGTTATTGATGGACAGTATGTTAATTGACAGTATGATGCACAGTTGCACTACAGCCCTACAGCCCTACACTACAGAGTAAAGATGAGAACTCTTTGTAGTTGCCTCCTTTTCTTTCATTAGTTGCTGCAAGCTATAACTTGTGGAATGCATTAAATTCTTATTTACTCATATTCTCTTTAGATATTCAGATATGCCTTATAAACATGACAATTTTGTGACTATGATTGTTTGCTTGTTTGATCAGCTCTACATGATGCAAAATTATGATTGCAAATGGAAAAAAAACATAAACTTTCAGGAGGACAATTTTGTGTCCCCACCAATGTCAAAATCAAACCTCCTCCCTTGCTAAAGACTGTTTCTTTGCAGTAAATAACACTGTTTAAATGTTCCTATCAGCTACAGCGTTTCTATCTGGTTCTACACAGTTAAGACTAAAGTTTAAAGTAAAGCCTAAAGTAAAGTTTTGTTCCAGACTAAGAACCCAGGATTCTCCTCGAGCGGGCACTGACAACTTACCTCCATCTCTTGGAATCGATTTAATCCAAGTAACCGACACAAAACACAGGAAGGCTAGCAGACATCCAAATCTGAAGGTGTAAATCCTCATCTCATTTCCCACTCACAGACACCGACTTGGAGCCGGTTTCCAGCGGATGTGAGCGGCACAGGTGACGCGCAGGTAATGTAACATGGTCGCTTTAGGTTCACAGTTGTGACTCCACCTTACGTCAAGAACAAGCAACACCTTTTTCCGCCTGTGAGAGCCGCAGGTGTCCGCCGTCACTCAACGACAGGTCATTTCTGCTGATCCAGGGTCTGCAGGACCAACCGCAACATTCACCTGCGGCCAACAGCGACGCCTGCTGGAGTACCGACAGAACCACAGTCATGGCCAGGTCTACACGACGTGTTGCTCAAATGCTTAATAAATTTCATTAACACGCTGTTTTATTTTTGCAAACAAGTAAAATAACAAAAATCAACCTGATGATTGATTTCTTATTACTGATTTAACCGGAAAATATTTCATAGCTGTGCAGTTTTGTGTGACAGAAATCCCTAACCTGCACACTTTTAGTCAGCTTTAAGAACAACACAACACTGTTGTGGTGATTTGTAGTTGTGTTTTGTACGAGGTCTGTATTTCAACACACCTTGAAAAATCCAGGAAAAAATACGAACAGATCAACCTACTGGAGTGTTTAATATTGGGGTTAAAGAGATTTCTTCCCTATATGGGTATGTAGCTCAGTGGTAGAGCGCATGCTTTGCATGTATGAGGCCCCGGGTTCAATCCCCGGCATCTCCACTCTTTTACTCTTAATTGTTAATTTGTTTTTTCAGTATCGTTCATCCCTTAACGACCAAACACATGTTACTGTTAACATCTGATTCTCTTTGTTTAACTGCATTAGCTAACTGTTCTTTATCCGCACGAAACTAACTGGCAGAAAGAGGAAAGCGCCTCTCTCTACATATTGAAACAACAAAACGATTTAATCTGAGCGTCATACTACGTAAAAATTTTCTGTGTGCAGATTTAACGAGATTATTATCTCTGAATTGTGAGATAATAATCTTGTTAATTCAGAAAAACAGTTTTTTTCTGGAGTGAATGCATTAGACATAATCACATGCCCACATGGTTGGATTAACCATCTGGGGGGCCCAGGTCAAAAACGGGCCCCTGTTAATCCCCACTGTGCCAGTTTAAGGCACCCAGACACCCGTCCTGTACAGCTGGAATGATAAATTACTTATTGATCAGCTGACATAAGCAAAAGCAAAAATGCCTCTCAGATGTTAATATTTCCTAGTTTTCTGTGACATTAAACTCAACATCTTCATGTTTTTAACTGCTCAGAAAAAACAAGCATCTGATTATGTTAACTTGGCTTCAGGAAATAATGATGGACATTTCTGACTGAACAATCAGTTGATTATTAAGGACAATAACTGTTAGATGTATTGATTATGAAATGTATTGCCTCATTGCACTTCTATGATGGATTCATACAGGAAGCTAAAATGAATAATTTCATAAATTTCTCAGGAAATAATCTCATTAATCTTGGACTTTACACCTCCCTCTGTTCATGGATTATGGAATTCCTCACCAACACACCACAGAATGTCAGGATAGGTAACCTGACATCATCCACCATGATTCTGAACACAGGAGCAGGGCTGTGTGCTCAGCCTGCTCCTTTTTAACCTCTTCACCCAGCCATGCACCCCTCAAACACCATAATAAAGTTTGCCGATGACACCACTATGGTGGGACTGATTAGTGACAACAACTTACTACAGGCAGGAGGTCCAACATCTGGCTGACAGGTGTTTGGACAACAACCTGGCCCTAAATACCACCAAAACAAAGGAGGTTTTTGTGGACTTCAGTAGGTCCAGAAAGACCAAACAGGCCACACTCCATATCAATGGAGAGGAGGTGGACAGGGTGGGCTCTATTTAATTTGTGGAAGCCCACATAACTGAGGACCTCACTTGGGCACTGAACACATCCAGCCTGGTGAAGAAAGCCCAGCAGAGACTCTTCTTCCTGAGGAAGCTTAAACAGGCTGGCTTACCCTCAGAACTGCTCATTAACTTTTTGTCTGTTGGTGTTTTACACTATTTATATGCCTTTTTAATTATCTATTCTTTTATATAGTGTGTTGTCTGTTTTTTTTTTGTCTTGTGCTGGTGTGTATTTTTAATCTTTGAATCTGGTTGTACAATAAACTTCTTATCTTCTCCTTTATCTTTATCTTTGAGACCCGCGAGTTCATATGAACACTGTATGCATGTGACATGCATACAGTGCCTTACCAAAGTGTTCAACCCCCCTGCTAAATTACTCCTTTTACTGGGCGACAATAAATATATTAATGTTTTTCTATATATGATATTTTAATTTACAACAATCATACTTTTAATGAATTAACAGTAAGAAACATGATTTTTAAAACACAAAATATTGTTTAAGAAAATCCATCCATAAATTTTCTGCTGCTCATCCGAGGTCGGGACATGGTGGCAGCAGGTCAAGGAAATTAGTCCGGACATTCCTCTCCCTGGCAGTGTTCCTCCAGAGGGCCTTGGATCCCAAGGCGTTCCCAGACCAGATGGGATTTGTAATCCCTCCAGAGAATTCTGAGTCTACTCTGGGCTTCCTACCAGTTAGACATGCCAAGTAGCATGTAAAGGTAGATGCCAAGGATGCATCCTAACCAGATACCCCAACCACCTCATCTAGCTCCTTTCAACATAAAGGAGCAGCGGCTTTACCCTGAGCGCCTCCTGGATGTGAGAGCTCCTTACTGTGCCTCTGAGGAATCTCATGATCCATGGTCTCATTCCTTCAGTCTCTACCCAAAGCCTATGATTGTAGGTGAGGGGGGGAACAGAGATCGACTGGTAAACTGGGGGCTTTGCCCTCTGGCTCAGCTGCCTCTGCACCACAACAGTCCAGTACAAGAAAACAGAGGAAGCAAATCCAGAAGTGATTATTGGTTGGTGTGTGAGAATATTCTGAGTGACTTAGATTTCCAAACAATTAAAACAATTCACCAAACCCACTGTTACTTTCAAATTGTTCAGTCTCTAAAATGGTTGGGTATGACCACAGAGCAGCTGACAGACACCGTCCCCAAGCAACAAGATGTGGACCAAGCTTCTGGTGTAAAAGCAAAGCCAACAGTGATACACTCCATATCAGTGAATCACTACATAGTTTAGAAGTTCCAGTTTGTGTGGGAATTTCTCTCCCTGACCCCTGTCACCTACGGGGTCCCCCAGGGTCCCTTTCTGGGGCCAGTCCTATTCAACCTGTACAGGATCCCTCTTGGAAACATTGTTAGAAGGTATAACATCTCCTGCCATGTCTGTGCTTCCCACTAAAATCATTTTAGCCCTTCAACCTCTCCTGGACTGTTTCGAGGACATCAAGGGGCCGGATGGCAACAACAACCTCCATCAGTTAAACAACAACAAAAGTGAAGTGCTTATTATTTGGTCCGATGCCTCCTCACAAGTAAGCTAAGCCACCTCACCCCATATGTAAAGTCTCATGGAAACAAATGCTGCTGCAAAGATGTTGACACTAAAAAGTCTGAGCTTCTTAAATCCAGGCTGAAGACACAATTTTATTCACTGGCCTTTTTAGCTCACTAACATTTTACTCTGTTGTCATGTTCAATTGTGTATTTGCTACTTGTTGTTTCTTGTGTATGGTCATATGTTTAGATGTTTCTTTATGCAGTATAACATACAGTAAAACAGTAAAACTTGTGTTTTTACTTATTTTATACATTTCTTCTACATGTTTATTTAATGTCCTCTGTGCAGCTCAAACTGTGTTTAAATGCTCTCTAGATAAAAAGTTGATTTAAAACTAGACATTTCTGCTTTCCTCTCCATTCTAGTATCCTTCATCTCTCCAGAGTCTGTGTGTTGCTGCTGCTCAGCAGAAGATACACAGGTCCACACTGTCCAGTTCAGCAGCCTCAGAGTCCACTGGCTTATATTTTGACTGTTTCTCTCCTGTACATCTCTCTGAGCTCACTTCAACAGTTTCTTCATCTAAACCATCGACTTGTCTTCTAGACCCTGTTCCAACAAGGCTGTTCAAAGAAGTTTTTCCTTTAATCGACACCTCTATATTAAGTCTGATTAACTTATCTTTATCAACTGGTTATGTACCGCAGGGTTTTAAAGTTGCAGTAATTAAACCTCTACTTAAAAAGCCTACTCTTGATCCAGATGTTTTAGCCAATTATAGATCTATATCCAACCTCCCCTTTATTTCCAAAATCCTTGAGAAGGTTGTTGCAAATCAGTTATGTGATTATTTGCACAGAAACGGTTTGTTTGAAGATTTTCAGTCAGGTTTTAGAGTCCATCATAGCACAGAAACAGCTCTGGTTAAGGTTACCAATGATCTCCTCATAGCTTCAGACAATGGACTTGTCTCTATACTTGTCCTACTAGATCTTACTGCTGCATTTGACACCATCGATCATAAGATTCTATTACAGAGAGTAGAACATATGGTCGGCATTAAAGGAACCGCACTAAGCTGGTTTAAGTCATATCTGTCAGATAGTGTAACGTAGTTTCACTGACTCTCCTGTCATTTCAGATCCTGCCTTCCTTCCCTGCCATACAATCTACTCATTTCCCTCACCTGGGTTTCCCCGCCCATCTCCTCCTCACCCGCAGTCCATTTACTCATTAGTTCCTCAGTATATATACCAGTCCATTTTCATTTGCTCCCTGCCAGATTGTCTTGTGTTCTACGTTGCCAAGCTTTCCAGCATTTCCTAGTACTGCCTTCCTGCTCTGACCCCGTTTTGCCTGTTTTCTTGGACTATGAATACCTGCTGCTCCTTGTCGGATTTGTTTGCCTGATTCTGATCTCCTGGTTTTGACTCTGCCTGTTTTTTGGACTAAGTAAACTGATCTTCCCTTGCTACTCGTCTGCCTCTTTGTCGTGCTTCTGGGTTCTCCTTTGTCGGCTCCAGTGATCGTGACAAGATAGACTCCAGTTTGTTCATGTTAATAATGACTCTTCTATCATCACTAAAGTCAGTCATGGAGTTCCACAAGGTTCTGTGCTAGGACCAATACTTTTCACTCCATATATGCTTCCTCTAGGAAACATTATTAGGAGGCACCAGATGAATTTCCATTGTTACGCAGATGACACCCAGCTGTACTTATCCATGAAGCCAGGTGAGACTAACCAGGTAGCCAAGCTTCAGGTGTGTCTTAAGGACATAAAAATCTGGATGACCAGTAATTTCTTACTCTTAAATTCAGACAAAACTGAAGTTATTGTAATTGGCCCAAAACACCTCAGAGATACACTATGTGATAATATACTGACTCTGGATGACATCACCTTGGCCTCCAGTGCTACAGTCAGAAACCTTGGTGTCATTTTTGACCAGGACTTGTCCTTTACTTCACATATAAAGCAAGTCTCTAGGACAGCCTTCTTCCACCTGCACAATATTGCTAAAATCAGACCCGTTCTGTGTCTAAAGGAAGCTGAAAAACTAGTTCATGCATTTGTTACCTCAAGACTGGACTACTGTAACTCTTTATTGTCAGGATGTCCCAAAAATTCAGAAAAATCCTCCAATTGATCCAGAATGCAGCAGCACGAGTACTGACAGGAACTAGGAAACGAGATCACATCTCTCCTGTGTTAGCTTCTCTGCATTGGCTCCCTGTAAAATCCAGGATAGA
This sequence comes from Trachinotus anak, assembly GCF_046630095.1. Lineage (NCBI taxonomy): Eukaryota > Metazoa > Chordata > Actinopteri > Carangiformes > Carangidae > Trachinotus > Trachinotus anak. The sequence goes on from NW_027273872.1 coordinate 28,575,791, forward strand.
ATTTAAAATCCTCCTCCTCACCTACAAAGCCATTAACGGTCAGGCACCATCATACCTTGGAGAGCTTATAGTTCCCTATTTTCCCAATAGGACACTTCGCTCTCTAAATGCAGGTCAACTTGTGGTTCCCAGAGTTTGTAAGAGTAGAATGGGGGGCAGAGCCTTCAGCTATCAGGCTCCTCTCCTGTGGAACCAGCTCCCAGTGTGGGTTCGGGAGGCAGGCCCCCTCTCTACCTTTAAGATCAGGCTTAAAACTGTCCTGTTTAGTAAAGCTTACAGTTAGGGCTGGCTCAGGTATGTCCTGGCCCATCCCTTAGTTATGCTGCTATAGAGCTAGACTGCTGGGGGATTCCTATGATTCACTGATCTCTCTCTCTCTCTCTCTCTCTCTCTCTCTCTCTCTCTCTCTCTCTCTCTCTCTCTCTCGACTACTTTATGCCATTAACTTTGTATTTTTTTTCTCTCCCGTAGTTTGTGCTTCTCCTCTCTCTCTGTCCTCATTCTGCAGGTCTCTCTGCCTCTGGAGCAGCAGGATCCAGATCCACCACTACTCATCATTACTATTAACCACTGTTATCTGTCATTATTATTGATAACACCATTACCTATACAGCTGTTCCTGGTTGCCCCCCCCCCCAACATCACTGTCGTCTCAGCTCTGACGGCCACATGAGTAATTACAGTTTGACACTGCTCTCTTTGATGACCTGGAACCTTGACCTTTCCTCACCACTTTGGCGGTCTACCACCATCTGATCACCAGTTACCACAGGTCAGCTTCATCACAGCTACATCATTCTTGGTGACATTTTTATACTGGACACTGGTCTGTTGTTCCATCATCACATATCCACAGTCTTAGAGACATTACCTCTCAAAGCAGAATCACTGACTGCTCGTCTGTTTGTTGTGAATTTTAGAATTAAGTTGAATATGATGAATATTGGAACAAAATATTGTGTATTGACAGTTCCAACATTAAAATATCTGAGTGAGTCTTGCTCTGTAAAACCTTTTATCAGTTGTATTGTGATGCAGATGTTTGCAGAGGGATCCCATGTGTTTCAGAGAGGCTCATTCATAAAGATGAACAGAGACACCATGCAGTCCAAAAAGAGTATTTTTGTTGCTATGGACAACAACAAGATGAGAGTCACACACACAGCTCGATTCACATTTTTACCACCCGAGCCACCCACCCAGCATCCATCACCCATTAACCCAGATTAATCTTTGACCTGTCCCAGCAGCTGCATTCACGAGGAAGTGGCCTGTTGTCCTGGTGACAGAGGAAACAGTTAATATCCATTTACCCCACAAAAACGTCACTCTGATGTTGATATGATTTCGAGTAAAAGGAGGTAGAGTACATCTTCACAAGGTTCACGAAATGTCACACAGAGCTCGACTGTTTTACATCTGTGTCTGTGTTTCAGCATGAATGGAGACACGTTATCACTAACTAATAAGGTTGAGCACCTCGTTGCATTTACTTCCTTTGTATTTTGAAAGACACACACATCTGACACTGCCTCAAATCAACCCTGCACAGTTTCATCATGACCTGAAAATATTTTACTGTTTCTAATGGATAAACCCGTCAAGCCCTCTGTACTGCTCTCTCTCTCTCACTCACTCTCTCTCTCTCTGTCTCTCTCTCACACACACACACACACACACATGCACGCATGCCTGCTTTGAAAGAGTAATTTAAATGGCTCATGTGTGTAAGGGTTTGTTACAAAAATGCCCTTTCAACCCTTTTACAACCACGGGGATCACCGGTGACACCACGGCGCATGTGTATTTCAAATTACTGTTACTCCTCCTGAATTAGATTTTTGCAATCTCAGAAATGTTCAATCTGCACTTTTCAAGAATTTATGAAAAGAAAGTTGAAGAAAATTCAATTCTGTTTTTGTCCTTTTCTTCATATAACAGTTTTAGGTATTTAATTACATAAGAATGGTAAATACTTGACAGATTTTGAAAGTTCTACTTCTCCTGGAAAAAGGGTGTAAATTATCTACACATAGGGCATTTTTTGACAAAATTATTGACAAAAATAGACAAAAAAGACCAGCCGTTTTAATAAATATATCTATTATTATGGTGCTAAAAGGGTTAAAAAGGATTGTCAGGTTTTGAGAGCAGAGTTTTATTTTGACATAGAAGTGAGATGTTTATCTCCAAGTTTTCTGTCTGTGGAGTTTTGACACAATGAGCCAGATTCTGCATTATTAGTGGAAGCAATTACAAAAAACTGTCAACATTTTAAACATGCAATGATCATGTTGCATTAGAGGTATTTAAATATAACTTATTCATGATTTAATCAAAAGTCACTGGGAAACCTAAATGAAACACAGTTTCACTACAACACTCTGCTCTTAACAGTTAAACCTTCTACTCGCTCCAGTGCTGAACAAACCACAGTGATTCAACTCTAATGAATCAGAAATGATAATGTGTGGGCTTTACACTAAAAAACAGCAACTTCAAAATCTACAGAACCTTCCATATTTCTACCAGTTTATTCAGTGAGTCATGAGATTTGTTCCATTCACAGACAGATCGTACTGATGATGAATTTCAAAAAGAGTAAACTGACCCACAGATGAGAGCAGCTCAGAGACGTCCTGGTCCTGAGCATCAGTCAGTCTCTGCTGGTCCTGTTGCAGAAACATCAGAGGACTCAGGTTTCAGCCCTAAATGTGTTTTCACCATTGGCTGCCATCCCTCAGGACACCAAGAGCAGATTAGATGGAATTTAATGATCCCAGTGGGACGCTGTAGCAGATACACAGAACTGAACACAAATAATATTAGTATTGACAGGAGTCAAGTATAAACCAGTACAGCATGCACATATGATGCTCCTGTCAGTCTCTCCAACAGCTGAATCCACTTTATATTGTCATCTTTTTAACATGGGACAGGGATGAATGTCTTCAGTTGTAAGTAGAGTAGGAGGTCAGACTGAGCACCGGACGCTGTTCACTGGCTTCAAAACACAGAAAGAAACAGAGAGTGAGACAAATCTGTTTGCTTTCATTTGAGATTTTTAATCCTCATGTTAAGAGGATTGTGGGTAAAATGTTAATGCCACGATGACAGAAGATACACATGAACATGCAGATGTTGTACACATGCAAAGATACACACACACACACACACACACACACACACACACAGACACACACAATCTAAACCCACACACAATCTAAACCCATCTTTCTCACTAATCCTCCCCAGGTCACAGGCAGGATTTCACTGTTCAGAGGATACAGAGCTGGAACTGAATATTTTAATTGTAGACATAAAAACATTTATTTTCATATATATTTCATAGTCATCGTGGACAAGGAGCCAACAGACGGAGAGAGAGTGACACAAAGTGAGCAGACTGAGGGAAGGGGCACAATCTTCTCAAGTGAAAGAAGAGTCTATTTCTGCAAACGTGGAAGCCTACATTTGTCAAGGCATTGTGACAGTGGGTAGGGTGGAGGGCAGTGGGTGGGGTGGAGGGCTGGGGGCTGGGCGTTAGGAGCTGGGCTTTGAGGGAAGAAGCAAGACAAGAGAAAGGACCCATCTGTTCTTCTGGTGCCAGATGAAAAGAGACAGAGAAGGAGAACAGAGGAGAGGAAACGGAGGAAGGTAAGAAAACACTGAGTTAAGTACTGGACCTGTTTACTGCTGACTGCAGGAGAGTCTAAGTTCATCTGATGAGTGTGTGTGTGTGTGTTGTACTGAAAGGTGTGAGTTTTTAAATCTTCTGACTGTTCAGTTAAATCTGTGCAACTTTTATTCTTCATGACATGAAGATGATTCATCTCAACTGACAAGGTTTAAAGTTTGTTGAGAAAATCTGAGTCATTTTATAAATAACTGTCTTTCCCTCGTATTTCCCTCAGGATTGGCAAAGACCAAAACTACGGTGGTCCTGAGAGCGCAACACACTGCAACACAAACACATTCAGAAAACTACTTGACAACACATGAGCTGCAAATCCTCACAACACAACGGAAGTGTTTCCAGAGGACACTAAAAAGCGATTACCTGCTGGGACGCAGTTGTTGTTCAGTGGTTTGTGACATTTGAAATAGAAATCATTGAACCATAAGTGCACATGGACATATTATGATACATGTTGTAAAACATCCATTCAAGTGTGTTGCAGCAGGTTGAGCACTTTTTTTAAGTTATTTATTCAGATAGCGACAGGAAAGTCAGGGAGAGAGGGAGGATGACCTGCAGCAAAGAGCCAGGGGTCGGACTCAAACCCAAGCCTTCATGGCACATGCTCCACCAAGTGAGTCACAGGGATGCCCCTCCCCCCATCACTTTTTTGTTGTCTGCTGAAGACACTTCAGTTGTGTTGTGAGGATTTGCAGCTAACGTGTCGTTGAGTTGTTTTCCGAATGTGTTTGTGTTTTGTCTGTTTGCATGTGTTTTCTTAAGTTGCAGTGTGTGACCTCTCAGGGCCACTGTACCTAACAGAACCTGATTGTACCAAATCTTTTTGAAGGAGCAATGACCAATGGGGAAACTCAAACTCAGTCATGTGGCATTCAGCTGACCAATGGTGGGAATAAGATCAGTTAGTCAGTCAGTCAGTCAGCGACCTTCACCATCATAGGGCTGGCCCCACTGCCACAGTTCAGCCAAAAAGCTAATTTAAAATGTACAGGAGCTGAGAGGGTTTGTTTTGTAACACTTATCTTAGCCACAAGAGACTTCAGTGCCCCACTGTCCCTGTCTAAATAAGAGCATTCATGTTTTTTCAGCTGATTTTTAATTTAAACAGAAAGTACATATGAATTGTGTGACAGTAAGTCTTGTAACATCACTCAACATTTTGGCTAGAAATGTATTTTAATAGAAAGTCTTCCAATACCACAAAAGCTTGATAAAGTCAGGTGAGACAGTAGAAATAACTACAAAGCTCATGTAACGAGCAGGTCACTGCAGATGTTTGGGTTAAACAGGATGTTTGGAGTATGTTACACCTTTATTTCACAGGGGGTAACAGTCTGTGCCTTTTGGCTTTAATCTCATTACTTTAACACTGTGCTCAGCCTCCATTCAACCTCCCTCCCTTTCATCCTTTAGTGTCTGCCCCCCCGCTTTCACTGGAATGGTACACCCTCTAACTTAATTAAAAGAAGCATCCTCTCACTCACACAGACACACACAGTGTCCTGTACAGCAGTCAGCAGTCAGCAGTGCCCTCCCCTCTGTCTCTCATGGTAATTTCCTTCCATCTTCTGATTGCATGTCATAGATCATCTCCCCAGGGGGAATTCAGTCTGGATGTTTCCCGTCAGCTCTCACTGACAGCTTCAATACATTCATGCTCATGTGACACTGGATGTTGAGGTGTTTTGTTCTGATTCTGCAGAGAGAAAATGAGGAGCTGCTCAGTAAACGACAGGTTAAAAGCGTTCAGCAGAATTGTTATGCCACCCTTTCTTCTCTAAGGTGGGTGAAGACACTGAATATGAATGAAGGCAGGTGTTCATGGGTGAAAGTGATTCTCCTCTGCAGCAGGACCTAACAATGACAAGAGCAGCTGCCCAGTGTTTTAGTTTGCAGTAGAACAAGTATTCAGAGCCTGTTCTTGAGTAAAAGTACAGATACCACAGTCTAAAATACTCCAGTATAATACTCTGTAGGTTAGTTTAGGTTACTTTATTTGGTTTACAGTAAAAAGAGTCTCACACATACACACCACATACAGTTAATTAAACACTGCTTGTATGCAGTGTTTACTATGAGTGATGGCTGCTGGATCAAAGCTCTGTTTATACAGTTTTGTTCTGCACTTCGGGACATGAACCTTTGTCCAGGAGGAAGAAGATGAAGTTCAAAGGGAGTGAGTCGTCATTTAAAATTGAGCCAGCTCTCTGCTGTGACAGCTGTGACTCACCAATCAGCTACTAGACCAGTTAACAGTTTGACTGAGAGAATTTCCTGCTCTTTAAAACAGACTTCCTCACCATGATGCCAGAAAAAAAGATAAAAATTGATTCAACAAAGGCACATTGTAGAATAAGATCATCATGATGGAAAAAGGACAGTTTCCCCAGACACAACAAACACTGATGCCCCTTCTTACGCACAGCTGCATCCATAATTGTCCCAAAGTACAGTACAGCTCCTGCATTCAAAACTTTACTCAAACAAAAGTTTGCTGCTGCAGGGACCCAGTGAGTCACTAATGTTTTTAAGCTGTTTTGTTGCACCACAGGGATGAAGCATCAGCTCAGACTCTGGTGGATCCACATGCACTGAGGGACCGAAGATTTCACACTAAAACATGAGGTCAAGATGAAGATGTGGATTATTCTCCTCTACCTGAGTCATGGATGGATGCAAACAGCCTCCTCTGCTGCTGTAACCCCGACACTGTCCTCTGTACGAGTGACTCCCACTGAAGATGAGAGCACCCAACTAGTGGTAAAATAAACACATTAATCTTCAACCTTTATGTGGTCAAAGGCATACAGAGTTTGAAATGATCATTCATTGATAATCATAATCATTCTTTCTCCTATTGTGTCAATGGAGAACCTGAATTGTACGAACAATTCAATTACAGAACACTTGTTGCAGTTTGATGATAAATTTAAAAAAAATCAGTCTACAGTAAATTCTCCATAATGACAAAATAAAAACAGGATTTTTTGTAAATATATTAAAAAGTAAAAACTCAAACATCACACTGACAGAAGTTTCCAGACACGTTCCTATGACACTTAAAGTCTAGCTTGCTTCCTCCATCTATCTGATCATCTCTGAGATGTTTCTACACCTGGACTGGAGTCCACCTGTGGTCGATCAGCTGATTGGACACACACCTGTCTATATATGATGCAGATCAGAGCAGAAACCATGAGGAGGAAGGAGCTGCTGCAGAGCTCAGACACAGGATTGTGTCGAAGCTCAGGGAAGGTTCAAGAGCTCAGTGGTTTCCATCATTCTGACATGAAGAAGTCTGGAACAAAAGGACTCATCAAGACCTGGACATGGACTAACTGAGAGCTCCAAAGATCCCGTGGCACCAGGCTGCACCCTCAGCCTATAGTGTGTGGTCAAGATGTCCTCCAAGAGTTTGACTGAGGTGCTCTCAGGTTTTAGATAAAAGTAAACACTAATCAACTCAGCATCATGATGAGGTGGTTTGTATGGAAGCTCTTTTCTGCCAGTTAAAGAAAAATGAGGAAAAAGTCATGGTAAAAAAAAAAAAAAAAAATTGTCAAAATTCTGATGTAATAAATCAAAATTATGAGCTAAAAAACGTATAATATAATTTTTTTATTTTTATTTTTTTGGTTAGTTTGTTTCATGCATTGTAGAATTTTAGGGCAGGAACCTTTTGATCAGTTTAGACTTGTTTGTTTCCACCAGGTGTTCAAGGCTCAGTGAAACCAAGTGCAGGACTGAAATGAATGAACCCTGTTAAGACGATTATCTGCTCTTCTCACAGGACTGGTTGATGAAGTATGGCTACCTCCCACCCTCAGACCCCTCCACTGGGCAGATGCAGGCCTGGACAGCTGTCACCAATGCTGTCAGGTCCATGCAGAGGTTTGCAGGCCTCAGAGAGACTGGAGTCGTAGGTGAGGATGCAGAACAGAGCTGCATGCTTTACTTTAACCCAACACTCTGATCCTGTTGGGTCTTGTTCTGTATGTGACTCCTTCTGTGCTGTGGTGGGTCAGATGAGGAGACAATGGCGTTGATGAACAGCCCCCGCTGCTCCCTACCTGACCAGGAGGAACCATCCAAATCACTGGCCAACCCGGAGGGGAGGAACATGAGGAGGAGGAGGAGCGCTATCTCCATGTGGACACGCAGGAATATTAACTGGAGGTGGGACAGGACTACTGTCTCATAACCTACTCAGGATGCAGTCTGTTAAAGGTCTCTGCTGCTGTCTCTCTCTTTCAGGTTGCATTCATATCCTTCCTCTTCCCATCTGTCCCGGGAAACAGTTCGTTCGCTGGTCTTCTACGCCTTAAGAGTGTGGGCGGAGCCAACACCCCTGGAGTTCCATGAGGTTTGTTTATCTTGACTGATGCTGCATTAATGACAAAAAATGGTGGATGAGTTTCCTAAAGGCCAGAAACCCATGGTCTGTTGCCCCCAGGTGAGTGGTCCAGAGGCAGCTGACCTGCAGGTAGACTTCCTCCATGGTTACCACGGTGACAGCTATCCCTTTGACGGGGCGGGTGGTGCAGTTGGCCATGCTTTCTTCCCATCAGACCCTGCTCGGGCAGGAGGAGTTCATTTGGACGCTGAGGAGGAGTGGGCTTTCAGACAGCCAGGTAAACTTCTGATATTACTTCATTTTGCCTGTGTGAACTGGAAAACCTGGAGGACTTTAGATATCCAGTCTTGGAAAACACATGGAAAAGAGAGAAAGAGCACAGTGTCCTGAAAGACATTATGTGGTCCTGGAAAATAACTGAAACATTCACATTTTTTGATGAGATGGAACTGTCAGATCTCTGGCACAGGCGGCAGCTGAAGTTAAAGGTCTGTGTGGGTTGGAGAATATGAAACGTTCTGAGAACCCCACACAGCTGTGAGCCTTTGAATGCACTATGATCACGTCAGGTTGGTGAAGACAGAACTTCGTGGAAAAAAATCATCACTGAAGGTTGAGTGGACTGGTCCCTCAACTGTGACTCATAACAAACTTTATATGAAACAGGTTTATAACTTTATGTCCCTTCTGGGATTATTGTTTTCACAAGTAACGTTCCTCATCGTCTAAACAACAACATATAGATATTGTATAGATGTTGTGACGTCAGGGAACCATGTTAGGAGAACGTCTGATGACGTCAATGTGACTGACGACAGCTGACGTTGATGTTTTGTTGGTTTTTAGTTGTGTTGATAAGTCACCAAAATCCAACGTCTTCCAAACATCTTAGGCCAATGCCATCTTGGCACGTCATCAGCCACTGTTGAGTTTGACAACAACCTGATTTTCATTACAACTAAAATTTAACGTTTGTCTGACATTTAAGTGTTTGGAGTCAAACGTCTCTTTCATGTCTGGTGCTGTTTGGTTAGGAGGATATGTGTGTTTGTTTGCTAATGTGTCAGGATTGTAATTTGAACAGTGTTTCTGTTGTTGTCCTCTAACTACAGAGCCATGTTTCAGCAGAGACTTCCACAGAGAGGAACTTGTTAGTGTAGAGCATGACCCTCAGCTGTTGTACCCGCTGGACATCTGACACGATGGATCTAATGCACACTGATAATCAGTGTTCCTTAACAGTGTACAAAAAACTTTATGAACAAATGAGTGAAAAGCTGAGGTTGGTGTGTTGTGGGTTTTGGCCCTTTGGGGGCAGCAGACACAAGTAGTGAACACAGCACACAACCAAACCATTTGTGTATTGCTTGTTAATGACCAGTTGTTTATCTCCACGTGCATCAGTTACACAACATGATGATTCATGTATGGAGTGGTGTTTGTGTCCACCTGATGAAACTAAATTTACTTTTAGCTCAGTTTTTGCTTTTGAACTTGTTGATCTTTGTTGATGCAATTTTTACTTTAGACGCTGATAGTTTAGGTTTTTAAGGCCCAACAACTTGTAACTGTTATTTATACCAGAGAGTTTGAGCTGGTGGATTTACAGTGTAGGACTGGCTCATCACATGGTCCATCCACTAGTGCCACCATTGCTCCAAATTAATGACTTAGTACAAAGGAAAACTGATCACTGTTTTCTGATTTATGCACAATGTACTTAATGATGTCGTATGCCCGTTGCCATGACATTTGCCGTGTACATTGATGTGACTGCCACTGTTGTTTGTTTTAGCCCATCAGCTCCATCCTGTGGTGTGTAGAAAACTTTACCACCTCTAACTGCTTGTGGGATTTTCCCCTCTTTCAAAAGTAAAAGATAAGAAGAATCGTCATAACATCTGGATATCCCCACCATCTTTCATCTGGCTTCTCTCTTCCTCCCCACCCCCCACCCAGCCTCTGAGGGTACTGACCTGTTCACAGTACTGGTCCATGAGTTTGGCCATGCACTAGGCCTCGCTCACTCCTCATCCCGCCACTCAGTGATGAGGCCATACTACCAGGGTCCTGCTGGAGACCCCCTTCACTACCGCCTGGGAGCCCATGATCTGGAGCACATCACGCAGCTCTATGGTAAGACTCTATCTGAAAAGTCTGAATGTCCACCATTTAAAGAATTTAGGGTGTAAATGTCTGTTTTGCTCACATATCTGGAATATGTGATGTTTTATGATTATTAATTTATGCCTTGTACATCACAAGAACCAAACCATAGCACTGCAGCATCATCAGAGAGAATGACTTCATTATTGACGGTTATGAGGACAGCTGTGAACCTCTGGCCTGGCCTGACCTCTGGTGTGTTACTGAGGAAGTACAGACACACAAACTGTATGTTGTGAGTTGTATCTTCCTCATTAAGCTCAGATGCTCATGTGAAAGCCTCGTATTGTAAAGATTCAAAGGATCAGAAGCAGGAAATTCTGATACACTTGTGACTGCTCTGTTGTTCAGACAGAGACTTGCTGATGAATAAAGTCATGCATGCTTCCTCCCAACCCGCCAGCAGCTGAACAGCTGTGCACTGCAGACCTCTGTTCACCAAGCAGCTGTTTGTTATAACTTGAATATATCCTTGCACCTGGTGACATTTGGATGTAGGAATTTAAACTGCAACCATTTTCTATCACGTTTACAGGACCTGTGTCTGGACCGTAGAGCTACTCTGTTTCTGCTCTCAGATGCTCCTAGTTTTAGAATTTTGAGTGGGACAGTGTTTGCAGTCTGTACTTCTGTTGGTCTTGACTTTTGTCCAGGATGAAATATCTCAAACTATTGGATGGAGATAGATAGATAGATAGATAGATAGATAGATAGATAGATAGATAAATATGGGGACTAACAGTGTAGAGACCAAATAGTTAGTAAACCTGATTATAGATTATAGATGTGTAGCATATCATAATCTGACACCTCTCAATCATTGATCACTGACAGTTGAGGATATTTGGAGAAATCACAAAATATTAATTGCATTGAAAAGATAATGAAGTGTGTGCACAGCGTAAACAGAGTAAAGACAAACCACACACTCATTTAATTATATATGAGCTTTGTGACCCTTAATTGTATATGTTTATGATGATTCAGGTAGAAGGAACCAGCTGCAGGCGACTGATGCTGCTCGCCTCGTCCCAGAGCCTCAGCTGCGCCACAGAGCCCAGCACCACCACCACCGTCACAGATATGGGTATGGAGGCCTTTCAGCTTGGAGCCACTGTCAGTGGCAGACAGTGAGGGGAACAGACCAGTTTACAGCTACACTGACATGCTGTTTAATGTTATTCAGAGTCTGTCAGAGATACACCTCTGCTTTATGAACCCAAAAATAGAAGAAGTAACAGTTGGTACAGACTGTGGTTGTTCCTCCAGTTCGTACTGGACAGATCAGTTTCTCTGACATTAACATGAGGCTTCAGCATGTTACACAAATGAAGTGGATCTGTCCCAGAGTTACTGTTCCTCCCCAACACAGGAAAACTGGAACATTATAGAAGGAGACAAAGAGGAAACCTGTACTAAAACCTTAAGAAGATGTCCCCTTAACTTCAAGTAAATGTTTGAATCCAGTTTCACAGACTGTGGATTTTGTTCCCATCACTTACATTAAAGTTTCCTTCCAGACATGTTTAACTCTTCTATGATTCATTTTTAGTTTTATATGGTTTCATATAAAAACTGATCTGAAGCTCATCTACTCTGACTTCCTGATTGATACACCTGGATCAGACCTTGGTCCCGCCCACCACCTGCTGGCTCCAGGTGTCCAGGTGAAAGAGCAGAGAGTATGAAGATGGTTAGAGGAGGAAACTTCAGAGAGACTCAGCCTCATGTTTGACTCAGATGAGGAGTCTGTTGAGACAAGGATCAGAGACTAGAAGACGGATCAGAACGGTTAGCGTAGTTAGCATCTTTTATTTGTTGTTTGTTAGCTTGTAACTGGCAGTGTCTGATACAGTGTTAGTTGGTTGTGCTAATGCTAACACTGGCTCTCTGTACTGATAAGATTTCAGGCGTATTTAGCCCTGCCCCCCGTCCCCACAAGTTGACAAGATTGGTTCCTTAGGTTCTATGACATATGAATCCCTGGCTGTCTGAATCTGTTTTTATGAGACTGTCATTGGTTCACTGCAGTTCAAGGTGGAAACACTCAGCCATGGTGTTGACTGATTATTTCACTCATCATATGTCTTTATTATAGAAAAACATTGTGTGGATGTTAACAAGGTGAAACAACTGGTCTTCATCAGAAGCTCTGAAGTCTGTAGGTGTTAAAGTCTGTGTGTTTTCTCCCTCAGCTCCCTCATCAACCGCTGTAACACCAGTTTTGATGTTGTGTCAAGGATCCGAGGAGAAACGTTCTTCTTCAAAGGTCTGAATACACATCAAACGGACTCGTTAGGCTTCAGATGTATATATCTAGTTTGTATAGATAAGAGCTGTCTGGTTTTGGTTAGCAGGATCTTCCTGACTAAACTTTGCTCCTCCTCCATTCTGCTCCCTTCTTTTCTCGTTCCTCCAGGTCTGACCATGTGGCGAGTCAGCAGTGGGGGTTTGGTGTCAGGTCGTGGGTCTTCAGTCAGGAGGCTGTGGAGGGGGCTTCCCTCTGACTTGCCTCGTCTTCATGCCGTACTAGAGAGACCGTCAGATCATGCCATCATCTTCATCAATGGTATATTCTGATAAGCGTGTGAATATGACCTCACCTCATCATGGTTGAAGGTTTCTCGTGAAGAGTGTGAATGAATCAATAAATCATTCATTGAGTTGATCACTGTCCTCTCAGCAGCCCACAGCCTGACAGCAATAGTATGTCCCTGCAGTACTGGAGGTTGCAGTTTCAGGACCACCTTTCGAGGACCCTACTTTTTCGCACCACTGCCACCTGGTGAACCAAAGGCTGATTTTAGAATCGCAGGACCGTATTTCCAGGACCAATGAACCGCATAAATTGCCATAAAGGTTTATTCCATTCAAATACTACTTTCTGTTTTGTGGTTGCTATAAGAATTGCATATTGAGCAACTTGTGTAATTAGCATAATTAGGTTTATATCAGGTAAAATAAAGATGAGTCATATACAGTGCATCTGGAAAGTATTCACAGCGCTTCACTTTTTCCACATTTTGTTATGTTACAGCCTTATTCCAAAATTGATTAAATTCATTTTTTACCTCAAAATTCTACACACAACACCTCATAATGACAAAGTGAAACATGTTTGCTTGAAAATTTAGCAAATTTATTAAAAATAGAAGAATAAATATATAACATGTACATAAGTACAGCCTTTGCTCAATACTTTGTTGAAGCACCTTTGGCAGCAATTACAGCCTCAAGTCTTCTTGAGTATGATGCTACAAGCTTGACACACCTATTTTTGGGCAGTTTCTCCCATTCTTCTTTGCAGTACCTCTCAAGCTGCATCAGGTTGGATGGGGAGTGTCGGTGCACAGCGATTTTCAGATCCCTCCAGAGATGTTCAGTTGGGTTCAAGTCTGGGCTCTGGCTGGGCCACTCAAGGACATTCACAAAGTTGTCCTGAAGCCACTCCTTTGTTATCTTGGCTGTGTGCTTAGGGTCTTTGTCAAGATGACAAGTTGGAAGATGAACCTTCTCCCCAGTCTGAGGTCCAAAGCGCTCTGGAGTAGGTTATCATCAAGGATGTCTCTGTACATTGCTGCATTCATCTTTCCCTTGACCCTGACTAGTCTCTCAGTTCCTGCTGCCGAAAAACATCCCCACAGCATGATGCTGCCACCACCATGCTTCACTGTAGGGATAGTATTGGCCAGGTGATGAGCGGTGCCTGGTTTCCTCCGGACATGATGCTTGGCATTCAGGCCAAAGAGTTCAATCTTTGTTTCATCAGACCTGAGAATTTTGTTTCTCATGGTCTGAGAGTCCTTCAGGTGCCTTTTGGCAAACTCCAGGTGGGCTGTCATGTGCCTGTTACTGAGGAGTGGCTTCCATCTGGCCACTCTGCCATACAGGCCTGATTGGTGGAGTGCTGCAGAAATGGTTGTCCTTCTGGAAGGTTCTCCTCTCTCCACAGAGCAACGCTGGAGCACTGTCAGAGTGACCATCAGGTCTTGGTCACGTCCCTGACTAAGGCACTTCTGCCCCGATCGCTCAGATTGGCCGGACGGCAAGCTCTAGGACGAGTCCTGGTGGTTCCCAACTTCTTCCATTTACAGATGATGGACGCCACTGTGCTCATTGGGACCTTCAATGCTGCAGGAATTTTTCTGTACCCTTCCCCAGATCTGTGCCTCGATACAATCCTGTCTCGGAGATCTACATACAATTCCTTGGACTTCATGGCTTTGTTTGTGCTCTGACATGCACTGTCAACTATGGGACCTTATATAGACAGGTGTGTGCCTTTCCAAATCATGTCCAATCAACTGAATTTACCACAGGTGGACTCCAATCAAGTTGTAGAAACATCTGAAGGATGGTCAGTGGAAACAGGATGCACCTGAGCTCAATTTTAAGTGTCATGGCAAAGGCTGTGAATACTTATGTACATGTGATTTTTTTAAAAATATATTTTATATATCTTTTTTATATATTTCAAAATAAATAAAAATTTCAAGCAAACTTTTTTCACTTTGTCATTATGGAGTATTGTGTGTAGAATTTTGAGGTAAAAAATGAATTAAATCCATTTTGGAATAAGGCTGTAATAACAAAATGTAGAAAAAGTGAAGCGTTGTGAATACTTTCCGGATGCACTGTATGTATAAAAATAAGATTATTGACATCTGACATCTTTTCCTGACATGTCAATATCCAAACCCCAGATTGTAAAGTTGGTAGGTGAGATAAAGTAGGTGAGATTCATCTGTAGTATAGCATAGTATAGTATCTCTAGTAAGTATGGATTTATGCACTTGACAGACATGACAAGAGGTGATGGGATTATCGATTGTTGCCCTTCTTCACATTAAAATGTGGTCCTGTTGTCCTCAGCTGGCAGTGTCATAAAAAACTAGGGTCCTACAAATGTGGTCCTGACACTGCAGCCTCCAGTTCTGCAGACACACCCCACTCCCTGACCCACTGACCCAACAGATGGTTTCTTCTGCAGGTTCTCACTTCTGGCTGTTCAGGGAACTGTCCCTGCAGGAGGGATACCCTCAGCCCCTGTCTGCTCTCAGGATGGGGGTGAGCTTTGCTGGAGAAGATGATGATGATGATGAACAGGAGGAGGCAACAACAAGGTGGGGCCTGGTCTGGGACCCAGAGGAAGGTCCTGTGTGGGGAAACAAGGGAGAACCTGAGGAGAAACAAGAAGACACGTGGACTCAGCTGCTTAGAGAGGGAGTCAGTGGCATCACCACCAATGGCAACGGTGGGTGTGTTTGTGCTTTTAAAGGAAAAATGTCCTGAGAGAAATAGGGTGAGAATGGTGGGGGTAAAAGGATTAAAGCTTTAGTTCATTCAATTCAATTCAATTTTATTTATAGGAGACGTTATCTCAGGACCTTTTCATACAGAGCAGATCTAGACCATGTAAAACTAGACACAACATCCCCCATCAGCAGCACCTGGTGACAGTGGAGAGGAAAAACTGCCTTTAACAGGTAGAAACCTGGAAGAGAACCGAAAGTGGACTCATCTAATTCCTAGTTAATCAATATATAATATATAATCAATTAATAAATTTAAGCTTGACACCGTGTCTACTCAGAGGAGCAGCAGCTGCTCAGTCAGTGTAGTTATGTGTCTAAAATAGAGAAACATACTTCAGATCAAAGTTGGGGATAAAACAGCAGTGATTAGACAGACAGGTGAGTTCATTAAGACAGGGGCCAGATGAGTTCGTTAGTGTGTCTGTTCTGTCAGATGTGTAACATGCTCATTCCAATTCAATTCAATTCAGTTTTATTTGTATAGCGCCAAATCATAATATACATTATCTCAAGGCACTTTACAGGGTCAGGTCAAGACCTTACATTGTTACAGAGAAAAACCCAACAGTTCCCACAACGAGCAAGCGCTTGGCGACAGGGGGGAGGAAAAACTCCCTTTTAACAGGAAGAAACCTCCAACAGAACCAGGCTCAGGGTGGGCGGCCGTCTGCCTCGACTGGTTGGGTTTAGGAGGAGAAAAAAAGGGGGGATGGGGGGAGGAGAGAGGAGAAAAGAGAGAGAGAGAGAGAGAGACCAGGAACAGCTGTGTAGGTAATGGTGTTATCAATAATAATGACAGATAACAGTGGTTAATAGTAAAGATGAGTAGTGGTGGATCTGGATCCTGCTGCTCCAGAGGCAGAGATACCTGCAGAATGAGGACAGAGAGAGGGAGAGAGAGGAGAAGCACAAACAACGGGAGAGAAAAAATACAAAGTTAATGACATAAAGTACTCGAGAGAGAGAGAGAGAGAGAGAGAGAGAGAGAGAGAGAGAGAGAGAGACACACACACACACACACACACACACACACACACACACACACACACACACACACACACACACACAGAATGGGTCTGATTTTAGCAATATTGCGCAGGTGGAAGAAGGCTGTCCTAGAGACTTGCTTTATATGTGAAGTAAAGGACAAGTCCTGGTCAAAAATGACACCAAGGTTTCTGACTGTAGCACTGGAGGCCAAGGTGATGTCATCCAGAGTCAGTATATTATCACATAGTGTATCTCTGAGGTGTTTTGGGCCAATTACAATAACTTCAGTTTTGTCTGAATTTAAGAGTAAGAATTACTGGTCATCCAGGTTTTTATGTCTTTAAGACAGACCTGAAGCTTGGCTACCTGGTTAGTCTCACCTGGCTTCATGGATAAGTACAGCTGGGTGTCATCTGCGTAACAATGGAAATTTATCTGGTGCCTCCTAATAATGTTTCCTAGAGGAAGCATATATAGACTGAAGAGCATTGGTCCTAGCACCGAACCTTGTGGAACTCCATGACTGACTTTAGTGTTGATAGAAGAGTCATTATTAACATGAACAAACTGGAGTCTATCTGACAGATATGACTTAAACCAGCTTAGTGCGGTTCCTTTAATGCCGACCATATGTTCTAGTCTCTGTAATAGAATCTTATGATCGATGGTGTCAAATGCAGCACTAAGATCTAGTAGGACAAGTATAGAGACAAGTCCATTGTCTAAGGCTATGAGGAGATCATTGGTAACCTTAACCAGAGCTGTTTCTGTGCTATGATGGACTCTAAAACCTGACTGAAAATCTTCAAACAAACCATTCCTGTGCAAATAATCACATAACTGGTTTGCAACGACCTTCTCGAGGATTTTGGAAATAAAGGGGAGGTTGGATATAGATCTATAATTGGCTAAAACATCTGGATCAAGAGTAGGCTTTTTAAGTAGAGGTTTAATTACTGCAACTTTAAAAGCCTGCGGTACATAACCAGTTGATAAAGATAAGTTAATCAGACTTGATATAGAGGTGTCGATTAAAGGAAAAACTTCTTTGAACAGCCTTGTTGGAACGGGGTCAAGAAGACAAGTCGATGGTTTAGATGAAGAAACTGTTGAAGTGAGCTCAGAGAGATGTACAGGAGAGAAACAGTCAAAATATAAACCAGTGGACTCTGAGGCTGCTGAACTGGACAGTACATCTGAGTCAGCTGTGGGGAGGAGATGGTGAATTTTTTCTCTAACAGAGACAATTTTATTTGTAAAGAAGCTCATAAAGTCATTGCAACTGAGGGCTAAAGGTATAGATGGGTCAACAGAGCTGTGGCTGTCTGTCAGCCTGGCTACAGTGCTGAACAGAAACCTGGGATTATTCTTGTTTTCTTCTATTAATGATGAATAATAGGATGTTCTGGCTTTACGGAGGCTTTTTTTATACGCCAACAGGCTGTCTTTCCAAGCCTTTAGAGATTCTTCCAGGTTAGAAGAACGCCACCTTCTTTCTAGCTTCCTTGAATTTTGCTTTAAAGCTTGTGTTTCTGAGTTGTACCATGGAGCTAGCCTTCTCTGACTCACTACCTTCTTCCTCAGAGGGGCCACAGTATCTAGAGTTGCACGCAGTGAGGCTACAGTACTGTCAACAAGATTAGACATTGTGGGAATGTTGGGTTCTCTAATAAGTAACAAAAGTGTTTTAATTACTTCATCAAAGTAAAGTACCTTATTACATTTGAGGAGTTTTCAGGACCATTAGTTCAGTCAGTTCTTGTCCTGTAGAAATGTAGACTCATATATAATGAAAACACACAGCTGAATGAAGTTAGTGACGTCATTAGACCTCACACCTGTCACCTTTCTGACCCACTTTGTAATCACCACATTTTGATTAGTAGCTGTAATTTAATTATAGATCTTTTTTCTCATTAACTGACAGATTACAGTTAATTGTATTTGGTCATTTAACAGCAGCCACTGGTTGGTACGCAGACAACAGCCGCATTTATATTCTAATGAGATAAGTTTATTTGCTTATTGAAGACAGAAATGACCGTGTTTGAGTAAAACGTATGTGTTCTTTGTAAAAGCACATATATCAGATCATGTGACTGGTCCGACTCTTTCCTGCATGTCACTCCCCTCTCTCTACCCCCTTTCCTGTCAGTCTCCACTGACATATAATAAAGGCATAAAAAGCCCCCCAAAAAAAACAATTTCCTCCTCCTCTCCAGGCTCCATCTGTCTCTTCAAAGGAGACGTCTACTGGAAGTTCATGTTTCCAGGCTCCTCTCCACAGGACGGATACCCACGATCCTCAGCCGTGGACTGGCTAGACTGCCCTGACCCCACCTCATCCTCACCTGTTGTGGATGACCTGTCCATGACTCTATCTCCTCCTGCAGGAAGACAGGAGCTCAGGGAGAGGTGGAGGGAGGTTAGAGTGAAGGAGGAAGCAGGAGGACAGAAGAGGGATGCATATGCACAGAGAGGCAGACAGGACACAGGTTCACACATCAGTACGCAATGCACTTGTCAAAATGGAGCACGGGGTGAGAGGACGACATCTTTTACTGCTGCCTTTCTGCTGGGCACATGGATGGTTTTGGCTGTTTAAAGCCACACAAGACAATAAAAGTCAGCTGCTTCTCAGGGGGGGGGGGGCTGTAAGAGAGAAGAGCATCCCGTTCACACATTGTCACCATGTGTGAATGACTTCTGTCCCATTTTGTGTTGTGTATTTTTTTAGGGGACTCTGACTCCATTGTTTTTTAGTGTTTCCCACATATTGAGAATTTACGTCAACATTTGTTTTTTTTTTTTGCTAATGTCTAACCATCAAATGTCCGTCTGTAACAAAGCAGTAAAATCAGGTCTCGAAACATTTTATTTTAGTAGTAATATTAATTTAATGTTAGAAAGAAAAGAGAGCTCAGGTGGGTTCAGATTTAACTAAAAGCTAATTATTTCTGTTTTGGGTTGTTCCCTGTATTTCTGTCTTTTATCTCATTTGACAGATACTGTTCAAAGACGTGGTTGAGGAGAATGTATGGACTTAAATAAAAACTTCAGTATCAGAAATTTATCAGTACCTTCATGTTAACCACTGCACCACCGTGCCAGCACAGGGGCACTGTCACCTCATAGCAAGAGGGGAAATGATGAAGACAATGTAGGAACAACAAAAATTCAGCAAAGACCAAACTGAAACATAAAATCATGAGATCAAACAGAAATAAAGGTCAGCAAAGCCAAATAAAATAAAATGACAAACAGAACTTTAAGGTCCAACAACCAAGCAGAAATGAAGCTCGACCGGCAGAACAGAAAATACTGTGCTATATGAGATCATACTGACCATGATTCAGCATGGAGAACATCAAGGCCTGTGTAGGGCCAAACTGAAATTAAAGGTTGAATACCAAATGAAATAAAGACAACAGAGACCAACTTAAATAGAATGAAAATAAAATGAGGCAGACAGCCAACACAAATTAAAGTCAGCAATGACAGAAATAGACAACACATCCAACACAAAAAGATGATGTTACAATAAAAGCAGGTCTATAAAAACAAGTTTTGAGAAGTGATTTAAAAGAGGTTACTGATTCAGCTGCCTTATATCCTCAGGCAGGCAAAAGCATGGTCACCTTTGCATTTAAGCCTCAACTTTGGAACAGACATAACATATACATATATAAAATATACCATTTTCAGATGCTTGTAATACATGGTGTGTCTGAAGAAACAACCTTTAAAACATAGTTAGTTTATGAGTTTTTCTGATGGAAATAAATCACACAGAATCAGGAAAATTTCATAATTCAGAATGAGTTATTATTTGACTGGATGTGATTTTCATGGGGAATGCCTCTAATGCCCGTTTGGGTTTCAGTGTGGTCTGTTAGGATGTTGTGATCAGTGGCTGCACTTCAGCATTAGCTGATGACAGTAGATCATTAATGACCTGAAGAAGAACAGTTTCTGTGCTGTGCCATCATTTATTCTTAAAACTTGAAATCTGTCAGTGGGGTCGAGTGTGGACTTTTTCAGTGGAGGCTGAATAAAAGCTGTTGAAAAGCTCATAATTTTGTTTCCAGCTGTAAACAATGGTGGAGAATCCTAATGAATACTGAACACTGGGGGTCACAGAGTCCTGCTTGGTGTGCATCAGGATTCACACTGCTCACTGCTCACTGCTCTGTACTCAAGTCAGCTGTTCCAAAAATCAGCAGCAGAAAGAAGGAGGCAAATGGTTTACTGAACCTGAAAGTGTTCAAACATTATTCCCTGTCATAAAAGAAGCTGAGTGTCGTTGGTCAGTATTGTGTCTCGGTGTGACTTCCCTCACTGGGACTCCCCCAGCTGGATTACTGAAGCACTGAAAAGGGGAATCCTCAGATTCCACATCATCAACGTGATTTACTGCAAACACAGCAGAGAGGTCGCTGTGGTTGCCCCATTACGCTCATAGCACGAACAGTGGTGAGATAAGCTGCATTCCTTCACACTCATCACAGCTGCAGCGCTGTCAGATAACAGTAAGGAAAAACGTGAATCAGTCTGAACGTGGGACACATTGTTCCTCACAGCTGTGCCACTGAAATCAAAGCTCTGTATTTAAAACACAAGAACAATCCTCCCTGAGAGTGACTTTACTTCTTTACGCTCATAAAACACTCACAGAAAATAGACAGAACAATGAAAACAAGCTCAACCTCATACAGAGAACATCTGACTGAACTGTGGAAGTTCAGAGGAACACTTTCACAAACAGTCAGTCAGGTGGAAAACCATGAGCTGCGGCGCTCAGACCTGTTTGTCACAGCACAGAGATAAGAGCAGCCAACTGCCTCTCCTCCCTATCTCAGCCATCATATTGTTGCAGGCCACATGCATCCCTTTAAATTAGTCAGCCTTTCAGAGATGAGAAATTTGTCACTTTTCAGATTGACTGACAGTTGTTTGAAGCTGAGGTTTGAATAGGTTATGGGATTCCAGCACTTGCTCAACACATGGACCAAGTCACACCTCAACCAGATAAAATGATCCCTGTAGTTATCATGAAACCAAGGAGACACTAATGATCCCTCAGAGGAAAAAATAAGAGCATCAACAGGCCCAATCACCGTCATTTCACCTCAGATAAATAAAATTATATTTATTTTAAAGGGTCGTTGTCCTGATTCCACACGACACTGTTCACTAGTAAATATACATTATAAAGTTTGCACTAAGGAGGCCAAGCTAAGAAATGTGCTTTACATTTTTCTGACAGCTGTCATTAAAGTTCCTCCAGACAGGTTTGAAATAATTTTAAATTTATAATAATTTTAAATCATCTGCCATGATTTTTGATTTACAGTTTTTTTCTTGGTGGTTTGTTGCAGTTCACACATCACAACCATCATTCTCACCTGTCTTAATGCAGTTTCTACCTAACACTAACTCACCTGTGAAACAACCAAAGCTTTGTTTCAACATGTGTTTAATCAAGTCAAGAATAAACCCTCTGCACAAAGAACTGCACAAAATATATGGTTAAAAATGTTTAGAAACAACAATGAAATGTGTAAATTCACACAATATAAGAGCTGGAACTGAGGGAAACTAAATGATGAACATGGAACTGTGCATCGGACAAGACACAAAGACAAATATGCAGTCAAACATAGCACAGTAAATTCACATATTATATATATATATATATAATATGTGAATTTGTGAATGTGTGTGTGTGTGTGTGTGTAGTATGTATGTTAGCTATTAATATCAGTTATTTGCAGCTGACATTGGTGCCAATCACAACACATCAGAGTAAAAGCCCCTAAATCCAATACATCCTTGAGCCTGTTGTCGTTCCACTCTGCTGCTAATGATTGAGAGATACATTTTAGTATTTTTTGTAAAACTGTTTTAAAGGCCTTTTTTAAGAATCTTTTTAATTATACTTGTAAATGTTTTCTTCTCCTGTTGATTAGGCATATATATGCAATACTCTCATGATGTGTGTGATGAAACTCTCTCTCTCACTCCATTGTGTCCAAACATATCTCACCATAAAGATGTTTTCTCATTGTGTTGATGTGTGTCTGATTTTACCTTTGTCAGTTAGAACAACACACCTCCCTGTCACCTTCATACTGACCTGCACTGCATCAGTAAATGAGGTACAGAAAACTGCTCTTCAGCTGAAAACAAATGTGATCATGTGACCTCACCCTGTGTAAAATGCCCCAGAATCCAGAGATGCTCAGATATATCAAACTATGAGCCATAGATGATGAAATCTGGACTGAACATGCTTCGGTCACAGCAGTGTAAGATCTCATATCAAATAATCTCCAGATATGACCCATATTCTTGCAAGAACCCAAAGAGGATATCTCCAGATTCTTGGGGTTTTGGCACAGTGTCAGGGCAGAAACACCTGTTCTCAGTCTTGTATCACAGGTGTAGGTCATGACACTGCAGTGATCACACACAAGCAGATGTGGAGTGGAGCGTTGATCATGGAGCAGGAAGCAGGTGTCTTACAGGTACATGAACCAGGCTTTGTGAGAAGACTTGGGGTCTGAATGCATGATACAGCATGAGGTAGAGGCAGACACGTGCACAGGTAGACCTCGGGTGGTGCTCAAGCACCTGGCCTTTTGGCCTCTGACTGAGTAAGTACCGTTTTTACAAGACATTTCTGCTTCTATTTCTTTTCCTAATTTTATATTTTATTTTTTAAAGTTTGCCCATGGCATCAGTTCTCAATGGAAGTGTGCTGTAATGACAACTGCATTTTAGCTCTAATTCTGTGAGATACAGGAGCCCCTGCCCCTCCCTCTTCAGTTTCTTCATCACAGCCTCCACAGTTAATGAACACAGACTGAGAGCTCTGCAGAGCAGCAGACACTCCTCACTGACCTGCCTTCACTGGTGACAACCAGCTAAGAACAGCGACACTATTAAAACATCTCAATACAAGCAGCCTGAAGTGATTGTCACCTGGGCATAAAAGCCCTGAGCAGCAGGTCTGCATGTCAGTTCCCTACTCTCCCTCTGCATTCCCTGTCTCACTGCTGCTGTCAAATTAAAATGCTCCAAAAATAACCTCAAAAGAAGAGTACTCTGGATTACTCTTAGACAGAAACTATTCAGTCCTAAAGGTCAGCCTGAGACCAGGACTCAGTTTCTCCTCTCCTCCTGCTTTTAGACTCAGGATGTTTGGTGACTACAACACTGACTGATCACTGTCTGATCACTGGTCACTGTCTGATAAGTGACTGATCACTGACTGATCATTGTCTGATAACTGACTGATCACTGACTGATCACTGATCACTGTCTGACCACTGACTGATCACTGTCTGATCACTGATAACTGTCTGATAAGTGACTGATCACTGACTGATCACTGTCTGATCACTGATCACTGTCTGACCACTGACTGATCACTGTCTGATCACTGATAACTGTCTGATAAGTGACTGATCACTGACTGATCACTGTCTGATCACCGATAACTGTCTGATAAGTGACTGATCACTGACTGATCACTGTCTGATAACTGACTGATCACTGACTGATCACTGTCTGATAACTGACGGATCACTGACTGATCACTGTCTGATCACTGGTCACTGTCTGATCACTGTCTGATCACCAATAACTGTCTGATAAGTGACTGATCACTGACTGATCACTGTCTGATAACTGACTGATCACTGGTCACTGACTGATCACTGATAACTGTCTGATAAGTGACTGATCACTGACTGATCACTGGTCACTGTCTGATCACTGACTCATCACTGATCACTGACTGATCACTGATAACTGTCTGATAAGTGACTGATCACTGACTGATCACTGACTAAACACTAATCACTGATAACTGTCTGAGTGATCACTGACTGATCACTGACTGATCACTGATCACTGTCTGATAACTGACTAATCACTGTCTGATCACTGACTGATCACTGATCACTGTCTGATCACTGACTGATCATTGTTTGATCACCGACTGATCACTGATAACTGTCTGATAAGTGACTAATCACTGTCTGATCACTGACTGATCACTGATCACTGACAGATCATTGTTTGATCACTGACTGATCACTGATCACTGTCTGATCACTGACAGATCACAGATGACTGTCTGATCACTGATAACTGACTGATCACTGTCTGATAACTGACTGATCACTGATCACTGACTGATCGCTGACTGATCACTGATAACTGACTGATCAATGTCTGAACACTGACTGATCAATGTCTGAACACTGACTGATCACTGTCTGATCATTGACTGATCAATGAATATCCATGATCAGTATGTGATCAGAGTTTCATTACTATGCTGGTGGGGTGGGTCCAGGTACTGTGTAGAGATAAATTTCATCCTGGTCAAACCTTTGGGATCTGTTGAGTAACTGTGATTAACTGTGACTGTTCAAATCTGCTGAGCTGCCACCAACAGACTGCTCCTCTCTGACACTGTGGGCAAGAGTCAAGGGTCCTCAGGGGACCAGCTGAGACTGAGGGAACAATGCAGGCTGCTAAAATCTTCTGTGGACAAGAGCCCTGAACAGAAAATAGACATGTAATCGTCCTGAACTGGTCTCAGTCCTGTTGGCTGCAGACAGACTGAGGTTCACTTAAGCTGTGCAGTTTGATCTTCTCAGATCTGCCCTGCTTCACATGGGGGTTCCAGGAGGAGCAGGACAGACACTCTGGATGCTTTGGCTCTATTTAACACACCAGACAGCAGAGGAGGAAACCCATTCTCTGGACTGAGGTCTGGCTTGGACAGCTCACTGAGGATGGTCATCTCAAACCAGATGAGCAAACTCAGCTGGATTATGTGGACAGGAGCGTCTCTGCTGGCTTCAGGCCTCAGGACTCTGAAATGATCTACAGAATGATCTATGATCTCCTGAGGTCACCAAGAAGCTGCCTTTTATTCTGAAATCCAATCTCCAGGAGGGTTTCCTCTTCTTTTCCATCTGACTCACCTTTAACCTTCATCAAGGTCCAAGGCCTCTGAGGAGAAGAAAGATTTCGATCATAAATCTTTTGGTTCGACCAAATTAAAAGTGAAGTGAAAGGAGACTCTGTAAATCAACAAGGAATCTGTTTAAGTTTTTGCCTCATTTTATTCTGATAGGAAAAATAAATCGATCTGATTTCAGAATCAGACATCAGTCAGTTTTAGACATTGAATTATTGATCATGGGTCTTTGCACTAGCAAGTCCACCGTCACCCTGGACCCCAGCGCTCACACCCTGAGTGCAGACCAAGCCAGCAGGGTGGCAGGGGAGGGGGTCAGCCCTGAAGGGACCCCCATTTTGGATGAGGGCATCCTGATGGTCCAGCCGGTCAAAAATAAAGCTGAAGGAGGAGGAGGAGGAGGAGGAGGAGGAGGAGGAGGAGGAGGAAAGAGTGGCGGGGTGGTCAACCACACTGCCAAGGGCTACCTGGAGCTGGGGGGAAAGGGAGGAAGAGAGGGGGAGGCACAGATATCACGGGAGGCTGAGGAGGAGGATGAGGATGAGGATGGTGATGAGATGGAGGAGCTGATCAACTTCTCAGACAGTGAGGGGAGTCTGAGGAGTGAGTTCCTGGAGTAGAGAGGAAGATGATGGAGGTGAGAGGAGTAAGAGAGCGAAGGGAGGAAGTAAAGACAAACAGATGTTTTTATGTTGATCTGTTAATCTTCTGAGTGATAAAATGAAATAAATTTAATTTCCTTCTTTTGAAAATGTATTCTGTGTTTGTTCATTATTCTATCCTGCTCATTAAATTACGTTTAGAATAAAAAGATTTTTCTAGGCTTTTTATAGGCTTCACTGTGCCTGACAGCACATTCATCTGTGTGTCCACAGACATGTTGAACCTTAAACAAAAGACCAACAACACGGTCAAACATGCAGCTCTGTCAGTATAGACCCTCAAGGACTCCTGGGGGTACCCAGGCCCCACTTTGAGAACCACTGGTGTAGACAAACTCACCATAGAACAGCAGGGACACAGGCACCTGTCTGTACAGGGGCTGTACAGACAGGGGTGAACCCATAATCTGCAGCTGTGGTGGGTGTATCCAGCTGTGCTCAGTGTCCTGGAGCTACGCATCTGTGTTTTTAGGTTGTAGAGTTAAGATTTGAGCTGGGCAGCAGATTACATAACTGTCAGCCACCACACCCACTTGTGTCTGTCCACAGGTGTACATCTACATACAAATGAAAGTTTTGAAAGAGTTTGTCTGATATGTTTCAGAGGTTCAGTTCACTGTTAACAAAGTGTTTAGTTAAAGATGTCACAGCTGCTCTGATAGTGAGCAGACCTGGTTCCACAGTGCTGGAGCTGAGACAGTAAAACTGTGGTTCCCTTTGTTTTCAGCCTGGACGGCAGGGTCTGTCCTGAGGGGTCCAGGTACAGAACTGGGGCAAAGAGGTCTGAGATGAAGTCAGACCATGTAGTGATTTACAAGTAATCAATGGGATCTATAAATCAACTCTGTATCAATAAAGCCAAAAAAATCTTGATGTTTTTGGCTCTCACATCACATATCAGTTACTGCCCCCCTCCCCCTTCGTGCTCTGCTGGACTCTGATGAGACTGATCTTGTCTGACTCTGGAGAAGTCAGAGAGGCATGTGTCCCCAAATGTCAGAGCAGAGAATAATGTCTGCTGTATTACTCATCTCACCTTCTCTTGTGTTTGTTAGTAATAACATGTTCATGCCTGCTGGAGGCAGAGGTTAACCTCAGAGAGCTGATAAAAGTTATGTCAGTTAGTGATAGGCTTCCTTAAGAAACTGATTCAATTCCTCATCATGATGAAGCACTTTCAGGTGTCATCACACACTCTGGGAGTCTTCATCGTCACAAAACACTCAGTACTGATTTTTAGTGACCAACAACAAATTTAATCTTTCATGCAAGAAATTTCAAAGTTTGACTGTTGAAAAGTTTACTGAGCATATCCAGGAGAAACTTACCCCTTCTACCACCTCCTCTACCACCTCTTCTCAGGACAGACTTTACATGATTAACACCGCTGCTGTTATGGAAGGACAACAAAACAAAACCAGACACAACAAGGAGAAACATAAAAAACATGAAACACAATATATTAATATTATTATTACTATTATCGATAACAACAATAATAATAATAATAATAATAATACAATGGAATACATTAATATATGATGTACAAAATATTAATATATTCACACATTATATTTGTACATATATGTATTTATGTGTGTGTGTGTGTGTGTGTGTGTGTGTGTGTGTGTGTGTGTGTGTGTGTGTGTGTGTGTACATATATACAGGAGCAAAATCATCATATTATTATCTTTTTATTTTCATTATGTTTTTTTTAAAACTATCATTTAATTAATCATTACTATAGTTGTGTAGTAAAGGTGGGGAGAGGCCAAACTGGAATGACAGAGGGTCAACCAGAGGGCCCCTAGCCCCCTAGCAATGCAGTTGGGAGCAACATGGGGGATATTCTTGTTCCTTAATTGGCAGTAATGACCTCTGATGGAGGAACAGTATGTTGTGCCTGTTGGCATGAAGAAAAAATATACAATCAAGAAAACAAGGGCAAAGAGGTTTTTTCTTTGAGAAAGCCATGTGTCATAAAACACAAATGTTTATTGTGTGAATTCTCTGAACAGCAGCAGAGGGAAAGTTGTGTCTCAGTTCAGGGTCTCCTCTGGAGACCGACTGTGTCACAGCAGTGAGACCAGACTGTCCCAGTTCAAAGGCTCCTTCAGATGGGTCCTTCTTTTCCTGGATAACAAAGGCTCCAACAGGTGGATCCTTCATATCCCAACATATCCCGAGAATAATATGCCATCAAACAGCACAGACAGCAAGCTAGGTGACAGGAGTCGTCCTTTGATATGTAACAGTGAGGGCGGGAATAGCTGGTGAAGTAAAGCATTTCCTTCATTGACCTGACCGTCTCATTTTGGTTTGGCCACCACAGTCGATGACAGCTGTGAAGGGCCACACCTTCATAGACTATGTCCTCTGAAGGATGTGGCCCCTGAATTGTGACATGGCTGTGGGGTAAGTTCTAACAACAATAATAATAATAATGATAATAATAATAAACTTTATTTCATGCACAGGAGCCAGTCTGTGCTTTGGCAAATATAAAAGAGAAAGGGAGTTAAAGCAGGAAAGTCATTAAAACACAGCGAAAACATTTAAGAGAAAAGAAAAAAATAATAGAACAGCCTCCAGTTTGTCATTTGTCTGTCGCCATCTTGGTTTTTTGGAACCAGAGAAAACCATATTTGGAAGAGAAGGTGGAGCTGAGGAGGAGTGAGGGGTGGAGCTGACCTGCTCTGTACTCTATCCTGATTGTCAGGTACAGTCTGTCAATCACACGATAGCCCCACCCTAATGCAGCCCCTGCTTTATGGTCTATCTTCTTCTAAATGGACCATAATTTAAAAACTGAACATCATGTTGTGTTGAAGAAGACTTGAAACTAGAGACGGAGACATAAACTCATCAGGAAAATGTTTACTGAGGTAATAAATCAGTGAGAAGTAGAGACATTTTCACATAGACTTCAATACAATCAGACTTCTTTTTCGGAAGAAGAGTCGCCCCCTGATGGTCATTAGACGGAATGAAGGTTTAAGGCTCTTCAGCACTGGCCTCACTTTTCACACCCAGTTTACGTCCAGGTTTATAGACAGTCTGAGTCCATGAGCCTCTGAATGATGGGACTCCATCCAACTGCCTCATAGACTGAGATTAAGAACTGGATTTTCAGAGAAAACAGAAACAACCCTTTTTTTTTTTTTACCTCGCTCTATTTTCTACACTATCTACACCAGCAGATAATTCATATAGCTGCATTCAGCAGAGTCTCCAGTCTCAGAGTTATGGTCTTTAACAGGTGAGCCTGAGTTTGAGAGGTGTCTCTTTGCTGAATCCATGACTCACTCAGCATAACCTAAGCACTTAAAATCCCCATGGCAACCTCTGCTGATTCAGATCAGCTTATAAGACGACTTCATCAAACACTTGTCAGACTTCCTCTACTCCTTCATACAAATTTATGCCAACAGTGCTGATGAGTTTCTGGAGTTTCCGGCAGCGAAGCCTCAGCCTCAGCCAGACAAACAGTTTGCTGTCTGAATTTCCTGAGGCCAGAAATCCCACCACATTTCCTCAGAGAGCCCTCTGCTCAGGGCCCACAGGTTGGGAACCAATGTCTTACACCATCACACCACCAGCAGCCTGGACAGGTTGGGTGCGTGGACTCAGGCTCTGACTCAGACCAGGTCTTCACATGTCCAGTGTTGGTGAACCTGCACATTTTTTGTTGTCGGCTCCACTCTGAGTAAAAACTCCAGAGACTGTTGTGTGTGAAAATCCCAGGAGATCAGCAGTTTCAGAAACACTCAGACCAGCATCTGACACCAACAATCATACTGAGATCACTCTCTCACCCTCTTTGTACAAACCCTGAAAATCCACACAGAGATGAGCAGCTTTCACTGTCGGGAGGACAGTGGACATTCTGAGGTGTAAGTTCCCATTTAGAGGGAGACGTGTCTTTCCAGTGGTTTTGTCCACACCGAGCTCACGAGCTGAGAGTGAGTCTGTCAGCGCCCCCACGGTGTCTACTGACAGAGCAGCAGGTCTCAGATGTGGCCGGGCGGTTTTACTTTCTAGGAAAACCACCAGTTACTCATCTGTTGCATCACTGTTGTTTTCTGAGCTGCAGTCTTCACCCCTGGCTCCTGTTAACAGTGTGTGGGGAAAGATTTGTTTACATTGTTTGACTTGTAATTCAGTAAAGTTTGCGGAGAAAATTGATTGAGAAAAAAGTTTCTGTTCCTTCAGTTTTCCTTTTATCTGAATGAACGAAAGGTCACAGTGGAAAACAATGAAGCGTTTATTTCATTTCATTAATCAGTGGAATTCTGTGTGAGGTTTGAACCCACACTGTCACCCACAGGTACATTTTTACATTAGTTGGTGAAGTGGAATAATGGAACAGGATGGCGTCATGTGTGTTCATTAACAGAAACCATAACCAAGATATCCCATTTGGCTCCTGTTCTGCTGACGCAAAGAGAAATGAGATGAGAGAATTACTGTCAGTTGCTAGGTAACAGACATGAAAATTGATAAGCAATGTTGGATTGAGGGAGTTCCTAAAGTGAGTCAGGATTTGATTCTGTAATTCAAATTTCTCTAATTTACTCTTATTGATTTTAAGACTGAGGACAGGACGATTGTGTAGTGACCAGTTGTACAGGAGGCATCAGCAGCAGGCAACAGTAGGACCATCAGACTGGGAGCAGTCCAGTCCAGGTTAGGACAGGGACAGGGTCTTGTTACCTGGTAGTCCGCCTGTCCCATCTCACCTGGGCCATGACAAAACAAACCTGGGCCATGACACCTTCCATATATATATATATATATATATATATGGAAGGTGTTTGTATACATATACATGTCTTCTGTTTCTCTCTATTTCTCTCTATTTCACTCTCCCTCTCAATAAGTAGTGGAAAGTAACAAAAAGCTGTCAGTTGTCTTGTCCCTCTGTGGTATTGTTGGCCACATCTTATATTATGTCACTGTCTTCGTCTTCACAGAATAAAATATGGAAACAGGAGGAAATATTAGTTTTCCATTAATAGTAATTAATACAGCTCTGGAGTGGTTGTTAGAGAGTCAACAATAAACACTGAGGATGATAATCAGTGAGATAAAACTGTGCTGATTACATTCATGCATTGTCCTGCTTGTGTCTGATTGTATATGAATTCAGAATGAAGGAGTGATTACTGAGAGTAAACACATCACTGCAGAAAAGATGCAGATAACAAGTTTTAAAAATGAGTGTTTGATTTGATGAATACCTTAAGGACTATAACATAAAAGATGTTCTGAACACGTCCAGAGTTCCCTCCACCCGACCTCCACCTTGTGTTCTTATCGAGTCTATGTTCATGTGTGTATTTGTTTAGGACTCAGCTCTCACAGCCGAGTTCCTGGTACTCATTCAAAAGATGAAAAATGGCATATAAATGGCAATGAGATCCAAAACAAAAAAAGACGCAAAATGATCACAGAGACACAAAGAGACAAAATGATCACAGAGACACAAAATGATCACAAATAGACACAAAGAGACAAAATGATCACACAGACACAAAATGATCACAAAGAGACACAAAGAGACAAAATGATCACAGAGACACAAAATGATCTCACAGAGACACAAAGAGACATATTGATCACAGAGACACAAAGAGACATATTGATCACAGAGACACAAAATGATCACAAAGAGACACAAAGAGACATATTGATCACAGAGACACAAAATGATCTCACAGAGACACAAAATGATCACAAAGAGGCACAAAATGATCACAAAGAGACACAAAGAGACACAAAATGATCACAAAGAGACACAAAGAGACAAAATGATCACAGAGACACAAAATGATAACAAAGAGACACAAAGAGACAAAATGATCACACAGACACAAAATGATCACAAAGAGACACAAAGAGACAAAATGATCACAGAGACACAAAATGATCACAAGAGACACTAAGAGACACAAAGACACAAAATTATCTCATAGAGACACAAAGAGACAAAATGATCACAGAGTCACAAAATGATCACAAAGAGACACAAAGAGACAAAATGATCACAGAGACACAAAATGATCACAAAGAGACACAAAGAGACAAAATGATCACAGAGACACAAAATGATCTCACAGAGACACAAAGAGACAAAATGATCTCACAGAGACACAAAATGATCTCACAGAGACACAAAGAGACAAAAAGATCTCACAGAGACACAAAACGATCACACAGAGACACAAAGAGACCAAATGATCACAGAGACACAAAATGATCACACAGAGACACAAAATGATCGCAGAGACACAAAATGATCACAAAGAGACACAAAGAGACAAAATGATCACATAGAGACACAAAATGATCACAAAGAGACACAAAGAGACAAAATGATCACATAGAGACACAAAATGATCACAAAGAGACACAAAGAGACAAAATGATGAGACACAAAATGATCACAAAGAGACACAAAGAGACAAAATGATCACAGAGACACAAAATGATCACACAGAGACACAAAGAGACAAAATGATCACAAAGAGACACAAAGAGACAAAATGATCACAGTGACACACAATGATCACACAGAGACACAAAGAGACAAAATGATCAGGGGGGGGGGGGGGGGGGGGGGGGGGGGGGGGGGGGGGGGGGGGGGTGTACCTAGGTGTACCTACAGTGATATCTCTCTGCTCAGACGAAAACAGTGAGGCCCCAGAAAAAAAACCTGGGGCCAAAACAGTAACATAGGACTTGACTTGTGCTAGGTCTCATATGCACCCAGGTCTATTCTTTTTAAGCCCATGTACTGAGGGACAGACTGCAGTGCTAACCAGCCATGGATGTACCAGCTGGATGAAAACACAAACTCAGTTCACTCCACTGCCTTTACACTGCAGAAGAAGAAGTGTCTGACTTGTTTTCCTTTGTGCAGTGACGACCAGGTCTTCACAGAGGTGAGGAAATGCCGCGACAGTCATAAGCAATCAGATCTCACTGATATGTGGCTATTATCAGCACACACATGCTCTATCACTCTTGCCACCATGTCAGGGTCCTGTTGAGTAAGGACTGTGTGGGAGCCTTTTGACAATGAAACAAATTATCAAACCATGGGCAAAAAAAAAAAAAATGCAGGGATTCCCCAATAGTTCGGAAATGTCACATCCTGGTGTTAAAAGCTGCAGACCTGCTGCCTGTCCATCAACAACACATCAGAACGAGGTTCAGGCGTGTGCAGCTAGAGTAGAAACCTGGTACAGGTATAGATACACACAACTGACTGGACCTAGAAAAACCAACCCAGACATTAAGATACAGGCTGGAAAACTGATTCACATACACACACACACAAGTTCATTCATTTTTGTGAACTCAGAACCTCACATATCTATCAGCCATGACTGGGTCCTTCACCTGCTCCTCTACCTGGATGCTGCCTCTGCTGCTCCTGTCTCTCTTCATCACCTGTCATCACTCATGTCCCATCACCAAAGGCCCGGACCTGAACACCTTCAACATAAACGTGGATGAGTTTGGAGATATAGTGAAGGTAAGGCGGCATTATTCTGATCAGATACATGACTTACTGCACAGACAGGAAACAGTATTTTACACTGGAGATAGTCACCAGATTTACTCCACACCAGACAGTGTGTGTGTGTGTGTGTGTGTGTGTGTGTGTGTGTGGGTAACAAGCAGACTGGGTGTCAGTGCGGATGCTGATGATGTGTTTGAAAAACCTTCTTGTTTGATTGACAGGGCTGTTCGTTGGACTGCAGCTCAGCTCTCACTGTAAGTCTGATGATTCTCCGAATTTCTCTGTTGCTGGCTCTGACTTCATCTCTCTCATTTCATTCTCTACATTTGGCTTTTTCATTTCCAACCTAATTCTCCATCTTCCTGCAATGGTGACCAAGTAGAGTCAGAAGTCTGATGTGGGATTCATGGAACAGTCCTTTGAGCAATGCTAATTTTTTCTCTCTCTGTTACAACAGTTATCAAACAGGATATTTCTCTGGCATGTATGTCTCATTATTGTATCTATTTATCATCACTGAAAATAGTTTTTGGACCTTTAATTGTCACAAATTCCACTTGTTCACAACAAGTGAATTCAAACAGTGGGACACAGCTGTGAAGCTCCATGTTTCCACTTAGTGATATTGTTAATATTGTAAATGTGGTGGGGGGTGGGTCATGCAGAGTAGTTTTTTCTGATTTACATGTTTCTGTGTGTCTAAAAGCTCTTCTTAAACAAACCAACAACAATGTTATTTTCATTGTGTCACTGTGTCACTGAAAAGCACAGAAACAAGTCTTTATCGTGACTTTGTAGCTGTTCTGCAGTGTGCACACACAGCTTCAGCACCATGACATCTTTACCACTTCCTCTTTGCTGTGCTGTTATCTCATCTGAACCAATTTCAGTTATTCATGCACACATTCAAGGTTGACTGCAAGACGCATCTTTTTGTGTCTTGATTTTTTTTTCCTTTTGTGTGTAACTCTTTAGGACGAAAGATGCCGGTGTCTTAACTACAGTGTGTCACATGTGGTAAGTGCTGTGTGTGTTTTAGTGTGAGAAGCAGAAAAATGATAATCATGGATTACGTAATGGCAGATAAATGAATTACCATGAAAATGTCAGGGATGGAAAACTATCCTGAGACTTGCTCTGCACATATTCCACCACACAGGACATTTTTCCCAATGTGTGAACTGTGTTGACATTTTGTAAGCTGATAAAATGGATTGTTTTCAGTACCGAGATCGAGTCATTGGACATGCTTAGCCTAGCTTAGCATGAACACTGAAAGCTGGTTTTAGGGCATTAGAGCTAGTTCTGGAGCAGCATGCTCAGAGACTGGAAACTTTGTTGAAAACACAAATCAAACAGGCATAAATTCATTTTCAAAAGGACATGAGGACTTGTCAGTTAATGTAGTTATGTAGTTAGTTAATGTAGCTACACATACTTCCACCTGGCAGCTACAAGGTGTAAATACTAATCACTGAGAGCTCCACTTAGTAGACAAGATTTGAACTGACAGAAAGATGGTGCAACTGGCTCCTGCTGATGAAAATCATGTGGTATGATCCAAAGTTTTGTAGTGCTTTGTGTGAAGTAATGCTGTGTTGTTCTTCTTCTGGACAGGACTGTCGCTTCCCTGATTATTTCATTGAAGGCCTGAAGTTACTGCACCCCGATATTTTGGAAAAGGAGTGCATTGAGCATCTGCTCAATGATCTGCAGGACATTGGTTGTAAATTTCCAGTGAGTGATCATGGCTAATGATTCATATAATAATCACAGATATTACAACAACTATGTTGTTAGCATTGAACTGCAGTTCATTTAGTAGACTAGTTAATACGTGGTGAAAGGCAGTTTCAGGTATATGAACATACTAATATGGGTAAATATAATTAACAAACTGTAGGGGCTGGTTAGCAGTGCTGTGGTTTTCACTCAGCTGGTAAAAAGTTCAGTTCAGTCAGAGTCACAGATTTGGGGTTTGACTGATTCTTTTTTTAAGTTCCAGTTAAGATCCAGTTGATCCAGCTGCTGCCTTCATTCATGTTTTCTTGCCTCCACATGGTTCACATGTTGCACATATACACTGGATTCATTGTTCATATCATTGAATATCGTTTTATATACAACATTCATGTCTACTGTTTGTGTTTTTTCTCTGCAGAAGAACACCACCTTCTGCTCTCCGCCTGTGAAAGCCACCATATCACCAAATTGCCTCTATAAGAAGCTGAAGAACCTGAAGGAGCGCATCAACGTCAAGGTCAGCAGCAACACCAATTATCCATTTGAGGGTGTTGACATGTCGGTGGACTGTGGACCTGCTTCTGCAACCTCTTAACATCCTCCATGCTCAACATGAGATACAATGTATGTTTACAAAAGTATTGTTTTTGACCTATTATTTATTGTATTTATTATTAATTTATAATTGTGTCAAGGATATCAGGATGTCAACTGGTTTACCTGTTGATCATTATTTGCCTCTATGTGGGGTGGGTGTGGAAAAACACTTGAAACATTTGAATTCATAAAATGGACAAAGGACCTTTTAACAAATAATATTAATAATAATTATACTGCAGAAATACTGAGCTGTGATGACCACAGATTCATCTGGAGTGTTCGTCATGTTCAGATTTCATCCCACCCAAATAATCATGTTTTTCCTCTGGATTCCACTGTAACCCTTTTTCATTTGTTTTGTGAATCACAAAATAAAATTATTGTTGTCAATAATCTGCTTAATTTGTTTGTTGGTATAATCACTTCTTATAGGAACAGCATTTTATCTTAAAGAAACTATCACTTGAGAGAAACAGACTGCAAGCTAACAAGGATGCTAACACCCATATAGAATGTTAAGGTGGGCATATCAGCATGCTTTTGAGACTTTACAGTAAACAAGAAAGTAGTTGTGCAGGTATTTTGTCACAAATCAAAGTATTGGACAAATTAATTTCAAGCTGATGATGAAATAAAGTCTGGTCTGGGAATTAAATTTTATCTCAGGACCATGAATCTCTGCACCAAATTTCATGGTGATCTACACACACTCCAAACAAAACTGTCAGCCTTGTAGTGGCACCACAGTCAGTGGGATTCACCCTCTGGTGACCACGAATGTCTGAACCAAATTTTGTATTTCATAGAAGCCCATCCAGCAGTTTAATCTGGACTCCTGTGGTGGACTGGCATCATAACTACTACAGAGCCATGCTGCTAGCTTGGCTAAAATCTTCTGACATTCAGAATTAATTTCACAATTTGCAGAAATGGAAGAAAAAACAGGATTGTTTTTAGATTAGGTAGAATTCTTAGATTAAAGCTATTAAATGTAAATATTTGTAATTATGTCTTAATTATAGATTATTATTATTTATATACAATTAATTATTAGAAATATTATTGTTACTAATTATTACTCTGATTGCATACCACTCTGGGCCCAGTGGGGGCTGATGGCGTGCTCTGCCATCTGTCACTTAGGATTGTGTCAGGATGTCAGAGTAAATTCTGAGTGAAATGCCAGTGAAAAGGTCTCTACTCCCTGGCTCAGTCCCCAACACTCAGTACATAACATAACAGAACTACCACCTTGCAGTTGTCTGCCTCTGCAACACACAGTAGTTTCAGATTACATCCTGACATTGACATTGAATATCTAACAGTTTCTCCCAGAAACCCTCTTTTATCTGACCATTCTCTGTTAACATTTGAGTTTTCAGTCATGGACTACACAGCATCTGGGGAAAAAATCTATTACAGCAGGTGTCTCTCTGACAATACCATCAGCAAATTTAAAGAAAGGATCCCATCAGTACTTAGCCCACTGCCATGTATCAATACAGTAGGGAACAGCTCTCTTAACTTCACATCCACACAGGTTGATGATCTTGCTGACAGTACTGTAGCCTCACTGCGTGCAACTCTAGACACTGTGGCCCCTCTGAGGAGGAAGGTGGTGAGTCAGAGAAGACTAGCTCCATGGTACAGCTCAGAAACACGAGCTTTAAAGCAAAATTCAATGAAGCTAGAAAGAAGGTGGCGTTCTACTAACCTGGAAGAATCTCTAAAGGCTTGGAAAGACAGCCTGTTGGCGTATAAAAAAAGCCTCCGTAAAGCCAGAACATCCTATTATTCATCATTAATAGAAGAAAACAAGAATAATCCCAGGTTTCTGTTCAGCACTGTAGCCAGGCTGACAGACAGCCACAGCTCTGTTGATCCATCTGTTCCTTTAGCCCTCAGTTGGAATGACTTTATGAGGTTCTTTACAAATAAAATTGTCTCTGTTAGAGAAAAAATTCACCATCTCCTCCCCACAGCTGGCTCAGATGTATTGTCCAGTTCAGCAGCCTCAGAGTCCACTGGTTTATATTTTGACTGTTTCTCTCCTGTACATCTCTCTGAGCTCGTTTCAACAGTTTCGTCATCTAAACCATCGACTTGTCTTCTAGACCCTGTTCCAACAAGGCTGTTCAAAGAAGTTTTTCCTTTAATCGACACCTCTATATTAAGTCTGATTAACTTATCTTTATCAACTGGTTATGTACCGCAGGCTTTTAAAGTTGCAGTAATTAAACCTCTACTTAAAACGCCTACTCTTGATCCAGATGTTTTAGCCAATTATAGACCTATATCCAACCTCCCCTTTATTTCTAAAATCCTTGAGAAGATCGTTGCAAACCAGTTATGTGATTATTTGCACAGGAATGGTTTGTTTGAAGATTTTCAGTCAGGTTTTAGAGTCCATCATAGCACAGAAACAGCTCTGGTTAAGGTTACCAATGATCTCCTCATAGCGTCAGACAATGGACTTGTCTCTATACTTGTCCTACTAGATCTTAGTGCCGCATTTGACACCATCGATCATAAGATTTTATTACAGAGACTAGAACATATGGTCGGCATCAAAGGAACCACACTAAGCTGGTTTAAGTCATATCTGTCAGATAGACTCCAGTTTGTTCATGTTAATAATGACTCTTCTATCATCACTAAAGTCAGTCATGGAGTTCCACAAGGTTCTGTGCTAGGACCAATGCTCTTCACTCTATATATGCTCCCTCTGGGAAACATTATTAGGAGGCACCAGATGAGTTTCCATTGTTACGCAGATGACACCCAGCTGTACTTATCCATGAAGCCAGGTGAGACTAACCAGGTAGCCAAGCTTCAGGTCTGTCTTAAGGACATAAAAATCTGGATGACCAGTAATTTCTTACTCTTAAATTCAGACAAAACTGAAGTTATTGTAATTGGCCCAAAACACCTCAGAGATACACTATGTGATAATATACTGACTCTGGATGACATCACCTTGGCCTCCAGTGCTACAGTCAGAAACCTTGGTGTCATTTTTGACCAGGACTTGTCCTTTACTTCACATATAAAGCAAGTCTCTAGGACAGCCTTCTTCCACCTGCGCAATATTGCAAAAATCAGACCCATTCTGTGTCTAAAGGATGCTGAAAAACTAGTTCATACATTTGTTACCTCAAGACTGGACTACTGTAACTCTTTATTGTCAGGATGTCCCAAAAATTCAGTAAAAAGCCTCCAATTGATCCAAAATGTGGCAGCACGAGTACTGACAGGAACTAGGAAACAAGATCACATCTCTCCTGTGTTAGCCTCTCTGCATTGGCTCCCTGTAAAATCCAGGATAGAATTTAAAATCCTCCTCCTCACCTACAAAGCCATT
This sequence comes from Trachinotus anak, assembly GCF_046630095.1. Lineage (NCBI taxonomy): Eukaryota > Metazoa > Chordata > Actinopteri > Carangiformes > Carangidae > Trachinotus > Trachinotus anak. The sequence continues at coordinate 28,615,208 of NW_027273872.1, forward strand.
AATGGTCAAGCACCATCGTACCTTGGAGAGCTTATAGTTCCCTATTTTCCCAATAGGATACTTCGCTCTCTAAATGCAGGTCAACTTGTGGTTCCCAGAGTTTGTAAGAGCAGAATGGGGGGCAGAGCCTTCAGCTATCAGGCTCCTCTCCTGTGGAACCAGCTCTCAGTGTGGGCTCGGGAGGCAGACACCCTCTCTACCTTTAAGATCAGGCTTAAAACTGTCCTGTTTAGTAAAGCTTATAGTTAGGGCTGGCTCGGGTATGTCCTGGCCCATCCCTTAGTTATGCTGCTATAGAGCTAGACTGCTGGGGGATTCCCATGATTCACTGGGCGCTCTCTCTCTATTTCTGTCTCTCTCCCCCTCTCTCTCTCGATGACCTCATGCCATTAACTTTGTATTTTTTCTCTCCCGTAGTTTGTGCTTCTCCTCTCTCTCCCTCTCTCTGTCCTCATTCTGCAGGTCTCTCTGCCTCTGGAGCAGCAGGATCCAGATCCACCACTACTCATCTTTACTATTAACCACTGTTACCTGTCATTATTATTGATAACACCATTACCTACACAGCTGTTCCTGGTCTCTCTCTCTCTCTCTCTTCTCTCCCCTCTCCTCCCCCTCCCCCTCTTTCTATCTTCTCCTAAACCCAACCGGTCGAGGCAGACGGCCGCCCACCCTGAGCCCGGTTCTGTTGGAGGTTTCTTCCTGTTAAAAGGGAGTTTTTCCTCCCCCCTGTCGCCAAGCGCTTGCTCTTTGTGGGAACTGTTGGGTTTTTTTCTGTAACAAAGTAAGGTCTTGACCTCACCCTGTAAAGTGCCTTGAGATAATGTATATTATGATTTGGCGCTATACAAATAAAACTGAATTGAATTGAATTGAATCCTTGTTTATCCAGAGTCATATAAAATATGAAGGTGCAGTGGTTTGTGCTGTCACCTCACAGCAAGAAGGTTCTGGGTTCGAACTCCTGGCCTGGGGTCTTTCTACTTGGAGTTTACATGTGGGATCCCTTCGAGTGCTCCGGCTTCCTCCCACAGTCTAAAGACATGCACGTTAGGTTGATTGGTGACTCTAAATTGCCTGTAGCTGTGAATGTGAGTGTGTGTGGTTGTTTGTCTCTGTATGTCAGCCCTGGCGACCTGTCCCGGGTGTACCCCACCCTCGCACAATGTCAGCGCTATAATATAGGCGGTATAGAAAATGGATGGATGGATATAAAATATTAACTATTTGTGTGAAATTTTGTCATAATTGTTGTGTGGAAACTTGAGTAATGGCTAAAATGTGTTATGAGAGGTTACTGTTACCTTTGACCTTTGACCACCAATATCTAATCAGCTTGTCCATGAGACCAAGTGAAAGTTGGACTCAAGGACTCAAGTTCTAAAGTGAAAGTACCAAATTTGAAGAAATTCCTTCAAGGTGTTATAGTGATATTATGTTCACAAGGCCAAAACCACATTTTGTGAGGTCACTGTGACATTGACCTTTGACCACCAAAGTCTAATCAGTTTGTCCTTGAGTGGAGACATTTGTCTCAGGTTTAAAGATACATTTCTGTCAAGACATGACTGAAATATCGTGTCCACAAGAATGAGACGGATTCGACAACCTGAAAACAATATGGCTCCACCCCTGCTGTCCATCACAAGTACCTCACAGACAACTTCACAATGGTTCCAATACCTTTACAGACAGCAAGAGGTACGGTGGGAAGCTGTGCTCTGGTTCTCTCTTCTCAGAACGGCTGATCTTCTGGCCACTGCAGAGCTGCACCAATGCTGTGCCAATGGATGAACTGTACTGGAAACTCACCACCAACCAATCCCACCAATCCCAACATGGGGTCCATGCAGTCTGTTTTGCATACTAACAGAGTTAACACAGGAGGGCACCGGCTGTGACTGTAACACACATTGTTTTTTTACTGGCTCGCAGGGTCTGCTTGTTTACTTGTTTATTACTGTCAAGTTTTCTGCATCTCAGTGTCTATTTGCTAAAGTGTGAAATGTTTATATTTATAACTTTGAGTTATTTGAGTCATTCAAATTACAGCTGTAAAGCAGACACTTTCATTTAAACACATTTAATCCTGTGTCCCTGTGTTCATTTATCTCTCGTTGTATGCAAAATATATGTCAAAAAAAATTTTTATTTCAGCGAATATGGGCTGATGCTGTGTTTTTGATTTCACTGACTCCCACAACCTTTTCCCCTTTCCTTCTCACCACTGGTTAAAAAGAACATGGTTGGAGTTCACACATTTTAAAGGCATTTCAGGCATTTTTCAGAGGACAATATTGAAATGTCCACTACGGGACTAGCTAGCTGCCTTAAGATGACCAAAAATCTGGTCCCTTTGTGGTACACTGTTGGAGCATCTCCCCCTGTAAAATTAAATATTTCACTAAGTATTAAAAGTAAGTACTACATTTTTTGGGGGGGATATTGTGTGACTTAAAATAGTGGCAGTGTCCACGTCAAGCCACCAAAAGAAGAAGTAAAGGTATCATTAAAAGTTAATGTTTGCTACCAACCAGATGTTTTGTTTTTTTGAAACATAAGATACATGTGGCAAAACAGCAAAGTCATCTTCTAACATGGAGATCAGTTTTTACACATTATGCTTCCTTCATTTGAACTGATTTATTCTTATTGTATTGCCATGCACTTTGGTGAATACTGTCTACGTTTCATATTTTTCTCTGGATTAGCAATCCAAAAGCATCTTTTCACAAATTTTGTCATGCCGCTGATCACATCCACATACTTGAAAAGGTGAAAGAATGAAGCAGCTGAGAATACAGGTTAGATAGATGAAGATGGATGTAGAAGTCATCCACAGGTTTCTGAAGCTCAGAGTGAGCTGCTCCACCATTTTGGCAGTGCCTGACTCCACCCCTAACTCTCAGCTAATCCAAATATGGTCAAAGAGGTGGGGTGTGTGTGAAGCTGAGACTTGCTGAGTTGTCTCAAACATACACTCACCCACCTGTCACTCAAAGAGGCCACGCCCCCAATTCCATCACTTTAGTCTTTAATAAAATGTAAACAGGTGAGTTCTATAAAATTCAGCCCATACAGTTGTGATGAAGGAGGAAATTAGCTCTAGAGACCAGAACAGTTTTTGTACCAGGCTGTAAACATGTTTCTTTCTGCTGTAAAATGGGACATTAACATGGGAGTCTATAGGGACTGACTCAGTGTTGGAGCCAGACTTTAGTGGTCATTAGAAGAACTGCAGCTTTCAGCTCTTCACAGTTGATGTTTCATGTTTCAGACCTGGAGGGTGATGATTGGTAAAAACTGATGGCGCCAACATCACTGTGATGCTGTCTGACTCAGCAGTGTGCACTGACTTGTACAGATACGCAAGCTGCCTTTGAGACTGTGACCCATGTTGGGGCACAGGTAGGGGCAATTTGGTTATTGGCGTATAATATTAATGATTATCAGTGATAATCACCAATATATATATAAATGTTTACTACAAGTAGTAACCTTGGAGCACCACCCTGTCACCAGGGACCAATGACCAAATTGATGGCTCAGAATACAGTCTCAGAAGGTTGGTTGAAGGGTAAATTCGAGCACTGACTGTTGTGAATCCAGCTGTTATCATAAATATAATCACAATAATCACAGACAACGACGAGTTAAATTATAACAGGATTTATTAATAAGAGTAATAATTATTCAAAATAACATCACTTAATATTAAACCGATTATAATTCAACTATAACTAAAACAAACATTGGTTACTAACTAGATAAATACAGGCAAAACACATATGTAACAACCGTGTGTGTGTGTGTGAGGGAGAGAGAGAGGGAGAGAGAAGGTGGCGACGAAGTCACGTGAGTGACGTGTCAGTAGGAGCCAAGATGGCGGCAGCGTGACACGAGTGAGGTCGTCCCTAGAGCCAAGATGGCGGCTGGCCGCAGAGTGTGAATGGTGCATGGATGTATTATAAGGTCTTATAATACATCCATGGTGTGAATGGCGTGAACAACGAGAACAAAGGGAGCGACCCTTGAGCTTTACGTGTCTGACGCGCTCACACTCTAGGGCCTGAATGTGAGTGAGATGTAGATGAGGTGATTGGGAGAAAAGAGGGAGAATAAAGGTGAAGAGAGGAAAGAGTCCACAAGAGATCGTCACCACAGTTAATAATCACCACAATATCACTACCCAATAACAGAGCCAGCGAACCGGAGTCCATCTAGTGGGATATTGGTCCTTTAACTAGTGATATTTGGCTTATTAAGCTGATCATAGTGAACGATCTAAAACACCAAGATATGCAGCACTTATAAGTCAAATAGCAAAATAAAACACGCTACACTAACTGTGTCTCTGCCCAGACATCAGCCTCTTACTGTGAGTTGCTCCGATCCTTCGGAGTTAGAAAAAGAAAGTCCACTCTGGTTCTCCACAGCTCGGTCCTTGGCCGGGAGCTCGGCGGGTCGTGTCCCGCTCTTCTGGCGATGACTGTGATGAGTTCCTCGGCGGCAGCGGGAAGATCACAGATGAGGGACGGTGAACTTTGTTTTGTCCTTAACAAAGTCGGCGCTCGTCCTCAGGGAACGTGAAATCAGCTGATTGCACAGCGATCTACGTCGGATCCAAAAGATGAAAAAAAACGAAAAAGGAAACAAACAACAGCAGTCTGTGCGCCGGCCCGCAAGTTGAAGACTGTGACCTGGGCTTTAAGAAGTTGTGGAAAAGGTCAAATGTTGCAGATTGCTCCCTTTCAGCAGCCAAGTCACGTAGAGAGCTGGAGTAGCTCTCTACTGTAACTGGTGCACGGGAATGAAGCGCAGGAGGAGGGTCACTGCGCCGCTTTTATTACCTGAGCAACGTCACCGGGGATCCCTGCTGGGAATGCCTGGCCTCAGCCAATGCCGGTGCTGAGTTTCTAATTCACACATAGTCGTGAATTGTGGGGGTGGTTTTGGCTCCGTTGCTTGGAGGGAGATGTAGTCCTCTCCTTTGTTCTTTTCAGGAGGCGTGGTTTGAGACTGAGGCTTTTGGAGGACATGTAGGCCTCTCCATTGTTCTTCTCAGAAGCCATGGCTTGAGATCCCAACACCCAGGTTGTTGCCTTATTGTTTGTTTAGTTATATTTTGGATTGCTATGTTTTGAGTTACATGCATTATATTTTTCTTCAGATACAATTCTGGGCCCGTATTCACAAAGCATTTTATCTCACCACTCAGAGTTCTCCTAAGACGCACTAAAAGTTTCTAACTAAAAGTTTTCTCTTAAATCCTCTTCGCAAAGCTGCTGAGGCCAGATCAGTGGCATCAACCTCTGTCTACCTGTGAGGACAGCTTCACATTCAAAACACTCATCTGTCCAGAGCTAGCATACACAGTGTAATAACCATCTCTGTGCTTGACTCTGAACGCCATAACCAGAGTCTCGGTTGCTTCAGTTTGGGAGGCGAAACCAACTGTCCTCAACCTTCCCAAACCTCCATAAGTCTTTCTCCAGCAATTTGTTTGGGATGGACCGGGAGACCTCACAGACGGACTCTGTAGATGGTGCTGCCAGTAGAGACGCCTGGGCAAACATGCCCTGGAACACCTGACCACTCTCCACCGGTTAATGTACGAACCGCTTCTTCCTTACGAACACCACCACAGCCTCATTCATATACGGGAGGCGTAGGCCAGACTTTCATGACCCATTACCTCTCCCACAGCAAACAACACCACCTCCATCAGTGCAGCACGGGGCCAGGTATGAGCCTCACACCATGTTGAAGGCACACAAACAGCGTCTCAGTGGACGCCATCTCACTCAACACTCCAAGAAGACACCATGAAAAAAAATAGTGATATTATGTTAGAAGTTGAGGCTTCGAAGGTGTCGAGTGATTTTAGACGTATAACATAACTGATAATGGTGAAGCCTCATGTCCCTTCTGTACCATTTGACTGCTTCGAGCAACACTTGACTGTGTGTATAAGACCTCAGAGAGAAATTCATAGTTTTTGGTCAATCCCTCCTGGCACTGGATGTCAATATAACGCCGGAAAGACCTTTGACTCTAACAATTCTAACGTCAGACCAACATTAAATTTTGGTGGGAAATGAAAATGAGGTTGAGGTTGGGTTTTGCTCACGACTCCATTTGTGATGGATCCACCCAGGAAACACACATCACTTTGACCTTATTCCTCTTAATAACTGGACGGCTTGAAGAGCCACAGACATACTGGGAAATAAAAGTGTTGTCTTACCCACATTACACAATGACATTCAGTCTTCACTTTACTACAGTTAAAACAGATATTGAGCCTAACTTGACTGATATTAATACATTTGATGAAAAAAGAACATGTTGTTCGTCTTTACAGTTATTGATATAAAGGTCTGTTAAAAAATACAGTCGTGATTTCCTTTATACTAATATTAACTTTGTAATATACAAACGTTTGCATTTGCCAGTTTTACATTCTGATCAGTAGATGTTGCTCTGTTGACATTAAGCATTGAGAAATGAACCTTTTCTCAAACATGTAGCTGGAACAGTTCAGAGTTTCATGAAGTTTCATCTCACATCACAAAAAACACTAAGAAAACAACACACCAAACTGTGTGTTTGTGTGTGTGTGTGTGTGTGTGTGTGTGTGTATTCAGGTGCAATGACCACTCATTTCAATTCTTGTTAAATATTGTTCATGTTATTCTTGAGCTGCAGTATTAATATGTTGCGTTGTTGTTACCTTTGAATGTACGTCCTGTCGATGCAGTGTGCTTTGACAATGCTGTGTTACTGCACCATGGTCATGTCAACAAAGCCTCTTTGAATTTGAATTTGAAAGAGAGATAGAGTTGGGAGGGGATGAGGTAAGAGATACAGAGAGATAGAGAGGGAGAGGGAGGGAGGGGGTTGCACATGTGAACACATTGAGGAAGTGAGCGCGGCACCACAGTTGGAACAGACACAGTAACGGACACAAGCAGCATCTGAACAATGCAGCCTCCACCCAGGAAGGTAAGACTGAGCCGAGACATGAAATATTGAAATATTTAGTGTTGACACTAAAGTGGACACAGTTTCTTCATCCTCTGTATGATGAAACCATCTATCTTCAAGTGTTCTGGAAATGTGTTCTGGCCCATTGTGTTAATGCCTTTTACAGTGTATTAACTGAATAAGAATACTGTGTAAGAGCATACTGAGTGTACGTTGTAATATTTGAGCTCCTATCAGAGCTGGACTTCATCATCATCATCACCATCCCCTTTCTGTTTTTCATTACTGGAAACAGCTGAGTTGGAAAGTGAAAGTCGATCAAACTGTCTCATTGAGATTAGTTGTGAAACAATAAACTGCTGTTTATTGTTTATTGGGACCTGTGTGTGTGTGTGTGCGCAGGTGAAGGAGAGTCAGCAGGTGAAGCTGGTGTTCTCGGAGCAGCTCAGTAAATTGCAGACCAAACAGCATCAGGACACTGAACTGCTGGAGGAGATCAGGTACTGGACTGAGTTAGACCAGGATGTGGATCTGTGTGAAATCCTCCACACAGCGGTAGACAGAGGGATCAATACAGACATGGAGGATTAAGGCGTGTTAAGTTACATGTGTGTTGATGCTTTGTGTTGTTGTGTTCCCTCAGGTCCTTCAGTAAGCACCGTGCAGCCATAGAGAAGGAATATGGTCAGGTGAGTGACCAGATCTATTCTGGTCCATCATTAATTCTGTTTCTGTTTCATTTTTACTGGAAACACTCATCACATATTGATTCCAGGTCCTGCTCAGAGCCTGGTGTGTGCGTGTGTGAGTGTTTGTTGTCTCATGTGACTTCCTAACAGAGGATTTCTCTCTGTCCACAGTCTCAATTTTACTCTCATGAGATGCTCCAAGTTTCCACCTTTTCAGTAAAGCTCTAGTTTTTGCACTGTGGTGGAGAATGTGTCATGTGTGAACATCTAATGAATGCGTGCGTGTGTGTGTGAGTGTGTGTGTGTGTGTGTATCTACACTAATGCTGACAGATGCATGTTCAACTTCACAGGAGAGGAATAAGGACGGGAAGCTGTCTCATTTACAAATCATTTGGTTTTCCCTAATGAATCATGAAAATACTCTTTAAAAATATTTAACATCAGTAATTTTAGTTGTTGTCATTTGTGAGCAACAGACAGAGCAGCATTTCACAACACACTGCAGCCATGACACAACAGAGGAATAAGTAAGAAAGACTGAAAGCAACTTTTATACACACGTCTACAGCCACGCCACTGACTGCTACAGTTGTGCTATGAGCTAAATGCTAATGTTAGCATACTAACATACTCATAATAATAATGAAGACTGATGCAAATGTTAGGTTTTGATTCTTGGTAATAAAACAAATCTCAGACAGATGATGGTGTGCGGCTGCAGAAATCTGTAACTTCATGCACATGAAGTTACTGCAAACACAAAGCTAATCCAGTGATAACAACAGCAAGTGAAGCTAACTGACCGTGCACAGAGGTCATCTCCACACCTCACTCACAATCTCTGTCATCCCATCATCATCAACTACAGCACATTTTATGAAGCACAGCATGTATGTTGTGCTGGTGATAGGCCCCTCAGATAAATCACACTGTGTGACTGTGTTCTCTTTGTGTTGTGATGTGGTGAACTGTGTCCAGGCTCTGCAGAGGTTAGCTGTTCAGTACCAGAAGAGAGACTGGCAAAGAGGAAACACAGATGCTGTTGCCTCTGGGTAACACACACACACACACAAACACACACACACACACACACACACACACACACACACACACACACACTGCACACTGCACACAGCCACCTCACCAGCTGACCTATGGGGTTGCACTTGTGCCAAAAATATGTCAGCATCTGCACTGAACATGTGATCAAACATCTGTCAGTTCAACTCTGACTGTTCTTCACTTATATTCAGGTCAAAGTTTACACAGACAAATGCTGAGTCACGTGTTCAGGTGGCACAGACAATGTACACGTAGAAATATTTTTGGCACAAGTGGAACCCCATACTTTTCTATTTCTGTTGTTTAGGGTGATTTTATTTTACGAACACAGCCTCCATGCCTCTGGCTCTGGCTGCTCTGACCTCAGTTTCAAACAATGGTTGGTTGAGAGATCACACATTGTTTATGCAAATACAACATGTTGTTCCCAGGAGATGATTTCTGATAGATCTGCAGCCTAATACTGATTTATAATTAGTATTAGAGAGGAAATTCAAGGAGAACCTGGGTCACAGCAGTTAGGACTAAGCCTTGGTGGTTTTAGCAGGTGAGCCACTGGGGCGGCAACCTGCCTTTACTATCTGTTGAACAGTGGTTCCCAACTTGTGGCCCACTTGAAAATGTCTAAAATGTTGGGGGGCCAGATCTGACCCATAACAATACAAGTATACAAAGTAGTTCAGCCAGAGACAACTTATAATTACATTTTTTCACCAAAACTGGACTGTTCTACAAATGACTTGTCCACCTACTTGAAGTACCTTGGCAGCCCACAGGTTGGGAACCACTACTGTAGAAGGCAACCACACATGTATCTTCTTACAGCACACAGCTCATCAGTCAACTGCTCATCGATAATTTTCCAATCCACTTCTGACTATAACTGGTTTGGTTTTATTTGACAGAGCACATAAAATGCTGTGTCCTGTTCTGATTCAATATGGGACACAGCATTTCATTTTCAAATACGGGACAATCCTGTATTAAACGCGACAGGTGACAACCCTAGCTGGCTCTGATTCCTTACTATTGTTGCAGACCAGATTTACAGGGTGACCCACTGTCACATGCTGAGTGTGAGGTGCAGCTGACACACAAACTTCACACCAAATGTCCCATTATAGGTGAGGGTTCTGACCCATTGACTGGTCAGGTGTTAGGTGTGAATACTCTGTTGTCCACAGGTGTGGCAGAATCCAGACACGTCACCTGTTGAACAGGTTTAAAATGCTTATTTCAGTCAAACAAAATGAAACAAAATGTGGACAAAATGCACCATGTGAGATTTATAGTCAGCTTCACATTGCCATCAGAAGAGTTTTACCTGTGACAGTTATCTGCATGATCCATTTCACACAGGCAGGTGTTTGGATGTGCACTGTTGGCTTTTGGGGTGTGTGTTTTCAGAAGTGTGTTTGGTGTGTGGCGGTCGGTGGTCGATGCTACAGCTCAGACTGCAGCGTCACGGCTGGCTGCTGCAGAGGAGTACCGCAGACTGACAGGACAGGCCTCCAGAAGCTTCCGCAATGCAAAGGATGTCCGAGCTAAGAGAGTGAGAGAGCTGCACACACACACACACACACACACACACACAGACACACACACAGACACAGACACAGACAGATCAAATCCCTAAATGCTTTAAACAATTAGAAACTTATCTTTGCAAAACACTGCAGTGTGACCATGAAATCTACAAAAATATGTGTGTGTGTGTGTGTGTGTGGTAGAACTTGGAGCAGCTCCAGAGGGTTCAGGGTGAGGTGGTGGATGCTCTGCGGGAGCTGCACACGATCAAGAAGACGTACCACCAACTCAGCCACATCGCCAACGTTGCCAGAGAGAAAGCTGCTGATGCTCAGACCAGGTGTGTGTGTGTGTGTGTGTGTGTGTGTGTGTGTGTGTGTGAAAAACATAAGCAGGAGGTACATACATTTTGCATCTACACAGGTTTGCACAGCCTCAGCCATGAATTGTTTCACATTGAGGAAAAAGCTCCTGCAGGTGTTTGGCCCTAACAAGAAACAGAGACGCCACCATGTTCAAGACATCACCTGACTCAAAAGTCAAAACTAGATCAGACGCGGCTCACAGTGGAGGCAAGGGACAAAATGAAGACTACTGAGAAGTCTGCAAAGGCTCTATCCTCATCAGAACCAGTTACTGATCCGGACCTGATGAGCTGGCTCTGGTAACTGAGAGGTGGTCGCTCATGTGTCTGTTAGCAGCCCACTGGATCTGCTACTGGCTTGATTGGTCCTGAGCAGCTGATGACCAGCCAAGCCAGCAGCTGATTCCAGTGGGTTGCCAGGTCAGCAGCTGTATATCTTTCTATAGCTCACTTCTCAGAAGTCTTAATTTTGTCCCTCATTCTGCACCATGCCTTAGTTCCCCGTTGGATCACCTGTTCTGTTCCCATGAGTCCTGTTACCTGCGGTCTGTGACCTGCACATCTGCCTGCCATCCTGTCCACCTGTTCCAGTTGGAAAATGATGAAATAAAATTAGCAAAGTGATGTTTTGTAGCTGTTGTGCAAAAATGGCAGATTGAACTGAGTGTCAAATGATGTCTGAGAGAAAAGACTAAGTTCAGTGACAGTTTATTTATGGATCCTGTGCAGCTTCATTCTGAATATTCATGTCTCATATGTTTTAACTTCCAGAGCCAGAAAGAGTGAACATGGGATCTTCCACTTTAAAATAGGACTACATAAGATGACTGCTAAGGTATGGAGCTGAGTGAATGACTGTTAATCATCACCTGTAGACACAGACCTAAGTGGCAAGTTCATGTTTTTATCATGATTATCTGAGTATTTCTACATCTGTGACATGGAGGTTCATTAATAACCATGAAGTGATGGTGAATCAGCTGTGGTTGTGTGTGTGTGTGTGTTTGTGTGTGTGTGTGTGTGTGTGTGTGTCCAGCTCACTGCTAGGTTAAAAGAGTGTGATGACCGTTTGACTGAAGTTCGTAACGAGTATCTACTGGCTTTAGCGGCAGTGAACGCCCATCATCAACACTACTATACCAACAACTTACCGCATATTATGGAGGTAACACACACACACACACACACACACACACACACACACACACACATCTGAACTCTGACCACATCATTTCCTGATGTCAGAATCAGAATCAGAATCGGTTTTATTGCCAAGTATGTTTCTACATACAAGGAATTTGTGCTGGTGATTGGTGCAATTGAGGATCAGGGGGATCAGCAACAGTGGGGCTCTCTAGCCTTGTTGATAAGGCTGATAGCAGACGGGAAGAAGCTGTTTTTGTGGCGAGAGGTTTTGGTCCTGAAGGACCGCAGCCTCCTGCCAGAGGGGAGTGTCTCAGTTTGTGTCCAGGGTGGGAGGAGTCAGCTACAATCTTCCCTGCACGCCTAAGAGTCCTTGAGGCGTACAGGTCCTGGAGGGACGGAAGATTGCAGCCAATCACCTTCTCAGCAGAGTGGATGATACGCTGCAGTCTGTTATTGTCCCTCTCCGTGGCAGCAGCGTACCAGATGGTGATGGAGGAGGTGAGGATGGACTCAATGATGGAGGTGTAGAAGTTCACCATCATAGTCCTTGGCAGGTTGAACTTCTTCAACTGCCTCAGGAAATACATCCTCTGCTGAGCTTTTTTGATGAGGGAGCTGATGTTCAGCTCCCATTTGAGATCCTGTGTGATGGTGGTTCCCAAGAAGTGGAAATGCTCCACGGTGGCCACAGGGGAGTCGCACAGGGTGATGGGGGTGGGTGGGGCTGGGCTCTTCCTGAAGTCCACTATCATTTCCACTGTCTTCAGAGCGTTTAGCTCTAGGTTGTTCTGCCTGCACCAGGTCACCAGACGGTCAGTCTTCCACCTGTAGGCAGACTCATCGCCATCAGAGATGAGTCCAATGAGGGTGGTGTCGTCTGCAAACTTCAGGAGCTTGACAGACTGATGGCTGGAGGTGCAGGTGTTGGTGTACAGGGAGAAGAGCAGAGGAGAAAGAACGCAGCCTTGCGGGGATCCAGTGCTGATGGTCTGGGAGTCAGACACGTGCTTTCCTAGCTTCACATGTGTTGCAGATGTTAGTCTGCTGACATAGTGTTTCCTTTCTGGGGCTTCTTTGCAGGTGAAGTGTGATGTGTTACACCTGTGTTAGTGATAAATCAAAAATCATTGCTGTCATCCCCTATTAGGTTGATGTTTGATGTCCCCCCTCCCTTCTCTGATTTCTTTCCACCCACTGACTGACTTTGACATGTTACCTGATGACTTCCTGTAGGCTCTCACACAGATCAGTGGATGTTATTTTTCTAGTTATTTTTGGACCATTATTTTTGTATCAAACATCACCTCACAGCTGTTAATGAACTCTAACCCTGCACACAGCGGCCACTTTATTAGGTACATCTGACAGTCAGAACATTAGACACACATCTGAATGCAATACAGCTGCATCAGTATGAGCTCAATGATAAAACACGTGATTTAATTAATACAGAAACTGAATAACACAGGTGTCATAACAGTTCACTTTAAGGCAGAATGATTGTATTGCATTGCATTAGGTCACACAGGTGTACCTCCTGAAGTGGCCACTGAGTGTGTGGTCTGCTGTGTGTTGATGTGACCATGTGACCATGTGTTTCCCCTCATCAGCAGATGGACGGACATGTTTACGATGACCTGAGGAGTCACTTCCTTCTGCTGTGTGGGACAGAGATGGACACCTGTCTGTCCACACAGAACCTCTACGCCAAGATATGGGACAGTGTCACCAAGGTACGTGTGTTTGTGTGTGTTTGTGTGTGTGTTTGTGTGTGTGTGTGTGTGTGTGTGTGTGTGTAACTGAGTGTTTTCTGTGTTTATTATTGTGATTGGTTTAAGGGGCTGAGTGTGCGTTGTCTGGTCTTATTGGACACAGGTCATCTGTCAGCAGGTTATTATGACCCATATTTAGGTTTTGTTGCTAGGCAACATCTAGTGGTCGTAGTTATGATGACAGGAACAAAGGGAAAAGTGCAGTGATGTAGTTTACAGAGCAACAAAGCCCACGTCAGGAGGAGGTTGGGGTGGATGATGCGTCAATAAAACACAGGAATATGACACAAGAGAGCGGTGTTTGATTCCCATGTGAAAGTAACAGTTTATATTGTTTCTATTACCCATGACTGTTTGTTGTAGTTATTGTAACCATGACAACAAAGATCTGGGATGCCCAGAGAGGCGTTATTTCAGGAAACACCGCTATGGGTCACTTCAGAGGGTTGATGGTGGTTCAGGTTGGAATACTGAGAGAAAGAAGGAAGAAGAAAGAAGGGAGAAAAGGTAAGAAGAGAGAAGAAGAGTTTTCTGATGACGGGGAGGAGGAGAGAGGCTCAGTGTTGAAGATGTACAGAGAGAAATTCAACACATACACAAAATGTTTGAACTGGCAAGTGAGTGTCGTGTGAGGGGAACACCTCCACAGATGTTAACTTCAGCAGGTGAGAGAGAGGTCAGGAGGCTGAGAACACCTTCAGTCCTGCACCGAGGCTGAGGAGTCAGGGTCTGGGATCTTCCTGGTTAACAGTGATTGGTTGTTGTGTTGTCAGGTGACCAGAGAGAAAAACATCCAGCAGTTTCTACAGGAATCAGTCTCCTTCAGCAAAATGACTGAATTCACCTTCCAGCCTGCCCCACGTGACAAGGTGTGTGTGTGTGTGTGTGTGTTCTATTTTATATTGAAAAATTAATGAAAAAAACACTTTTTTCAATTAAAAACACATTTTAAACATTTCATATTTTTAATATTTGTGCTTGAACTGTTTTTATTTCCTAGTGTGTTATGTGTGTTGCGTATTGTGTGTGTTGTGTGTGTTGTGTGTTGTGTTTATCAGATACAACATTACAACCTAATACAGTCCAGTCCACACTAACAACATCACGAACCACAGTATGATGCTCTCCACAACATGCTGCTCTGAACTGTGTTATGCAGTTGTCTAAAGGTGAAAGTGATATCATGTGGAGTGTGTGTCCTCCTCTGTACAGGTGTCTTCTCTGCAGGAAGTGTGTGTGTCACAGGCTGATGGCTGTCTGGTGAAAGAAGCCAAGAAATGGGCGACGAAAGCTGCCAAAGACTTTAAGATCCTCACGCACGGAGAGAGGGTGAGACTGATGTCTCACACTCAATGTTTATTCAACCACTTCCTGTTTACATCACACTGTAGTACAGCAACCTCCTGAGGACACACATGTGTAGCCATTAGGACACCTCTGAGTGTCTGCAGCAACGGCCTCAGTTTCTCTAAAGGTGTCAACATTGTGTCATCGGTCCATCCTGATTCTCAACAACAGCAACTCTAAATCAACCATCATCATCATCACTGACTTCAGACATTGAGAGTTACATCAGGTTTAAAGTGTCTCAGGTCTTTGTGTTTTAGTCCACAATCATTGGATGTGTCAGCTCTATGTGTGTTTCAGGCTCTGCAGATGTTGGAGACTCGGCTGAAGCTGCTCTCCGGGGAGACGGGGCTCAGTGTGGAGCAGAGGATCACAGAGGTTCAGGACAGTGTCCGCAAAGCCAAGGTACAGAACCCCAATGACCCGCCTGCTCTCAGCCTCCATCTACAGATGAAACCATATCAACCACATGTCTTATACCTATCATTATCCACTGTTTATATATTTATGACATGAATATGAAGTGATGATGCTTCACTGTTTACTGATGTAAAGATAAAACCAAATGAACTGCTGCTCTGATTGGTCAGAGTGAATCATTACAGGTACAGGTACACACCTGCTGCTGTGAGAGAGGCACAGAGGGGAAGATGTCACATGATGCACAAGTGCACACAGCAAATGCATGGACACACATACACACAAACACACACACACACGCTGATCTCTGACCTGAGAGCTAAACTGATAAACTGATCAAACTTCATCACTTAAGACGTTCGAGACATGAGTTATTGATTATTAATAAACTGAAAGGATCAGATTTGATGAGAGCAGAAATCACATCAGTCAGTCCTTTTATTTTCTAGTAGATATGAAGAGTCTCCCCTCTTCATCTGTTCCAGAGGTCACTAACCAACCAACGGTCCAGATCCAGACCCAGACACCATCCTATCTGGACCTGGACCTATAACCTGTAAATTATTGGGAATCATTACATTTGGACAGTGTTTCTGTTTTAACTGGCACAGCTTGTCTAGACTTTACAGCTGTGGTCACATGACACTTCTCAGCCAATCACTTAAAGTGAGATTTCATTGTTATAAGCGAGGTTAAAAAAACAGTTTTCAGTTGTTTCATACACACCTGCTGCAGATGTGTCATCTCTGATCAGCTGATCTGACCAGCTGGTTAGGAACTAAACTGTGTGTGTGTCTGAGTGTGTTGTTGTGCTCCTGTCTCAGCTCAGCAGGGTGAAGGCTGAGGCTCGTCTGGCTTTGCTCTCACACACAGTCTCAGGAACTGAACTGTGGCTTCACGACGCCATGAGGCAGGCAGAGGAGGAGCTGGATCTAGAGCGGCGGCTCAGTGAACAGAGGGGGTCTACTGAGGACTTTTCAGTACGCTCACACACACACACACAGCAGCTCCGTGTGAGGGGTTAGATATCTTTTATATTTTATTATGGGACGTGTAAATACATTCTCAGTTCATTATAAACTGTGGTGACAAATTTAGTCCAGGTGATGAATGAGAGACACTGTGGACACAAGCCGAGCGTGTGTGTCTCTGTGTGTGTGTCCTTAAAATAACAGTGAAACTCTGACTCAGAACATGTGAGCTGGGTTGATTCTACTTTAAAAAACAAAAGAAGAAGAAGGCAAACATTACACTTCCTGTCTGTAACACCTGCTCTCATCCCTCTGATGTGCTCATTGTGTTCATTGTGTTCATTGTGGTCATTGTGTGTCTCCAGGAGGATGAGTTTGAGCTGACTGACTTTGAGGACTACGATGATGAGAGCGGAGACATCTTCACTGATCCAGTGTCAGCCTCTGGAGTGTGTGTGTATCCTGCAGCCTGCAGGGTGGTCTACAGCTACCAGGTACTCAGACACACACTCCTACACTGGTCCAATTCAGACTGGACCTCTGTCTGTGCGGGAGAGGGTGGATTTTATTATGACCTGCACTGCTCAGTGTCTTTAATCCAGTCCAAAGTGTATATGGCTCATTTGTCACCCCCACCTCAGCAACAGTTACAGGGACAATGAGCTCCTGTTCCTCTGTGACCTGGTTCCTCCTGTGTGTGACTCCTCCTGTGAATCTGACCTCTGAACGTGGGGGGCATCTGACCTCTGACAGATGGAAACATGCTCTCACCATCACACAGGCCTGTTACTGAACCAGTGGGACCACAGAACCAAGTGAAACCACAGTGGAGGTCGAGGACATCATGTTTCAGGTCGTCCATCTCCTTTTCATGATCTCTTAGGAGCAGCTGGAGATGTGAAGATGAACTGATTAGATTTTAGTGGTCAAAGGTCAAAGGTCAATGTCACTGTTACTAAACATGCAAGGCAGTAGTATCTGTAGTCTCTGTGTCATTAACAGCAGCTGTGATCACTGTAACCTTCAAGAACACATGAGGATCATCATCAGAAGATCAGAAGAGGAGGAAGTCTCTCACTCCAGGGTCGTGTTGCGACAGAAACAGAGACCTTTGGAAATGATGACATGGACACCTATGGTGGCTCCTGATTGGCTCTTATCAGCCTGGACTACCAGTGTCGAAACAACATGGATAATGAATTAAAGTGTTACTGACCTTGTTGTCTATGCAGCAGCAAAGACAACAACTAACCAACTACAGAGGAGACAATCTGCTTCCTGTTTACACAAGCTCGCACATACTCATTGAGCTGAGTGGTCATGTGATCTGTGTTTTCAGGTGTGTAAGTGAGGACGGAGTCACTGTGTGGACAGTGTCTTTAGACTGTGTCACCTCCACAGTATTTTAGCCTCCTTTTCAACTCTACAGCACCCCCCACTGACGAGGTTTGTGTCTTTGTCCTGCAGAATGTCCATGTCTTAGTCCAGCTGTCTCTTCTCTAGATTTCAACCCCCCACACCCTGTGACCTCTGAGCTTACTAAAATACATAGAAAAAAAAAAAGTCTAATAAAACATCTGAACATCTCTTTTCACACTTCCTCCACGTTCTTTAAAATATGTCAAATCAAGCCACATCTTTATCAGACATGTCAACACGGCAGCTTGACTCTGCTGCGGTCAACGCACAGGAAGTAAAATAAAGTCACAGACCAGGAAATGTTGTGAAACCCTTGGTCACATGATGATAAATCAAGCAGGCGGAAGAGGAAGAAGCTGAACTCAGCATCTGTGTGCAGGTTGACAAAATCTGAGCTGAACACATGATAGGTGGAGGATGAAGATGATGAAGTTTATCTGATGCTGCAGGAGTCACACTCACCCTCACACAAAGGTTGACTTCATCTGAGATCATCCAGTGTGAAATGACAAAATCTTGTCGTTTCTTTCAGGCCAGCCAATCAGATGAGCTGTCAATCATGGAAGGGGAGGAGCTTCAGGTGATTGAAGATGGAGACATGGAGGACTGGCTGAAGGTAACAGCCTTCATTTGAACAGTGCAGATGTGCAGTGTACACTGTGTGTGTTTTCCAGTGTCTCACCTGTACCTCTATCCCTGTGCAGGTGTGTAACTCCTGTGGACAGGTGGGCTATGTTCCTGAGCGTTATGTGCAGTTCCTGTGTCTTCCAGCAGAGGACACTGCTCAGCTGGACAGCTCCTTCAGCTCTACCTCGTCCACTGGGACTAAAGAGAAGACAGCGAGCAGAGGTCAGCTCTTTGTGTGTGTTATTTACACCAGTGGTTCTCTCTCCTGGTAGTCCTTCCAGTGGTTCATGAGGGTCATCAGGGGTCCTTCAGGGGGTTCATGAGGGTCCCAAGCAAAAAGCGGAATCATGTCTTTTCACCATAATTCCATCCACAAGTACCACAGTGACAGAGTGTGTGAATATTTAGTTCATGGATTTAAACACGTTCAGTAATAAAACATCTAATCTGTGTCACCTCAGGGTCCTTGATGTGAAAAGATTTGAGAACCACTGATTCACACTGAGCAGCAGGACTCAGTTCCTTTATTTACTATGTGATGCAGATAGGACACAGTGCTACTGCAGTGGTGACACACTGTCACGTCTTACAGGACATGTCCATCACACAACTCTGTCTTCTGTCCCAAAATCCATAAGTACAATCAGATACACAACAGGTTCCCTCTGAAAACACAGCCCCAGTCCATCATCATCATCATCATCATCATCATCAGAAATGAAGGAAGTAACAATAAAGCATGGCATGGACATCATGTTCAGTCTGACTTAAACAGAAAGTCTTTTCTGTTCAGAGAGAAAGTAAATCTACCTGTTTCTGCAGCTGTCACACACACAAACACACACACACACACACACACACAGGTTTGACCATCTTACCGCTGCTTCTCTGAGGTCAGCTCTCAGAGGCAGCAGGTCAGTCAAAGTAGTCCAGACGTCTCTCTCTCCAGCTCCTCCTGGGGGATCCCAAGGTGTTCCCAGACCAGATGAAATATATAGTCTCTCCAGCATGTTCTGGGTCTGTGAGGCCTCCCACCAGTTGGATGTGTCCAGAAGACCTCCACTGGAAGCAGTGAAGTGAAGCTTCACTGCTGACACTGCACTGATCCACCTGCCTGTCTCCACCCCTACTTTGAACAAGACCCCGAGAGATTTCAACTCCATTCCAACCTGAAGAGAGCAGTCCAGCAGAGAACCAGGCCGCAGACTTGGAACTGCTGACTCGGCTGCAAACTGCAAACTTGAGGTCCTGGTCTGATGAGGACAACAGATCCACATCATCTGTGACTCGCAGGGAGGGAATTCTGAGGCTTCCCCACAGCTACAGGGACCAGAGAGATTTGACCCTGAATTCAAAATCAATCAACAATGAATCATGTAGAATAAAGATTGATATGAAATATGATATGAAAGTGTGTGTTTGTAATCCAGTGACATCTATTTCAGGTGTGGCCAGAGCTCTGTACTCCTACCAGGCCCAGAGTGCAGAGGAGCTGTCCTTCCAGGAGGGGGCGCTGATCCACCTGATCCGCTGTCGACACGGAGAGGTGCAGTAAATTTCAAATTAAAAGTCTGGAACTGCCAGAGTCTGTTTCTAAACTGCCAGAGTGATGAGGCCAGATTCAAAGAGGAGTTAAGCTTTAACGTCTAAACTGGGAAAACAACACGTTCTCAGGATCAGGTAACACTGACCTCACTTGTCAGACGCACCTGTCAGACACAGTAGAGTTTGTTTAGTTGTCATCACATGACTGACGCATCACACCTGAGCTGTAGCAGAAAGCTCTGAATAAATCCAGCAATTGGTCGAGGAGTTTAGATGATTTGGTGGATCCAGGAAGTACCTGCTGTGATCAACAGCATCTTTGGACTGTGTTTCAGGTGGACGACGGTTTTTGGGAGGGAGAGCTGAACGGACGGACCGGACTCTTCCCTTCGTTGGTTGTAGAGCTGGTACGTGATGAAGGCGAGGAGGAGGAGGAGGAGCAGGAGGAGGTGAGGATGGATTGTCTGTGGTTTCCTCAAAGCCTTATCACATTTATCTCATTGTTTCCTTTGTTTCCTCTCCAGCCCCTCCCCACCCCGACCATGCCTTCCTTCTCTCCTCCCATCCCAGTCCCCACCACTCCCGGCTATAGTTCAGCACTTAGTGCCACCCCCCCTGGCCATGTGGAGGACAGGCCCCCAGACAACACAACAGGTGGGTGGAGTCATCCCTCAGTCATCAGAGCAGTCAGAGCAGTCAGTTCAGGTGGTGATAATCTGTCTGTGTCTCTGATCAGACCCTGGGGGCAGCAGCCACAAGTCTCCAGATCTCTGCAGCAGTCGCCTGAGACCAGTACGTGACCGCAGGGTTCTTGAACTCTCAGTGGATGAGTATAATTATTGTCTGTGTGTGGATGTTGATCAGTGACAGTGAACACCTCTCTCTCTTCCCTCCGCCCTGTTCCAGTGTCGAGCTCCTCCTCCCCCTCCTGCACAGAAGCCTTCACCTCAGCTGTGAGTCATCGTCAGACACACAGGTCTTACTGAGACCAAACACTTGTGCCTTTTATTGTAGTGCAGCAGAGACCAGAGTTAACTGTGTGTGTCCTTTGTGTTACTGGACTGAGAGGTGCTCAGAGGTGATGAAAACTGATTGTTTAACATTGTTCTACAGTTATCTTTAATTAATGAAATATTTACTCGTAACATATTAGGAAGAAGTTTCTACCTTTAGTTTTAGTTTTTAGTGTGACCTTCACAGACAACAACAACAACAGCTTTGATCCAAACAACAGAAGACAGAGCAGCTGGAACTGAAAGAGTCATCAGCTGAAAGAACACTACTTTGATTGTATATAACAACATGAAAGAATACAAAAAGTAAACTACACCACTTTTTAGCATCAGAGTCTTTTTTACAAATGTATCATGAATAATTTCAATAATAATTATATATTTGGATTTACAAATAATGACTAACCCTTTAATTTACAGGTATAATTACTGGGTATAACTAAAATATTGGGTATAGCAATGTTTGTTAAATGGACAACTGTTAACATTCAGCTAACAGCAAGCATACTAATGCTAACTGACTTGTTGATCTGTTGATCTGTAGCATGCTGCCAACTACCACTCATCTGTGATAATCTGTTTTGAAACTAAAGCAACCTGCGATGTTGGGTTAACCCTAACGCAGGTTTGACACACGGCTCTGACGACAACAGCCAACTGTTGGTTGTGATAGTATTTAATATACAGACACAACCTGAATCTCTCAGGGACAGGTCACATGAGATCTGTCATGTGCAGTATTTGTCAGACAGTCAGAGCAGCATGAAGCTGGATGTTCACTGCAGAAAGTGTTGACAGGACTGGTGCTGTGGTTTGTGAACAGAGTAGAGCTGCTGTCATGGATCTGATCTGTGTTGGTTTTATCAGACGATGTTGTGTTCATAAAATAATGATCATCTGTGCAGCAGCAAACCTGGTGGTAGAGCAGGTGGTGTTGATGGTCACCTGACAACAGTTTCAATCATCGCTGTCTTTGTAAGACCAGAGCTTATAACATGTCCTCTGAGCAGCTACGTCTCCAGGATAGACTGAAGGCTACAGTGAGGAGACGGGCCAGAGCTAGCTGTTAGCATGCTGACTTCAGTAGAAGAAAAGAGGCAAAATAAGGTGACTCTCCAACACTGCTCTTTAAGCTCTTTAAGGACCTAAAACCCACAGACTGAATGGAGCAGGTTTGAGTGAATTCATTGCAGAGACCGCTTCAGGACAGGAACTGCCCTGAACAGAGACTGAGAACCAGGTCTGAAGTTCTGCAGGACTGATGAGGTGACAAGATGCAGGTGTGCTGGCTGAGGCAATCAGTGGGAGATTAGGAGCTCGAAGGAACACTACACACACACACACACACACACACACACACACACACACACACACACACACACACACACACACACACACAGCAGGAGAGAGAGGAAAGACATGAAACAGAAGGAAAAGGGGACACACCTAGAGCAGGATCAGCACAGAATGAAGTTTGATGCTGAACTCAGGTTTCTTCTAGACTGGTGAGTAAACAGATGCTAATGCTAATGTTAGCTAGAGTAATTTATTCATTTACACAAGTCAACACACTGTCATTATAAGCATGTTGGTGAAAGCACAGTGATTATAGTAGGTGGGTGATGGAGAGTTTAACATGAGGGTGTGATGTGTTTGGTGACCAGCAGAGGGCGACACACAATCTACCACAATCACATAAACATGAACCAAATCTAGATCTACTGCAGAGGGTCCTGGATCTGCAGCTGAACCAGATTCAAATGAATCACATGTTCACTGTTCACACAGCCAAACAGAAGATGAATGAAGAAAATTTGGGTAAATGGGAAGACAGAGACTCAGAGGAAGACGGGGACAGCAGACTACAAGTTTCCGGCTCGGGTTCCCATAAAGGCCAGGAAGTGACGTTGACCTCTGTTCTGAAACCTCTGAACTGAGTCTGGTGAACTCCAGTGAAGGACTCTCCAGGGCCAGAGACTGGAATGTAAACTGCTGCACAAGGGAACCTAAATAAATACAGATGACATTGTTGGATCTATAGTCACCATGACAACAAGAGGGACACTCCCACTCTCTGCAGAAATACATGTCATAAGGTCGAGTTCACACAATGTACATCACAGTGAGGTCTGCGTTGACCCTCAGAGGTCTTGATGAGGGGACAGACACTGTGCACAGACTGAGAACTGTCCCTCAGTGTTCGAGGTCCACTGTGACCTTATGAAAACATCATACGTAGAGAATGATGTTAAAAAAAGTTAATGTGATGAGAGCAGTCATAATTAAGAAAAACAGACACTATGAAAGCCTGAAAGTGTGATGATATAATGGGAATAAAGTCGTAGTATCACAAAGAAAAAGTGTCTCATCAGATCTGGTAGATCAGACAACTTCATGACTTTTTCTTTTACATTTTTCATTACTTTTTTTCTTCTCAGTGACATAAATACTTCATGGTATTTCTGAGACAATCACACAGTACGATTCTTCAACCTTTCCTGCATCTTCCCTCCTTCAAAAGAACGTACACTACTGAAGTGAGAATGATTTAAAATCATTTATTGTTTCTTCTTTTCTTCTTCTGTTTGTTTGTGTGATGTTTTGCACCACAGTCTCCAGTCCTGAGGTCTGAACTGAACCAGGATCTGAGGTCATTGAGGTTACTTCAGGTTTAACTCTGAAGGTGGTTCACTTGTTACCAGGGTAAATTACCATGGTAACTGATGCTGATCTCCTAACCTGCTCCGAATCAGATCAAAACCTGTCAATAGCCCACTGACCAATCAGATACCTGGAAAAACTGAATAATCATTTCTACAGGATCCTGATAGACACAAAAGAGTTTACAATAAAGTGATCAATAATAAAGATCAGTAGATATTTGTATAGATCAGTGGATGTTTTGCTGTTTGAGACCTTCTTTGGAAATTAATTTCACTTGATGACATCACTAAAACTGAATTTACCTGCAGGTATCAGTGTTTCTTCTCATATTAATACTTTATTCATGATATTCATCATAATTAATAATTATCTCCACCTCTTTCACATGAACACACTGATACCTGGACAGGTAAACCCAGAGTTAACTGAACCAGGTGATAACCAGCTTCGTAGAGCAGGTCTATCAGGACAGTGTTAGGGTTAATTAAACCAGATAATGAAACCATATCCTGGGTCTGTTAAACCTGGTTTGTAGTCCAGTCCTCAGTTCTAGACTTTATCAGGTTCTGGTTCTTTAGCTGGTCTCTTCAGTCATGGTGGGGTCGGGAGGCTGTTTAATATTCAACATGAGCAGTCAGACAATCACACAGGCTTTAAACAAAACCAGTATAACACAAGTGTCTACACAAAAGTCATTAGACATTAATACAGTGGACAAACCCAGAGTTGTCACAGTCATTCACTGCACAGTGAACAGTTGTAGTGTCCTCACGTCTCACTGAGGTCTACTGTACACAAAGAGCATATATCACTCCTCAATGTACAACATCACCTGTCTCTAATGCGACAACTTTAAAATACTCCATTATACTTCAAAATACACATCATTCTTTAAAATACATAATGTAGAGGTTTGACAGCTTCAAGGACTGAGAGTTTATTCATGACTCTGTGGTCAGAGAGTGTAGTCTATGGTTTATACTGTTCATCCTGTCACATGGTGACTGTATGAGCAGAGAGAGTTGGTGAGAATTACTATGTATTAATATTACAACTCCAGTAAACTAATAAGACACAGTCTCTTTATACTGGGCTGGTTGTGTAGTGTATGAAGAAGAAAATCTACATATGCAACATACATTTTCTTGGAAGGGACATTTGCCATTACACGTCTGGGGCAATTCCAACCAAATGTCGCTCCCTCCCATTTCCCCTCCCCTGCTGGTCAGAGTCTCCTTATCATACTCCTTTGTCTACCCTCCCCGTCTCCGCTCCCCTGCTGACCAGAGCCTTGATCATACTACCTGAGTGTCAAGCCTTTGTCCTTTTGTTTCTTTGTCTCTGACCTTGTCTGGGAGCCATCCCTGCCCCCCTACTGAGTTCACCCTCCTGTAAGACAGTTACCTATTGCTCATGACTAACCAATACACATCCACTATACGATCCATTCATGAACTGTCTGTGACCACACCTGGGGACAGTGTATATCTGTTCCCTGGCCCTGCATTCTAGAGCAGTTCCTGATACCAGACCCACTCTGTGTCGGTAGGCTCACCATGACCTGGAACTCCAATAAACTTACACCACCACAGCAAACTTGGAACTAGACTCTGAGTTTTCTTTTCCTCAACATGTATTAACCAGTGGAAGCACCTGATTACATTAGTCCAAGTATTACTGGTGTGATAACTGTATGTGGTCAGCCCATCACCACAGAAGGGTTAAAAACAAAAACTTCAAAAACAGAATAAATTAATACAAACTAATTCATAAAATCTCATTTACCCAAACTGTTGCAAACAACTGTAGCATTATATCAACTCAAACATAATTACAAGAATTCACTAGATTGATCTGGTTCTATTATCCAGCTGCTGTGGAGCCACTGTCACTGTCTCTGTCTCTTGTGCTACTAATATTGATTTACAATCAGGACGATCAATAGACCTGATCTGATGGTAGCAGCCATTAGCACATTTTACACCTATAAATAATCATGTTTACCAGTATCGGTAATACAGCTCAGGTTAAAGACTCAAATGTAATCAGTCCAATAACAAGTCAGTTCAAACTTTGGATGCTAACTAATAATCAATAATCCAGGTAGTTAGTCAGTCAATCACATATGTTTCACGTTTGATTGACTGACCAACGGTTGACCATATGTATTTATTTATGTATATATTACCAATATGTATTTTTTCAATAATTATAATATAATGTATTTCTAGATGTTACCCAGAAAAGTGCCTTGAGATAATATATGTTATGATTTGGTGCTAATAGAATAGAATAGAATAGAATAGAATAGAATCAATCATCTGGGAACCAGGAATGTTTGTGCTAATTGATCAGATATTTATACAGATATTTCACTGGAGGCGAGAACCTTGACCTGCTCATGGCACTAAAAACTCAGTGAGGTTATTCACTGGGGAATTGAATGGTAATCCACCCGTTGGTGTAGCTAACTGAAAAGTCAGGGGGTCATCCAACATCCGTATGATTCATCGCCTGGGGGCTGTGGGTATCTGTACAATCCATCCAGCAGCAGTGTACTCATCAGGATTCATCACATGGGGACCAGGACTTGACAGCTGAGATATTTTAGTCTGGACCAGGTGGTGGGCCGACCAGCATCCATCCTCAGAGTCATGGCTAAAAACATGAAGTGTGTGTGATGTGTGTTAAAATGGATCAGAATCAGATGATGGCAGGTCATTTCAGCAGCCAGTCTAGTCCCAGTGCAACCTATTCACAGCTGTGGTTAAATACAAAGTCGTGTTCATTATTACTTCATTTTATTATTGATACATTTCCTGTAGTCCACTGTGGGGTGCCACACTTCTTATTTGGATTATCACAGGTCAGTTTGAATCTTGAGAGTTCACCTCTCAGTCCTGTTTTGACTGAGTGTGCACCTCCTCCTCCTCCTCCACCCTCTCTGTTTCTTGCTCCTTCGTCACTTTGCAGTCTGTAATATCTTCCATCTCCACCATGTCGTCTCTGTCTTGGCTCAGCGTTGGTCCTGTCTCTGCTGCAGAAGTCTCTCCTCTTTGACTCTCAGGTTGTCCTGTACCTGAAACAGACACCTCTCCTCCTGTCTCAGGTTCTACCCCCAGTTCAGAAGTCTCTAATTTCTGGTCTTTTGTTGATGTCGAGGCTCTTCCATCCTCCACCATAGTGACAACAGAGAACTCTCTCTTGCTGTCAGGGTTGGCTTTGATGACGGTCGTGCTGCTCACTCTGCTGCCTACAGGTGAGGATAATGGGCTGGAGGGGGACAGAGGCAAACTGCTCAGTCTGTCTTTAGAAAGCTGGTCAGAGGGAGAGGAGGGGGCAGTACCTTTAAACCCTGCCTCAACTGAGAGTTTAGCTGTTTTAAGGATCCCCACTCTCTTTACTTCATTCTTTGCAGTTCTGGTTGCTTCCAGCTCTTGTTCCTTTAGAGACAACAGGCTTGAACCCACATCCCCTTGGATTCCAAAGGATGGGTTTTGGTCGGCTGGAGAAGCAGAGGGGGTTTGTGGCCTGGTGTAAAGTTTAGGGCTGGAACTAAGAACAGGTAAGGGAGTTTGTGTTTGTAATGGACTAGCAGTTTTTGACGGGATAGGGGATTGGCTGGATTCTGCTCGGCCTGACGGGAGTTTGGGGCTTGGAGTGAGGCCACGGGACGAGGCAACCTCTGATGGCATACTTCTGGAGCTTAGTTTGAGGCTTGGCATGGCCTCCTGCTCTGAGGGAGAAGTTTTTAATGAAGAGGCTGAAGATGGTGTCTTGATTGGGAATGAAGACGGAGGAGATGAACCCAAACTTATTAAAGCCAGGCTAGCACCAAAACCTGGTTCCAGGTGTGAGCTGGAGCTTGGGTCAGGGGGAGTTTGGATGACTGGAAAATCTGTGCCAGAGCAGGTTACAGGTTGACCAGAGGTCTGCAGGGGCCCAGGATCAAAAGCCTCCACTAAAACTTTATCCTTGACATGTCCCTGTTTCTCCGTTGTCATAATGGAAGGCAGAATGAGAAGCGAGCTAGGGGCAGAGGTTGCTGTACTCCCAACTGAAGGTTTGATGGTAAGGTTGGTACAAGGTTCAGGGCTGGGCCCATGTTTAGAGGCTTCCTCAGGAGCAGGGCTAGAGGCATGGGTCTGTTTCTTACTTTGGGAGGAGGGAGAATTAACAGAACCTGCTGTTTTAGCCTCATGTCGTGAAGGTGAAGCAGAGCTTTGGTTCTTTGAGAGCTCGGTTTCAGGTTTGGAACCAGGTTTAGGACCACGTTCAGATGCAGTCTCACTGGTCTCTGTCTGCACCATCTCCTCCAACACTACAGGTTGCTGCTGAACAGAAAACTTGACTCCTCCGCTCTCCCTACCTGTCCCCTCCACTGCTTTAATGCCAATAGGGTCACTGCCCCGCCTCAGCCCAAATATGGTCACACTCTTCCTTCGTTTCCCCACACTTGGGGCAATCCCATTGGCGCTCTCTGAGGAAGGTCGGACGTCCTTGAACATGCTCCTCAGGTTGTAACCGCTCTCCTTCCGCTCCTCACTGTCCTGGGATTGGTCCAGCTGGTCCCCTGAACTGACCAATGGATTGGGACCTCCATGCAGCTTCTTATCGGTGTGTGTCACCCGAAATCTGAGGGGATGAAGACACATGGACGATGATATGATGATGTATCCGAGCACGCCTTATGAAAAAGTGGTGTAAAGGTGTGCTGTTACCTGCCCACAGAGAACACAGTCTGTTCTCCAGGTCGCTGTTTGGATCGGGGAGTTCTGCTCTGTCTGCGCCCCTTCTTAGATCGAACCTGGGCGCAGAGGTGGCAGGAGTTGTGGTCGGCACCTGAGTGGACTGTGTGGTGATGGGGAGGAACACCACCAATAGACTCCTTACGCAACCTGGACATCAACATCATCAGCATTATTACTGTCATTAACATCATTGTTCTCTGGCCTGCACATGAGTGAAAGTACATTGGTGTCATTCAGACAAGTTCACATTGTTTTTCTTTTACACTTGTATGGACGGGGGGATTACACATGTAGGTCACGTTCAGCAAACCAGATTCCGAAGGAAATGTGCTAGTGACAGTGTAAACAAACCATCAAACAACTACATCTTTGAAACAAACCTGAAAGAATCTGGATTTGTCAACATAAATGGAAAATGACAAGATGGACAGAAATATGAGGAGTCTTAAAGAGTAATTTCCTCTGCAGAAATGTTTATCTGCCTGAAGAAAAGGTGTGACCTCTGCTCCTGTGTAACCTATGGTTACCTGTAACACCATCCCCTGTGTTCACAATGACATAGGCT
Source organism: Trachinotus anak (assembly GCF_046630095.1). Classification (NCBI taxonomy): domain Eukaryota; kingdom Metazoa; phylum Chordata; class Actinopteri; order Carangiformes; family Carangidae; genus Trachinotus; species Trachinotus anak. Next base: position 28,644,079 of record NW_027273872.1, read on the forward strand.
GTGTGTGAAATCACTCTCTACTCCCTAGAGCTGGGCAGTGAACTGAAAAAGTGTCAAAACCAACATTACAACCTCTCACTGACTTCATCTCACTCATGTCTGTGATTTCAGTTCATGAACTGTCCCTTTAAGAAAATACAACCTTATGTTCAGTCACATGACTCTGCCTCGTCCAGCTAACCTTGATCTACGTTCACTCAAAGTGAAGCTGGTGATGTGGATGAGCGCAAACACTGAGTCTCAGGCTCCGTCCACTCTGACATGTTTAAGTTTTAAAACTCATCACTTTTGCTATGTTTCCTCCTGACGTCCACACAACCCCGGAGACTTTCAGAAACGCTGCTGGACCCGTGTTAGCTTGAAAACTCTGAGGATGTGTTATAGTCTGGACAGACAGAAATGATGACACAGATGACCTGCCTCACCTCCTGATTTGGTCTCATCAGTCACCACTACCAGACAGTGGTAAACACTGCATGGATAGAGACCAGAGGTAACAGCATCAGTTTGTTTAATCACTCAGAGAAAAAAAAACACAGAGACAGATACTATAAGTCTTGAAGTGATCGTTCATTCATCATAATCAAGGTAAAACTTTGAAATAATTGTGATATTGAATTGACATCAGGAAAATCACCCAGCCCTACTGCTCACGACACAGTCCAGTTCATAATGAATTCACCATTGTGGAGTGCTGTCTGAATCTATAGTGAGAATTATTATACCCTGTATAGTATCCCACAATGCATCATGAAAAGTAGTGTACAACTGATGGTCACTAACCAAGCAATATATACCATCATGCATTGTGTTTGCACTGAAATAAAGAAAAACAGTCCAGAGACAATGTCCTGAGTCATGTCTGAGAGTGAGTGAGTGAGTGAGTGAGTGAGTGAGTGAGTGAGTGAGTGAGTGAGGACACAACCATTGACTGGACAGGAGCAGAATTTCAGCTGAAGAGTCAGTTAGAAAATCTTTCATTTGATTTGGTCTCATTATTTATGGTACATTATGTTCACAAGGCTGAATCAGTGATTAGACACTGTTAGTTTAAAAACTCCACAGTCCATCAACATGCAAAGTTTAAATGGTTGATTGTGTCTAATGCTGTAGTCAGATGTGGTGTGAGCTGTTTGGTTACACAGTCTGACAGCTTAGAGGCATAGTAGAGGCAAGTAAACAGAAAGCTCCGGAGCATAAACGTTCAACTCACAGTTGTAAATTAACTTGGTGACTGACTTGGTGTGACAGTAACCCACAGTGAACAGCTGTGCAGGTGTCAGACTAATACAGACTCAGCTGGATGAGCTCACCTGGGGTCATGACGCACACAGATATTGCGGTTTCCCAACATCTCGTTGAAGGCTTCCATGTTAGCTGGAGGGGACCAAAGGAAATGATGTTAGCTATACACACTGATCTGATGAGGATGAAACTGCAGTGCTCTGGACGTGTGTGTGTGTGTGTGTGTGTGTGTGTGTGTGTGTGTGTGTGTGTGTGTGTGTGTGTACTTGTACTTGCTACATAGTAAGGACCAAAAAAAGTATTTTACTAACAGAGTGAGGACATTTTGGGAAAGTGAGGACATTTTGGCCGGTCCTCACTTTTTGAGACAACTTCAAATCACATTTTGAGGGTTAAGACTTGGTTTTAGAGTTATGGTTAGAATTAGGTTTAGGTTAAGGTTAGGGTTAGGCACTCAGTTGTGATGGTTAAGGTTAGGGTAAGGGGCTAGGGAATGCATTATGTCAATGAGTGTCCTCACAAAGATGGAAGTACAAGTATGTGTGTGTGTGTGTGTGTGTGTGTGTGTGTGTGTGTGTGTGTGTGTGTGTGTGTGTTTGTCCTCTTTGTATTTTCAAGAAAATGGACAGCAAACAGTAAACAGGAGATAACTAACTTAGATGACTAACTTAAACTTAAACTAACTTTAACAGGAATCTATTCAGAAATCAGTCACCTTCATTCTCAATGATGCATTTGAGGATCTGCTCCACTGTATCCTGGTTCTCTTCATCTTCATCTGAAACACAGCAAAACAAGAACAAATCAAAGCCCTATCTCTTAGATACGACTACACCAGAACTGTCTGTCTGAGCTGGTTCACCTGAGGTCACCTGCTTCATTAAGACAGGTTCTAAGATATCTGCCCCAATATAATGGAGATGATTGAACTGTGAATGTGGTGATGTCCTGCTGTCTCAGTATAGTTCAATGTTTCCAGCCAATCAGAGATGTCCTGTGTCACTGTGTGATCGATCACTGACTTTAACTGTGAAACTGTTTGATTCAGTATTTTTACTGGTTCTAATCAGCTGCTCTGAGAGGAGGAGACCTCTGTGGAGAATTCAGCTCCAGGTCAAAACCTCCTGAACCACTGACACTGAAGGATCCTGACCAGGAGAAGACTACAACTCCCATGATCCCATGCTGCCTCATGATGTCACCCAACTTTGTCTTTTGTCATTGTATTGACTGAGTTACTTCAGAGTACATTGGATAATAAAGCGACCTGTTTTCAACTTTGTTTGAACCAAGTATGACAAGTAATAACATGTTGAGTCGGACAGTTGTGTGTAGTGCAGTGCAGTGCAGTGTAGTGCAGTCCCAGTTCCTGCTGCCATAAAACATCCCCACAGCATGATGTTGCCACCACCATGCTTCACTGTAGGGATGGTATTGGCCAGGTGATGAGTGGTGCCTGGTTTCCTCCAGACATGACGCTTGGCATTCAGGCCAAAGAGATCAATCTTTGTTTCATCAGACCATGACGGGCTGTCATGTGCCTTTTACTGAGGAGTGGCTTCCATCTGGCCACTCTGCCATACAGGCCTGATTGGTGGAGTGCTGCAGAAATGGTTGGCCTTCTGGAACGTTCTCCTCTCTCCACAGAGCAACGCTGGAGCACTGTCAGAGTGATCATCGGGTTCTTGGTCACGTCCCTGACTAAGGCCCTTCTGCCCCGATCGCCCAGATTGGCCAGGGGGCCAGCTCTGGCAAGAGTCCTGGTGGTTCCAAACTTCTTCCATTTACGGATGATGGAGGCCACTGTGCTCATTGGGACCTTCAATGCTGCAGAAATTTTACTGTTCCCTTCCCCAGATCTGTGCCTCGATACAATCCTGTCTCAGAGGTCTACAGACAATTCCTTGGACTTCATGGCTTGGTTTGTGCTCTGACATGCACTGTCAACTATGGGACCTTATATAGAGAGGTGTGTGCCTTTCCAAATCATGTCCAATCAACTGAATTTACCACAGGTGGACTCCAATCAAGTTGTAGAAACATCTGAAGGATGATCAGTGGAAACAGGATGCACCTGAGCTCAATTTTGAGTGTCATAGCAAAGGCTGTGAATACTTTTGTACATGTGATTTTTTTTTAAATATATTTTATATATCTTTTTTATATATTTCAAAATAAATAAAAATTTCAAGCAAACTTTTTTCACTTTGTCATTATGGGATATTGTGTGTAGTATTTTGAAGTGTTGGGATCTCAAGCCATGGGTTCTGAGAAGAACAATGGAGAGGCCTACATGTCCTCCAAAAGCCTGAGTCTCAAGCCATGCATCCTGAAAGGAACAAAGGAGAGGCCTGCATGCCCTCCCAAAGCCTGAGCCTCAAACCATGCCTCCTGAAAAGAACGGAAAGGACGACATCTCCCTCCAAGCAACGGGGCCAAACCCACTCCCACAATTCACACCTATGTGTGAATCAGAGTTTGAAGGGAAACTCAGCACCGGCATTGGCCGAGGCCAGGCATTCCCAGCAGGGATCCCAGGTGACGTCACTCAGGTAATAAAAGCGGCGCAGTGACCCTCCTCCTGCGCTTCATTCCCGTGCACCAGTTTCAGTAGAGAGCTACTCCAGCTCTCTCCGCTACTTGGCTGCTGAAAGGGAGCAATCTGCAACATTTGACCTTTTCCACAACTTCTTAAAGCCCAGGTCACAGACTGCTTTGTTTGTTTTCATTTCTTTTCGGATCCGACATAGATCACTGTGCAATCAGCTGATTTCACGTCCTGTGAGGACGAGCGCCGACTTTGTTAAGGACAAAACAAAGTTCACCATCCCTCATCTGTGATCTTCCTGCTGCCGCCGAGGAACTCATCACTGTCATCGCCAGGAGAGCGGGACACGACCCGCCGAGCTCCCGGCCAAGGACCGAGCTGTGGAGAACCAGAGCTTTGTCTAACTCCGAAGGATCGGAGCAACTCACAGTAAGAGGCTGATGTCTGGGCAGAGACACGATTAGTGTAGCGTGTTTGATTTATTGACTTATAAGTGCGTCCTATGCTGTTGTTTGTTTTGTGATTAATATTATTCGCTGTGCTTATGGTTTACTGTGTTTTATTGTTTGGTGATTAGCCGCTAGTATCAGCACACTCCGTGTTGTCCTGCTAAACTAGGACTTGCTATTGTTCTTCTGTTATCTTTGGTGTCCGGAGCGAAACCGCAGCATCTTGACACTTCGGTGTCGCTGCGCAGCCTCGCTACCGTGAGCGAGCCAGTGAACTCCTTCTATAACCGGTTAAAGGACCAGTGTCAGGCCCGACGAGTGTTAGCTCGAGTGTTAACTCGCTGCCCTGTTACTGTGTGGTGAAGAAAGAGTTTACTGGACCTCTCGGCGATTCACAGAATCCCGCTGCTCTGGTTCTGCATCTTTCTCTTTCCTCTCTTCACCTCTATTCTCCCCCTTTTCTCCCACTCACGCACCTCATGTACACCTCTCTCACATTCAGGCTGCCCTAGGGTGTGGTCGCGTCAGACACGTAAAGCTCAAGGCCCCTCCCTTTGTTCTTGTGTTCACGCCATTCACACTCTGCGGCCAGCCGCCATCTTGGCTCTAGCGAGTACCTCACGCTGCCGCCATCTTGGTTCCTACTGACACGTCACTCACGTGACTTCGTCACCATCCTCATCCTCTCTCTCTCTCTCACACTCTCTCTCTCTCACACACACACACACGGTTGTTACATATGTGTTTTGCCTGTATTTATCTAGTTTGTAACCAATGTTTGTTTTAGTTCTAGTTGAATTATAATCGGTTTAATATTAAGTGATGTTATGTTGAATAATTATTACTCTTATTAATAAATCCTGTTATAATTTAACTCGTCGTTGTCTGTGATTATTGTGATTATATTTATGATAACAGCTGGATTCACAACAGTCAGTGCTCGAATTTACCCTTCACCCAACCTTGAGACTGTATTCTGAGCCATCAATTTGGTCATTGGTCCCTGGTGACAGGGTGGTGCCCCGAGGTTACTACTGGTAGTAAACATCTATATATATATATATATATATATATATATATATATATATATATATATATATATATATATATATATATATATATATATATATATATTGGTGATTATCACTGATAATCATTAATATTATATGCCAATAACCAAATTGCCCCTACCTGTGCCCCAACAGAAGTAAAAAATGAATTTAATCCACTTTGGAATAAGGCTGTAACATAACAAAATGTGGAAAAAGTGAAGCGCTGTGAATACTTTCTGGATGCACTGTAGTGTAGTGCAGTGCAGTGCAGAGCAGTGCAGTGGAGTTACTTTCCTGCCTGTTCTTCAGTTTTTCACCGCCTGTTTATCAGTTAGTTTCATTTATTAGATTACCTCTTTGCACATACCAGCCTGTGTGATATTCTGGATCTGGGAACACCTGAACACCTTGAAGCTTAACAGTGCTGTTTTTTACAGCTTGTTCCTCTGCCCCAGTGGCTGAACCCTCAGTTAATGCTGCTTTTCTTTCTTCTCTTCTATTTATCCTCTTCATATGCTCAGACAGGTGAGATGATAAATGGTTAACCCTAGCTCTCAGGTGTGGATCAGAATATGTATTTGGTGAGACTGCCCTCCCATCACGGGGCTCCAGACTAACAGTTCCACTGGTGGCACTGGTGCTACCTACTTTCCCAGCCGATCACACCAGCTGATGGTTTGGTCATACTTTTTTTGTGTGAGATACCTAATCTCTGCAGCCTATCTGTGTCCACCCAGGGTCTCCTCCCAGTTCAACATGCCCAAAGAAGGGTGCTCAGAGACTACCTTAGCTGGCTCTACTCTGAGCATCCTCCACATGTCAGAGCTCAGACAGCCTACAGAGGAAACTCATTTCAGATGCTTTTGTCTGTGATCTCAGTCTTACAGTCATACAAACATTGTATATAATTTACTGCTCACTTATACTTTCCCTATATATTATTATTAAGGCTGGTTACTATGGTCACACGAATCCATTGTTTCTATGTTCATGCCATGAAAAGTAATTTAGTTTATTATAAAATGATGCTAATAATGTTCAGAGCTGAATGAAAGTCACCCTCAGACAGAAGTCTTCAGGAGAGTAAATGTGACCTGAGTATTTGTAAATTCATTGTACATAAAGCTGTGTTTCTATTGTTTGGGTTTAATTATGGAACAATGCTAATATACATTTAAAAATGTGTTATTTGACTTTGGTTTTCAATGGTATCTTCATGTAGACGGACCTGAGCCCTTCAGTCACTCCTTCATATGTAGACCCTCGCCTTAGTTTGTTCATTTGTATTGTATTATGTGATGATGTCTCAAACTCTCAGTGCTGACTGATTATTAATTACCAGTTCTGTGTTCTTTATTTTTTAAAGTGATTTTTAACAATATATCTGTAGCTTATCTCCTGCCGCTATACGGGCAACAGGAAACTGTTATGCGTCACATGTTCAGAGTGCACAGACAAACAACCTACATGATTGTGTAGGTTTGATGACTTGGCAGCATTTTGTCAGCCGAGAGGAGCTACATGAAACACAGGAGTCGTACTGTGGAGCCTGTCAGATGTAAACTGAGGGTAACTCAGCTCCTCAGCACACAGTTCTCTCAGCAGCAGGAGGCTGAGAGATCAAACTCGAATAACATTGGATCCTACACTTCCCAAAATGCATTTCATATTATGTATTTGTATTCTTCAAGTTGAGGCCCTGCTGACATCACCAGGGTTGTCGTTTTATACATTATATAACAGTTTACTCAGGCTAATTATTCTTCCTCCAGACTAATCTGATCTTTACTGGTAAAGAAGGAGTTCCTGAAACTGACTGTGACGTCCTTTCTATTACTTTTTTTTCTCAACCCACCGAGTGCGTTTCCTCCCAATTTCTCCTCCTCCTGCTCCTCATCGTCCATGTCTCCAGTCCGGCAGCGGTAGCCCTTCTTCTTCAGCAGGTGGCAGATGAGGAAGCCCAGCAGCCCAGTGAGGAAGAAGAGGAAGACCACCAGGAAGATAATATAGGGCGGGGGATGCTCCCCCTTACCTGGGGCTTCTAATTCAGTCATACTGTGTGTTTAACCTGAGATAAAGACAGAATATGATTGATTGATGCTGATAATGGTTCAAGTCTTCATTCATTCAAGCAAGAACATGTTGGTGAACTGACACTGACTTCACTTCCTCCAGAGGCTGTTTAAGGGCAACAACTTAACACTGGGGTAAAATAAAAATCAGGTTTGATGAAGATGATGACTCAGTTGTGTTAGAATAAACTGGGACATTAGAGTGTCTTTATCTGTTAAACTAACAAATGAAAAAAGGTGAGACTGACAGTCATACTAATGTTGGAGCAGCTAATGTGCTTCCTCTAGGAAACATTATTAGGAGGCACCAGATATATTTCCATTGTTACGCAGATGACACCCAGCTGTACTTATCCATGAAGCCAGGTGAGACTAACCAGGTAGCCAAGCTTCAGGTGTGTCTTAAGGACATAAAAACCTGGATGACCAGTAATTTCTTACTCTTAAATTCAGACAAAACTGAAGTTATTGTAATTGGCCCAAAACACCTCAGAGATACACGATGTGATAATATACTGACTCTGGATGACATCACCTTGGCCTCCAGTGCTACAGTCAGAAACCTTGGTGTCATTTTTGACCAGGACTTGTCCTTTACTTCACATATAAAGCAAGTCTCTAGGACAGCCTTCTTCCACCTGCGCAATATTGCAAAAATCAGACCCATTCTGTGTCTAAAGGATGCTGAAAAACTAGTTCATGCATTTGTTACCTCAAGACTGGACTACTGTAACTCTTTATTGTCAGGATGTCCCAAAAATTCAGTAAAAAGCCTCCAATTGATCCAAAATGCAGCAGCACGAGGATCACATCTCTCCTGTGTTAGCCTCTCTGCATTGGCTCCCTGTAAAATCCAGGATAGAATTTAAAATCCTCCTCCTCACCTACAAAGCCATTAATGGTCAGGCACCATCGTACCTTGGAGAGCTTATAGTTCCCTATTTTCCCAATAGGACACTTCGCTCTCTAAATGCAGGTCAACTTGTGGTTCCCAGAGTTTGTAAGAGTAGAATGGGGGGCAGAGCCTTCAGCTATCAGGCTCCTCTCCTGTGGAACCAGCTCCCAGTGTGGGTTCGGGAGGCAGACCCCCTCTCTACCTTTAAGATCAGGCTTCAAACTGTCTTGTTTAGTAAAGCTTATAGTTAGGGCTGGCTCAGGTATGTCCTGACCCATCCCTTAGCTATGCTGCTATAGAGCTAGACTGCTGGGGGATTCCCATTATTCACTGGGCTCTCTCTCTCTCTCTCTCTCTCTCTCTCTCTCTCTCTCTCTCTCTCTCTCTACTACTTTATGCCATTAACTTTGTTTTTTTTTTTTTCTCTCCCATAGTTTGTGCTTCTCCTCTCTCTGTCCTCATTCTGCAGGTCTCTCTGCCTCTGGAGCAGCAGGATCCAGATCCACCACTGAGCCCGGTTCTGTTGGAGGTTTCTTCCTGTTAAAAGGGAGTTTTTCCTCCCCCCTGTCGCCAAGCGCTTGCTCTTTGTGGGAACTGTTGGGTTTTTCTCTGTAACAAAGTAAGGTCTTGACCTGACCCTGTAAAGTGCCTTGAGATAATGTATATTATGATTTGGCACAATACAAATAAAATTGAATTGAATTGAATTCTGTTAAAGTTCAGTTTCAGTTTTTTTGTCAGTTACATGAGCATGTACAGCCTGGTGTTTCATTAAATACAGTATATAACTACTAGGATATTAAAACTAGAGAACCAGACATCAATGAGCAAACTGCTTCAAGATTCACGGACAACTCAACAGAAAATAAAGTGAAGGAAAACAGAGAGAGAGGAACTAACCAGTATTATACCTGTTTCCTGTCTTCAGTGCACCCATCCACACATGTGAAGGTGTCGGAGGTCAGTCTGACGTCTGCCAACAGAAACAGAAGGACTGTCGAGATCTGGATGATAAACAATGTGAAAATGTGTGAGTTGGATAAGAAGCTTAAACACGTAGAACACATGGGCCCCTCCTGTATAGTGTGGGTCCCCTCAGCCCCACCTCTTCTGTCTATCTCCAAAAAGGGGTGGGGGGCGGGTGGGGCGACTAGGTTACACATGGAAACTTCATCCTCCTCATCCTCATCTAACAATGAAAAAACACATATGAACCTGTGAACACACAGGAGACTATAAATATCACAAACATACACACACAACACACACAACACGCACACAGTGTAGACTGTGAGCTAACATATAGCAGCTTATCAGCTCTGCCCTCCCACTGGCTTATCAGCGTCCAGCAACACCCCTCACACACGCACGCACTTTTGTACTTCTACTCACTCACTCATTGACACAATGCACTCCCTAGCTCCTGCCACTTCTAACTTTGTGAGGACACTCCTAACCTGAACCTGAGCCTAACCTGAACCCTAAAACCAGGTCTGAGCCCTCAGTCAGATCTTTAAAGTTGTGAGGACAAAATGTCTCTGTAAGGTCTGAAACTCAGACTCACAAGGATACAACTACACAACTGCACACACACTTATCAGCCATTTCCTTTGAAATGTATAGGGTGGTTCAGCAATGATAGTAAACACAGACTGTAAGTAAAGATTGACATTTCCTCTGTGACATCACCCACAGGTTTGTGAAGAGCGGTTTTGAATCCCCCCTTCTTGGCAGTGTCTGACGCCACCCCAAACACAAAAGAGGTGGGGCATGTGTGGAGCTCAAAGAGGCCATGCCCTCAATTCTCCATCACTTTAGTCCTTAATAAAATGTACCAGCCTGTAAACATGTTTATTTCTGTTGTAAAGTTGGACATTTGAACATGGGAGTCTATGGGGACTGACTCACTGTTGGAGCCAGACTCTAGTGGTCATTAGAGGAACTGCAGCTTTTAGATCTTCACTGTTGATGCTTCATGTTTCAGACCTGCAGGTTTATGCACATCATTCACTAGTGAACACCTCACAGCTCATTGTTATTTCACCATCTCTGTGAGGTCCAGTGAATGTTTGGTGATTATTCACAGGGCAAATCAGCTGTGCATCAGGTGGAGTGATGATGATGATGATGATGAAGAATAAAATCCAATTCATTCATTCCATTCATGCACTAAATTTACAGTTTGTCACATTGGTAACATTATTATTATTATTATTATTAATAACACAATTGGATGAAAAGTGTGGCAGCCTGCAGGTGGAGCTGCCAACAACTAAAAAAAGATCATGTATCTTTATTAAAGATAAGAGTGTTCCCTGCTGCCATATCTTTGACTGATGTACAGTTCCTCCCTCTGTTCGGAAAATATTATCAAAACATAAAGGATGTTATATTTTTTCATAAAAACATTATTCAGTGACAGTAGTTTTGTACTGTAGACAGAAAAAAATGCGTATAAAGGCCTGATGATGATGATGATGATGATGATGTGAGTGCAGGTACACAGATGACGTCACACACCTTCATTGTCTCTAAAGCCACATTAATACCAGCTCTTTAACCATGACAAGAACCTTCATCTACTCTGTGTTGTTTTAACCTCAGCTCATCCTGCTGCTGTCACATCATGTTCATCTTCACATGTCATAACAACGCTCGTTGTTGTTGTGTTAAACACTGAGGAGACTTGTGTGATGCGTTCAACTGACCCTGATGTTACTCTAAACCACAGTACAACCATTTCCTGTTTTCTTTCAGATAGCGAGGGGTCACTTACACACACACATGCACACACACGCACACACACTCCCTCACAAACATATGACTGAGCTGCTAAGAGCAGCACATGAACACACACAGCTCTGCTGTGTGGTTGTACAGCTTCATTCTTCTCTTCCCCTGACTCCATTTACTCCAAGTCACTGTGAGGGTAAATTACTCTCCATGAAAACACTTCAGTAAATGTGCATTAAAGCAACTGAGTGGAAACACCTTGTCTCCACCTGCCATGAGGCAACACGTCTGCTGTAGTCTGTCAGCGTCCCACCAGGTCTCTGGACCTCACAGCCCAAATACAGATCAGTCAGAAGGTCAGTGGTTCCATCCCCGGCTCCTCCACTCAGTGTTGAAGTGTCCTTGGCCAAGATACTGAACCCTGAACTGCCCCTGACAGCTGTTCCATCAGTGTGTGTGTGTGTGTGAGTGTATGATGTGTAGATGAATGGGTAAAGTGCTTTGATGTTTGAAGTTGTCGACTAGTAAAGTGCTATATAAGTGCAGTCCATTTACATCAGTGTAGTAACTGGACTGATACTAACTATCTTATCTTGTATTCGCTGTTATGCACAGAGGAACTGCTGCTCACACTGAGCAGGAACACAGACCCCTGATCAGTTTGGTAGTTTCTTGAAGGTTTTATTTTAAAAAAGGATGAAAAGAAGTGAAAAGAAAGAGAGAGGAAGTGTTATTTATTGAAGCTTTAAAAGGAAAATGAGAAGACACATGGTCTGTCAATCAACTACTGATCTGACAACAGCCATGTGGAACGACTCCAACTCCAACATATATGACAGATATTCATCCAGTCACCAAGTCATCAGTTCATCAGGTGTCACAATGAGACTCAAACTGAATGACCCTGTCATACCTGATGACCCCCACCAATGAAAATCTGGGCAACCTCAGCAAGCGAGCGTTTAGCTCTGAAAGACAGCAAGTGTGCAACATAATACAGTACATCACAGTTCATACAATACAGTACAGGCCTGCACTACATCACATCACTGGATCACAGACTCAGGGTCCCTCCCTGTGATCCAGTTTATGATGTACGTGAGCCTATTTCAGACCTGGACCAACCTGCAGGGCTCTCTCAGAGTGAGGGACTGACTAGACGTCCAATAACAGATGACACTGATGGAAACTGTTCCTGATTGGTTCACCCCTGGTGACTGTAACATACAGGGACTAATATATTACATGTGTTTGAAAGGCTAAAGAAACCTAATGTATGTATACTACATGACACAAATGTTGTATAATTTGACCAATTGTACAGTTTTATTACATTGTGTTCCTGTTGGATAATAATCTTCTTCTTGAACCCAATGGATCAAAGAATACAGACACAGGATTAAACAGAACTGATGCTGAGAGGATGATGCACACACACACAACACACACAGTCTCCCTCGAGCTGAGTGAAGCAGAGATGACTCAGCATCATCATGACCTCAACAGAATCTCCTCCCTGTGACGTTTGTGTGCGTGTTTGCTGCTTTACGACTGCAGTGTGTTGTCTCATAAAAAATAAAGACTGAGGGAGACACAGTGACGGAGGGAAGGGGACGTGTCGAGTGTTGGTGTCTGGAGAAGTGGGTTTACTCCGTCCAGCAAAGGACAAACACCCTGTGTTATTAACAGTAACGTGACACGACTCTTACAGTAGTGTTCACACATTAACCTCTGCTGCCTGACTTTATGAAGATTTGACATCAACACTGTCCCACAGACTGTAAGGTGACAATTACATATTGATGCATTTTAAGTGACCTGTTTCTTTTTCCTGAGTCCATCCACACATAAAAAATGTCCTCTCAGGTCATCTCTGGGTGGGAGATTTCTGTTATGAACTATCTCTTGAACAGCTGATTTGTAACAGGAAGTGTAGCTAGAGTGAACCGCCACAATTAAAATGATTATCTGTTAAGGGGCAGTTTACAAATATTACCATACATAAATATTAGATATATTCAACATGAGGTAAACATGGTGTTTAAATCAGAGATTAATGTATTTTTAACATTCAGAATGACACAGATGTTTTGCAGAATAAAGTATTTCAAAACTGAATTTGACAATTTTCAATACGAGTTCACAAACCAGCTTCAGGGAGGCAAAGACTGTGCTGAGAACAGATCACTGAGTAAACTTTAAAACCCAGAGCATTTCAAGAAATGTTTCTCCCCAGTTCAGTCATAACCAAATATCACCTGTAACCATTAGTCTCCGTAATCAATGTTGATGTTGAAAATGCATCAACATCAATATTTGAATTCAGTGCATTATTTCACGTACACTGATTCATTTGTGGCATTGTTAGAAAATTTCAGCATTTTCACTTTCATTTTGACAACAAAAGAGCGTGGTTACATGTAAGTCTAAGTGCAATAGGCTGGGGGGTTTATTGCATTTGGATATTGTCCAGTGTACAGCAGGTTAAGTCTCTGAAAACGAAATATCTAAATCCGTTTTCATTTTCTAATTGTTAGAAAATTTCATCTTAATTTGAATTGTGATGTGAACATTGCTTGTGTATATAGAAAATGAGATTACTCTGTTTATGCTGCAGTTTCATTTTCATATTTGATCATTTGAATATTGTCCACTGTACAGTGAGGTTCAACTTTAAAAATTAAATGTCAAACATCTTTTCTATTTTCCCTTTGATATGATCACATAACGCTCATACGAAGGCTTCACTGAAAACTGTTTGGGAAAGGACAGGTGCTTTCAAAGACCATTTGGCAGGTGAACCATCTGTCTATCACAGGCAAATTTCAACCAGTCAGATTCTGCATCCTTCTCATTTTTTCCCTCCCAGCGGAGTCAGTCAGTAAATCACTCTCGCTGAAGTCAGTCAGGAGAAGAGTGAAAACATCTTTCAAGATAAGTCTTCAGTGACATTCTCCACTCTTCTTCCAGTAAGAAATGTTCTTCAGTCCTGATAGAAATGATGCATCATCATCATCATAGCTATCTCACTGGTCGCTCCTTCAGTGTGTCATGGCAAACAAATGTCCTTATCCCATCCCCTTCCCACTGCAGAGCCCCAAGGATCAGTACTGGGAACCCTCCTCTTTCTATCCACCTCCTCCTTGGGTCCAGTTATCCTCTCATGTCTTCTCATGTCACTGCTATGCAGATGACACCAGTCTGTCTGTGTAGACCTCAATCTGTCTCTCTGTGGACCCTAGTCTGTCTCTGTGGACCTCAGTCTGTCTCTCTGGTCCTCAGTCTGTCTCTCTGACATGTCCTCATAGATGAAGGAACGACACCTTCAACTAAACCTCTCTAAAACTCAATCTCCTTTTCATCTCTGACCCCAACCAAGGTCCAGAGAAACCTGGAGTCATGTTTGAAGACAAGCTCTCCTTCTCAGACCAGATTGTCTCTGTCTCCAGGTCCTGACTCTTTGTTCTGTACAACATCAGAAACATCAGGTATGACCTGACTCAGTCCTCCACCCAGAGCCTGGTCCAGGTCCTGGTTCTCTCTTCTGACAGAACTCCCTTCACTCACAGTGAAACCCTTACAGATGGTCCAGAAGCAGGAACCAGTCTGGTCTTAATCACACTTACTCCTCATCCACCTCCACTAACTCCCCCTGACTCTGAACCAGATCCAGTCTCTGATGCTGCCTTCAGAGAGACTTCTGGGTCATTCAGCCTGATGCTCCTTCTCCTCCACTGTGTTCCTGTAATGAATGTGATCCGTCATCACCATCCCTGCACACAGACAGTCTCAGTCCAGACTGTTCTGGTCTGTGGTTCCCTGATTGTGGAACCAGCTCCTGAAGTCTTTCCGAGCAGGGGTGTCCCTCTCTATCTTCCAGACCCTGTTGAAGACTCCTCTCTTCAGAGAGCACCTCTTCTCTGAGGGTTGGAACAAAGATGGACTGGTAAATCAGGAGCTTAACCAAAGTGAGAGCTGTGTCCGTGTTCTTGGCACAAGGTCAAAAACAGTTTCAGAGAGTGCTGGACTCCATTAAGGTTGTCCCTTGTCTCCTGTTTGTGATATTCATGGACAGGATCTCAAGGCACAACTGCAGTGAGTAGTGTGTTCAGTTTGGGAACGTGACCTCCAGTGCTCACTCTGACTGTTTGCAGCCAAGTGTGAAGCCCCGGGATGAGAGTCAGCGCCTCCCAGTCTGAGCTCATGGTTCTCAGAAAGAAAACAGTTGGACTGCTCCGTCTGGGTTGGGGGTGAGTTTCTGCCCCAAGTGAAGGAGTTCAAGTATCTCTCTCTTGTCTTGTTCATATACATATGTGGGAAATTATAATGCTATTGAAATTACATTTTCATTTTCAGGCTTACCTTATCATTTTGATATAGTCCCTATAGGCTTCCATACACAGCAAATGCTCTAAATTCTCACTCTCACTCTCTCTGACAGTGCTCCAGCGTTGCTCTGTGGAGAGAGGAGAACGTTCCAGAAGGACAACCATTTCTGCAGCACTCCACCAATCAGGCCTGTATGGTAGAGTGGCCAGATGGAAGCCACTCCTCAGTAAAAGGCACATGACAGCCTGTCTGGAGTTTTCCAAAAGGCACCTGAAGGACTCTCAGACCACGAGAAACAAATTCTCTGGTCTGATGAAACAAAGATTGAACTCTTTGGCCTGAATGCTAAGCGTCATGTCTGGAGGAAACCAGGCACCGCTCATCACCTGGCCAATACATCCCTACAGTGAAGCATGGTGGTGGCAGCATCATGCTGTGGGGATGTTTTTCGGCAGCAGGAACTGAGAGACTAGTCAGGGTCAAGGGAAAGATGAATGCAGCAATGTACAGAGACATCCTTGATGATAACCTGCTCCAGAGCGCTCTGGACCTCAGACTGGGGCAAAGGTTCATCTTCCAACAGGACAACGACCCTAAGCACACAGCCATGATAACAAAGGAGTGGCTTCAGGACAACTCTGTGAATGTCCTGGAGTGGCCCAGCCAGAGCCCAGGCTTGAACCCGATTGAACATCTCTGGAGAGATCTGAAAATGGCTGTGCACCGACACTCCCCATCCAACCTGATGGAGCTTGAGAGGTTCTGCAAAGAAGAATGGGAGAACCTGCCCAGAAATAGGTGTGTCAAGCTTGTAGCATCATACTCAAAAAGACTTGAGGCTGTAACTGCTGCCAAAGTTGCTTCAACAAAGTATTGAGCAAAGGCTGTGAATACTTATGTACATGTTATATTTTTTATTTTTAATAAATTTGCAAAAGTTTCAAGAAAACCTTTTTCACGTTGTCATTATGGGGTATAGTGTGTAGAATTTTGAGGTAAAAAATGAATTCAATCCATTTTGGAATAAGGCTGTAACATAACAAAATGTGGAAAAAGTGAAGCACTGTGAATGCACTGTAATTCAGTTCCATATCTCAGAGGACGCCTGTGTTAACTTTAACAAACTGACTGTTTTATTGATAGTGCTGCAGGCTCAGTGTAATTTACCCTTGACTCCATCTGTAGAACTACAGAACACTACTGTATTTATAGACTGTGTTTTTTCCATCGACCTTCACCAACTAACTTCAATGATTTCTTCAAAAAGACAGAGAAAAGTATGGAGGACTGAAACTGAAAAAGTACTCTGTATTCTGTATCAACCAATACACAAGTCCAGCTGTCAGAATCTGTAAATATGAAGAATGTGATGGTAACAAAACAGCCACTCACCCTGCATTCACAGCCACACAGGTTCTTCTGATATCAATCAATGCTGTAACCACCACATCTGATTACAAATCAATGAGTCACTAATTCACACCACAGCTTTGACCTGATGCAGCCAGTGTCTGTGGGGTGTTTACGTTTAGTCAGGGCTATATAATTAACAAATATGCAGGCAGTTCGAATGTGTCATTTATGTAGTCTTGAATTTGTTAATAATAATTATCTGTATATGCAGCAGCTCTGCAGGATCATGATGATCACATCAAACAAACACACCATAGATGTCCCCTCGGTTTCATCATTTCCTCTATATCTTATGGGTCCTCGTTTGTCCTGTCAATACTGGAGGTGGATGGCAGAGCGCACACATCTACATCCAGAGACAGTCTGAGATTCACTCATCTCAGTTGAATTCAAAACTAAAATATTCCATAGCTGTGAAGGTGTTTCCTCTCTGCCTGCCGTCCTCTCAGTGCACAAGGTTGGGATATCTTCCACTTAGTGTTTCGGAGCCTCCAGACCACCCATGACCAAACAGGATTAATCAGGTATGACAAGGAGAAGGATAAATATGTTGCTAATGAAACAGAAATAAACAGTTATTATTATTATGTTGCCTGTTTCACTGGTTAAACACATCCACCTGCACATACATGTAAAATGTACACAATCCATCTCTGAGCAGAAGAATCATGTCTTCCTGATTCAGATTTGAAAGAACTGCAGAGACACAATCAAATGAGAATGTGAAGTTTTTTATGTACAGATCAATCTTAAGCCTTTGTTGTGTATCAACTCTCAGCTAAAGAAACATGTGTATGTCTTGTATGTGTGCATTGTTCTTTTATTTTCCCTGCATGACGGCTAATATACAGTATATCCCACAGTGATCAGTACCCAGTATGTGTTCAGGTCTGTGATGATGTGAGGGTGTTTTGAGGAGTTTGGTGTGGGAGGGGTCCTCACATATGATTTCTGTGTAAAACAGAAGTTCATTTTTTCTACTCTCTGAGCGCAGGCCTCCATCAAGCAGACAGAAGTACTTCTGATACTAGGCTAGTTTGATTAATTCATATTAGTAAAGCCTCTGTGCTTAGTGTTTGTTTTCAAACAGGCACTACATGATAAATGCTTGACTAACCTCCAGTGGGAAGGCTGGGAACTCCCGGGCTGCAGTTTTCCCTCAACTAAAGCTCTGGTCCACTTTCCAGGACAGGAAACATTCCTGACCATGCCTACTGTAAAATCCACAGACTCGTCCAAGGTCATGAAAGGCTTCCTGCTGGCTCTGCACTCGCACGTCTCTCAACATCAGCCACACCGTTCATCCTAACTTGATATTCGCCCTTAAAGCTGTTAATGCGTTGGCAGCCGTCCTACGGTCTGGAGAATCACCCACACCAGATCTCAATGGAAAATATCTCAACTTATCGCGTTTTTATTTGTCGGAAGCTACACGTCTCTTCAAAATCACCCAAATAATTTTTATATTCAGTGACATAGCTCTGCTCTTTCATTCGGCTGAGACAGAATCTATTCATGTCGTTTCAAAATGTAATTTAAATTACCTTTAGAGCCGAGCGGAGCGGTGAGTTTGGGCTGAAGACCCTTCAATTGGCGAAACATTATCTTAAGTTTAAGTTTTATTAAAATAACTTCTCCTCGTTCAATCGAATTGAACATATGAATCAATCCCTAAAATATCTCGGCTCTTATTTTATTCAGTAAGTGTACCATTTAAGAGACCGGGCTGGAGCGTGGCGTGTCATCTTTCATGAAAGACGCAGGACGGCGTGTGCCAGGTATCAGGTCTGTACCATCACCTGCTGTGGCGCTGATTCACTGCATCATCCTCCCCACCCAGGCTCGAACACCCAGCCACACCATCATCTTCATCACTACAGGCTCATCGCGAACACGCGGGCACTTCCTCGTTCGTATAAACCTCAAACCGAGACCCTCTCGGTATGAAGGTTAAAGACTCCATGGGTCTGTATATGAAGATAGCTGGTCCACACACACCGCACAACAGAGACATCTTGGCGGGACACTCACCTTCAGTCACACAGGGACATGGTCCAGTCCTCTCCGGTGGTCGTCCTGCTGCTGGGACGCTGCTCCATGGCTTCAGCCGAGCCCGTGTGCTCGGGCTGGGGGAGGAGGATGCGGCTGTCTGTTGAGGAGGACAAAGTGACAGGAAGCTGGGGGCATCGGTCTGTGTGCTCTGTCTGTATGATCCTGCAGCAAGTTTCAGTTTAACCTGTGTTTACCCAGAGAGTCAGCTGACCTCCAGCAGGATTCACGTGGACTCAAATATGTTGTGCTAGCACAAAATGCTGTAATTATCTATCAGACTAAATTATTATCTATATGGTAAGATTATTAGGATATAATATATTTGAAGTCAAAACTTTCACCTTTTTCTGCTGTTTTAGACATTTTTTTTTCATCTCTAATGGAAGCTGTGTTCCACCAGGAAAATACATCTTTAAAAAAAATCATAATTTTTATCATTTTCAAAATGCAGCAGTTGATGGGCAGTAAACCTGTTTCTGCAGTATCTGCCATTTCTCCAAAAGGTGATTTATCCTCATTCCAGATTATCCTTATATTTTTGTGTGCTGACATCAATGACGTTTAATGTGATTCAAAAAATATATATATTTCAGGAGTACTTGTCGGGGACATTGAATTCTTTTAGGTCAGTGAGCCAACAAATCATTCGATCATAACAACAGTTTCAGAGGATCTGCAGGGGAGCTGCCAGTCTGTCACCACTGTGTGGCTGTGCCGGCTTAGTGTTTCCTTCTCAACACTCACTTTCACTTACACATTAACCCTGAAATTACTCATTTTATTCATTTACCTCTACAGATTTGATATGCCCCTGCCTTTGGCCTTGGTCACATGCTTCAAACTGATTACTATAATTAGCCTTTTTGCATTTAACCAACAAATTCCCACCCTGAGTCCTTCCCGTCCTTCATGTGTGTTTGAGTCCTTAAACAACTTTTGTTGTCTCTTTTAACTTTTTCGTAACTCCTGTTACCCCTCCTCAACTTTCAGACCAGTCTTCAAAGTCTTCACTGAATCCTCACACATTTTCTGATCCATTTCTACTCTTGTTGTTTAATCCCCCTGTCTCCTTCCCTAAATCCTTTTGTTCCTGCCATTCATCTCTACATAAAAAATACAAGACACCTACTGCGATTGTGGTAACTGATGAACCTCATTAAAAGCATTATTTATAACCTTGTGCTCAAAATCTCATACTTCCAGAGGTCATCTCATTACTGTTGATTCTGTTTCAAGTGGGCTAATACTTAGAGATCCCCCTCACTCTGTAGATAAGTAATAATGTGATGTATTCTGCACACAAAGTAATCATCCACCAAGGTGTACACTTCACCTCTAAGGCTCAACAGCATTGATGCTGCCAGCCAATTGCATCTTAACTGTCAGGTCAGAATAATAATCCAGCTAGAATAATGTGTTTTACTCCAGTTTTCCATGGCAAATGCAATACTGACATATGCAATCATCATTGTGTTACTGGTTAATTTTTCTCCAGCTTGTCATTGCCTATAATACTTACTACTATTGCCAAGGATTGAATTGAAAGTCATAGACACTGGGGTGAGTTTGTTTCTTTGAATGTTGACGTGACATCCTCAGGGAACAAACTGCTTTGTATTTTTAAGGTGTTATCATTATTATTGTTATCATTATCGTCATTTATATTATGGGGGTTGATTTTTCATGATTTGCCTGCTGGTTAGAAATCATCGATGTAGTCAAGTAGCCGTTTAATTTTGAAAAGTCGAACCGGAAGTGTTGAGTTCTGACAGAGGCAGCTAACTGGCGATCCCGGTTGTTGTTTCTTCAACAACAGCAGCTGGGTTATCTGTTATTTTGTGGCTGTGTCGAGGTTGACACATCGGTGACTAGCTGTGTAATGGTAACCAGAAGTGGGACCTGGCTTAAACGAAGTCAGGCAGCCTAAAACTAAAACTGCACTGGCGTTTATTTTCTTGTTAAATTTGCAACCTCGCCCACTAGCTAACGCTAACTGTTAGCCTTACGAGACAACCCTCCGGTCTGCTAACTGTGAATCTGTGAAGAGCAGTTTGGTAGCTCAACCAGCCCAGCTGCACCAGCACCGTCACCGGTTCACTTAAAGTAATGCAGCTGAGGTATGTTGCTGTCTAATGTATCCATGAGTTCTCGTATTTAATTTAATTTTTATTACAGATTTAATGATGATGCTAACAGGACAACAGCAATGCTAGTAGCGTTAGTTGAGTTAGGTTATCTCACTTCCGCTTTCGTCTTAACGGTTTCTGTATTCATATCTTTACACGGCTAGCAAACACATCTCCCGGTTTTCGGATGCACAACAGATTGTTATATGGATGAGAAATATCTCCGTGTCCAGACGTTGGTAAACCCCGACACAGGCGATACAGTCAAGCCTTAGTCGATGTAAACAAGTGTCACTGTTAGCAACTAATTAGCTCAGCTGGTGCTAACCTTAAAGTCTTGTGACGTTTTGAAAACACTATAGCCCCTGACTAGTAGGATATTTTGGATAGTAATTTAATTTAAGAGAATAATTGTTCGTGAACTATGTGCCGCTGTTGGATGAATGTTGTATAAAATCTTTTAAAATGTTGGAAGACAATTGACTAATGAACTCTGAACATTCTCCAAGATCCATGTGAGTTCAACATTTAATAAAATGTTTTAGAAATCAAAACCAGTTCATCCACATTTTTAGAGCAAATTTGATATTTCATGGGTTTGAGTTATCACTTCCAGAAGCTGCACCCTGCTAAACTATTTAGGTATAAGATATCCCTACTCTGAAATGATCCCTACACATAAGATTTATATGGTTGAGGTTTGTATGTGTATTACTAATGATTACTATATTTTTTATGGAGTGATTGAATACACATTTATTTAAGTGCAAAGGGGCACTGAGTGCGCTTAAGTTGGTGAAACAACAAATCTTTCTACTCCTAATGATCCTTCTTGACTTTCACTTTCACACACAGGAAACCTGAAGTTACTCATTTGATCCAGTCACCTCTGTCATGTCTCCTGTGATGTTGCTCTGTCTTGTGCAGGGGCATCCATTGTTGAACCATCATGATGGCCAGTTCCCAGTGGGAGCTTCCTCCAGAGCTATGTTGTCGGCCCATGGCCTTTGTAGCTCTAACTGGTCTGGATGTGGTGTACAATGCTGTGCACCGAGCCATCTGGGACGCCTTTTGTGCCAACCGTCGAGCAGACAGGGTCCCCATCTCCTTCAAAGTGCTCCCAGGAGACCATGAGTACCCCAAGTGCCGCACTAAGGTGAGTGGTGGACAGACAAACATAGATATTCTGTGTAATATCCAATCAAACTAAAGTATGACATGTAATTGGAAAATCGTTTCTGTTTCCATTTGCTCACTTGCAGATTACTGTGTGAGTTCTAAGATTTGAAAAAACACCAAAAAAAAGCATTGTGAAGTTTGTCAGAACAGTGTTACAGTCTATATAATATATGTGGACTGTTCAGATCAGGTGTATTCTCTCTGTCTGTGTGTGTGTAGCGAACATCCTATGAGTGGTACATCCCCAAAGGCATTCTGAAAACAGGCTGGATGAATAAGCATCTGAACCTGGTACCTGCTCTGGTGGTTCTCTTCTATGAACTGGACTGGGACGACCCACAGTGGAAAGAGAAACAGTCTGAATGTGCCACCAAAGTGGAGATTGTCAGGTCAGTTAACTTCTATTTTCCTTCAGAAAAGGTTTTATTGGCAGTGAGAGAGCGAGCAGCTGTATATGTGTAGCTCTACACACAGAGGAAACTTTGATGATTTTAATTTCTGCTGCTTGGTTTTTGTTAGCGGATGCAACTTGTTTCATGAATTTTCAGCATTTGTTTTCAGTTTCAATGAAAAGTCATGTCATAACTGCCAGCGTCTGCTTATTAAGTTTACAAAATAATCAATTTTATAAATACCAGGCCATGCAGCTTTGATAGAAGACCAATGTGTTTCTTATTTTGTGTTTCCAAACCTTGTTCAAGTCTTCACTGAGTTTAGCACTGGAGGCTTCTTTTTTTTTTGAATAAACGAGCAGGAACTGGGAACTGACAGGGTTTTTTTTTTTTACAGCAACATTTTACTGTACATTCTTATCAGAAACATAACCACAGTGAATTTCATTTGTTAATGTGTCATCAGGACCAGTCTTCAGGGCAGGAACACCAAGGTAGCTGTGGTTCTAATCCAGAAAAAAACTCCTCTGCCTCCAGGTAAAGACCTCCTCTGAATCATATTAGATAGCATAACACAACCTTAGCAACCCACTCTGTCTGTTACCTTTTTTTTTTTTTTACCAAGCTAAACCATCAGTATTCTTCCACAGGAGAGGACCTGGTAGCCTCAGAGAGAGCAGCAGCTCTTTGTAATGCTTGTGATCTATCCGGCAAGAGTCTGTTTGTACTGCCGCACACCGACCATTTGGTGGGCTACATTATCAGGTAGTTAACAATTAAATAAATACAGCATGGTCACAGTGTGGCAGGAAGGTGAAGTTATAGGTACGCTACTCTCCTGGTTCCACTCAAAGGATGTCTGTGATCCTGCAGGTTGGAGAATGCCTTCTATGAGCACGCTCAGACCTACTACTACACTGAGATTCGTCGTGTCAAATCGCACAAGGAGTTCCTCAACAAGACAACACATCAGGTATGTACAACAACACTACACCCACTAATTCTGAGGAGTGAAAGTAAAACAATATGTAAGTAACTTGACATTTGTTATAAGCAACTCTTACATGTCAGATTCCTGTGTGTCCCCCTAGCTGCTGTTTGTCAGACACCAGTTTAAAATCGCTTTCTTCAGTGAGCTGAAACAGGACACGCAGAACGCTCTCAAGTGAGTCTGACGTCACAGATTCAGAAGTTATTTCTACTAACACTTTTCTGTGATCCGCTCCTGGTAGGATTTTACAACCATAGACAGCTGAATGAAACGGAAATATGGGAATTAGTTTTCTTTACATTGACAGGTTGAGATGAATAAAAACCCTAAGACAGTGAGAAAACTAACAGAGAATTGTAAAGTCTTAGAAAGACGGACCTAAAATGTTCGGATTGTTATTGCTCATGAAGTTCCGTATTTCTGAAAAACTAAAAAGCTTCACTTGATACTGCCATGGTACTGAATCATTAGGGTTCATGAAGATGTTTTTTTCTGCATGCATTTTCATCACCTTAGATTTTTTTTTATATGATTGTTCCCCAAGAGTATGTAAAACAAGCAATAGTGATATGACTGAGGATTGACTCCAGTTATTTACAGTATATGAAGTATGAAGCAACATATTTATGAACTATATCATATACTAACCAGGTCTTTGTGGTTTAGTATTTTATTCTGTACCTGACCTTATCATTGTCAAAGTGTCTAGAGAAGTAGACACACATGTGAAGCATCATAATATCCACCAGCTCTTCAAAATGAGCTATGTGTGTTTGTTTCCACAGGTATTACAGGACTGCATACAGTCTTGTCCATGAGCTCCGTGCCCATGAGACCAACATGTTAGAGATCAAAACTATGGCTGGGTTCATCAACTATAAGGTATGTTTCTGTCTGGAGTGACGGGGGGTATGAGGGTTGCAGTGGCAGGTCCTCAGTCAGCCACAATGTGTGGACAGAGCAAAACATTTACAATAACGCAATGCAAGTGTCCCAAATTGAAAACAACCAACGTTGTGCATCCAACGTGTGTGTGGAGAAACATCACCCTTCAGTGAGGTGTGTCCAGACTTTGTGCTGAAAGCTGAGTGGACTGTAGTTCTTATTTGGCATGGAAAAAAATAAGCATACAATATATTAACTATAAAATTTATCCAGGGAAAGCAAAACTGTCTGAAAATATATCACAGAGAAATGATTACATGATGAATGTGTATAACACAGAGCTCTCTCTCTCTCTTTTTTCTGTCTCTTCAGATCTGTCGTCTGTGTTTCCAGCACAACACTCCTCTGGATGCTATAGCTCAGTTCAGGAAGCACATTGACCTGTGTAAAAAGAAGATAGGCAGTGCGGAACTGGCCTTTGAACACGCAGCATGGATGTCTAAACAGTAAGACACATAGACAGGCATCTGTTCATATTCGCTAAAGTTATGGAGTCACTTTTCATAGATGATCATCAGTGATGAACAAGTCCTTAAGTCTGTACACACACATACACACATACACACACACACACACACACTAAGATAACCAGTCCCTTTATTGTTGACTGTTCTAAACCTCTTTCCAAAACTCCAAAACAGTTTTTCTTCTGTTGTGTTTGTATAATTTAAATAAGTTAACACTCCAGGAACATCTGTTCACCTGCTTTTTCATGCAATCATCCAATCAGTCAATCATGAGGCAGCAGCAGATCCAGATGAGGAGCTTCAGTTAATGTTCATATCAAACATCAGAATGAGGAGAAATGTGACACAGTGACTTTGAGTTTGACGTCATTGTTGGTGTTAGATGCTGGTTTGAAAGTTTCTCAAACTGCTGATCTCAACAGTCTCTAGAGTTTTTACTCAGAGCGGAGCCAACAACAGAAACATCAGTGAGCAGCAGCTTTGTTGATGAGAGATGTCAGAGGTCAGAGTCGAATGAACAGACTGGTTCAGATTAAGATTAAGATAGTCCTTTATTAGTCCCACAGTGGGGAAATTTGCAGTATTACAGCAGCAAAGTGGACAGTGCGAGAGAGAAAACTGCAAATGTCAGGACAGGAGTGCTACAGTCACTCAGATAACCACTCTTTAAAAGCTTCAGAGTGAACAACATGTCAACCTTGGGGTGGATGGACAACAACAGCAGAGACCACGTCAGGGTCCATGACTGCACATAAAGATGGACGACATGCCTCCACTTCTTTCCTCTGTACAGGAACAAAGCCAAAGTATCTGGTGCTGCCATCTTGCACTGGTGATGTCTTTGGAGCCAGAGTGTGCTCAGTAGTGATCAGGGAGTAGAGCCATTGAATTGAGTCCTGCACATACACCTGTATACCTGCCCAACTCAGCTGCGAGTCAATCGCAGTCACACTCCAGTTTTAAGCCTCTCACACATTTAATAATAATACATATGCCACGTTTCTCGTATAGTAGATGCACTTTATCATAAACATTCAAACCAGCAGTGTTATTTGTGCTTGTGCTTGTGCTAATCCATCAGTATAAGACAACTGAAATCTCAAACCAAAGTCTGTTCAGTATTTCATCATCTAAAGCCTCTTTCTGTCTCTTCATGTGTTTGTACTGGTCAGGTTCCAGTCATTTGGAGAGCTGTTCGATGAAGCCATAAAACTGGGTCTGA
Source organism: Trachinotus anak (assembly GCF_046630095.1). Lineage (NCBI taxonomy): Eukaryota > Metazoa > Chordata > Actinopteri > Carangiformes > Carangidae > Trachinotus > Trachinotus anak. The sequence continues at coordinate 28,670,189 of NW_027273872.1, forward strand.
CAGCCATCCAGACCCAGAACCCTGGGTTCTACTACCAGCAGGCTGCCTGTTACAGCCAGGAGAGGAAGCAGCTGGCACAGCAACTCTGTCAGGTGATAATGCCAGTAATATACTGCTAATGCTGCTGCTGCAGGTACTACCAGTGTTGGGCAGTGCATCAAACCTCCTGAATGAAAAAGCCTCCTCAGGTGAGCTAGGTGGGGTCAGAGTGTTGTACTTCATGTAAATGTTTCTGATGTTTCAGAACTGGTTCAGAGTCTCAGCCTCAGATCCCCTCAACCTCAAGTAGTCCGTTCATTCTTCTTCTGCTGAGTAGCTGTCCTCAGACTCTGATGCATAAAGTCCATCCTAAGATAGCCTGCTTAGGACAAAAAAACAAATCTTTCTGGTAATGCAGTGCTGAAAGAATTAGTAACAGTAATATTATTACTGTTTTAATTGTAATCCCTTACACTACTAGTTACTGGGGAAAGTAATAATATTACAGTAATTCATTACTGAGGAACACTTTACTGCCCAACACTGGTTATTACTACTACACTGGTACTGTGAGTGCTACCAGTACTACTGCTAATAATATATACTAATGCTAATAGCGAACACAGACTGATTGTTTGAGTCAGGACAGGAAAAGTGCAGACTGATCACAGCTAGCTCTCAGTATCGGCACACATTTAATTTATCATTTTACATCTGACATGAACGACACATACTACTTCATCAATATAAAGTGAATGATCAGTTAATGGTTTCTGGTTCTAGGCTGGAGCCAGTTTTCCCTCCCCTGACCCACTGGACACACAGACTGGTGGACTGGACTTCTATGGGCAGAGACCTTGGAGACAAGGACACCAGAGTAGGAACAACACTCTCTATCTAATGAAGGAGGAATTCTTAGTAGAAAAGTGTTGGATGACATTATCTGGAGCATCATGACATCATCATCTATTAAGACTGTCTCTGACGTGGTGTTAGGAAGGTGTTGGTAAAACAGGACCTCTTGTTTGTACCTCAGGTATTGATCCTCCAGATGCAGAGAAGGAGAAGACCGGAATCCTGGCTCTGCAGATTAAAGAGAGAGATGTGCCACATTCTGTACGTACACACACTCACTTCAAGCTCCATACTGTATAAAGTCAGATATTTAATGTCTTCCCACTGTTTACTGAATTTTTAATGTGACTACAGTATTTGTCATTTTATTCTGGTGGTGTAATACATTTCTGTCTGCCACTGTGTCTTTTTTAATACAACCATGGGGAGTGGTTGAATAAAATGTGAATTTTATGAATTAAAAATACTAATAAGCGCAGAGTCATCAAACTCAGCCTTGAAAACAACGCTGGTATGTGTGTATACGTGTGTTCAATCCATGTTTTAAACAAGATATTCTAAGCACCAGGAGCATAAGGAGCTGCACACTGTAGAGAAAGATGAGCTGTTAAATATTGATGTTTTGTGTCAGTGTGTGTGTGTGTCTGCAGATACTGTCAGGCTCAGCTTTGTATTAAAACTTCTCTCTGGTCCCTCAGGAGCTGATCATAGCACTTCTCAGTAACGCTGTTGCCCAGTTTAAGAAGTACAAGTGTCCCCGGATGAAGAGTCACCTTAGTGAGTATCCCTGTCCTCTCTGAATCTGTACAGGTCCTTTGATGCTTCCAGTGGCCCTGCAGGGCTTCAGAATGATCTATATGTGATGTTATTGATTACATTAGAACTGATTCCACCGGGATCCACTGTTTGAGAAAGAGGACTCGATAGTCATTACTCCTGTATTACATGAGTATTTAGTTCTAACATCTATAAGGATAAAATGAAGTGATGACATTTTATATCCAATAGGTCCAAGGTCAACTGCACTGTGACATTATAATGTTCTATTATTCAATGCTGTAACTCAGGAAGGGGAGATTGTGACTATATTTCCTGCAACTTGATTGGTTGTTGGAGGAAAAAAAAACAAGGTGATTCTAGGTAGATGTTTTGTGATCACATGGTCATCTTCATGCTGATGTGATTGTTTAACCTTGTCACACCTTTGTCTGTGTGTTAGTGGTGCAGATGGGAGAGGAGTACTACCACGCTAAAGACTACACCAAAGCCCTGAAGTAAGGAACAAGACTCTGCTCTGAGAGAAACACCTGAGGGTCACACTCTCCTGCTGTTGACCATAGCCACAGTTCTTTAACAACGAGCTTTTCACTGACAGATTTGAACATCATAGTATAGACTGGAGTACAAGCAGCCAGTGAGATGTCTAAACAGTTCTATTTAAATGTGGCCTGTAGAGTGAAAGTTATGTTTACATTCAT